>NC_133016.1:14471666-15122500 GCF_048564905.1 Vicugna pacos
TTGTTACTGTAACTAATATACTACTTTACATGGATGGAAAATTTTCTTCTTTCCTCCCTTAGCATTCTTAGGTTGTTACATCATTCAGGCTTCCACTGGGAAAATAGATATCAATCTCCATATATAAAACTAATGGATTTTAATGCAGGTAATTGGCTAACTGGTTTCAGGAGTGATGGAAGAGCGGAGAAGTGCTGGAGGGATGCAAAGATTAGGAGCAACAGGAAGCCCCTATGATTCCTAGGCTGGAGGACAAAGGACAGGGCCATGTTCCCAGAGCCCAGGGACTGGGATCATGTGACGGAAGCTGGACGCAATAGGCGTGGCTGTGGGGTTGGAGTTTAGAGGGAGATGAAGCTGTGGCCGGAGACGCGGATCAAAGGTGGGGAGGAGGAGGGTTACCTTGAATTCACCCTTCTTCCCACCTTGTAATTTCCCACCAGTGCTTCCTACTGGGAGGGAGATGGGAAGCCTCTGACATGGGATCCTAGAAATACAGCCTTCCAAGGTCAGCCTACCCACCCCACCCTAGCACACAGGAGAAGAACGGACCAGAAGGTGGACAGGGCCAAGCATGGCACAATGGTCCTATGTGCAGTTTGTTTAGAAATGCAAGAGGCCTTGTTGATCATCTCTGTAGGCTCTGGAGTTGGCAGATCTGGTTCAACAGAAAAGACCTGGTAAATGTGGAGAGAGCCAGATTTCAGAGAGAACCCACAGGACACAGGTGCACACAACTGAACAGTGGCTATCAGGTCCTCCAATTTGAACATCTAATGCCCCGGCCCATGACTCGGGGAAGTTCAGTTCGCTGTGCATGATTTGACAGGCATGCTTAAGGTTCCCTGGTCACCTCTGGGTCCCTACACTTGATTTTTATCTCCAGAAGTATTCCTCTCTCTGTGCAAGGATATGGCCCCTCCCCTACCTGCCACCAAGGGCTGTCCTACCTCTTCACTACCCAACCATCGTGGGTTGAATAGCATCCCCCAGCACCTATGAAATCAAACCCACCTGGAAACCCCAAACATGATTGTGTTTGGAAATAGAGTCTTTGCAGATGCAATTAAAGTGAGGTTCGAGATGCGATCACCCTGCATGAGTTGGTCCCTACAGCCAATGAAAGTGCCCTTAGAAGAGACAGAAAAAGACCAAGAAGAAGATGTGAAGACCAAGGGAGAGATTGGTGTGACACACCAACAAGCCAAGAAAGCCAGTGATTGCTGGGAGCCAACAGAAGCTGGAAGAGGCAAGAAAGGGCTCACCCCATCCCACCCAGAGCTTCAGAGGGAGCATGGTCCTGCTGACACCTTGATTAAAGACTTCTACCCTCCAGAACTGAGATGAGAAATTCCTGTCATTTCAAGCCACCCAGTTGAGGGTAATCTTTTACAGCTCCCCTAGGAAACAAACACAACAACCAAGAGCTGACATGAAGCTGTGTGCTGAACACCCTTCACTTGACGGGGTAGGGAGAGCCAGAGGGGATTTACCATGAGGCTAGGGAAGCAAAAGGACCCTCATGTACATAGTCCTCCTTTAAGGCACAGGAAATGTGCTCACACAGTCACATTTTTTAATTAAATAAAATTAGGTCTGAATTATTTTAAATATTAAAATATAAGCTATCTTATTAGCAATTGATGAAGACCGCTGACCCTTTGCACTCCAGCATGCTTCCCCTCAAATCAGCAGGTACTGAAGTACCTGTGAGCACTTTTGGATTCAACTAAGGTGGGGGGCTTACTTTGTGCTTAGAGGAATTTAGTGTATGTTGTTCACAGGCACTTGTGGGTATAGTTTGGTGATTGCTGGCGGTCCCCGGGGTGAACTGGCTCCCAAGGTCCCCCTGCTGCTCCCCTTGGGGGAGGAGAGGGTCAGAGGTTAGTGAAATACATTCATCCTACAGCACCCAACACAGCAAGGAAGTGGGTGATAAGGAAAAAGAGCAGAGATTATGAAGCCAGAAGCTAGTCTGTGTACAATCTCCCAGTGATCAATAAGTGGAAGTGGAGGGTCCAGTGCTCACGAGTGATTGATCAAAACAGGAGGGCACAGCTCAGTGGCAGAGTGCATAGCTAGCATGCACGAGGTCCTGGGTTCAATCCCCTATACTTCTACTAAAAAAAATTAATTAATTAACCTAATTATCACCATTCAAAATAAAATTTTTTTTAAGTTTAAAAGAAGTGATCTCTTGGTAGGAGTATTTTCAATTTTTCAGCATATACAATTATAAATGCACTGTATTTTTTTTTCTTTACTGGTAGGAATTGTGCAGGTTACAATAAACTGTTGTGATGGTAGTGCAGAAGCATGTAGCAGTCCTACAGAGGGTGAATATGTCTAGAACAAATTAAGTCGAAGTTTTCCTAAATTTGACAAAAATCCCAAAAATTCACATGACACTGTCCGTAGCAAATTCTGAACCTAAAAGAAACATTTTAAAATTATTAATGATAAAAATGCATCTTAATCAGTGATCCTAGAGAATGATTGAATCATCTTTAAATTCTATGAAAATTGTGTTCTAAAACCCTTCTGGTAAGAAGCAGTGATCAAAGCAGATACAGCCAAAAGAGGTAGAGAAAAAGTAAGATAGAAATGATCCAGACCACTAATTAATTAAAATATTATTATCTGCCTGAATTTCATGATGTCTGTGGTATTTGTTGCTTTCAAAATGTGTGATTTGTTGTGATTCTTTTTCACGTTCTAAATAAATATTCACTTTCATAACTAAATTTTGTGTTCTTTTTCTTAAAGAGACCCTCCCACATTGAGGAAGTGTGAGGTCACGCAAAGCCTCGCCCTACCCTGGGGGAAGAGAAGCACCACTGTATACGCAGAGCAGGAAATCCCTGAGCATCAGTACCCTGAAGTTCCTGGTCTGTCTCTGCACACGAAAGCTCTGAGCGGCCACTGTTTTCAGAAGGCCACCCTATCTGCCCTGTTCCCAACTTCTCATCCCGCCTCCCCATCTTCTTCCTGTCCCCAGGTGCCCTGTCTCCTTTCCTTCCCAGTTATCCAGTTACTTCCCTATGACTTTGTTTTGCAAACTGGCTTTGATTCAAATCCCAACTCATATCAGGCTCAATATTTCATATCCAAGCATTTTCTTATCAGAAAAGTCATCTTTCATCATCACTTAGGTACGTGCAGAATAAGCAGAGTCCTGGAGGTGGGGTTGTGGTAGTATGACCAGCTCTCCACTGAACAGCTGTACTCACTCTCCTATGGCAAGGTCTTAACACTGGGAAGTGGCTGTCCATCCAAGGTTTGTATTTTCCAGTATCCCACCTCTCAGTGTCAGAGCTTCGCTCACATTTGCAGCTGTAGCCAAGACCTAGTCTCTGAACTCAAGACACTAATATCCAAGTGCCTATTTAACATCTCCCTTTGGTTGAGATACGTGTCCCAACTAAGTTCTACCCAATGAAATGAAGCGAAAATGTTGTGTTTCATTTCTACACTTGGTCCATACTAACCCTCTCCCCACAACACACACACAACATCCATGTTGCTCCATGTTTTTTCCCTTTCTGGAATGGAGATGCCCTCCAGGGTGACCTTGAAAGTCACATGTTGCAAATGGCATCAGTCTAGGTCCTTGAACAACTATGTGGATTGTTGTTCAAAGACCAACAATTGCTCGCCTACCTGTTCACCTGCCCAGTGCTATGACGTGATCAAAAAATCATCTTCTAGTGTGTGAAATCTGGGGCTTTACTTTTTAAAGTTGCTAGAATTACCCCAAGTAATGTGACAGTTTTTTTGTTTGGTGACACCAGATTCCTAGCTAGGGCTCCTGCCTTCTCAAACAACCATCTCTGTACGTAGAAGGCTAGTGTACTATTTATTCTCTCCCTCGCTAGAATGAGCCAGAAATGTTTGTATAAACGTGCATATGTATGTATTTATTTACTTATTCTCCTTAAATAATAATAACAATTAGTAGTAGTAGAATATAAAACTATTTTTTAAATGTTGTTAATGAGTGCTTCCTCTGGGCTAGGCTCAATTCTAAGTCCTTTACAAGCATTATGTCATTGACTCCTCACATGGTTCTACTATCATCTTCATTTTCCAGTTGAAGAAACTGAGGCATAGAAGAATTAAATCAAGTGTCCTGGGGGGAGTCAGAATGTAAAGCCAGGGGCTAAGCCTTCACACAACCTATTACTGACCCCCGTACGCAAAGCTCAGGTCAGTTCCACACGTACCTACCTAGATTGCACGGTTAACCACTATGGTCCTGTCTCCCCCATGCAAATATACGCTCTAATGTGGCTCCTTCATCCTGGTGAGCTGCTCTGCCAGGAAGGTGCTCCAGTGATGCTGAATAAACCATGGCTCTGAGATCGCCATGATCTTATGTTCCTCACATTATTTCACTCATATGTAGACTGGAGCTCAAGGAACCTGCCTTCCTACCTCATAGTGAGGAGAAGGCGTGAGCTAATGTCTTTAAGGTCCATGGAGCTCCTCAGAATGTGGGGTTAGTTAAACAGAAGCTTTATTAGTTATGCCACTAACAAGCCCCGTCAGTCTTCGCTCTTCCACCAAACTGTGAATAGGATACAGTCTCCGCTGCTCGTCTCTCCCACAGGCAGGCTGCCCCTTTCAACTTGGACTGTGCTTCCGGAGCATCAGCGGAGGGGCTGGAGGAGCTGGAGGCTGGAGCTGGGAACAGGATGTAATAGAGGCATTGATTTAACAAAGATGAGTTCTACTTGTTAAGGGTGTTAGGGTCCTGTGGTGCAGACAGAGCTCATTTCTAGCTGCTATAGGAGCTTTAGAAGCTTGCACTCCCCATGCTGGACTGCTCAGGACAGGACCTTTTCAGAGATAAAGAGAAGGTGGCTTCTCCATTCTGTTCTGCCCTTTGAAGGGACCAATCTTAGTGGGCCACAGGGTAAAGGCTTGAAGACGTCTGCGTCAAAATTCACTTGCTCCCAGAGCCTCTCTCCCTCTCTCCTTTCTCTGTAGAACCATCATGCTAAGGCCCTGCAGACACTGACCTCAGCACATCCCAGGGCCAATGGCCAGTTCTTCCTTCTCCTACTCCGCTGACCAGCCGCCCTCAACACACTCTGTTCTCCTCAAAACACTTTCTTTATTTCAACATTCTTCTCATTTTCCTTTTGCCACAAGAACTACTTTGTCTCCTTTTTCTAGATTATTCTCAGATCCATAATCTCTAAATATTAGAGTGCTCCAAGGGTTAATGCCCATTCTTGTGTTCTGTTTTGTCTAAAATCCCACCCTCGGTGATTTCATCCAGTACAATGTCTTTAAAGGTCATCTCTAAACCAATGACTCTTACATTTGTAGCTCCATCCTCACCTAACTCTAGTAACTCCAGGCTTTTACATTTCTCTTTGGTGGAGATACATATCCCAAACATGTCCAAAACTGAACTCTGATGCCCATTTCCAAGCCACCCCTCCCACCGTACTCCTCAGTTCAACATTATTCAAGTTGCTCAGGTCCCAGACCTTGGAACATTTTGACTCTTGGTGTTTTTTTTTGTTTGTTTGTTTTTTAATATTCCATATACAAATCCCACTGGCTTTATCCTCAAAATATCAGCAGATGCAACAGTTTCTTCCCACCTCTGCTGCCAGTCCCTTGGTCTGAGCCAGTCCCACCTGGATTATCGCAGTTGCCTCCTGGTTGGTGTCTCAGCTTTCACACTGCCCCCACCCCCACCCCCATATAATCCATTCCCAACACAACAGCCAGAGGGATTTTTTGAAACTCTAAACTAGATCATATCACTCTTCTGCTAGGAATTTTGCAAGGGCTTCTTAAACAGACAGAATAAAATCTGAATTTGTGATCTAAGCTTATGATTTTTCCTGCCACCACCTCTCTGACCCCATCTACCTCTCCTTCCTCTCCCACCACAGCGGCCTCTTTAATAATCCTTAGCTGTGCCCAGTGTGCTCTCGCCTCAGGGCCTTTGACTTGCTATCTCCTTGACCTCAAATGATCTTTCACCAGATGTCCACATGGCTTATTCCTTCTCTTTATTCTGGTCACTGCGTGAAAGTCATCTTGTAAGAGAGGAATTCCTTGGTCATCCTATCCAATACAGCATCCTTTCCATTAATCTATCAACCTCTGTGCTCTTACTCTGCTTTATTTTTTCCTTAGTATTTTATAATAACCTGATAGATTATTTACTTTCTTGTTTTGCTTATTACTTCTTTCCTTGAAACAGAAAATATAATTCATTTAAAGAAGAGTTTTCTCTCTTTTCTATACAACTGTATACCCACATGGGAATCACAACAAATATATGTTGAATTAGTAAGTGAATTTCTTCTGATTCATAGAAGTTAGAATGTGTGTGTGTGGGTGTGTTGTGTGAGTGTGTGTGTATATGATGTGTGTGTATGTGTGCTGTTTCTGACTCATCAAAGGGCGTGTGCACGGGAGGTTAGACTTTAGTCCCTTCTCAGAAAGTCAATGTGCTTTCCCTCTATGCTTTTGGCCATCACGGCCCCAGGGAAAGGAGCAGAAGAAATGTGTTTCTGGAAAGAGATGATATGATATAGGGGAGATAATTGCTGCACAGAAGGAGGAAGAAGAAAAATCTCTGTTAGTCCAAGATGATTGTGGGGAAGGGAAGGGAGACAAAGAGATACAGAGAAGAGATCAGATACAAACATGCCAGACTCAAACTCTTTGTCACCCTCCTACCTCAGTGGAAATCATAAAAATTCTGAAAGTACAGGGAGTTTCCCCCCTGCTTCTTTGATATTCAGAGAGAACACCATTTCATACAGTGACCTTCCACCCTCTCTACACTACTCTGAATCAGAATAATATTGCTGCTACGGCATGATTAAGACAGAGACGAGTTGAACCAGGTCCCTTACCCTACTTAGTGTCCTGTGCCTTCAGAAATATCTAGAAGTTCCAGCTTGCTCTACGAAGAAACACAGAAGGAAGATGTTGGTACTTCTGGCTGGGGAGATTACCAGGAATCACTGCAATGATGCTAAAGTGGCCCAGTTGCCTTGTCCCACCGAGGAGTTTACCTAGGCTACAATCATATGAAAATGACTGTCAGATGTCATAATTTAAGAGGATGAACGAAAGTTGAGCTGGGATGGGTCATCTGAGTAGGCCGTCAGGTCCTTGCTGAGCCAAGAAGGAAAAGGCCCCAAATCTACCAGTTGCAGATTTCAGCAGCAGATGCCAGCAGGACAAGCAGTGACCAGTAGAACAGTCAGGCTGTTACACAGAGGCCAACAATGACTCACATGCTAATTCATGGCCCATTTCTTTTGCTGGTATGAGGATATGATGAGCTACCTGACACATCCGTTTACCCAGAGGTGATATTTGAGACATTTAACAATGGTATGGCCCAGGTAGTGACATTGTCCATAAAGTGGGTTGATTCTTTCTTCCCTGCTCTGAGGTCATAAAGATATTTTTCTGTATTGGTTTTATGTGATATAAACTTTTTAACTATTCCACTAATCTTCAGTTATTTTTAAATATTTGGAATTGATTTTTTGTGTAAGGTGTGAGGTAGGGATCCAATTTAATATTTCCCCTACTATTGACCCCTGAAACTTTCAAAAGTTCCTAGGTTTTTCATCATGCAAGGGCTGAAGTTTCCTGTAATAGAATGGGTTTGATAGGATGTTAGTGATCATTTCTATATATGGATTATTTGTAAGTCAAGTTTTTGTTAGTTGGGTACCTTATGCCTCTCCCTCTAAAGTTTCCTGAGTTTTTACAGGCTAATAGACTGAGTCAAGTACATTGGCTGGTGGTGTAACCCAGAACATATCATATTTGTCCAGGTTCCTCAATGGTACTAAAATAGAAAATAATTCTGGCTCAGTATATGACACCTTTGCTTTTCCACATGACTTTGATACAAGGGAAGCCCAAGGAGAGAAACTATGAATCAGCAAAAGTAAAAATGAAATTTCTGAAAGCCTAATACTCTTAGGAATATCTTTGCATCAAGGCCATGCATATTGTGACTAAACAATAAGCATTTATTCAGCATCTATGAAATGAATTCTAAGTTGATAAAGCTTTAAAAAAAATGGCAAAATCCCTAGTTCTCTGCAATAGGCAAACCAGAAATTCACTTAATTTGTTACTCATCGTTTTGGCCTATAAACTCAAATACTTATTAACGCTGTAAATATGCCTTTTTACTGGCTGTCTGACAGCTCCCATGCTTTCTGTGCTGTCTCCTTAAACATTTATGAGTGTTCATGAATATGCAAATACACAATCTAATGTCTGCAAATGGTTGCAAGTACAAATGCTATGTTAATATTTCATACAGTGATGGGAGCAAATCAACAATCATAAATTTTGAACAAATATGTTGCCTCATTAATAACTAATGAAGCAGTGCATAGAACTGAGATTTGGCATTTAATAGTAGAAGTGGGGTTTAAATAGAGCCTATCAGGCAATGCCACTGCTTCCAAAAATTTCACTAAGGTCTGCTCCTTCCAGGGTGGTTTTTGTTTGGGGCAGTGATGGTAGGAGAGAGTATTTGAAAAGAGGGGATTCCACTATACTTGCTTTAAAGCCTGAAATTCTACTACCTTTTAGAAATAAAAATAACTCTTATGCCTAATGAATTGCCTTAAAAGTGGACCTTCATGGTAAAAATAACTCTTATGCCTAATGAATTGCCTTAAAAGTGGACCTTCATGCACAAGCAGTGTGCCTGATTGAGTGTCTCCACCCTCCTGAGAGCTGATGAAGACATGTAATATCAGTGGAGAAGAACTTAAAACACCTATTGGAAACATAGAAATGTAAACACTGAAGGAATCTGAAGGGCTAACGCATTTAGTCCCTCATAAGACTTGAAGAGGTGACGTATTACCCTTAGTAGCAGGACCTGGCCTGATCTCACTGTTTTTGGCTCATAATCTCAGTCCTTCCACACTTTGCCATGCTGCCTCCTCTCTGGGGTTCCAGTTTCTTAAGGAATCCAGTGTCCTGGTTAATCAAATACTGAAGTGAAAACTCACAACTAATATCTATCTGAGAGATTCTGTCAAAGATTTTGAATAGAATAAAACGTCAATACTGATTCACAAGTCACTTGATATTTTTGGATACCAATATGCTCCTTTATCAACTGGATTAAGATCCCTTCTATCTCCAGGAAGCTTGAACACTCTCAGTGGGCTTTTCCTTGGATGAGATACAGATGCTTCAGAATTTCTCAGCTTCCCTGAATTATCACAAAGTGTACAGTGACCATGTTATAGACCTACAGCAGTGGGCTGTATGGTAGATTGGATAAGCTAGTGTTGACCATATGGTGTATACCTGGAAGATGCTCTTCAAAAAATAAATTCTTGATGTCAGTCTAATTATTGATCATTTGTGTTCTCTTCATGAAAATCATCACAGTGCTTTTAATAATGGTGACACTTTACTATTTTTAAAGTACTTTCTTACATATTATCTATTTCAACTTCACAAGTTGCCCCATAAATAGGTATAATTATCTACATGTTATAGATGAAAAACTCCATCTGAGAGAAGTTAAGTTATTTGCTCAAGGGGAAAAAAAATCCTAAATCTGGCTATTTGAATGTGTGAAAGTTGGAGCTTATTATTATAGACAGCTTTACAAAATGGTCTCTTAAAATATTCTTGACTTTTTTAAATGATACTGATTTGTGTACCTGGACCAATCTTCTTTCATCTTCTTTTACTCAGATTCCATATTTGGTTGGCCTCATTCTCTTGATTACTCAAGTCTCTATTGAAAAAGAAAATGAAGTAGTTCTGGGTTAGCAATAATTTCTTTTACGTATTCTATGCTCAGTAGTAACGATGTATTAAAACACTCTTTTGTAAAGATCTTGGTGGTGATAGAATTCTTGTGTGTCTTGACTAAGGTGGTGATTAAAGGAATCCACACATGCCATAAAATGGCACAGAACAAAATACACACACACATTAGTGCATAGAAACCAAGGGAAACCCAGTAAGATTGTTGGACTGTATCAAAGCTAATTTCCTGGCTGCGGCATTCTACTGGAGTTACGTAAGGTGTAATCACTGAGAGACACAGGGTAAACAGGATCTCTCTGTATTTTTTCTTGCAATGGAATGTGAATCTGTAGTTTTCTTATGAAGCACAATTTATAAAACTACAATTAAAATATAATTAAACTAAATAACCCTAAAAACCCCTTTCTGATTAGTTGACATTGACTTGTTCACACAATTCTTCAGACATCTTGGACCCAGAGGGGCATGAAAGATATTTTAATAAGTTTTATGCTCTGACATTGCGCCATTACACCTGGGGAGTGTGGGCGGGCATCACGGGGAGACTGATAGGGTTAGGGACCCGGACACTAACTGAACTCTTCTCTAGCAATGTGATTTTCAGCAAGTCATTTCCTCTTTGAACCTGCTTCCTCCTTTGTACCACACTCTGGTGAGTTTAGCACAGTGCTAGGTCTCAGTGTGTAGTTAGGACATCACCCCTCACTTCCACCACCCCTCCAACTTTACCCCGCTCGCCACATCCATGGTAGACATTTTTTTTATTTTTTAAAAATATTTTTTATTTACCTTAAAGAAATAAATTTTGTCCTATGGAAAAATCTCTGTGGGATCGAATATTTTAATGATTCCTCAACAATGATCAAATCAGGGCCAGTCTGGTGTTCTCTATTCCTCCACCTACTTCCTTTTCCAGCACCACATCCCACTCCCTCCCTCATTTTGAAACAAGTCACTGACATAAAAATAGTCTTTCATCAGTAAACATTTCAGAATGTATTTCTGAAAGAAACAATCACAGAAACATAATCACAACACCATTATCACATCGAAAGCATTAATAATTCCTTAATATCATCAAGTGTTCAGTGTTCAAATTTCCCTGGTGTCTCGTGATGTTTTAAAGTAGATTGTTCAAATCATTATCCAAATGGGGTCACAGCAGATGCTGCTCGTGCGTGTTTTTCCTGCAGATCCAGCAATGCTTCAGAATCTTTCTGAACACAACACTCCAAACCAGATTAGAGCTGCCACATAGGGGAGCTGAATCCAATTTGCTTTCCCTGAACTAGAGTTCTGGTCCCCTTAGACCAGTGGTTTCTGATTGATTCATTATTGAGACTTGGATAAATAAGCTGGTAGTTTCTTTCTCCTAACATTAATCTTTTTTTCCAAAAAAAAAATTTTAATAGAAATACAAAAAAACAGATTTTAATATTTTAAAACATTTTTTATTTTATTTTTAAAATACATTTTAAAAATAAAAAGTCTTTTTTTTGATGTAGGTTTCTACGCAAGTGGCTAAGACCAGGGCAGTTGGGGTCCAGATGACTTGGGTTGGGATCAAATTGTCATCCTTATTTATTGTATTAATTTAGAACATTACTCAAACACCAGTTTTTGGAATGCAGAATGATAATACTAGAAATTACCACTTGTCTGAAGTTCTGATTTCTGGAACTCTTGATCTTTCTGAACATAGCCATCATCCTGAAAATTATGGGAGTTGGGAGGAGAAGAAAGAACTTGACTTCTAAGGAAAATAAATTTTAGAAGGATAAAAATGGAGCTGCCCTTAATTGAGAACTGCCAGAGCTAGGAGTTCTCAGAAGCATTCAGAAAGAAGAGCATCATGGATCCATTTTAACATCCTCTGAGAGCATCCTTGTGTTGCAGAAGAACCAGAAAATGATGTTTCTAGGATGACCCAAGGAGATAGTGAAAATGCATTCAAACACATCAAGAAGGAAGGGACTTGTGCATTCCTTTTTAGAACTGGAGAATAAGGTGGCAGGTACTTCACACAAGATGAAAACACACACAGATGCAAAATGGGGCAACACTACTCAAATAGATGAGAAATTTTCTGAGTGCTTCAAAACCCATTTTGCATTTATCCTTTTAGTACTTTCTAGCACTATGCCAGTTGCAGGAGCCACATTAGACAGAATCTGGTGCTTGGAGGGGATCTGAAAAGAAAAAGTTTTGGTCCATATTCTGGAGCTTCTGCCTTTATGTCCTGTACCGAGCACTGTCTTCTTTAAATGTGGACAGTCAGGATCTTCCATCGTTTTCCACTTCCAGAATCCTCTAGAATAGAGTAGAAATGGAGTCACGCTTAACCCATTAGCAGAACAAAATTATGAAAGAAAGAAAAAACCACCAAGCCAGGAAAGGGCAGGAAATTTTTCTGAAGCCAGGAACACGGCTTGGCCACATGGGCTGGAAACTGACTCTGGCTAAATGCATTTGACTGTGCCTCAGCAGAGTGAAACACAGAAAAGACTGAGTTTGGTGAAGTTAAGACCACCCTCTCTTGGACCTGAATTGCCCAGGAATCTTGAAAACAGATTGTGTTTGGAAGACAGGGTATCTAGCCAAGAGCTGCCTGAGCCAGCCCAGGCCAGGGAGCCAGCCAATCTGTACAGGTTGTTTTTTTTTTTTTCCCCTCCCCTTTAATGATGTTTGGGACTCTGGGCTGACATAAGGTCTGGTGGGTGGTGATGGGAGATGGAGGATGGGGGGAGCTTTGGGATTTTTCCCATCAGAGAGAGAAAGAGAACCAACCGTGGTCACCAAAGATGCTGAGTGACTAGAGGACAACGGCATTTCATAAGGCATCAGACTGACCACTGACAGGATATTGGGGGGACCATTGGGTGTTGGGGTGGGGGAGGATGTCCAGAATTACCAGAGACCTTTATGAAACCGCAGGGTTGAGGACCACTGGTAAAGACCTCTTCCGTCTCCAGCCCTAACCTGATGAATTCTTATTTTGAAATTGCAGAGTCCATGACTGCACCCACTGCCCCTACTCCTCAGAGTTTTCTCAGTCCCCTCATCGTGACTGAAGCTTAAACTGCATGCTCATTACTTCTTTCAGGAGAGGAGAGAATTAGAAGCAAGACTAGGGAACAACCACCAAAAAGAGCATCTCTCTCTTTGATTCTTCCTTCTGTTTCAAATCTTCTCTTCGCTCCCACAATGGGTCCCCAATGAATCCAAGCTAAGTTGTTCTCAGAATCGCGCGAATCGTCCCTTAGCTGTGAAGTATCGACTTGCTCCTGCCCTTGAAGTCTGAGAAAGTTTTTTTTTTTTATTGCTAGACTAAACCTGTGTATATTTTAGAAAAATCATTTTTTCCTTCATAAACTAAACAAAATAAACCGAAAAACCCACAGCACAAAATGATTAGGATAGAAGGTATGAAAATTATCCTTCAGTTCGCAGCCAGGCAGCAGATAAGGAGGAATTTTCCTAACGGAAAATAATCCAGAGGGCACACGCTGTTATTTTATAAACCAGATGGGGCCTTGTGGGGCCAAGAAGCCCAATTTACTCTGCGGTATTTGAACTTCTATGAAGTATATTAGTGACCTAAAAAAAAAAAAAAAAGGTAGGGGCAACGTTCAGCGTTCTTACTTATGGTTAGGTTAGGGAGCGAGTGAAAACGAAAGGATCCTGAACAAAACGCGAGTGTGTAAGATTCACCCACCCACCTAACATGTGCTGACGTCCCCCTTGCCTCCAGGCGGGGACGCCCTCCTCCCCTCGTTGCTGAGCCACGGCCTTTAAACCCCCTCCTCTCTCCACACTACTTCTCTGACTGTTCCACACAGGATAGCAGAGTTTTTCCAAACAAGGAATCTGAGCGATCGGGGTCGGAAAATTGGCTCTCCTGCCTACTAGGCGCTTTCCCTGGCTTGAGTTATTTCTACTCCTGGAGCCTGTTGGCTTGTTTGTAAAAACAAGATGAATAATGACTCCCTCAGTGGATAATTATAAATGTTAAATTGGAACATAGTACGTGATTAACTAATGGTAACCGTTATTGTTTATAGCAATGATAATGTCAAGACAGATGATTTAGTACCTAATACAAACTCAAGGGAGATATTACAAATATTTAATAAAAGCCAGGGCCTGGGCACCATCCGATCAGAGCAAACAGTCGCCCTGGTCCCAGAGCGAACAGAGGTCACTGCTGTGCCCAACTTTAAACCCTTGGTTGCTGGATTGTGGGACAAAGGAGTGGATGTCCTGAAGGAGGGTTTGAAGGGATCTGCGTAGCAGGTGGAGAACTAAGGAAGCTCGGGGCACCTAAAGGAGAAGTACTGAAGTATTTTAATTGCTTGTAACTTGTAGTGCAGAAAATATCAACTATTAACCCCACATAGCATGCCCTGCCCTATTACTTACCATGTTATCTGCACATGATGATATTCTCAAGTAGACTACAAGCTGACAATTGAACGTTGAAATCCAATCTTGTGCTTCTGACTCTCCAAATAAAACAGTTGACTCTCACAGGCATTCAAGAAACATTTTTGCCATTCGGTTGTTAAATAGAAGATGCTACTTTATATTATTTCTATGTGTCACTCCTATTTTGATTACTTTCTAAAAGGGATTTATGGTGCTTTTAACACTCAGGACAAAGGATGTCTTGGAATCAAGTTAGGTCAAGGGCAATAACACCCTAGTAATAAAATGTGCTGAACCAAGTTGTGGTCTGTCTAAAAGAGAGCTCAGAGTTTCGTGACAACCAAAACAAAAAGAGGATCTGATTTGTCGCGCAGATTTAATTATTTGAGAAAAGGAAGCACAAAGCGTACCACTACGTCCCTCTAAGAGGAGGTCATTATCCTGGTAACTGCAGGAGAGACACTGAGCACTGTCCTGAGTGTGGTCTTCAAGGGCTGGCTTCCTTCTCCCTTGGCATCTTTGCCCCTGAGCTCCTGTCCCTCGTCACCAAGTCCTCTGTGTCCCAGACCCTCCAGCCAGAAGCCTTGGTGTCCTCGCATCGCTCCCTGGCCTTCCATCCCTTGGAGTCCTTGTGGAAGTAGTTCCTCTGCCTGGAATTCTCCTTCTTCATTTTCTTCCTTCACGAAATTCACTCCCTCTTTGACACCTGTCCCCATCAGTCTGGCTCTGTGACACCTCCCATGCCACCCACAAACTCGGCCCCCTGTATGCACTGTAGTCATTGCAGTTCAACAGCCAGTTCTGGGAATATATGCCTTCTGCCTTCTACCCACAATTTCAAGCCCTTATGTTTCTATCTGGTTTCAGTCTTAGGTACCTGGATTCTTTCTCTCTGACTTTTAGATGGAAAATTCACATAAAGTGTATGTTGGCTTTTGATTTTGCTTTTCCCAAAGGAGAAGGTGGGCTTTGTTTTTACTGAAGTACAGTTGATTTACAATGTTGTATGGGTTTCTGGTGTACAGCACAGTGATTCGGTTATTCATCTTTTCCAAACTCTCCTTCATATTCTTTTTTATTATAAGCTTCAAAGTACTGAAAATAGTCCCTGTGCTCTACAGTAGGACCTTGTTGTTGGTCTAGTTTATATACAGTAGTCAGTATTTACAAATCCGGAGCTCCCATTTCATCCCTCCACCCACTCTCCCCTTTGGTAACCAGAAGTTTGTTTTCTATGTCTCTGAGTCTGTCTCTGTTTTGTAAATAAGTTCCTGTGTCTCTTTTTTCTTTAGATTCCATATATAAGTGATATCATACTATATTTTTCTCTGTCTGGCTTACTTCACTTAGTATGATGATCTCCAAGTCCATCCATGTTGCTGCAAATAGAATTATTTGATTCTTTTTACGGTTGAGTAGTATTCCATTATACAAATATATGACAACTTTTTAACCAGTCATCTGCTGATGGACATTTAGGTTGCTTCCATGTCTTGGTTATTGTAAATAGTGCTGCTATGAACATTGGGGTGCTTGTATCTTTTTAAATGAAAGTTTTCATCTTCTTCAGACATGTGCCCAAGAGTAGGACTACTGGATCATATGGTAACTCTATTTTTAGTTTTTTAAGGAAAGGAGAAGGTAGACTTTTGGATCTCTCTTCTATGTAACACATTTACAGCTCCAGGAGGCCATCAGCTCACCTTTGTGTGCATCAGAGAGAGTTGCCCACAGGGAATAGCCATGTCTTTTCCTTCAAGCAGACGGCAGTCCCAGCCAGGGCATATGGCTAAGGGAGTGGAGTGTGGCAGGAGCCCATGTGCCCTGCAACAACTTCACATTGTTAATGCTCCATGCCCCAGATTCCTGCAGCGACTCCTCGGCCTAGGCTCACAGTGAGAAGTGGTCAATGCAAAGCCATCCCTACCTCCTCCACGAGAAATCATTTTCCTTTGAGTTTAGCTAACGTCCTGTAAGACATACAAGTTCGCAATGTGAATCTTTGCTTGCATGTCTGACTCCCAGGATTAGGAGACCTGGGTCATTTGTATATTTGTAGAGCCATTCATTTACTTATCATTGCTCCAAAATTTTCTTTCAATGATTCAACAAATGAATATACAGCAGAAGGTTGTAATGAATCCTCACCCCACTACCCCATTTCATCACCAATGGTCAACGAAACTGTAGTTATGTTTAAAGTCTTTCTGTTCATCAGGTAAAATGTTACATCAGGAGGCTCTGGACAGACTTTCTTTGAGTAAATGCTGGAGTCAGGTCTAGACAGGATATCCAGCTGATCGTTGCATCCAAATTTTGCTAAAAGAGAGAGAATGTCTCTTATTAGCAAGTTAATTAGAAATTAATTATTGTGTAAGTTTGGGGTGTACCACTCAGGGAAGGATCTTTAAAGTTCTGGATTAAATTTTTTTTTCTTCTTTCTGTGACTCATGGCATGTCTCTAATACTTTCCAAAACTGCAGGGCTATCAGGTCAGAAAAATCACTCACTCTGGGCCATTCTTTCATCAGGAGTGATGCCCAACTCTGCAAATATTGGATGACTCAGTAACTAGACCCAGACCTTTCAGTGGAATGTATATCTATTAAAAAGTATTACTTCCTTTGGTAGGAAGTTCTCTTGATGATTTTCTAGGCTTTATCAACCAAGGGAAGAGGGAAAGTGAGTCTTGCAGATTCTCTAGATCAGGTACATTTCAATCTATGATCTCTCTAAAGATTTCTTCCAGAAAGTAGCCAGACTCAAGTGTTTTGAACCCTGGAGGCTATTACATGTCCAGAGAGCCCTTTCCTCTGGTTCAGTCCTCCTGATCTACCAGTTTCTCCACCCCAGTTTTTCTTTTTAACAGATTAGACTAAAAGAATGCAAATTTGGTGGGAAAATTATTATTTGTAATCTTCGCATCTTCATCCTTGGGAGTGGTAAATAGAGAAGAGATAATAGTTAAATGAGAATGAATAGTAACACCTATAGAAGAATTTTCATTTGGAGTAAAAGTGAAGTTGGTCCCAGTAGTTTCTCAGTGGCCAAAACAATGCCTGGTACCCAGTGGGAAACATACATGTAAAAGGATGAATCTGATGGGCTACAATTGAATACTGTGGAACTATGATTATCACATAATGTAAAGCAATGGCTAGCCTGAGAAAAAAAGTCTATGAAAATTAAACCCTCCTTTTTAGGCCTTGTGATGAATGTGCATCAGCAAATCCCTGCATCACCCTGACATTGCTGAATCTTACGATTCCTGGGTTCAGGAGATTCCAAGTCCAGGATAGCCTTCTGATGAATTCTCAGGCTTCTTATTGGTGGAATTATACAGAAGGAAAAATCGTAATAGTGATCATGAAATCTACCCTTGGATTCCAAGTATGCAGCAGTCCCTGCACAGCCCTCAAATACAGGTTTGAGTGTCTGCTTTTATATGTGTCTAATTCAGGGAGTTGGGGCTGAATCTTAATTTGTATCTATGTGTATCTTAAACATGTGCTCTTTCCTCTATATTTGCACCCACCATAGAAATGTCTCCTTGGAAGGAGTCAGATTAGGATTGGGAGTAGCAAACCCAGAGTTTGTGGTCCAGGTAACTTAGTCACTATCTTTTTGATATGAACTAAAATCACTGTGATCAGCTCACTGTTACATCTACAAGTTGCGTTGTCCAGTCAGTGACCACCACCACCACTACCATCAAAACAATGACAAAAACTGACACCTTAAAATACTAACTGAGAGGAAATTAGTCTCCCAAAACACAGATGTCTTATGGACAAATAGTGTTCAAGCTCATAAGGAAGACGATCAAAGTAGAATATTTGCCTTTAGCTCTTTATCCTTTCCTTATCCAAAACAAAGCTTTTTTCAGGAGTCTTATGTTCCACGGAATCCTGAGAATTGAGACAAAATGCAATTTTGAATTATCTTTGAAATTTTAAACTGAATGGTGCTGTGGCTGCCAAATACCCAATACCACTTGAGTCGGACAGGTCTGGACGATCGTAACTCATTAGTTTTCACATGAAGGTGAGAGTTGATAAAGAATCTGCTGACTGTAAAGTGAACTGACTTCTACAACTGGTGAGCTTGGAATTTGATGTGGCTAGAGCAGCAGGAGAGGGACTTGATGGTTTCACACCACAGATCCTGAAGACAGAACTATCAAATCAGGATTTATAGATGATCTGCAGTACTCGGGGAATTCCTCATATTCAGATGTTTCTAAATGAAGAGCAAACAGGAAGTTGGATGAAAAGCATTATAAGATATAGTAAATGTATTTTAAGCCGGCAGGAGTCCAGGTCTCCTTCCATGGACAATTGGATGGATACCGCCATAAATCCTGGATGATTCAGAGCAGTCATTAACAGTGAAATGAATAAAATAGAATAAACTGAAAGTTTGTGCTGTATAACAAAGAAAAACAAAATGAGGCACAGACAGTAAAAACATGGAAACGTATCAATAAGGTCTTGATCTAAATCAGAAATCATTTAAATAACTGTAGCATGAGTAAATGATTAATCTGAGCTTAAATGCCAGGTACTTCTTTAGGCTAATGAAGAAGGGTCTTATTCTTCAGCAGCGCCATGCTGAGCCTTGTGCAATTTTTTATGATCCCTCATGAGAAGCAGAACAAAGTGGCTGATACTGCTTTTAAGAAACCACACTTGCAACTCTTAGAAGGTCTCTACCATCACCTCAGGTTGCATTTGTAGCTAAAACCTTTGGGAATCCATTTATATCCTTTGACATTACCTGGTAAGGTTGTTTGTTTGATAGAGCTCATGTTTTGTCAAGGAAAGCATCTATGACCTTCATCATTCTAAACCATAAGTCCATATTATTGGGATTGGAAGAACCGTAATTGTTCTTTGAACATCTTTGTGTCTAGTACTGAAGAACATTAATCTTTCTAAGCCTCAAAATATTTATTTTCAGTGCCACATATTTTAATATAGACCACTTACTCTTTTTAAAATGTTCTCTGTTGGAATTCTCCCACAAAACCCTAAGCTCTGTCACCATCCCCTCTCTGCCTCTAGAATTCCTTAAAGGATGGAACTGACAAGAAGTTGAGAAACCTCTGCCATCTATAGCTTTACATCAAGGAAAAAACATTGTTTAGAGAAATGGGAAAGATTTTCAATGATGTGTTTTAGAAAAAGCCATCAAAGGAGGAGAAAGGGTAAAGAGAGGAGAAACATAAAGATAGAAGAAACTGCCAATTGAACTATGAATCTTGAAGAGCAGGGGAAAAGGTGTTCAAATGTTCATTCTGAGGTTCATACATCATAATATTAAGACTGCAAAGTATAACTTTGAAAGGAGATTCTTAAAAGGGAGCTTTTAAAAAGGATTGTAAAATGCTGATGAAAAGGAATTTGGAAGACAGTCTTGGGTACTGATCGTTTCTTCTAAAATAAGAGAATGAAGCTTGTATAATTGTATTGCAAATATCTTTATGGTAAAAAGTGTCCCCAGGGAACTTCATAAATCGGAAACGAGTAAAATATGACTTGTGTGCTTTTATGCTTTTAAATGAGTAGATTTAAAGCAATGTTGGTTTTAAACAAGACAGTTGCCCTAAGCAATTCTTGAGACTGTGCTTCTATGGCAAATATCAAGTGGTAGATAAAAGCACTTATCAGCGAAATCATGCCTCTTATATTAATAGAACATAAACCTTTAGGGCAAGACTTTGTAGATTCAGAATATGTAGTCACTGCCTTGTCCCAGAGCAGTCTAGAAGGAACCAAAAGACTTCATCTACCCCCAGATATCTCCCTTGCCTTGGAACCAAAACCATTGAAGATCACTCTTTTTAATCAAAATATATTTAGAGAGATGCTGCTAGAATGTACATTTGCTACCCAGAAGGGAAATACAGCAATACAAAATTACCTGTTATTGCATTAATTTCAATAATTAAGAACTTAAAAACTAATAAAACATCAGGTAGCCTGGACATCTGGGTGCAGAATCCTAAGCGTCTAGGTCGAGGACAGAGCCACCTTATAAAGGAGGGTTGTTTAAAAAGGTACAGACCCAAGGGATCTGCTCCAAGGGGAAAAACCTTGGCCCTTGTGCCTCAGATGGGGCTTTATTAGGGCAGAGAGCAGCTGGGGAGAAGAGCCCAATAGAGCGTCATGGGTAATAAACACACATTCTGTCTTTTTAATAATCTTCTCCAGGGAAGTCCCTGTAAACTTTTTTGAAAATGTATTCTAACTCTTCTCACTATAAAACAACTTTTGGAATAATTTGTCTGTCTTAGTCCTCATTCAAATGTACCCCACTACTGTAGTATCAAAAAGACCTTGTAGTAGACCTAGTAATTAGACACTGCCTTGTGGCGAGGAGATTTGACCCATCTTTGGGATCTGATATTCCGGGTAGACCCAGGAAGTTGAGACTTGAGTGGTTCACTTCCACCATCACCCTCCCTCTCCTATACGTATATTCACACAAAAAGAAATAACAAAAGACCAAAAACTGAAAAAGAGATGGTCATCCAGTGGCCAATGAGCTAAGTGGCCCCACTGAATCTATAGAAGAGCTTTAGAATGGAATGCAAAGATATGCTGCAACCAGGAATCCAAATTCCAAATTAGAAATGATGAGTAAGAAAATATGGGCTTTTTCCACATTGGTGACTTCAGTGAGTGTTGCCTGGTCCATGGGTCCACTTCCTTGAGAAATCAAGGAACTGCTTTTTCTTCTCACTTTTGCCTCAAATAGGCTTATCATTTTCTTCTTATCAGTGAGAAAAATAGCCAACATCTTCTCAATATCTGCCCCTGAGCACCATACTTGGGGAAGAGTGGTGTGACCTTCCAAAGAGAAATTTGGCAGGCAGCAAACCTGGGGTCTGGGAACGGGTATTCACCCTTGGTAACACAGACTGGAAAAGCCCAGTGTGGAAGTATTCTGGATAGGAATTTTATGGGTTCCCCAGCTCTTTCTGACTCTTGCGTCCAGCACTGGTGGATGGGAGTGACAACAGCAATTCAAGGCTTGTGACAAATCTTTAATTCAAACACTTAAGCAAGAATGCAGCTGGTGTAGCCTGAACTTTGACCATTACTTATTATTTTAGTGTGATTTAGTAGAGACTTTTCTAGGACAATAACTGCAATGCAGACATCCCTGGTTTGATTTGACATTTTCTCTTTGGGGACTATTAACTCTGACGTTGTTCCTTAGTAACCAGCCCAGTTCACTGTTAGCAGGATGGTTACCCAGAGTAGAGTCCTGGGAGGAAGAGGACAGAATAATCATGAGTGTGTCTGAGGTCAGCCCTTCCTTGACTCTGTCTTGAATGGGAGGCAATTTACTTTCTATTCTTTCATCAATATTGAAGCAAACATAAGTGCAAATTTAGCCCCGACTCCCTGTCGACATGTCACACTTTTTATTCCTTCCAATGGATTATTTAAAAACATACAGACATATAGTTTCATTTCAGATAGCTTCCCCAAAATTAAAAAAAAAAGTGTGCCTTTAGAGGATGTGCAATGGAATGAAACTTCTTAGAAGTGAATCTATTTATTTTATTTAACTTTGTTGGAGGCACCATAATCCCATTGTGAGAGCGCATAACTCTTAGAAGAGATGCTAAGCAAGAAAGGAGACAGTGGGTTTTTAATCTTATTTATTCCCTTCCCTTCCCTTCTGTTGTTGAATTCTATTTGTATTGCAGAGATTGAGTCTTCAGTTCAAGTACGTTCTTGTTAATAGAATAGACGTGGGCGAGTCTTCTAAATCCCGGCACATCTTCCTTGCAGATAAAAACCAGTCTGCCTACTGAATACTCGTTTTTTTCTTTCTAGTTGGCACTCAGCAAAGGACAGTTCACGACAGGGTGAGCCGCGCAATAAATGTCAGAGGAAACTGGAAGAGGTCAAGGGGACAGCTCCCTTGAACCTAACGGTTAGTTTTAAATTGACCAAAGCTCCAGCAAACAATTCCATCACTAATCATCAAAAGAGAAAAAAAGATGGTGACAAACAGCAAGAGTTGGTTAAAAAAATACCAACACCTGTCAAAATGTCTCCTTTTTATGGTTGAAGAGTGATGGTTTGAAGGAAGTATGCGAACCTTCTCTAATTTACCAATGCTGATCCATTTTTATTTTAATTTTTTTAAAGGTAACCTTCACCCTTGGTCTAACCTGATAAAATGATATGACTGCTAATGTACATTGTTTTTACTCCTTGACTTCATTTGTCACCCAACAAATGGGGCTTTCCTAATAGTGCTTTTAAATTTCTTCCTGTGCGGCGGTTTCATTTAAGCATAGTTAAAAAAAAAAAGTAAGCTAAAAGATCATTCTTTTTCCTACCTTGCTATAAAGATGAACCAGTCAATCATTCATGGAGTACCCCGCTCACATCTGATGGTACAATTTCAGATGTCGATAATTTACTTTTGATGCTAATTAATTACAAGTAATCATAAAAACAAATTAAAACCACTATACTTATTGCAGGTTTTCTTCTGCTCCTGAAATAATGCATTTTTATGCATCTGTTTACTTGCTTTGTAAAAAAATGTAATAATCTATATTCATAGAAAAACAACTTTAGTGCTCTGCGTCAAAGCTGTAAACTGTTATTGGTTATTTGGGCTTTTTTTCTCCCCTAAGATATTAAAATGGAAGAATGAAAGTGAGCCACAACAAGTGAAAGAGATGAATGCATTTCAGGACTAAACCGAAAAGCAGGAATTCAGGGTTTTTTTTTTTTTTTCATTTCTGTTGTTTATTTCTCTTTTTAAAGGACAAAAGTATTACTTTGCTCCTGAAAATCAGTAGGGGGGTGGAGTAGCAGCTTTAGCTTGCTGGCCCAGAAAAGACATAAATTTCCAAGAGACTCTTCTTCATTTTCCTTTTAGTGAGAAGGAGGGGGAGCTTGATCTCTGGGTTCTGTTTTCTCCAACAAAGAGGACTTTTCACCCCATTTGAGAACTGTCGTGAATGGAACCACAGTGCATCCTCAGCAGAATCACTGTTTGTGATTCTCACTCCTACTCCTTCTCCTATCTCCTTAAAAGCTCCTCAGAGGCCGTGAAGAGTAGTGGGGAAATGATGGCTGGGAGTCAGGAGATCTGAGGTTATGGTATGGAACTCCTGCCATCTCCCTCACTGGATGCAATTCAAATGCAATGAAATAACATACTACTTGGGAGGGCTTTCCAAGGTACCACGCACATCACCCTCATCATGACCATCATCGTGACCATCATCACCTTCATCACCACTATAATGGCTAATAAGCACTGAGTGTTAAAGACAGGTCCCATTACCTGAAGCATCTCAGTCACCCCTACATCTCTACAGAGGCAGATTCTAGTTTCTCTCACTTTCCAGGAGTCTGTCCTATTCCTCGAGGTGGAGAATTTCAAGGCCTGGTTTGCAGGTTTCAGCCCCCACAGCTTCCTATGGGAATCCTTTACACAGCATGCTCATGGTTTATAAGGCATTGCACACCTATGATCAGGGAGTTAGTGGGCAGAATTCTGTGTTCCATGGAACGTGGAGTATCCTTCAAAGACTTTCACTCTTTGCCAACTCAGCAGCCATTCCTTGCTTTTCTGCCCAAATACCCTTTGAATCCTATCTTCTCATTATTTGAATATCTGCTCCCCATGGGAGGCCCAGTTTACACTTGAAGATGATATTCGGTGAAGCTGAGACTTGTCAAGGAAGACATTTGAATCTCTTATGACTATGCTAAGGTAGTTTAACCAATAACCACTTCCAGGGTAAACCTAGTCTGATTGTAATTTCTATACACACATGTTATCCAGCCCCCATCCCAAACCAGATCCTACCTCAAGACATATGTTATGTGTTAGGCACTGGGGATAAGTCTAGTTTGACCCTGAAGAGGTCTTTGGAACCTCGTCACTTAATTTGTAAATCTTGGGACGATCACAAAGCTGCTGGAAGTCAGCCAGACTTGAGGGTTTTAATTTGTATTATCTATGTATTAGGTAACTGAAGCCTCAGTTGTTAGCTTCAAGCCATTGTTTGGAAAATCATTGTCATTTAGAATTTTAATTCTTTTTCACAAAGATATATTTGGTTTATCGATGTAAGTAATTTGCATTTATGAATGTTTTTTAGTCCCTGGAAATTCCAAGGAAGAACGTGTCATAGCATATGTCATTAGCCCTATTTCTAGACCTGTAGAAACACCACAAAGTCATAGACACCGAGGGGCAATGTGGTAGAGTGCTTTGTAGGCAGGCACACCTGGTCCAACCTGGCTGCCTCACACGTGACCTTAGGTAATGGAAACACTATGGACTTTGGGTTCTTCATATGGAACGAAGGGGATTAAAAAAACCTACTGCAATTCCTATGAAGTTTAAACGAGGTAAAGTTAAAAGTGTGAGCAGAATGTCTGGTGCAGAATTGGCACATGATAAATGTTCCTTCCCTCTTCCTCCGCCCCCTGACTTTCAGAACGTGGAGTGAAAAGAAGGAAGTATTTTCTGTTCCTGCAAATCATCTTTGAATTAGTCCCTAATATTCTTTCATTTCAACCACAATTTGGTTTTCTCCTTTCTTTTCCTCATTCCTCTTCACTGTTTGCTTTTCAAAGGGAAGAAGAAAGGTAGACCCTAAAGGGCCCCTTGATGGTGAAGTTTCCAACAACGGTTACCTTCAAGTGTCCGATGGACCCTACTCTCCTTGCACCATCTTGTCCTCTCACACTCACCTTACTTGGTTTGTGCACTAACCACCCGCAAGTCCGGTGACCTCCTTTCTGCTTCTGGTGGAGCCAAAGGAATGGAGGCGAAGAAGCTGATAGGATGGGGTTGTACCTCCTCTTAAGATGTGTGTCACTGGCCTGGGGTCCTGGAGGATTTCCTGTGCAGCAGTGTAACTTTGACAACAGGATAGCTTCTAGCTGGATTTAGTTTCTTGCTTTGACAATTTGAAGGCTCCTGCTGCCTCCAATTCTAGGGGAGGAGATGTGCTGAAAAGACAGTTTGCAGCCACCCTGATGATCCAGCCACATCTCATTTCAAGCCAGGAACAGAGGTGTGCAGAGTAGGGTGGATGCGTTGGTCTCCTCTCTCAAACAATGTTTCATGTATTTCAAACTTAATAATACCCTAAAGGCAATTTACCCAGTGCCTTTCTCTCATAAGCATCAAATGTGTATTGTATGGGAAATTTAATCAACCAGGTCTCATTCATTGGCTGTTAATCCATTAAAGTATTATTTTGAGAATTCCCTGCCATTAATTTTAAAAACTCACATAGAGTGACTAAATGCTTCATTTGTCTCGGTGTCTGGAAAATGAATCTGTGCCTAATGATTGACAAGAAAACCCCTTGTTCCCAGAGCAGAGCAGACAGCAGAATAGCCCATTCAGTTCCACTGCCTACATTCCCCACGTCCTCACCGCCAACGCGCATGTTCAGACACATTGACTAGACTGAGTAATGTCCTGGTTTGGAATCAACTTCACAGGGGTTTGACCAGTGAAGGGAAAATTCTCAGCAAGAGGCAGGACAATCACAGTCAATATTTGAACATATGTGCAATGTTTTTCCATTTACAGGGCTTTTTTTTTCCTTATATAATATTTCAAATAATACTGAAAGCAGTTTGTGGTGGCCTGTATTGTTACATCAATTTCACTGATCAGGAAACTGAAGCTTAGGGAAGAAGAGATCCAGTGTTCCCAGCAGGAAGCTGTCAGAACTTGAATGCAGTCTCTTTGGACTCCAAACTCTGTATTTGACCCTGGCCCTAACTGTGTGTCTTCAGTCATCAAAAGATGACATAGCCCAGGTACGTGAGACAGACGTCAAGGATTTTGCTTAAAGTGGGAAGGGAGCAACTCCAATATGCTTTCTAGTCTAACAGAGACTCGGGAACTAGCACCATACAAAACTGTGACATTTACATTTGGAGTATATCCTCCTTTTTGCAAAGCGAATTCATCTCCTACTTGCTTTTTTCTTCCTTCTTTGTCCCCATGGCTAGTACCCAGGTAAGGAGCGTGAATGGGGGAGGGAAAAGCAGACCTCAGTCCGTACCCCGGATCAGACTGCTTGATATTCTTGCTCCGAGAATAAAGAGCACAAACCCCATCAATGCTGACTATCTCTGCAATCCAAGCATCTTCATGAAGAGGAATCAAAACAAAACCAAAACACGGCTGTGTAGGTGACATGGCCTTGTCTAATGACTCACACGGTGGTTAAACAGGTGCATGCGATCACTTGTTTACGATTGCTTAACTGCTCCAAGACAGCAACGGACCCTTCATGTCTGACCCTCCAAAGAAATGAAACCTTCTGGGGGCTTTTCACCCCAAATGGAGAGCTGGTTATAGAGATGACCACAGTAAGCAAGCCAACGGAGTAGACTTAGGCCAGGAGGATGAAAACCACCGTCTAACGATTCTGTTATCTGAGCGTTTTCCACCCAAGGACTCTGCTGGGATGGCTCAGGCTCATTTGGAGTCCCTTTGACCCAGTCAGGGAGAGAAAGAGTAAAACAGATGGAGAAAGGAGGGTGTATCCGGCAAGCTACCTCCTTCAGGGTTATGTTAAAGGTCAGCTGTGCTGTAAGAGAGTCGCAAACCCAAAGAACAAACAAAAACCAGTAGAGGAGTCCGTTACTCGGATTTGGTGACATGGTGACATTTTCTCATCCTGAGCTTGGGTCTCAGATGAACAAGAAAGGCTGACAGGTGAGATGCGTGAAAGGGAAACTGGAGTGACAGATGCCAGGGCTTGGATTTGTTTGATTTTGAGCAGGATGTGAGCAAAATTTCCACAGCAAAGGAATCTGGGGGGAGAGAATCGGTCAAAGGGTGGGGACCTGGGCAGGAATGCAGAGAGGTTTTGAGTTGAGGGCTTCTCTTTGGCATAAGCAGGGGAAGCCACGTCAACAGCAAGGCTCAGAAAGGAGACAGTCAGATCCCCCAGTGGAAGTGGTGGCCTCACTGGCACTTGTGTGTCCAGGTTGTTCTTGATGGTGACGGTGGTTTAATTCCAGGAGCTTTTTAGAAGAGGCGATCCAGGACTTCTTGGAAAGCTCCATCCATGGGATGGTCTTCTGCTCTTATAGAATATTCTAATGTAACCCATATCCAAAGCCTGAGTTACAAAACAGTAAAGTGAAAAGCCATGGGGCTCATTCATTCACTTATCCATCGTTCTTTTTTTTTAGACAAGCAATCACTGAGTATCTCATGCCGTGTACCATGCTGGATGCTGGGTATACACATAAGAGGAACAAATGGTCTCTGTCCTTTGAGACAGAGAGATCTATGGATTCGGACCTTTATAAAATACTGTCGTAAATGATATAAGAAAATGCTGAGCACTAGAATAGACCGGGCATGAAAAAGCCTGGAGGATCTGGAAAGGGCTATGATGCTTTTTCCCAAAAGGGAAAACAAGAAGACATTTCAGGGACATTTAGTAAATAGTTGCTGTGCAAGGAGGCAATAACCTCTTTTTTTTAAATTAATTTTCAGTGGAGGCATGAGGTAGTTACAGTAAATTTCACAAGTCGTAAGTGGTCAGCTAAACTTTTACGTGCATATATACCTGTGTCGTAACCACTCGGATCAGACGTGGAATATTTCCCCATCCCAGGGAGCATCATCACGTTCTCTCTCAGTCAGTACCCTCCCTCCAGAGGTAACCACCGTTCTGAACTCTGTCACCTTAGAGTAGTTTTGACTGACTTGAACTTCACGGAAATGAAATCATCCAGTACGCATTCTTTTTGTCTGTCTTTCCCCACTCATCGACTCAGTGAGATTCACCCAGATTATGCAAATGTCTTTATACTAAAACGAGGTAGCAGTGGAAGTCATTCCTGGATTTTAGGATTTTCTTAAGGGGAGTTAATTGGCTGGGAGAGGGGAAACAGATGGTGGAATGGAAAAAACATAAAAGTTTAGATTCAGTGGGGGTGGGTTTCGGTTTTGAAGAGGCTACTTGCTAACTGTGCTCTTGAGAATATCATTCTTCTCTGCCAAATGAAGGTCACACCACCGCTTACTTTCTGGAGTTGTTAATATAATGTATGTGAAAAAATCATTTTAACATTCTAAACTGTGATACAAATAGATTTTTCACAATTTTTATTAGTTTATTGTTTGTGAAAAAAATTGATGTATGGGTGTAGTCACGAACGGTTAAAGATATGAAAAAGGCGATTTTTCTATTGTGCCTTTTCTAAGTGGGTTCTTAGTCATCAATTGAGTTTTATTACTCAAATGCAATTCAATTAACATTCAACAATTGCCTGGTTAAATGTAAAATCTTATTCTAGTTGCATGTAACCTGAAGCTAAAGCATGGGTTGGTGTTCTAAGTCTTGAGATCTGGTTGCCAAATTAAACAATGCTCTGAATTTACCAGACTTGCTAACACCTGTAATAATGCACATTAAAAAGTGCCATACCTCCAGCATCTATTTCCTCCTGTTACAAGTCTTGCATTGTAAAACAGCAAAAGCAAACATTCCGCAGGAGGAAGGACAGGTTTTCGATTTCGTCTTAGTTTTTTTTTTTCCCCCGCTAATTTTCAGTTTGTGACCACAAAGGGAAAATGCAGCGATGAATGTCTGTTGAAATAAGAAGCGATAGATGGCTGCAACTGAGAAGTTTCCACTTGAGTCAAGTGAGGGAAAGTAAAACTTTGAGCCTGACTTTTTAAATTTCTTGAATTAATTGGTAAATACCTTACTTGCTCTGCAGCGAGATTATGAGTTCAAAATTAGAAAATGGATTCATTCACATTCTCCACCAACTGTTGTAAATTTTCTTGCTGATGGGAAAGAGGGGGAATTCATTTTCTCAATGGCTACGTTGCCAGCCATCATCTGGGGCGTTCTGTCTATAAACATGAAACCAGAAACGTTGGCGGGAGAAGACATTAACCAATCCCCTACCAGGCTGTAAGCAATACCACATCCTCCACCTGGCACCATTAATAATCCTATTCAATGAGCCCTTTATTATTAATATTACTGATATAAAAAATGACCCCACGCTTACAGGTGTACCTTAACGAGGCACATGTTGTGGCCAGATGTCTCACGAGGCCGAATCCACCACCACAGTACACATCTTTGTGCACCGTTTCATAAAAGGAAACCATCTGAAAGCATTCATTCCAAGGGCATATTCATCACGTAGCCTGGTCAGTTCAGGATTGACGTGCTTCGACTTAAGTTTAAACAGATGGAAAAAACCTGGAAATTATATTCAACATACCTTTTCTTAAAAAAAAAAGTAATTATCTGATTAAAACTGCCAAATACATTTTCTTCTTTTCACTTCCTTCGTGAAAATGTTGAGAAGTTGGCAGTGTTGTCACAGCCTCGAGTTAGGAGGGATGCCTGCCTGCCATTCAACTGGCCTCCACCTGCTGCCTGCTAGAGATTGGGTTTTGTGATTATATTTCTTTTTTTCCTTCTCCGCATTTGCTAAAATGTAGGAACAGATTCTTGTCAAAACTCAAGGGCCAGTCAGAAGTTGATTTCAATCAACTTTTTAAAATTTAAACAATCACAGCTAATTATGACCGTGTAGACTTCTTTAAGCTTTCTGGCTGGGGTCTTCCAGAAAAAATAAGGTGTCATATGGGCAGAGAGCTTCTTGGGTGCCCCTAGATGGGAGACGGACCCCCTTACTGCTGACAGCTCACAGCATGGATGCTCCTGTGTCAACAAGCGTTTGCAAGGATCACGTCTAGGGTACAGATATGTTAAGATTCTAACTCTCACCCTTCAACAGAGGATTCAAGGTCAGTGTAGGTGGTGGCTTAGATAGAACCACTGTTGGCTAAACTAGATAGAATTTTAGCTAGTTCTTGAGAAAGAAAAAAAAAAGCATCATGTAGAGAAAGGGAGGAAGAGCCTAAGAAAAGATACAGAGAAGGTCATGGTCATGCAGGACCAGATGTGCAGGTGCCCCGCTACAGTAGGGATGCTCTGGGCTGGCTATTAATTTGGCATCCTTCAAACCGATGGCCTCTCAATTTATTCAGAAAAGAAAAAGATAAGAAGCTACATGAAGGGAAGGGCAGAGAATAAGGGGGTGAGTGGCAACATCAAAGATCTTCATTCTCAAATAAATTCAGCTTTGGCTCCAAGCACATATATCTCACTCTACACAAAAAGAGCCCTGATTTTAAGATGATCCAATCTTGTGTCCGGGTTATTTTAAGACCATCTATTGAGCCTCAAGCATGTCTTACGGGGGAAGGGTGTGTCTTCTGCTATTCCAAGCAGCTTGTCAAGGAACGCCTTCCGGACACATGTAGGAGTCTCCCTGAGAAGAGTTTTAGATATACAGTTGGTTCCAACTCGCTACCTTCCTAGTGTCATTGAAGTACTGCTGGGGATATTCTAGGGTTGGCAAAACAGCCCTAAGAATATTTTCATACGTGTACACAGTGGTGTACCACATACCTATTTGGGTGTCCACTCCCATCCAGCTCTGTGAGCTTGACACGTCTGAGCACCCGTGAGATGAGCAGGACTAATTAATTGGCTCAACCACTCTCCAAGGCTTCCATCTTCCTCTCCCACCTCCCCTCCATCATTCTGTGCTAACATTCCTCCAAGGAAAGGATACTTTGACTTTTCTTTCCCTTTCTTCTCATCTTAGAATATCTGTCAGTCCGTGTGTCTGTCTGTCTGTCTCTCTCTCTCTGCTTACTCTTCTCGCTCTGCAAACTTTCTCCTTTTCCAGGGTTCACACATCAGCATAAGCTTCCAAGGTTTGCGTATTACTATCTCCATTATCTGGAGAAAGAACAATTTCTTGGTTCTGGTTCCATAACCTCCCCAGACAGGGCTTCATTGGACCCTGTTCCCCCCATTCTCCCTCCCTAAGGGTAAACGGCTTGGATGCCAGCATGGAGACCACCTGGAAGTTGTAGCCAGACTTTAGGTAGCAGAGCCATGGGAGATCATGAGGGCATCACAAAGAAACAGAAGATACAAACTAGATCGTGGAGGCTCTGATTACAGCCAGAATATCTGACTACCCCGTTTTCAACAAAGTGTTCTTTCCAGGAAAATAATCTGCCTAAGTCAGGCAGAGATTAGATTGATTCAAGCAGAGGGAAACCAGAGCCAGAAAGACAAATTTAAAGGAAGGATATTACTTATCTACAAAGATGTTCACTACAGAATTATTTATAATGGTGTAAGATTAGGAAATATAAATTGTCTAACAATCAGAGATTAGCTCGATAAGTCATGATGATAAATGACAGCAGAGCCATACGATGGAATACTGTGCACTCAACAAAAATTCTGTTATGAAATATTATTTAGGAAGCATATTTCAAAGCTCATGGTCTTACATAATCTAGCCTCCTAGGAGACATACCAATAACACAGAGCACATGTTGAAATCATTGAGTCTAGAAATAGGCGAATTCCAAATCTGACTTTGCCAAACCAAAACCAAGTTTTCTCATAAAGCCTGATTAGATAAGATGATTAAATCTCTTGCTTCCTTTCCCAGTATAATTTATGGGGATATTATATGATTTGGTTATATATACATATGCCATGGGTCAAAATAATAGTCCATTAACTTCTTCTTATTCGTTTTAATAATTCAAGCTGATCAAAAATTTAAAATACATTTGGTATGGCCCACCTTCAGAATAAAATATCATCTTTTCTTTTTTTGGAACTGAGTTGAGGAAAACATACTGGTCAGAAGAGAGATAAAAATCAGTGTATCTCTGCCTGGGTTGCAACTTATCAGTGGGAAAATACAGCATTTGAGATTTTGCCGCTATCAATTTAAGCATTCTCTTGCAAGCACTAAAGCTGTTTTACGGACTATTAGCTACTTGAAGGAAGTCATGCTTTAAATCATTTTTTAAAGCCAGTCTTAAGAAAAGTGGGTAGAGCACAGTAAATGAGCAAGTTAAGTTCAAAGAAGGTTGTGGTAGCCAATGAATCAGCTATTTGCTGATAGAGTTCTTACAATACCCAAGTCTGGAACCTCCGTTCAGAGCCACATCCTCTGTGCAGTTATGCACGTGGCAAAAGCAGTGGCTTTTGTGAGATTTCTTCCATCCGAGTTCACGGAACCGGCTTACAAAGAGGCACCACTTTAATTGTGTTGCAAGAAAAAATAGTGCTGTGATCTCAAAAGGACAGAATCCTTGTAAAATTTATGTAGCTCTTGAATACAATGCGCTTTGGTTTAAAGAGGTGGGGGATTTACATGTGTGAAGTGCTCCTACAAATCTGCTTTACCCTTTCTTGGAAAAGGGCAACACAATAATAATAGTTAAATTTATGTGTAAGATGTCTGTATAGTAGAGCTGCTCAAATCAGTAAATATTACACAGTAGACTAACTGCTTCTGCTTTTCATCTTTAAATATCTTCAACAAAATGCTGTCTGCTGAGCAAGGGACACTTAGCCCACACTCTTTAAACCTTTGGGGTCTGGTTCTATATTACGAACAGAAGATTATAAAATCCAAACTCCAAACGGGCTTCCTGCCCACTGTTGTTTCCAGATTCTGCCCACCCTGCATATAGATGTCAGAATATTCTTTCTTAAATAACATTTTCAAAAAGAGTGCTTTTCTATTGAATTTTATATCCTATCTATTTTCATCTCTCTGTCCTTACAAGCCTCCAACAACTTTTCTTTGCTTTTTATTTTTCCATGAAATAATTAAGCAAATCTTCAAAGTAGGAACTTGCTCACTTGCTCATTACACATACACACACTCAGTATATAGTCAAAGAAAACAATATGTAAGTATATATTCCTTTTATTAGAGCTGCTCCTGTGTCAACTCTCTGTGCCAGCTGAAAGGCTGGGCCCCCCCGTGCTTTGTCATGCAATTCTACTCCTCTTTGGCCACAGTTGATGGGACCAGAGCTGGACACCTGACCCATGACCTGGGCCATTCAAATTTTCTCTCTTAAGAATTTAAACTAAGGGACAAGAGACTAGAGGTCATGGTGCTCCCTGGCCCATGAAAACTTGGTGCGGAGAGAGGCCGTCTGCTGAGAAAAAGCAAGAGAATGGAGCAGATGGTAGATCATGTGGCCCCAGAGAGAAAAAAAGAGACTGAGAAAGTAGTTGCTTTTGCTCCTGATGCTTTTCCAGGTCCCAGTTCAGTTTTCTGAAGACTGGCTGTGCTTCCTGCACTGAGGTGCTGTGTGATGTCCCTGTATCCTTATAACAAATCCCTCTGGTCTTAAATTAGGTGCAGTGGGTTTCTGTTTCTTGCACCCAAATAGATACTAAGATAATGCGTATGTATCCATGTGGATCATACATCTATATTTATCATATATATATACACATGTAGATATCATTTATATTTATATCTGATACATGCTAGTTTTAAAACAGTGACAGACTAAGACTTGGGCCCTACTTTTATATGATTCTTAACTAACAAAACAGGCAGGAAAAGAATGCTAAGTGCTCAGTGAGAGGAAACCACCACAAAGGCTCCCAAGAATCTGGAAGAGAGGGTTCACTTATCCCACAGACCGGGTTGGTCAACTGAGGGAAGGACTCTGACAAGGAGGATAAAAATTGGGCCCCACATCACAACAATCGAACAGGCAGGGTTTACACAAGTATCAAGGACAAGAGAGACAAGAAAGAAAAAGCCAGAAAGGAAGAAGGCAATGAGGGTGTTCTGGGGGAGCTGGCAGGTGATTAAGCAACCCTGCTTCATGGAGGATTCAGACAGCAAATTGCTGTTACATGTTTTCAAAGTCCTTTCCTTCCATGAAGGCCCATTATCTGTGAGTTGAAAGCTCTTTATGGGCTAAAATCTTAATTTCCTAATGCAGGATTTCAAACTGATTGAATTGATAAGCGTTATTAAGCAAGCCGATTGACTTTTCCTTCTGTTTACCAATATTTTGATCATTTGCCAAAATAAGATGATAAAATCCATAAAATACAATAGTTTTTTTTTTTTTAATTTTGAAAGCCACGTTTGGTCATAAGTGATCAGACATTATCTCCAAGTCAGACAGGGCACACCTCTGATTTCTTTTCCCTAGTGATAGATGCCAATTCCTTACTGTCTTCAGTGGAACTTCAAAGTCACACACACTCAAGGACACAGGCACACAACCACGTCATAGAATTTTAGAGCGTGGAAGAGGCTTCATTTGAGACAGGAGAAACTAAAAGACCAGTAAGGCTGGAGGTTGTAACTGTTAAGATCTGGGTTTGGCAGTCACAGGGACCTCTTCCTCCTTCTAATCATGTGACTGTGGGCAGGTGGCCTCAATGGCCTCAACCATAAATGATATAAAAATGCGATGCTGTACGGTTAGGTGCGAGCATGTACACGAGACCCCCAGTGCTGGATCTGGCTCACAGCAAGCACTCAGCGTTGGTCATTATTGTCATTAGGTCTGGAGATTCCTTTCTAGGCTCAGGCAGCCAGCCTCTGACAGAGCTAAGACTTGAACTCAGACCTCTTCACCTCCAACCCAGAGTTCTTTCCACAATTTGTCACACGAGGATATTTAGAACCTACTTTAGAAGTGGCAAAGAGAATAAGAGAATTTGCAGATGGGTTACCCAGGAACTTTCCCAGACAAGTCGATGTGAAGGTATCATTTACTTAACTGGAACTTAAAAAAAAAAAAAAGTCTCTTGGATTATGTGATTTGGCAAAATGGGGGGGAAATAGGTGTGTTAATTTTTTTCCCATTTGTTAAACTCTCACGTGGTCTCAGTGGCTATTCAAGATTGGGATATTTTGGTACTTTGGTTAGAATGCAGAGAGGGTAGCACATCTCAAGGCCAGGTCTGGTGGCAGAACACAGACAGAAGCCCGAGGGCAGGAGGGTGCAGGAGAGAGAAGGGGCTGGACCTGGCGCACACAGTGGGTCTCCTGCAGGGCAGAAGCCAGTCCACCCGCAGAAGCCATCCTTTCCCATTTGGGCCTTTTCCTTACACTATGGTCAAACTTGCATAATGCCACCCCCACCCCCCAAATGCTTCCTTCTGGTGCCTGCCAGGGTCAGGAGCACCTACGGCACGCCACCCCGTGCATCTGAAATCTTAGGGTTTGCATCTACCACTCACCCAACAGAATTCTCAGCCATTTTCTCTTCAGTATTGCTATTTCACCAAATACACTATTCTCTTTTTCTAGAACTCATCACAAATGGATACTTCCTTCAAGTCATAACTTCTCTATCACATTTTTTATTTCTTTATCTGTGTTATTACTTTCCAGAAAAGTGTCCCTGGTCTGTCTTCCAGTTCATTAACTCTCTCTTGGCAGTATCTGCTGTTTGATTCATTTGGTTTTAAATTGAAATGATTAAAACTTTTATTTCTAGCACTTCTATTTGGTTCTTTATCAACATTTCCTTTTTCCCCCATATCTTTTATTCGGGGTGGGGGTGGGGAAGGAATGGATTTTTTTTCCCCTTATCCTTGTTTTTTATCTTCAATCATTTAAACATTTGTTTTATACTCTCTAAAAATCGTTACCTGATGTTCCCGGGATTCAACTCCCTCTGTTTCTTGTGCCTTTTGATTCACCCTCATATAGAATTGTTTATTTTTATAATTTTGAATTGTGAGCGTTTCTTCAGCAGGGATTGATCTGTAGCCTGGTTAGGTGTCCTGTCTTTCTGGAGAGGTTTTGAATTTACTTCTGCTTGGTGCCCCAGGAGTATTACCAGGCTGTGTCTGCATTTTATGTTAATTCCTTAGCTTGTGTCAAACTTTAAGGTCACTTAATTCAACACCTCTACCAGTCACTCCCCTCAAACACCCTTGTTTTCAATTCCCTCTGCATTTCAGCAGCTAGGGGTCCCCCACCCTCTGCTCAGCCCTCTCTCCTCCCTCCCCTGCTTCTCCTTCCTTCCTTCCTCCCTCCCTCCCTTCCTTCTTTTCTTTCTTTTTAGAGGGAAGTTTTTCAGGTAATACACTCTTCTCTGTTGTTTGAAGCAAATGCCCTATACATGTGCCCAGTAACATTAAGCAGACATTTCTTAGTCTCCCTGGTAAACAACAACAAAAACAAAACAAAGCAAAACAAAACAAAACAAAAAACATTCTTCTGGTCCTTCTCCAACTGATCGCCTACCTCGCTCATACAATCCCCTCCCGTCCATCCTGTTTCCCGGCCGTGTCCCTGAACACGCCCCACGCTGTCCTGCTCCACAGGCTGTACTCGTGCTGCTTGCCCTGTTTCTTCGCTTTTACCTGCCCGTCCTCACCTGCTACAATTGCACCCTCCCTCGAAGTCCATTTCAAAACTGTCTCCTTCATGAAGCCAACTCTGCCTCTACGAAGCAGGTGTAAACTCTCCTTTCTCTGACCCCTCCTGGCACTCCTCGCCTCTATGGTAGCCCTTAAAGGAGCTTATTTATGTATTTGCTTTATGCTCCAACTAATTTTTGAAATTGCTTGGCAGCAGAAACTGGAGTACGATCCCTCCGCGCTCCTTATAGTGCCCCGAGTCCTGCTTGATGTTGGGCGTTCAAAGAAAATAAATGTTGTTTTCTTTTTTCATTGACTCTATCTGAGTAAAAGGGGATCATATAGCGAAGATTTTACTTATAGGAGGCTGGATGTTCTTTTGAAGTATCTCCTTTATCTACTAGCCGGGTCGGAAATGCCCCCACGCTGCAATGAGAGGTGAAGTTTAAACCTGAAAACACTCCCGGAAGGGGGATAATCCATTAATTTAAAAACACCAAAAAGTAAAAAAAGGGTGATTTTCCTTTGAGAATGTGGAAGGGGGATGGAGTCGATGTCCTCTCTCTTCTTTTCTGAAGCAATTTGATGTGAGCGAGTTGATGTTGAGTGGAGGAAGCCTCAGGAGGTGTTTAAAAAAACTGAGCTCCCTGGCGACACACTTTTCTGCGTCTCCAGTTCTGCCATGGGCTGACCTTGAGTAGACTCTCCAAGGACATGACCTCTGCTCCTGGACAATGGTACCTCAGTAAACTTTCCACAGGAGTCTGGGAGAGCAGCTTTTTACTTGTTATTTTTTAAACTTCTTTCAGTTCCACATCCTAAGGTTAGAATTCTGCCATCACTGGTAGAGTAGGATGGATTCTTTCAGACTTATTTCTACACCTGTGATAGCTCAACTATATTCAATAGCTTGTAATAACCTTAAATGAAAAAGAATATGGAAATGAACATATGTGTGTGTGTGTATCTATAGATAGATAGATAGATAGATAGATAGATAGATAGATAGATAGATAGATAGATACACACATGATGGGGACATTATGCTGTACACCAGAAACTGACACATTGTAACTGACTATGCATCAATTTAAAAAAATAAAATGGCGATCACCATAGGACCTATTTTACAAAATTGTTATGAGAATTGATGGCTTAAAACCTAAAAACTTGTGAGGTCCTGCCAAATAATACGTGCTTTATTAATTGTGAGTTAAACCTTAGTGTGTGCTGGTACCACACGGCACCAAGAGGAGGCTGAGCTGACGGCTGAGTGCAGTGAGTGGAGGATTCCAGAGGTGAAATGAGGGGTGCATCCTGGCTCCTGCAAATACTCTGGACAGTTTCAGTCCTCCCAGGACTGAAGCGCCATCTCAAGTCTCCATTCCTGGGAACTGAATTTCGCCGGTACGGAATAACACCGCAATGGTGTACAGGCTGTGTATGTGGTCTCTACCCTCCTGTCATGCGGGACGGATAATTCTTTGTCATGGGGGCGGTCCTGTGCCTTGCAGGATGTTTAGCAGCCTCCCTGGCCTCCACCCTCTAGATGACAGTACCACCACTCAACTGAAACGACCAAAAATGTCTCCTGCCATCCCCAGTGTCCCCTGAGAATCCCTGATGCAACCTTATGCTGGATATGGAGGTTGCATGTTCTAGCTGTTTCTCGTATCTGAATCTGTTTTCCTAGACTATAAGAATCTGCAGGCAGGGACCCCCTCTTTGTGTCCCACCCACTCACCAGTGCAGTGCTGGACACCACGACTTCACTTCAATACTTACTGCTTAATTCAAAACAGGCAATCAAGCTAGTTGGTTAACATTTTAATTTCTGATTTGTACTAAGACTGACTTAAACAGAGGTGACATGGAGACTAATGATTTCTGCAAACTCTTGAAATGTCAATTACTTCATAGCACATCCTTCTCACACAATGCGCTAGCGCGACTCAAGCTGGGGTTTTTGTCTTTTCTCAGATCACAATTCCGTACATACTTCACACAATAGCCGGGATATATAAAGTTTGGTTTTAATTGCCGCCTATTCATTTCCTTCTTTACAATGAACTGGAAATATCTCAGATGCACCGAGGACGCCTTTCTCAAGATCCCTTTGTCACTGGTGTCACGAAGTCTGAATTGTCTGAATTTCAAATCACAAGTGATGTTCAGCCAAAGAGGAGGCATGAGGGAGTTTGCTCTGTGCCTCACACGCGGCCTGGCAGGCAGGGATGCTGGGGGAGACTGTTTGTTCCCTTGAAGGGCTTATTATCATGACATTTATCATATTCTGAAAAATACAAATTCCACACTCCTCATTTTGCTATTTCATATTTTGTATTTCTTTTTGTCTTGCCAATGGAGGCACACATGTGAATATAAACACCAGTATGTACCCATGGGAATAGATCTGTATTGCTATGTTCATCCTTTTCTGAAAATCGCAGCTTATTGTACTGAAGGCGTAGAGCTGGGATTGGCAGACACACCTGTTGAGACTTTCTACTGAGGTCATACAAAACCTCAGACCACAGATGGGGAAGGTCAAAGGAATACATGTGCAGGGCCCAAGACATAGAGGCAAGTCATAAGGAGAGACCAGGGGTACTTCTGAGAGACCCCAAGAGGGGGCATTTACATCACGGACTTGCCACGGGATAGGGTGTGGTCCTTTGCTTTGAGGCGTAGGAGGCAAGCTTTGCATTCACAGTGATACAAGGTGGTTCCACGGACAGACCCACATGAGCACAGCTCCTGAGACTATGTCCAATCGGAACGCCAGTAGCTGGTTTGCAACGAGACGTTCAGCTGTAAGGTGTGTTCCAGTTGGCGGGACGGCATCTCACTCTGCCATAGTCATTGCCGTGACCAGCCACGTAGTCAACAGAAGGAATTTTAATGGGCTTGGGGTGAGCACAAAGGGTTGTCGCTCTATGGTCTAAAGACAGTCTGCTCAAGCCAAGAGACCCAAGACATCCATTCTCCTCACAGGGACACGCAAGCCACCAGAGCGATCAAGTAGACTTTTGCCCAGAGGAGCCTCCTTTCTGGCTTGGGTTTGATATTTGACTCAAAGACACACCTTCAGTGTTTCATGGCCAACCAAACCCCTTTTGACTGACCCCTTTAAAAAAAAAAAGTTATCCTTTATGTAGTTTATTCTCTTCTGGCATCCCTTCCAAAAAATAGAGATGCTGTGGGTGAGCCATGAAACAAGGGAGACCCAAGTCTTGACCAAGTCCACACTAAGTACGAAAGTGATTTTTAAAAGTCACATCCATGCAAAGCCAAACAGAAGAGGAAGACTTCTATTTTTTAAAATGACTTTGAATATCTTTGCTTTAATTCTTCATGTGTAGATTATAGTTTAATTGCAGAAGAGAATCTTATTATTTTCTCTTTTAAATCCCTATTTGGGGATGAAGGTGGGATATTTTTTACTCCTATGGCCATTAAGAAATGTTTGAGGTAGACTGAAGTTTATAAAGTGCCTGTCCCCAAGGGAGGCAGCAATGCAGAGCTGGGAAGAGCGTGAACTCCAGACTGAACTGCCTGCATGAATCCTGGCTCTCTTTCTTCCTAGTTTGGGAAAATTACCCTTTTGTGTCTCTCTTTTTTTTTTTTCATCTCTAAAGTGGGACTAATAAGTGAGGACCTAATGATTTAATACCAATAAAGGGCCTAGATCTGTGCCTGGCATAGCATAAGCCTCTCAAATTGTTAGCCAGTGTTTTTTAATCTCTTAATGGAAACATCTGGAAATTTTGGGTAATTTTTTTTATCAACACAGAAATTCTATCATTAAAGTTTTTATGTTATCAATGTTTTATGTAAAGCCCATGTTTTCCATCTCTCAAACATGGAGAAAAGTATGTAAAATTATATGTTCTAAGAGTCCTTGGACACTCGCCACTAGCGCCTCTTCAGCTCTGAAGTGCTGGAGAGCATGTGCTCCAGAGAGGCTAGAGGACTTGTTGAAGGTCATGGAACTGGAAGCCAATGTGGGTGGGAGAGAAGGAATCACAAAGTCATGTCTCCTGGTTTCTGACCTCCCACCATACAGTGCCTTCTTATTCCATTGATGGCTCTATCTGCTGGCATTCACAGAGGTGTTCTGCCAGAAAAGATCAGGATTTTAACCATTTCTTCCCTTTCTTCTTTATTTGACCAACGGTAAGACAGATAGATGGATACACAGATAGGCAGAGGGATAGACAAACACATAAAACTAGCTTAAGGTTTTCTCACTGCACCCATGCCACAAAACGTGTGCGTTGTCCGTGAAATTCACCGGTAGGAAGAGCCACAGGAGTGTCTGTGATCAGGAAGGAGAGGAGACAGGGGAAGGCTAAGGGCACTGCCGTGACACTGCCTGTCTGTAAGTAGGATGTTATTACCTTGGGGTTCAGCATGTCTGCTCATGTCAATGCTTGGTGAGAGAAAATAGCAATATAAATAGCTCATTACCTGCAGACACTGCATGGAAAATTTATTTTGATACCAGGATCTTGGAATCACTTAGAAGACATCATTTATTTAAAGTCTCAAAAACTTCCCTTAAAAAAAAAAAAACAACACCTCTGAAAAGCCTCTCTTATCAGGAAGGACAGCAGCATCTGCTTAAGAACACATAGCAACCCTACATTCAGATTAGGACAGGAAGTTACAAAAAAAATAACACATCCAATTGAAACTGCGGGAGGACACAGTAGACAGAATGTAATTAGTTGAGTTGACTGTCAGCCAAAACCTCAGGCAACCACCCCCTTGCTCTGATGAAAACTGCCTGGAGATTTTTAATGATGATGAGCAGTTAGGGTCTCGGTTTTAAATCTCTCCGAAGCGCAGGGCACCATCATTCCCTCCAGCGATGCTGGGATATTGGCTCTGGGTTGGCACCAAAGAGCCCTCGAAAAGGTGAACCCTAGCTCTTGAAGCAACTATGACTTCGGTCACCAAGTGTTCAGCTTTCTTGGTGCTTTAACTCCAACTGGTCCAGCTGAAGGTGTGACAAGTGATTCCAAAATGAGGACAGTGCTGTGTGGAATTTGAACTGGGGACATAGGAAGGGGTGCCTCCATTGCAGCATTTTTCTCAGAAGGGTGTGAGGAGAGGGATTCTGGATTGGGAGTCACTGGGGCTAGAGGTCCACGTCTAGGTCTGAAGAAGCTCAGGGATACCAAGTGTGTGGGTAGACGCTACCAAATTCTGCTGTGCCCCTCTCCCAGGGTCCCCCAAAGAGCCACTGGAAGGGAACAGAAAGAACTCAGACACAGAAGCCAGAAATGGTCTGGAATCCGACCTGCATCTCCTGCCAGACATATGATCTGGGGCAAGCCCCTTAATCCACCCAAACCTTGCACCTCCTTTGGTTTAGACCCTCTTGATTTCTCAAATCCCTTTACGCTATAAAATCCGTGACACTCTGTTTGATTTTAAATACATGAACAAAAGGTGCTGTGGATGGTGCCCGTTCCTATGCCTAAAATTGGGGTTCAAAAGACCAAGCTGACCCAGGCCTCCTTCCATGCAGATGTGTGTTTAGTCTCTCCCGTGGCTAATGACTGCAGCTGCTCCTGCAGCACCGGTTAGAAGATCTATAAAAGGCCGAGATATTATGGTGTCAGAAGCAGGTAATGAGCATACACAGAAACCACATGTTTGGTTTTTTTTTTTACTTTCCATTTGGATTTTTAGTTTGCGGGCCTTCTGCACAGGAGTTCGTGGGTACGATGCCAACTCTCGCAGACAACAAGGATTTATTGTATTAATAATCTGCAAATTATGGATTGCAAAAACAAAGACATTTGGGGATTTCATTGAACTCCTACCAAAAAAAGATGCCTCCACGCTGAGGTTTTCAAGTTTTTCACAGTGCCCAGTTGAAATTAATTATAAACTATACATCTATTTGCATATTAATTATGAAAACATACTGTGGAATATATTTAGCATAAAGTACAACAGAAAAAGATAGCAATTTATGAATATTGGATACCAAACCAAATGGAGTATCCTACCAACACTCTCTTCCAAAAATAGGTTTAAAATACGTATCTTTGCAATGCTATAGAAACTCTATCCATTCAAATTCACCAATGACAAGCCCATTTAAAAACTTTCTTGATTATGGATTGCTTGTGATAGTATGTACTTGAACTATGATAGGAAATCAATTTCAAAATTAATTTTAAGAAAATTTTTGACTGATGACCATTAACATGATTAAATCTCGTTCTATAGCTGTTCCGTCCAATATGGCTCTAAAAATTTGGCTAAAAAAAGATGTGGCTTTAAAAATGGAATCCATGATCAAATAAGTTGTAAAAATGCATTGTCTTTAACCATTACTTTCTTTATTGCCAATATGGATTATGAGTATTACACATAGCGTTTCCTGTGTTTATTGGACCAAGTAATCTTCTTTTCAGAATTCATCCCTCTGGACCATTGTTCTTTGAGAAATCCTGGTTTGGGTGGCTTGCTATTGCTTCTACACATCTTTGCTTTCTGGTTTCTTCCTAGCTTCCTGTATTCTGCTGCTGCGACCACTGGAGCAAGGTGAACAGTACAGACACAATCAGAGTTATGTTCCTTGTTTATTTCATCAGAGGCTGGTCTGCTTCTCACATTAGCCCTTTCTGGCCGGAGCTACATGGCCCACCCACACTCTGTTCACTTCCGACCTGAAACAGGAGGAGGCTGGATGAGAGAATGGGAACATCTTCACAGGCCAACTCTGTGAAGACCACGGTGAGGATGTTTCCAGTAGGAGGTCCATTGTCATCAGAGGGAATTTGGGAGCTAGAGCCAACTGTTTCTTACAGCCTTTTCACAACTAATGTGCCACAGCTACTTCATCTGTCAGTCTTGGCAGTCTGGTCCTAGGGCATTTCATCTCCTTCACAAGCAAAGGGAAAATGGGCAGGCAGAGTGGTCCAGCCCAAAGAGGAAAGAGGAGGAAAGAGGACCAGAGCATTATGTGAGCTTCTGTTGTGTAACCAGCACAGGGCCAGTTGCTTGGCATCCATGATCTCAGTCATGATCCCCATATTAGGACGAAATTTTAAAAGGTCAGAGAAGTTCAGGAAAAGAGAGGAGGAAAAGAACATTGGGGGAAATTAGAGAATCTCTGTTTCAGGGAAAGAATTGTACTACCTCTTCTGGACCAAAATTCTGCCTGGCCCTCTGTCTCTTCCTTTAACTAAGATGCCAACTCTCTTCTTCATCCTCATTCCAACTCCTATTTCTTTCTCGGCCTCTTATGCACTAAAAACACTATTCTTTACCATCAATCCACCACCACTCATCTCTCTCCTTCATCCTCAGCAAACTACTCTCATTGCCCTTAATTCTTCAACTGCCCTTTACACATCCACCTCCCTGACTTCGGCTCTTCTGTGCAACCCCAGCTAATGACTAGCATCACCAAGAGCCAAATCCTATGGAAAAGACTGAGTTCTGCTGTTGGTTGAAGGGTACGCAGCAACTTGTGTTCTTGACACGTCCCCTGCTCTTGATTTATTACAATTTATTACAATTACATCTATACTGAATGAACCACCATCTTTCGAGCAAGTGAGAGTTGGAAGGGAATGATTCCAAAGAAGTATGAGATATAGTTCTGGTTTCAAAGAGACAACAATCCAAATGGGAAGAGAAAACAAATACAAATAAAATAATTCAGGAACAACTAAATGGCAAACAGAGGGGAAGTGATTTTTCATTTAAATCATACACCATTTCTCATTTTGTAAGTAAAAAGTGAAAGCTATTAGCAATTTTGTGTATGTCTATGTAACAGAATTCTAACTGAAGGTCAAAAAAGGCGGGTAAAATAAATACAAGATGAATACACTGAAATGGGAAAGCTCAATGTGGGAGATGAAACTTGAGCTGGACCTGGAAGGATAGGCGGACTTTGAGAGAAAAGGAAAGGGTTTAGCTGGAAGGATGAAGGAAGCAGGGAAAGGTTCAGAGATGGGAAAATGCACTGACCTTGAGAGTCAACAGGGAGATAAGCTTGATTTCAGCAAAGGGCGTGTTTGGGTGAGCAGTAGAGAGTATGATGGGAGAACTGCAAGAATAGTCCTGGCAGGTGAACTAGTGGTCCCCAGTGATGTCCACGTCCCAACCTCCAGAACCTGTGAATGCGTTAAGATACATGGCAAAGTCGAATTAAGGTTATGGATGCAATTAAGATCGCTAACCAGATGACCTTAAAATAGGAGGATATTCTGGATTATCTGGGTGGATCCACTGTATTCTACACATAAATAGAAGAGGGAGGCAGAAGTTTGGAGTGATACGATGTGAACTCAGTCCATTGTTGCTGGCTTGGAAGGAATGAGGTCACAAGCCAGGGAGTGTGGGCAACTTTTAGAAAATGAAAAAAGCAAGGAAATGGAGTATTCCTTACAGCTTCTAAAATGTAATACAGCTCTGTCAGAACCTTGATGTTAGCCCAGGAGACCTGCGTTGGGTTTCTAACCTATAGAACTGTAAGATCATAGGCTGTCATTTGAAACCACTAAATCTGTGACACATTTTTACTACAGCAACAGAAAACTAATAAAATGGTCTTTTCAATACTTAAGTTTAAAAAAAAAAAAGATACAGGGACCGATCAGTCAGAACAGACGCCCAACCACTCAGAAGGCCATGCTGAACACCGAGGTAAATGGGATGCTTTTGGAGCTGGCCTTGAACTCGATCTCGTGAATCATGTGGAGCCTTATTAAGGTCTTGGGTAGGGATGTACCCTGGCGAAAGCAGTGAGATCCGGGTGACAGGAGAGTGGGTGTTGAATTGGTGGTCTCTCTTACACATTTCTGACCACACTTGGGGTAAAATTTTCATTGAAAAGCTGCCTGGTTTAAACATACCAGCATCTTTAAAACTCTGCGTGATTCACCTGTGGGACCTGCAGGATCGTTCTGTTTGACTGTTTATGCTTAAATTATTAACACGGCGGATACTATTGATGCTTATCGTGCGTACCAGGCACAGTTCTTTGGCAGTCACTTTTCTCAGCAAGAGAATCAGCTAAATGAAAGAAAATTAAAAATTCATAACTTGTAAAGGCTTCTTGTTGTATCATAAGTTGTAAATTAGGAGGAATGATAGGTTTTTGCCTTTTTCCCCCAAAACATGAGATGAAGTAGAGACTAGAGCATTAACAAGAGACTATTTCTGAGTCTAGAAGCGGAAAATCATGTGATTCCTTTAGGAAGTTTTGTGGCCCAATTTGAGGGTTATCCTAAAATAAAGGGCATTTTTTTTTCCTGCTTTCTCTTCCTTTTCCTCCATATAGTTAATAGAACAATTATTTTTTGTCCCAAACTGATTAACCTCATTTATACTCTTGAGCAGTTAAAAAATATCTTCTGACAAAAAAAAAAAAGCCACTTATGGGAATGAAACTCTTATATGTTGGAAGTTATTTAATCTATGGGTTCTATTATGTGGTGCATGTATTTCTGCATGTTTGATTATTAAAAGGAAAGCCACGACCGACAGGACATGGCCTTTAGAAGCTAATGGATGTGGTTTCAAATCTCAGCTTTTTCATTCACCAGCCATGTTGCTGGAGCATGTTCATTGATACCTAAAAGTTTTTGCTTTCTGTCTACAAACTCAGAATAAAAATAATGTCCTCAAAATAATAAAATTTACAAATATATAGCTCACTATGTGCCAAGTATTGTCTCATGCTTTACAGCCATTAGTTCACTTAATTCTTGTAACATCATCATGTAATAGGTATGATTTTACAAATGAGAGGTTCGAGAGATTCTTTATATTTTGCCCAGAGTCTCAGAGCTAGGAAATAGCAGAGCTGAGATCTGAACCCAGGCATTCTGGCCCCGGAATCTGTGATCTTAACCATTTAATCTAATTCCTGGTTTCCTTCCTCGGTCGTTATTTGAAGGATTAGTCAAGCAGGGGTCAACTTGAAAATGGGTTCAGATTCCCCTGGAAGTTGGTTATTTGCCACTTCGAATGCATTTTCCCCTAAAATTTTGCTATAAAATTGTGAAACTGTTCCAGATCATTGAGGAAAAGCAAATGAATATGTAAATAAAACTCAAATTTCTAATGGCAATAAAATACTATAATTTGTAATAATAGACAGTAGAAGAGAAATACCACGGAGGAAGGAGAAATAGCACCAGGAAGATGACTTAACATTTCTAGGTCTCGGTTGCCCTATTGGCGGAAGACTTTGTACCTAAGATCCTAACTCATGAGAATATGAAAGTGAATGGAAATCGTGGTGGGAAATCTGAAGGAGGTGCCTCCGGTACACAGATACACTTAGAACTTGATGACTTGGACTCAAATTCATTGGAACATCCGTCCAAGTCACCTTGCGCTGTTTTTGTTTAATTTTCCTTCAAAATGTATGAATTTCCTTTCTTAATATAGGCCTGTCACTAGCACTAGTCTTACAGTTTTTCTGTCTTGAGAAAAGTAGGAGAGGCGAGGCGAGGGGGTAGGAGGAGGAGAAAGAAATGGGTAAAAGGGAAATGGTAAAGTGGAGGAGGGAGAGCCAGAGAAGGATTCATTGCCTTTGGGGAGTCGAGGAACAAGTCAAGATGGAGGTGGTAGTTGAAGAGGTTTGAGGGTGGGTCAGAAGTAAGATAAAGTGGGCAATTATGACAAATCCACAGTCTCTGTTAAGTGCATTCATATCAATAAATTCAGCTCAATCCAATGTTATATTCGTCATCTTTGGTCTAACACCCTTAGAAGTCATTCCCACACATATGTTAGCTTTCTGTCATAAATGAGCAAGATCTTACTTTTTTCCTTTTGCTTTTGCTTTTTTTTTGAGTATAAGCTCTCTTCTCCCAGATTAGACTTTGCATTTGTCCCCCTGGAACTGGCTGAGACATGATCCTAGGTAAAGGTCTGGGGACAGCAAGTGGTCAGTGGGGAAAGTCTCGAGGGGATTAGATCATCTCCTGCTGCCCCACATAAGGTTATTCCAGGGTCTTCAAGCAAAGGGAAGTGGTTTCTTAAACTCAGGAGGATGAGCTGCTTCCACCAGGAAGGGAGGCTCACAGGAATCAAGATTTAAGATTTTGAGATTCAAGGTTCTCAGTTTTGGCTCAACTGACCCAGAGTTTTGGCTCAACTCACCTCCCAAGTGTCAAGGTCCCACTTTTTCCCAGTCAACGTCTTTCACACAAGAGGTTTGGCGAGTCTGTGTAATTTTGCCATTAAGACAACTAAATTCTGAGCTTGACTTTTAATGAGCTCAGTCCCATGGTTATAAGAAGAGAACCTTTGGAAGCTACAACAGAAAAAGTTCTTGAGTTTTCTCACTGTAATTTGAGCTGAAAATTTAAAGCCCTGAACTTGTCATTGTTCCCCGATAAGCCCCCGCAATCCATTCAGTCCATTCACCCCACTGTCCTTGAAATTGTCATTCATTGTCCTCGCTGCCCCTCACTTTGCTACCATGAAGGCCAAGTTCAGCAGGCATTTGGTCCCCTAAGACGCTGGCTTAATAGGAACTTTGTCATAATTAGCCACAATAAATGGAGAGGCTGCTGCTTGTCATGAAATATTAACTTTTCATTCCCATTAGCAGCTGCCAGCACTGCCTTCACGCCCAGGCAGAGAACCAGACCAATCCCATAAACCCCACCCTGGAGGGCCTCCTGCTACAAAGACTGCACAGCCAGGGGCCACGAAGAAAACAGAAACCTCATTAGGTATTTCAACTGGGAAATTTAACAAGGGAATTTAGAGGGTTGAAGAACGAAAAGGCAACAAAGAACTGGCAGTTCAGAGGAGGGGCTGCATGAAGGGAAGGGACGGAGCTTTAGGTTGGGGAGCTGTCGAGATGCTGCAGTTCCCTGGAGGGTGGTGATGGAACTGGTCCTGGGAATACTGAAAGGAGCTGGTGTCGGGCACTATTATTGGGACAAAGTTGTTTAAAGAACATATATTCAGAAGAAGTTCCTTCTCCTCTACTCCTGGCTTCCTTGCTCTACGTGCTCCTATTGGCTGAACTACCTGGAAACAAAGGGAAAATGTGCTTTGCAGAGTGTTACCCCAGTGTCACAGAACAGATTACAGAAGCCTAGGTCTGGAGCGAGAAACTGCATCTTAATTGCTGCACAGTAGGTGAGGGGTGAGAAAGGAGTTTACGGTTATATGCAAGGGACGTGTTTCGGCCAGACCAGTCACTTGGTGTCTATAGTTACATAGCTGTAGCTATGAGTTAAGACAATCAACAGGCAGCAGTTTCCAGCAAATAAACTGTTACACCAATTTGGCTATATTTACATGGCAAAAATCTCAGGTCTGAATGTCTTAATTATGGCTGAAATGGAACATTGTAGGTAGTGGAATTATAAGAATCACTGCTTTCTTCATTTTTAAACGGTTTGGGGGACGTTGTGCGGGAACAGCCACACTGGGCTTACAGCCACTGCTACGAAACCTTCCATTATAATATCAGATGGAGAAAAGATGCGCTGCCGTGATTCACTGTGAAAAACAAGTAAGACTCCGTGAGCCACGGACGCTAGGATTTCTGGACGTTCACTCTGTGGCAACGCCACATACATGTCCCACCGGGACTGAAACTTCCATATTCCAATCCACTTCGTCAGTATAAGCCTGGGTCTTAATCTTCGCGAAGTGTGCTCCATTGCAGTGAAGACCCAACTGCATCACTAAATGAAATGTTTGATAAATAAATGAAAATGTTATCAGTTCTTGCGGCAGATTTCAGAGGCACCTAAGTTTGGAGCTTGAATGACTCTGGTGGGTGGCCGACATTGAGTCTACAGTTTGCTTACTTTTCTTTACTCCACTGAGAACCAGATTGTTGCAACTTAAAGGCCTGTTGGTGTTTTCGCCAAACCTTCTCAACCTACCTCTTCTTCGTGGGAGAGTTAAAGCAAAGCAAAGGCCTGCAAGTTAACCAGGATTCAGTACAAACTGTTGCAGTGAAGAGGGATGGAAGGGAAGGAGAAGGTGGTTTTGAAACTGCCTTATGAATTTCCACGTTCTAGACAACCAAGTACTGAACGACCCAAGGTAAAAAGAAATCAGTGATCTCTATTGATAAAGGAAAGCAAAGGATTTGGGACAAAAAGAAAAGCCACACGCCCTACAGCATGCTACCAGTGAATAACGGACTTGGATGGTCCATGGGGAAAAAAAAAAAAGAAGGTTCTGGAAGTGCCGGATTTTTTAAAAAAGGGATAATACAGTCTTCCCCTGCTTTGCAAGTGGGCCCAGGACAAGCACTGCCCAGCCCCCCATTGTGGGACAGAAGCTCAGCCAGGTGGAAGAAACTTGGCAGAGATGCCACTGTCACTGCTGATATCCTTCGGGATCTGCTACTTCCTTCTGTGGCCCAAATTGGGCAAAGCCTCCAACATGAAGGGACCGAGACTGAGTCTTCAGCCCTCTGTGCGAGCCTGTCCCAGCGGCTTCCGGCCGTGGGCTGTGATGATGCCACCTACGTCACTGGGGCCAGAATCTGGCCCCCAAGCACTGTGGTCAAAAGGCCCAGTGAGTGATGTGGTCTGGGACCGGGGGTGCTCGCTCGGGTTCTGCTTTGGTCTCGACCACAGCATCAGAGATGATCTGACGCGCGGGGCTTGAACATGTTTTGAGTTACGCTGTATTGCATACACATGTAAAACAAATCTGGGAACCCGCAAGTGTGTGACCAATTATTTTGCTCCTCTGCAAAGTGTTTATTAAATTTTGAAAAACGAGATGATACCAAGAGGCAAACAACAGAAGCAATCACAAACCCCAAACAGTTTTCAGATCTATAAACAATTTTTGAAAAACATTCAAGTAACTTTCCAACTGTGTTGCCAATGCAGAGTGGAAAACAGATCTTTCTTAAGATTCAGGAAATTTTTGAGTATGTTCAGAATGACCCACACATGTCTGTTTGGCTGTTCTGAGTGGCAACAACTCATGGAGAACCCTTGCTCTAGATACGAAATGATGAAAGATGAAAGAGCAAAGGCAGGACCCTGCAGCCTAGCACCTCTCAGGGACTGTAAGTCTCTTGGGACTGGGAGCTCAAAGGCCTCAGTTCAGGGCCCAGTTCTGCCCTTGTCATAAGAGGGACATTGGACAACCTGCAGGAAGCCTTACTTCATTATCTGTAAAAAGAAATGCTTTGTCTATATCAGTGTTTTCAAACCACTAATAATGATCTATTAGTGAGTTTTGAAAATAACTTATTGGGTCATGGCCAACATTTACAAAAGAAAAAAAAAAACAGAACCAAACCCAAAAGAAAATATCAGAGTGCATTTCAAGGCAGTAAAAGTATGTCTTATTTCAAGAAATTTATGTTTCAGGATGTATGTATGAATATTGAAATTGTGTTCCTCTATAATGTGCTTAATAAATTTTAAAAATGAAACAATAAAGAGGCAAGCATCAAAAAAGTTATCACAAAAAAACCAGTTTTTAGCAATTTTTGAAAAATGTTCAAATAATTTCGTGGCAAGTCGTATTTATTTTTTTGTCTTGGGTTATGCAATCAACTGAATTTCTTCCTAGAGATTTTGGTCAAAAGGTTTGAAAAACACTCCTTTCAGCTTCCATCCCACTCTAATATTCTATGATTCTAGAATATGGAAGGGGCATGCCCACAAGGCTCATAATGACAGTACGAAATGCAGCGTTTTTTTAACACTTACTAGGCTCCCAGGCACTGCGTTAATTGCTTTCCATGCATCATTTTATTGAACCCTCCCAACAACCCTATGTGTTAGGTAATCATGATGCCATTTTATAAGGACTAAGGAAATTAAGCAATCTTGGAGAGGTTCAGAACATAGAATTGGCAGGAGAATAGAGATCTGAAATTTGTAGGCTGACTCACAAGTCCTTCTTAATTTTCGTTACGATTCGCTGCCGAAAGTGTGAGATTCTGAGCATCGGTTAGCAGCTTAGCCCATGATATAGATGGGTGCACGTCTCTGCCTGGATTCCATGCGAAGGATGAAGACGGACCACGCCTCTTGACTGAGGAAGGTGCTTTGCTAACTCCCAATGCCTGCTTGGCCTTGGAAGACAAGGACAGTCAGTCACTCTCTTAGCATTTCATTTAACTTATCTGGAAACCCAGTCCCCTCACTGTCTCCCAGAGTCCCCACGATATCAGAGAAGGCAAAAGCTATGGGTGTGATTTCACATGAAATGAAAATATCAAGTCTTGCCTTTTCACAAGTGTCCTCACCCTCTCTGAGTCTGGGAAGACAAATGTGACTCTACATACTGAAGAAAAAAGAAACTTCAGCCCACCTGGAGGGTGTAAAATGACATATAAGGCTTTAGCAGAAGTGCTTGTAAGTCCCACGTGAAATCGTCCTTCTTTCCTAGTCGATACTTCCACAAATGCATGGACGTTGGCCTGGCTTTACCAGGATGCAGAATAAACCTTTGTGTGTAGCCCTGACTGGAATAACAAATGTGTCCATTCTAAAGTTATGGAGTCCCCTCAACTTGTGTGAAATTTTACCATTAGGTAGTCATTTCTTTTGCATTAAGTCACTATATCTACAGAAATTCCTGATTAAAAACTAAACCTTTCTATGGCTCACATACAAAGTAATTAAGAGCCTAAGTTACAATGAGGTCATCCCAAAATCTAACGATATTCCAGTGGTACACAAAACAGTAAGTTCAGTTGGGGATCCAGGGAAAGTTTGATTGCATGGGGCACAATCTGAAGCTGCAGGCTTTGAGGAGGGGCACCCACTCTACCTATGACAACTCTTGGCCACTTTATCTTTGGGAGATATTCCAACACTCCAGGATAACCACAATCTTTTCACCTAGTGCTTTCCAGTTTTCAAGGTGTTTCACCCATGTTAGCTCATCTGACACTCATAATATCCCTCTGAGGTAGCTATTTCCTGAGAGAAGGGAGGTGACTTGTCCAAGGTCACCCAGCAGTAAAATGGCAGGTCTCACAACTCCTGAGCCTTTCAGATTCACCAGACACTCCCTAGGGGCAGGGGGGATTCACCCTCTGTGCCCACTCAGCAATTTCCCTCTGGATAAAGGTGCCTCACACCCCATTTGATATGTGTAAGAAACAGACATGAGCCGAAGAAAACAGAATTCTGGCTTTGATTCCCATCAGTGAAAGAAACGACTGGGGAAGTGTGCTACACACACACACACATCACAGCACACACAGCACACATGGAGGATCATGAAGAGTATCTGTTCTAGGTTCATAATCCAACCCGAAGCCATCAGTGATGAAAGCACTTGAGCTTTGCTCTCATCTGATTTCGCCTTGACTTTCAGTTCTCTGCTTCTTTCTCCTTTCTCCCCGCCCACTTTTTAGTGGCCTTTGTTCTTCGTTCCTGGGACATCTGGTTGCAAAGTACGGTAAGAGCACAGCGCAGCAGGCACATGAAAAGCGGCACAGAAAAAACAGTAGGAGTGAAAACAAAAGACACGAAGATCCTGAATTTTTTATTTCTCTTTTCAGACTGAAATACCACGGCTTCCTGTTCTGATGCAAAATGGGCAAGCGGGCGCAGGGTCTTTGGATTGGGGACTGACATATGTAGAAAGAGGAAAGGACAGCCCCGGGACACCCAGGGTGCCAAGGCTGGGCTCGGGCACGGCTGGGCCAGCGACCCGAGTCCTCTCTGGACCTGGGACTAGTATCAGAGGTGTTATTAGAGGAGCCACGTAGCACACCTGCTTCAAACGGTCCCCAGGCTGCCGGGCTCAGCCCCTTGCAGTGTGGAATTTATTTTTTCTGGAAGCTAAGGCTTTGAGTCTGTCCTCCCACATAGAAAGCTCATGTGTTTGTGTCCACGTTCTGTACCATGTGAAGGCAGGCAGTCACTACCTCAAATATCATAAATCCTCTCTCTCTCCCCCTTTCTGTCTGCCTGTTTATCTACAATCTGTCTATTTAAATTCTTTTTAAACAAGAAGGGAATATCTTTATGCCTGTTTGTAGGAATATTCTACATCCATCTGTTATTTACATCATTCGTTTTCCTGAGGTGTCTCCAACAAATCCTGGCTGGATGCACTGTATGTGTTATTAATAAAACAGCTGTAAAAATATTAACTGTACGGCCTAATTGTCAGCCCTGATTAGGAGCCAAGTTTATCCCCGGACGGATGCAGAGACTCAGAATTTGGGCTTCAATCCAGATCTGACCCTTGCAGCTCACTTTACATTTGATTCTTTGACCATTTAAGCTGCTTTGGTTCGCCCCACCACCCTCCTCCCAATCCGGATCAGTGCACATCCGGCCACTGGCCTCTTGACTCCTGCAGGTGGCGCTCCTCCGGCTTCCTGAAGGCTCGTGGCCAGGGCTTCTACCCCACTGGACCCCCCAACTTTAGTTCAACTTAACAGCCATATGCTATAGAGTCACCTTTCAGTAACTTAAAAGATGAGCAGAAATACTGTCAGTATTGTTTCTCCACACACACTGCTAGGAAATCGCATTTGGAAAGTCTGCATTGGAAAGCATATCTCCATTTAAAACCCCTGGGTTAGGACACCAGAAAGCCCTATGAATTGGCTATGAGCAGACACATCTTCTGGATGTGGAAGATAAATGAAGAGGTGATAACACGTTTTATTTTTAATAAAGTGTTCAAGAGAAACCAAATGAGGGCAGAAGTCAGCAAATGACACACTTCTGTTCACTGTTCCCTTCTGAGAAGTTGGATGAGCCCTGACTGGCCAATACCTAAGTGAGGCCGAGGTGTTTCCTGGGAGGAAAAAGCTATGTAGAAAAAAACCTGAGTCTGCCGGTACCTAGAAAGCCTCAGTAAGATCTGTGTCATCTAGATCGCAGCCGATAGGAAGGAAGCAGGAGAAGATGCTTAGAGAGGCTGGTATGATGGGTTGGTGCCATTACATATGAAATACATCACTTATTTTCCAGTGTTTCACGGAGCAAAGGATTAATGACACAATTAAAGCATATGGCCCCAGTAACACCTAACAGAGCCGTGATGAATTGTCCAAAAGTTGGCTAAGATTTGATGGTTCATGGTTACCCTTCTATCAGGGATTTTCTTTATGACTGCAATATTCTACTTCAGCAGAGTGCTTTGGAAATTTTATAGCAATGACCTTTGAGTTTGCTTATTTTTCCAGGAAGTAGCGAAGCTGGCTTCCTTGCCATGTAAGATTACTTCTTAAATTATCTCTCACCTCCCAGGTTCCAGGCCACCCTTGCAAATGTTTCCAAAAAGACAGCATGTGCTGGGGTCACCATCCTGCTTCCAATTCTCATGACCATTAGTATTGACAATCTGGTAGAATGCTCATGGTTTGCTTGATTTTACATTTTTAAATAATCATTTGAAAGGGGAAATCATATTTTTGTCTCTAACAGAGGTGATGAAAATTTAAGGAAAGAAACTCAAAACTTCTCATTTCCATCTCTTAGAAGAAGTTGCGGCAGGACCGTAATGGAATCGTCACACACGCTACCGGAGAGCTGACTGCCATAGAAAGATCAATGTTCTACTGTCTTTGCTTTAAAAATACACATTTTTAAAGGGCATGGCCAATTGTCTCCCAAAAATGTCTGCATTGTAAAATGATTTTGTCTAACAGTTGGACTCGATTCAAGTGACTTTGTGAAGACAAGCTGTTTCTAGCTGTGAAAGGATTAGTAATTGCTAGATGTTTTAACGGATGCTGGTTCCTTTTTTCTCCACTGTTTACCATAATGTTAACCTGAGTTTAAATGTATGGTGTTTCACTGCCCTTGTCTTATAAACGTACAACAAATCAGATGCCTTTCCAATGAAGCAAAAGGAAAACAGCTCAACCTTCACGGGGCAACATCATAAATTACCTTGTATCTCCCATAGTTCCTAACAGACAACTGTATACCAATGGGGCTCAATAGTCCATGACTAATGACCAGGTTCATAAGTTCTCTGTTGGCACGGTAGGGGGCACTGAGTTTCATTCTTCTTTCACTTTCTACATTTCATTCCTAAATGATAAAAAATGCTTTCAGCAATGCTTTATTTTGCTTTGATGGTAAAAAGCATGTATGGGGAGCTCCCACGGTGCTAAGCACGATGCTAGGCACCAAGATGAATTTGTAAGAAACCTAAAACGTGCTTCTGCCAATAAAGAATCATACCAGCTGTCTGTGGAGCCAGGATATCCCATGTGGGAGGCACTGCATCAGCCGGCGTGGAATGGTCTAACTTGATATAGGCAGCCAGGACATCCAGTATTAGAGAGGGGGTCGTGGGATTCGTTATAAGACAAAACCTTACACAAAAGAAAAAGCAGGAGCTGGGCCATTGAGGAAGCAGAAAATGGAAAGAAATGTGTAGTTTAAGATTGAAAACTTGGTAGGTCCAGCATATACATTATTGAGTTGCTTGTCCTAAAGCCCTAATGCTAAATAAGTTTTTTTTTTTAAAACCAGATCGAGGCTGGCTGGTAAGCTCAAAGTGCATTGATAAGACAAGCTTTTCTTATAATGAATGTTCATGATGTGAAAAATACCTGCACTCAAGCGTCTGGCATGCATTAATAACTTACTGAATATGTTTAAGACAGACCAAACCTCATGACATCACAAAAGTCCATTAAGACCCAGTATTCTGAGAAGATGAGAAACTAATTTTTTGTGATGGAATAAATGGTCCTAGGGGTGTTTGATTACCAGAGAGAAGGCTACTCGGGGAACGGGTGTATCTTATACCATTCAGGAAGTCTCAAGTGAAAGAACTTTTAAAGTGACAAATTCAGGAAATATTTACTATTTAAAATGAAACACTGACTTTCCCTTACTTCTGCCTGGCAGAGAAGTGGAGTGATTAACCTTGGAGGAGCTGGCACTTTGGGGAGAATAACCTGATAGGTCCCTTTTTATATAAATGATGTTCCCACTGTCTTAAAAGAAAGGATGAAAAAGATAGTTAAACTGCATTGCCTAAAAAATTAACTGGCATTTGGGAGTTGGTCACCAATGCCTCACTGTTGGCTAGAGAGGGCTGAGCAACTTGGCAAGAAGTTGGAGAAGAGCCTGAGAAGAAAAGGCAACCAATGAGAAAGTCAAGGTGAAACGATGGCTGAGGGACTTTCAAGAATAGTGGTGATTAATATTCAGTTGTCAATCATTTCCCATTCTGTGTTGCGGCAATATCACGCTTTCTTACCTTGAAAGCTTCGGTAAAGATCTGTCACTGTTAAGATCTGCCAAGAGATGTGTTAGGACGGAGTGACAGGAGTGGGGCAGTGCTCAGCCTGGACCAGAGCAGTGAAGAAAGAGCCCATTGGTTGCAGGAGCTGGGACTCCTCAAAGGTTAGCAGGGAGAGTATGGAGGACTTCCACGGACATAGGATGGAGGCTTGAGCCATTTCATTTGGATCGTAAAGAAAAGGGAGCTAGTCATGCTAAATCACCTGGCTGAACAGAACAATGATGACGCATGTATCCATTCCTCTAATCATCCACCCATTCAGTAAGTACCATGGACCTACAATGTGTGGAGCACTGCACTACAGGAGACAAGAGTTTCCTTCTTCCAGATTTTAATTTTAAGAACTCACGTATGTACAAAGCACATTAAAGGAGTAACAACCGAATATCTGAGAACTAGAGTGGGTAGTCTGCAACACACGTGGCTAGAACGCAGAGGAGCAAGGTTGGCTGGAGTGGCTGCGAAAAGCTCCAAGGAGAAGGTTGAACTTTATACGGTCCTTGGTCATTGACTTGAATTTGGATAAGAAATTAAAGGAGGGAGAATGGACTTCACAGTCGTTCTTCGTATTTACAGATCACTTTGTAAGTCATCACGCAATTTCACGTGTAAGATCTGATTTATCATCGCAACTACTCCATGAAGCAGATATTATCAGTCCCATTTTTCAGATGAGAATGCAGAGGATCATGGGTTAGGTGAAATATTTAGAAACATAAAATTAGACCATATGAGTGATTCAATACTCAGAGTAATTGTTTTTACCAATTCCCTCCCAGGTTTAGAAACATTCTTTGAATGACTTAAAATGTTCACAGTTTGTGATGAGCCCCATATTAAAAGAACAGGATACATAATGAAATATAAACTCACAGAAGATGTAAGTTAGGAAAGATCGCTTATGAAATTATTCATTATTCATCCAAATATCCAATTCTCTATTTTATATGAAGTGATTTTTTTAAAATGCTAAAAATGTGTCACTTTTCTGGAAGGCGTCATAGAAATTTACAATGGGATGGTGCTTTGTAGACTCCTCTGTCCAATGGCTCATATCTACAATATAAAGTATTTGCATCCTGCTAAATGCATCTGTCACATATTACCATCCTAACGTCATGAACGGCACCAAAGAAACACAAACTACTGTCCCTGCCCCTAATTTGCTTCTAAGCTGCGCTGTAGACCTTTCCCCTTTCATGAAAGAATGATGATAACTTGGACTTCGATCCAAAAGCTCAAACACGGCGACATTATACCAAGTTCAAATAAGCAATTGTTAGCATTACACTACTTGTAACAGATTGATTTACTAAGAACAAAAAGCAGTTAGTACAAGCATTTCCTTTCCCTACTCTCATTTTGAGATGAGAAGCCAATGTTGTGGTTCCAGGTGTCTGAGTTGTCCTCACCCCTATTCCCGTAGGGGAAGTGAAAACGTCCTTCTCGCTACTTTACCCCCCTTATTCCACTTCCCGTAGGCCTTCGAGTAGCACAGAGTTGGGGAAGGGGAGACAGAACTTTGAGGATTTTGAGATGAAGAAGTAGGAACACCCGGAGCCAGAGAAAATGCAGGCGATGCCGCAGATGGAGGCACCAAGGAAAAATGAATTCTCCAGCAGTGGGCCCGATGCAGGATACGCACCAGTGAGGACTTACTGTGGGATGCTGTGAGAGAGACTGAACATCTGGTACCACGCTGGCCAGGAGGGCGTCAATGACCCTCCCAGGGGTGTCACCACGGTCACTTTTGTTGACTCCTGAGACTCCCTCTGCATCCCCCTGGAGTAGAGGCCTGAAGGATGCTAGAAGACCAGCCCTCAGCACCAGGAGGAAGTGACTGAGGGACAAAGGTAATAAGGGTGTCTACCAGATGCTAAATAAGGAGCTGCCCTCGATTTTTCTCACAGCACACACACAGATCGACTTTTTTAAAATAAGCAAATGGAATTTCCCAGTAGCCAGATATGTGGGTGCTCAGAGCAGATTTAATTTTAAAGACTAGAAACTTCACACGTGCTATTCTTTGCTCTTAAGTGTTGTCAAGGTAAAAGTCGCTCACATCTCCCTACAGCCGATCCTCATTATTCATGGATTTCATATTCGTGACTTTGCCTACTTGCTAAAATTTATTTCTAACCTCAAAGTCAACACTCAATGGTGCTTCCAGGGTCACTCATGGACGTACCCAGAGCGGCAAGAAATCTACGTCTCGACACTGTGCCTTCTGGTTTTGGTCCTCACACTGTAAACAAAGTGTCCTTCTCACAGCCTAGTTAGTGCCACATTTTTCTTTTTTGTGCCTTTTGTCCGTGATTTTGCTATTTAAAATGGTGCCCAAGTGCAGTGCTAAAGTGCTGTGGAGTGTTCCTAAGAGCAAGAAGGCTGTGATGCGCCTTGTGGAAAAAAGATACGTGTGAGATGAGCTTTGTTCAGGCATGAGTTACAATGCTATTGGCCACGAGTTCAATGTCATGAATCAACGATATATATCAAATAGGATGTCTTAAAGCAGAAACACATATAACACCTTGTTACGTATTGACCAGTTGACCAAAACGTTGTGATTAAGGCTCACAGGAGCCTAACCCTGTATTTCCTCTAAGAGCAAAGGTTCAGGATTCCATAATTCAGTGTTTGTGGGGACTTTATAGGACATTACTACCATGAACACTGAGAATGGCTGCATTTATAAGTTCTTTGACTCAACCTGCTACGTGCCATGCATTGTACTAGGCATCAAAATAAAAACAGGCAACAGGATCTGCAATCTTGACCAGATCCAAACACACTGCAACCACAGCATGTGCTACCGAGCAGAATCCAACACAGGTTCTTCCTCAGAAAGTATCTTGGGCCTCATCCAGGAGGGGATATTTCTGGAAATAAGGACGACAGTTATAAGGCAATCTCATTCGCAAAAAGGCCCCTAATAAGGACCCAGAGGACAGCTTTAAGGACATTTATAGGGTGGCTCCACGTACTTGGGGGTCCCTATTTCCTGTTATAAACACTGCTCTAAGTTTCCAGGAGGCTTTGTGAGAATCTGAACTTGAGTGAGACTTGGCGTGCTGCGTCCCAGTATGGGAGTCCACGTAAACAGGTTGTAAAGTAATCAGCTTGACCCTTTCCAATTGTAGGCAATGTTTAAAAAAAAAAAACCAAACAAACAAGCAAACAAAAAAATGCACGGAATCCTGTGCCTGGGAGAACATTGTTGTTGGCACCTGTATAAATGAAAACTGACAAGTTTACAAAGTGAATGTAGCAAATGATCCATGATAACTGACTTACAAGGGAGGAGCGCCAACAGTCAGCCATTTGCTATTGGGCCATCTTTGAGTCCTGGAATATTTTAACTCAAATTTGGTATTTCTGTCACAGTTATGAAATTCTGTTGCCAAAGTGGTGAGTTCACTTCTCCAGTAAGCACTGTGGGCGATGAGGGTTAAGTTCTAGAGTATATCCAAGGCTTGGTAGCAAAATGATAACTGAAAGGTCATCAAGAAGCCTAGAAGATAAACACCAGAGAGATGAGGATTTGCTCACTGCTGAACTCCCAGAGGGCATCATGCCTGCACTCGGTTTCCTATACCTGTGCTCTTTCACCGCGCAGCCCAGTCTGCCCCAGTTTCCACCCCGTTCCCTGAGCAGCCAGTGAGTGACTTCAGCCCCACCAAGTGCCCGGCCAGATCCATTCTCTGGGTCTCCACCCACAGTGGTCTCGGTCCTGACCACTTCCAGAGGAGTTTCTGCAACTTCTGGATTGTTGCCAATCTGATATGTGTGAAATGGTATCTCAGAGCATTACAATTTGCATTTCTCTTATTAGGAGCAAGGCTGCACATATTTTCATATGGTTAAGAGTCATTTGCCTTTCTTTTTTTAGGGAACAGTCTGTTCATTTCCCCCGTCCATTTATCTACCAAGTTATAGTCTTTTTCTTCTCTATTTTTAGATGCTCTTTATATATTTGACATGTTAACCCTTTGTGTTAAAAGTTGCAGATGCTTCCCATGTGTCATTATTCTTTACATTGCTTAGAGTATTTTTTCCTGGCAAAAGTTTTCTTTTTTTTTTTCTTTAAATACCATAAAATTTAACTACATTTTTCCTTAATGTTTCTGGACTTTGTTAAATAGTTGAGCCACTTTTCTTCATCCTAGTTATTGGAGGAAAATACCCATCTTCTCTTCAAATATGTATAGTTTCATTCGTTTCACATTTAGATCTTGGAGTCTTTGGAATTTATCCTGGTGTACAATGTGAGAAATGGATCCAATTTTATCTTTTTCCATATGGCTATCCACTTATCCCAACACCACTTATTTAAAAGTCCATCTTTTGCCACCAATTTGAAATGCCATCATATTTATTGTGTATTAAATTTCCATATGCAATTAGGTCTGTTTTTGGATTCTTCTACTCACTGACCTATATAATTCTTTATTAATTACAGAGGCTTTATAATATATTTTAGTATCCAGTAGCATCAGCTCTTCTTTTGCAAGGATTTCCTGACTCCAGCTTATTTGGCCTCCCAAATGGTATTTTTTTTAATTATATTAATTTTTAAATTAGATTAACTTGAAATTAAATTTGTAAACTGACCAAGAGAGAACTGACTCCTGTCTAAGAAACTGCTATGTCTCCGTTTCTTCACACCTCCTTTTGCAACATTTACGAGTGTGTCTAGTTTTCTCTGTAGTTTTGCACAATTTTTAAAAAATACCTGGCTTTGTTATCATTATTACTACCTTAAAGGTTTCTGTCATGTATCTTCTAACTACTTTCAGTTTGTATGTATAAAGGCTGTCTATGCTGATTTCTTTCCTTATCTACTTTATTAAATTCTTTTTATTATTTGTGCTGCTTTTTCCATTGAGTGTTTCGGCCTTTCCAGTTAGATACTCATGTCTTCTACTAGAGATAGTTTTGCTCTTCCCTCCTCTGTCTTATTTAACAGTAGATGTTATGTTACTTGCTTTTTACTAAATGTTATATTGCGAGCATTTTGCACTATCATTAAATGGTTTTAAAGGCATAATTTGAATGGTCACATACATTTTATTATGCCATAATTTAGGTGGCCATTTTCAACTTGAAATTCAAGTTTTCTCCTTTTTACTTTTGGAAATTATGTCACAGTGAACATTTCTTTTCTGTATATATCTGTGTACATTTCTGACTACGTCTTTAATGTAAATTCCTACGAGTGGAATCACTAGTTCAAATAGCCTGCCAGGATTTAAGGCTTTTTAAATGCATGACTGACAAAATGCCCTTCAGAATAAGTGAACCAACACACACTCACACCAGCAAGTTTGTCTCCCTTCACTGCGCCCTCAACATCCTAGGTATTGAAGTAATGCTCACCAGGCAAATAGTATCACGTCATTAGATGACTAATCTCAATTCAGTGTAGGCACATCTATGAAACAATTTTATTCGAGCTGAGGCGTGTGAGGAAAAGGGACCAGCATCTTCCTACTCAAACACAATGGGAATATTCCTTTCGGGGATCACAACTATCATGTCTATTTTTCTGACTTAGACTAAACAGATCATTGCTATCTCTATGTGTAGGCATCCAGGTACTGACTCTTCTGGGTGGGGAGAGGAGATGTAAGGCCTCTTTGGATCTGTTGGGTTCTCTGGAAGACCCTTTAGGATCCCCTCTGCACACTTCCTTCCATGGGAGATCTGGCTGTATCTCTCCATCCCTTCTCAGGTCCCACCCCTAGAATGGCCTCACCCATTAGGCAAGTTTCTTGAGCAAACCAATGCTAGCTACAGTGTCTGGTGCCCATGGAACCCACTAGAAACTTGAGCATCCTTGGGGACACCAGTGGGTGGAAGTGCAGGCTGCTTCCATCACCTCATCTTGTGACTGTCTGGTCATTCTCTTCCCTGATTAGACAGGCACAGGGGCAGATCCAAAAGCCTGTCTACCCTCAAAGCAGAGTTCCAGGCAGGGAAGTGAACACAAGTCTGCCTGTCTGTGAGCACCTGCCATCTCAACAGATGACTCTCTGTGAAGTTCTTCTGCTATTCAGGTTGAGTGGAATCATGGGAATAATTAATTAGTTAATGATGGGGGGCAGGGCAACCCCCTCCCTTGCACAGGAGAGAGGGAGTAACACCGTCCACTGCCTGACCACTCCCAACTAGGATTCCCTCCTGCCCCCTTCTTGTCCTCTGCTTGATGTGGGTCTGGGGTCTGCCTGCTCCTTCACTTCCAGTCCTTAACACCTCTTGTTGTTGGCTGGGGCCCTGGTGCTGATTCCAGGTCAAAACCTGGGGTGCTCATTTTTATTTGTACTTCTTTGCTTAGCAGTGAGATTGGACATTTTTCATGTGCTTATTAATAATCTTATTTTTCTTTTTATGAATGACCTGTTTATGGCTTGTTTTTTAATTCTGCTGCTTCTTGTTGTCTATTGAAGCTTTCTCCTTGTAAAATAGTCTGGCCTGAGTTCTTTAGGCTGCAAAACGTTTCAGTCCCTCTGGTTCTGAATTTAGCACAATTGATTTCCAGTTGTAGTTTCTGCCTTTACGATGTCAGTTTTAATATTCAAGATACAATGAGCTAGGAAACAGGATACACAGATCCACTATTTGATCTTTGGCAGCTGGTTTATAAATTTATGCTAAATATGCACAAACAGTGATATACATATTTACATATATGCATGAATACCTATTATATAAAGATATGACATGATGTTCAAAATCAGCTTTTGCTTCCCCATTTAATTTTTCTGTAGCCTCTCAGCCATTCATTCAACCTAATAACAGCAATCTTAATCAGAGAATCAATTTGTAACCCTACCAGGTGGCAAAAGGCTTCTCCAAGTGACCTCTTGGGGTTCCCTTCTGGCCATCTTCTGGAAAATAGGAGATTAAAAACATGTGTGTTCCCACAATGCTGCATTCTGAAGATGTTTTGTGTCCTCGTCCCGCCCCCGTGGAAGTTATGTAAGACTACTGAAATCAACAAGGAACAATTCATGCCTTGACTGGGATTACTGTTGTCGCGTTTAAGGACAGACCTAAAATTGGAAGAGCAACCCCGACACAAGCCGTTCATACATGCTGTGAAGCCCAAGAGAAAGTTCACTTCTGACTTTCCTGCAAAGATTGGACGTGGATAAGAATGCCTGGTATTCCATGCGTCTGTTAACCCTTTAGGATGGAAATAAAAATGGATTTCGTTTACTGTCCTAAAATCTCAAGTCATCGGCGCTGAAGCCTGGGAAACTGGGCCTGAACCCTGGCGGGGCTAGGAGAATGCCTCCGGAGGACTGGAAGGACCAGTATGGCCGCATTTTGATGTTACCATGGGGATCACTATAGTAACAATTCTACTCCCCCTTTATTTATAAAGTTATTTTGTTGTGGGAACAAAACATAAACCAAACACCTAAAGAAACAATGGTTTTACAAGATTTTTGCTGTTCCTGCAGCCCAAGCCAAATGCCCTGAAGAAAGGGAAGGACAATATTGGCAGATAATTTAATACAACTGAAGGAATGAGATTCCTCCGGGTTTCCTCTGAGACTGGAAGAATAACAGCTGATCTATGTCCTAAGCATTGCTGAATTTGAAAATTCACCAGGCCTGATACACAACCCTCTCAGACAACAATGGTGTTACCCACACACTCCCACACCTACCCTCTCTCTTCATTTCACTCTGTCAGAAAACAGCTTGCTTTCTTTTAAATTTTTTTTTCCATAAAGAGAATGGTGAAAATCAAGCTGACCAGAAAAACAGCCTTCATCTTGAAGGGCTTAAAGGTTTTAAATGCAGCATCCCACCCACGGGGACCCAGCAGGTCCATGGTCTTCACTGGAAACAATAAACCATTTACGTGTTGGGAGGAGGAGGGGGAGGAGGAAGCCTTGGGAATGATCTCAAGGTAGAATTTTCTGCCCTCTCCTCAGGTCCTTTCTTCCTAGTCCCACAGGGATCTCTGCCTGGGTGGGTGAATTATTCTGGAAGATGTTCACAGACTCTCTTGAAAGCCAAAAGGGGGCACTGAGAGGAAGCATGTGTTCTGGGGTCTGTTCTACTGTAATGGAAACTTGTAGTAAAACCTCTTTGGGGGTTTGAGGCTGTATAAAGGAGAGAAAATGAAAGCAGAGGAGTTAGGAAAAGCAGCTTTGGCAAACCAACTCGTCTTCATATGAGATAATTAATAAGGAGAAAACATTCAAGCAAGTAACTGCTTAGTTTGACTCCCCATCCGCACCCCTACCCCTCAGATTCTGAGGGGAAGGTCCCATGGCTTTTATGCTTGTCATCATTATGGCTCAATCAACCAGTTGATTGCTTTGGTGTGATGAAGTCAACGCTTGTGAATAGAGGCAGTCACCAAGACGAAAATGGATGGCTTAGTGCAGATAAGGTGCGTCAAGACATGAAGAGGCTAAGCTGGACTGAAAATGGATTTCAGGAAACAGTTCTAAGAGCAAGTGCCATCCTGAGTCCTGCAACCACGCTAACTCAGCTAATTCACACAGCAGCCCTCACAGGTAGTTCTTATCAGCATCCTCAATTTTCAAATGGAAAAACTAAGACAGAGCCAATAAGTGACTTGTCTACAATAAAACACTCTGTCAAGAGAAGAACCAGGTTTTGAAACTAAGCAGCTGATTCCAGGGTCCACGTTTTGGTCCGTGACCTCGTACTGCTCCTCCAAGCCAGCTCATGAAAAACAGATGCGGCTAATTCCAAAGCTGCTTTCTAATAACTTGGAGGAAGAGCAGAAAGAAGGAGAACTTGGAGAGCGACCGTGTGGATGAGCAGGAGCAGACAGCCCCCCGGGGGCTGGGAAGCCAGCCGGGCAGAACACCTTGAACCTGAGAGGAGGAAAAGCAGGCACAAGACAGCATCCTTAGGAAGCTCCAAAACGCGGTGAAGTCTGAACCTCCTTTCTCCTAACACCAAACTAGTTCTTCTGAGTTCCCCTTGTAAACCTTGTTTATAGAAACAGAACGAGACATCATTCCCTTTCCTTCCTCCTTCCCAGACTGGGAAAGTCAAGTTCTATAGAAGGAAAGGATCAAGCATTTGGATTTGATATTGCCACCATCAGAACTAGGATGAGCAGCCTAGAAATCTCCTGCCAGTCAGTAAACAGACGCGCATTTAAAATCGCACGTGCCGATTCAAAGAGAAACAGAAAAACATTAAAAAAATCTCAGCCTCTATTACCCTTCAGAAAAAGGTTGAAACCACTCCTGGCCTCATGTTTAGCAAGCTCTCTGGCTTTTTGACTTGGACCATTGCGTTCTAGTTTGTCTTGAAATGTTTCCAGGCTTTCTCCACCAATGACTTAAAAAATGAAAGCAAGGCTGATGTAGGAGCAGGAGGCGGAAAGGCTAGGGTTTATAGGTGTTCAGGTCCCCTCAGGGGCAGGACAGGGAGGAACAAAGGGACTTCCAGAAAGAATTCGAGTATGGAGGGTACGTGAGCAAGTGCGTCCGCCTGCAAGGGTGCACGTGGGTGCACACGTGGGTGCCCGCACATGCGCGGTGGCAGCTGCTGCTGCGGGAGGAACAGCCTCCCCTGACTGTAATTAAGTTTCCTCCGGGCTGGGGACTTCGCTCTCAAGGCACATTTTCCCGACTCTCAGAGATCTAGTAATCATGCAAAGTCTTGTGTGCCTCCGAGACCTCAGCTCTCCTTCCCACACGGCCAGAGGCTGGGAAGCCCCACCTCACACTAAGGAGGCAGTTACTGATCTCCAAGGATGAGTTCATATGGGATAAAAAATGACAGCGCTTGGGAAGTCTCTAGAAGCCATGCATCCAAATACCTGGGGGTGGAGCATCAGGGAAAGGGAAATGCCAGGCGGAGAAGGAGGACAACAGAGAATTAAACTTGCTAAATATCCTTATGTTTTATAAGGTGCAAACACAATGCAAGCTATACTTTGTGACCACGTAGTAAATACACAATTACTAGGCAATTATATTTCAACATTACAGAACCTCCAAAAATAATAGCCACATTCAGGGCAGTTTTTCAATCCCTTGATAACAGTATAGTTTAATGGCTAGAAACAACTATATCATTTACTCCTCTTAACATAAAACGCTGCCAACCATGTAAGTGCATGATCAATGACAGGGGTTTACAGCGGGCAGGCGCGCACTCGTCCCAAGAGCTTCACGTGAAGTAACAAGAGGTAAAATTAGAAGCAAAAAAAAAAATACGGCAAGGAAGTGCTTCAGCAGAGCAAGGACCCCAAAGGCTTCTCAATGCATTTATTTTTATGGTGTACAAGAAACAATGTTGGAGCTAAATCTGCCACTTTGAAGGGATTTGTAAATCAGCTGTAAAATGTTACCCTGGATTAGATTTTTTCCATTCGGATATGATGGAAGGGGGGACTGGACCTATTGGAGAGGTTTGGGGGCAGATAGAGACAATGAGCACACTGGAGACGAAAACACTTGTCTTTTAACTTCTGCTTATTTTTCACAAACCTGAGTATTACTGGAGGCAGGTCTGGACCCTCTGCAAGTATTAATTTTACTGAAAGGCAGTCTCAGGTCAGACATTGTGCACCCTGGGCAGCGTATCTAAAATTGATTCAATAATTGATGGCTTCTCTGAAAGAAAGACTGCAGAGCTGTTCGTGGGAGGTATGAGGGTGGGGGGCTTTGAGACTGGCTGAGAGACCAGAGAGGAGGAAGGTGACCTGCGCCCTGACGTGCACCATCTCTTCCTGGAGAGGCATACAACCCCCTCGGGACCATCTGTCCGCACTGGCAGCCACTCTCACGAGCAGACAGCCTTTCCCACCTTGATAACTGCGAACCGTTATGGAGGGCTTTCTGTGTTCCAGGCACCGTGCTGCCGGCTGGCCATTTCATTTGCTAAATTTTCACAATACTCCCAGGAGGTCTGTAATACCATCATTCTCGATTATGACAAAGAGTGAGGTCACATTATGTGGTCGAGGTGACACAAGGTTTCAGTGGCGGGGCTGGGATCCAGCCCAGCGCTCTCACTCATAACCACTCCTGCTTCCCTTCTTATCCAATCCAAGTACTGTCTCCACTCGGGTCACAGGAAAGAAGGGCCATGACATACATGGATCTGCCTGGGACTATCCCACTGCAGTGCCTGTTACCTCGCATGTGTGAACTTATTTAAACATCTGAAATAGCCTAGGGAAAATGCACCATCCCCGCTGCGGAGAAGAGGAAACTAAAGGTCAGGGAGGTTAAGTTCCACTCCTAGGAGATGGTTCTAAGCCAGCTCAGCTTGATGCCCAGTCTCTCCTATTTCTGCGGTAACAGGCTGTCTCTTACAAGCTCAAGGAGCCAGCTCAGCCAACCGCTGAAGGCCAGTTTGCCTGCATTCAGATTTGCAACAAGGAAAATGAAGATCTGCCTTTTTGACCTGTGTTTTGGGATGTCAGTGAGAAAGCAGACATTTCGGAGTGCTTAATGGAGAAGGTAGATGTGCCTGTCAGCTCTGCACCTGCTCTCCGGTTAGACCAATGTCTACTCTGGTAGCATAAAGAGCATCTCTACTCTGAGTAGCCTCTCTGACCTCCCAATGATCCAAATTTTATTCATGGGTCAAGGCTCAGTTCAAGTCTGCCTTGCTCCATGAAGCCCTCCAGAATTGCCCTTCCCATAGAAATCCCATCAGTTCCTGGAGCCCATGGAGCACACAGCGCTTATAGGAGCAGCATACTGTCTGCTCCAATGCTCCGGTTTATGACTCCTGAGTCCGCAAAGGTTCCAGGCACTGTGCCACATACTTTCAAAAAAAAAAATCCTACATAATTCCAATGATAAGATCAGGTTCACACATGAATACTTGTTGAATTGGAGTTGAATTAAATTGGCCTCCTCAGAGCCCTGAACATATAGGATATGGGAAAAAAGAAGAACAAACACAAGAAATTGGTGAGTAGAGTAAATTCAAAAGAGACTACTGGAGTTATAAAGAACAAGACAGAGGTTTGGTGGTGGAAAGGGGGTCAGAGAGGGTGCCTGGGAGATTTCCCCAATAACCGCACACAGAATCGATCTGTCTTTCTCTAGCTCAATAGTTCTCAACTGAAGCAGGCATCAGAACCACCTGCAAGGCTTCTTAAAACATACCACTGCCCTTTCCCCCACGCCACCAGCGTTCCTGGCTCAGCAGGTCTGAGAATCTGCATTTCTAGTAAGGTACACCAGGAGGTGCTGACGCTGCTGGTGTAAAGACCACCGTCTGAGAAGCCCAGGGATTCTCCATCGTGGCTGCACGTTACAGGGACCTGGGGCGGGGCTGGGACATCAGCAGCCCGCCCCACACGAGGCCCGTTGACATCAGAATCCCTGGGGAGCACGCTGCTCTAGACGCCGTTCACAGAAACCACCACGTGGTTCTGCAACTGCCCCTTTGCTCCACTGACTCACCTCTTAAAACTGAGATCCTTGAGACGTCATGGGCTTGTTCTTTTTCTGGGAGTGCATTTGGCAAATGAAGGAGTTTAATGACTGGGTTGGGTTGGGGTGAGCTGGGGTGAAGGGCAGAATAGCTCTGTAGAAATATGGCAAGCAGGGGCCTGCCTATCTGTGAGACTGAGACAAGAGGTTACCTGAAAGACAAGGAGCTTTCTTACGTGCTTATTTTGTTCTCTTTGAAAATGTCATTGTGGTGTCAACGTCGAGGACTGTGATCTTACAGGGAAACTCAACACTGGTTCTATCCATGCTTCCCAAACCAAGGAGCACACAGCCAAAGGCATACATGGTAACACAAATGAACAGAGCTGGGCTGATACAAGGTTCAAGGAAGACTGCAACCAAGTGGTCATGTCCTGTCTAGAGCTGGAGTAACAACTGTTAAGTGCTGAATCACACTCCCTTAGTGTATTACTTACATACATTCCTGGGAAAACAGGAAAGTTCGTCATTTGTTTCTCAAATATTTATGGTGCCCCTTTAAATGCTTTTTTGAGTATTTACTCTTTACTGAGCACCTACAAACACATGCACACCAGGCCAAGTTCTTTCGTTCTATACAAATCAATATGGTGGCCAGCCCTCCTCAAAGCCTGCGTGACACCAAGTCCACACCTTAACTCGTGTCAGTTGTCTTCTTGAAAGGGCATCCCCTAACCTTCCCACCAATGAGGCCAAGGCATCATTTAGAATCTGAATCAACACGAATCTTCTCCAGAAATCTTTTTTCCTGATTAGCCTGGCCCTTACTTGATTGCCTTTGGTGGGGGGCATCTCTCTTTGCAATTAGTATTGGGCCCATGATTATTGCTTTGACTTACTGATGAATGTCCCCCAGATCCCCTCCTATTTATATGTATCCAGTTTACTAGATCTTCCATATTTTTCCAATAGTACCTAGTGCAGTACCTTGTGGTTGCTCAGTAAATGTCTATTAATGGAGCGAACTACAAGCTTGCTGCATGCCCAGTCACTTTTCCTAGATGAGTCATCAGGAATGAGTCAGGGAACCCTTTCATGCTCTGGAAAGTGTTTAGAGTAGTTTTCTCTGGACGCTCAAAGAAGAAAGGCCTTTGAATTCCGAAAATCTCTCTGCTCCATTAGGATATGTCTCTTCAACCATGACCATCCCTTTTTCTGAGATTACCTCCCAAAGACATGCCATTGATGAGTGTGTTCATTTTTCACAAATCATTAGGATCTTTTCCATAAAGATCTGTATCTTCAAGAGTGAACATTGTCTTTGACGAAGACAGTGAATAATTTCTCCCTAACTGATAGCCCTGCTTGGATATTTAACTTAAAAATTACTTTTATAAAATCTGCAACATAGTTCTTTTATCAGGTTCTATACTGACTGCTTTTGGCTAGATTCACGCACTAAAATTCCAATGCGCGTGAGCCAAAGCTGCATAGTTTTGTGGCTAATAATAACAGTAATAATGAGCACATTTCAAAAGTGCTAATTACAAATTCAGTTGGATTGTGTTCTCATTATAAATGCTACAGGTTTTCTGCCAGGTTGGTACTTCACGACAGTATGTTTTCAAACACCTGTTTACCTTTATTATCACCAGATAGATTCAAAAAGAGAAACTTTTTAAAGTTGAGATGCATATTAAATTTTATGTGTCTTGGTAAAATTTGGAATCTTTTACCCAGAATCCTTTACTGCACAAATTAAAGCAAAATAAGTAATTATCTATACCTTACATAGACAAAGAGCATGGACATTTTAAGAATTCTTCATTTATCCAATAGAATCTAACAAGATTTTGGGTGGGGGAGAAAGGGGAGAGGATGTGTAGAAGGGAAAACAGAATTATCCTGATAATTATCTTGCAACAAACCGAACTTTACTAAATGTCAATTATATTAAAATCTGTGCTCCGTGTGTGCGAAAGGAAGACTCCAAAGGTGAATAATACACAGCCCCTGCATACAACTTACTGAGGGAGGTTTCCCTGCACACAAATGTCATAAAGTGGCAAAGTCCTTGAAGGAGGAAGGTGAAACCAAGAAGGAAAGACTGAATAGGGACTTAAAATAACAAACCGAGGCAATAGGGTGAAGATAGGTATTTTTGCTTTTTAATTCAGGTCTAGCAATGTGGTAAGTGATAAAATCTTCCTTGGATCAGGAGGCATGAAAACACTGTGATGATGAGAAGCCTTTCAGCCTAGCTGCGCGTGTGGTCAGTGCTAGAGAGTCCTGCAGAAGCCCGGGGCTTGCTTTTTAGAAACCGCACATGAGAAGTCTGGTGGATGCACTGGATGCATTAGACAGTGGTTCTCACTTCTGGTTATACATTAGAATCGCCTGGGGAGATTTTATCCCCTATCAGTGTCCCACCCCAAGGGAGGGAGTCATCGCCTCTGGGACTGGAGAGCAGGCAGCAGTATTTTTTTTTTAATGCTCCCTACATGATTCTGCAGAGAGTGATGGTTGACAGTTACTGCATCAAGAAATGGGAAGATGTTAGACTTATTAAGTGTCTTCGTAGTTCATTATTTTTGCCAGGGCTTTGAAGATAAATTCTTCAACTGAAAGAAATTTAATTTGTCCTTATTTCTTATTTTTGTGTGACTCACACGAAGGAGACCAGGCTGGAAGTCAACGTTTCATCACCAGAGTACGCTGTCTTTACTCAGTCCCTGGGTCTACTTGGTTTTTAAAAAGCAGATCAAGCTTGGAGGAGCTCCCGTGACTTAAAGATGGACAATTTGAGGGTCATAATCACAATGACTACAGTAAGTTGAAACCTGTCAGATATATGAGAACCTATGAGTTCATAATGATACTTCAAACATAGACAAACAAAAACTGTCACTGATTACCTTGGAGATTGCTAGGGTACCAACTCATTTTTCCAAAAAAATGTATAAATTCAGGGAAAATCTCAAGCATCTCTCCTGTCTTTCCCTATTAGAGCTAGAACTCAGTCTAATCAATAGTTGATGAGGAAAACAGTTCTTTATACAAAAGAGTCCTGTGTACTAAATGGAGAAAAAAAATGACAGAATTAGAAAATCACTGTTTTCCATTCCCTAATGAAAGATGGATCTAGTCAACAGCAATGACTGACAGCTTAAGTTATTATTGGCAAGTTGAGGGGGAACTTTATAATGGATGGAACATGCAGAACACATTTGCATTAGTTTCCCACGGCTGTGTAACAAATGGCCACACATTCAGTGGCTTAAAACAACTGGAACTTATTCTCTCATTGCTATGGAGGCAGAAGTCCAAAGTCAGCTTCATCAGGTGGAAATCAAGGTGTGGCAGGGCTACGCTCCCTCTGGAGGCTTTAGGGGGAGACTTTGTTCCTTGTCTTTTCTATGTTCTGGTGGCTGCCGGTATCCCTTGGTTTGTGGCCACATCACTCTAACCTCTGCCTCCTTAACCATACTGCCTCCTCCTCTTCTCTGTGTGTAAAATCTAACTTCAGCTTCCTTCTTACAAAAGCGCATGTGATTGTATTTGTATCTCAGCCAGAAAATCCAGAATAATCTTCTATGAGGATCCTCAACTGAGTCATATCTACAAAGAACCCTTCCCTCCTTTTGGCGGGAGAGGGGCGCCATATGAGATAACATTCATAGGTTCCAGGGATTAAGATACAGATATCTTTTTAGAGATCTGTTTTCAGCCTACCACAACACTGAGCCATTGATCACTCTTAGTATTAAGGAAAATAGGATAAATATATTATTCCTACTGCATGCTCCCCCTCCCCCCAAATTGACTCGATCTCATCAAGACTCTAGCTCTAATGATTGATTTATGGAGGATGGAAGAACATATTAAATGACACCAAAAAAGACATAATCAGTCAAATCCAGCAGTTCTGCGAGACAAAAGACCCAATTCTCAATTTCTATAATAAACACACCAAACAAAGAAGGGAAATAATCACACATCAAAAGAGATGTAAGAGCATATTAACCATATGCAATCTTCACAGAATCTTGTTTAGGTTTGGAATTGAACAAAACAACCATAAAAAAAAAAGGCATATTTGTGACATTCAGGAAAAACTGAACACAAACTGATGATGTCGAGGAATTGCTGCAGTTTTTTTGTGGAGGGGAGATCGGATCATAATATATGGTTGTTTTAAGAAAAGTAAACTTAGACATGCCTACTGGAATAAGGCCAAGTGAAATGATATTATGTATGGAATTAGCTTTAAAATACTGCAGAACAAAAATAATAAATAAGAACAAATTAAAAACAAATAAACAATTAAAAAGGGATGCAGGGGAATAAATACATTAAGAACAGCAGACGTTAATTATTGAAGCTAGGTGATGGATGTGTGGGAGTCTACTAAAGCAGCCTTTCTGTTTTTATGCATGTTTGAAAATTTCCAGAATAAAAAGTTTATATATATAAAATAATGACCATGCAGCATGTCCCCAGCCAGGCCAGGTTTAACTGGCCGTCCTCATGCCTGGCCTCACTCCCTAGAGGAAAGGTCAATGGGATGGGATGGTAGCATTCACGTCACTTGTGCTGTGGTAGCACAGAACTAGCTAAGAGTGAAGGGCACACAGAAGTTATTCCTGAATCTTCGGTCTTTAGCTTGGCTCTTATAGAAAGGTATCAGCCTGGGAACTCACTGATAAGCACTCAAGTTTCTGTAAGAACTTGAGATCTGTTCCCAGATAGCATTCATCACCTCCCAGAATCCTCTGGGATTGTTCTCACTGAGGTAACTCCAAATTAGAATGGGAGAGAGTAGAGTGTGTAAAGATGGAAGCACATGATAGCCAAAAGGTGGAAGCAATCCAAATGTCCATCAAGAGATGAATGGCTAAAAAACAAACAAACATTAACCACCACCACAACAACAAATTGGGATCAAAGAGTTGGAAAATATAAAGAGGTTATAGCTATCATAAAAGAGATGACTGGCTAAACAAAATGTGATAAACTCATATGGTGGAATATTATTCAGCCATAACAAAGAATGGAATGCTGATGTATGCTGTGAGGTGGACAAAGCTTGGAAAGATTATGCTAAGTGAAAGAAGACAGACATTAAGAAAAATGACACATTGCACGATTCCATTTGTATAAAATATCCAGAATAAGTAAATCTATGGTGACAGAGAACAAATCAGTGGTTTTTAGGGGCTGAGTAGAATAACTGTTTAATGTGTACAGGGTGTCCTTCTAGGATAATGAAAATGTTTTGAAACTGGAAGGTAGTGATGGTCGCACAACGTTGTGAATGTGTTGAATGTCACGGAAATGTCCAGTTTAAAATGGCTTTATTCCATTAAGATGTTATTGTTAAAAATTTTAGCAGAAAAATAACATGATTGGGTTTGTTCTTAAAAAGAGTAACTCTAGGGGCCATGTAAGACTAAATTAAAGATGAACAGCATTAGAGCAGAGGGAATACAGAAAAACATGAGTGTTGGATGAGCCAGATTCAACAGTTTTTCTCCCTTAAATCCCACATCCTGAAGCAAGTCCAAAGTAGCTACCCCTCAGTGTCTCAGTATTGAACCTCATCTTGCCCTTTCTTGGTGTTCCAGTGCCCCCAAGAATCACACAGGCTCCCAAGCTTCTGGAAGAGTTTCATGAGGAGAAGAGTTAATATCCAACATACAGCCTATTGTCAGCAAGCATGGATCATGACAATGGTCTTAATAACCCCCGGCTTCCCAATCCTTTGAGAGCCTCATCCAGGAAGAAGAGAGACTGTCTAGAAAATGGAGAGACAATGGCTGGGCTTCTGGGTCCCTTGGCTCTGAACTTGAATTTGAGCATTGTGTGATGTTCTCCTATAAAACAGGTTGTGTGAGGATTACAGGACAGATGCCCAGAATACACTGGGCACACATAAATATTTTTTATTAGTATTTTGAAGTCTTCACTTGAATTCACTTGAACCTCAGCTGGGATTCAGACATGACTGTACATAATAGGGTAAAATGCTGAGTAAGATCAACCTCAGGGGAGACTGAAGGTCTCCAGGGAAATCATTTATTCTAAGGTAAGAATGAGGTCAGAACAATGCATTATACTCCAGTTAAAAATAAAAAGGTAGAATGTTTCATAATTGCAGGAAGAAATGATTTTAAGTCGCTCAAATCTATTTTAAAATCAATCTCATGGACTCACTCCTTGGTTATGGGTGAGGGGAGGCTATAAATAAAACTGAATTAGCTGCTTCACTAAAAATAAAAAACAAGCAAACAATAGTATTGCATTGATACCCCAAAAACCAGGGGATGATTTTCAAAACATTTATAAAATCAGGCAAGGGTATCACCCATCGGAACAGAACAAATGGCAGCCATGAATAGCCACGAACTGTGAGGAGCTTAAGGTCATTACCACTAAAAGAGGCCACAAAAAGTGAAGACAAGCCATCCACTCCACTTCGCTGACAATCACAGGGCACCCAGAGCACAGCAGATGCTCCTTCAGTGTGGTTCCCTGTGTGGCCCCAGTGGGAGGGAGCTTCATGGTTCTGCTGGGTGGTGCCGTGGCGCGCCTCCATGGCTTGCTGCAACCCCTTTTTGAGCAACGTGGGAGGCCCACCCTATGAACTAGTTCATCCAACTTACTCCAAATGAAGACTAAGATTTGGGGTTTAGGATTAAGGACTTTAAAATAGTTAAACTGCAGGGAAGTGTTTTTTGCTTCTCCTGAAACAGAATGATTAAACTGAATGCATGGATAGCTGCCTTCTCAGATGGTGTAATTTATGAAGACGCTTAACTCTGCAATAATCAAGCTGCTTTTAAAGGTAAATCCAGAAATAAATCCTGAATTAAAAAAAAATCCAACTGTTTGCTTTCACTTACAATTTTAAATCAGGATACTGGACAGGATGACCCATCCATCAGTCAAAGACAATTCTAAGAGAAGACAGACAAAAGACCTTAGACTCCCGGTATAATCTCTTTCCTAACCCAGCGTCCTGAGACAGTCATGTGGGTTGGCACTGAATTTAAGCTCCAAATCACTCAAATCAAAAAGAGCTACGCTCAGTCTGTCATCAGGAAGCAAACTCTCCAAGGTGTATTTTTATCCCAGCCTCATCTAAGTTATGACAACTCACCTGGTTGGTTGCTGCCATTTGAGTACAGAGAGGCATCACAGTGACAGGACATCATTCTCTGTGTTCCGTGTGAGGTGTGATGGAGGAGAAAAACAAACCTGGGGGAACAGATTTCAAAGTATTTCCAAGACGTCTCCAGATTGGGCAGACACAGGGCACGAGTTAGGCTTTTTCCCACCCAGAGCTCTGCAGAAGCTGAAACGCCTGCCTCTTCTGTAGACACGTACTGATTTATTTGTCTGATCGTTCATTTATTAATTTTACTGCTTTGGCCTTGCCTCAGCGTCCATCCTCATGGTTATTAAAACTTGCTGCCCTATAATGCTGTGCTCCTGGTCATCGTCTTGAACCCTGGATTTCTGTACTGAGCACCCGCTTCCCACTGCTGAAATCAGATTAATAATGGGCTAATTTGCTTTCCAGGAGACCTATGCCACATGGACTTCCCACATTGGAAGATGATGGCATGTAGTGCTTGCTTATCGTGTGTGTGTGTGTGGTGGCGGAGGCGGGGAGGTAATTAGGATTTTATTTATTTTTAGTGGAAGTATTGGGGATTGAGCCCAGGACCTTGTGCATGCTAGGCACACACTCTACCACTGAGCTATACCTTCCCCCTTGGGCTTGCTTAACTGAAATAAATAGATAGATTAGATGCAGACAGAGGTAGGTAGATATGAGTAGGTAATATATTTATGAAATATATACAATATGTATACTATCTGTATCTATATGGATGTATATATTATCTATATGCTATCTATATTTTATCATATATATAATCTATATTATAATTATTATAATAATAATGATATAATCACAGCTATCAGGACCTTCTAATCCAGACATCAGATGACTGTCAAATCTAGGATCCCCCTAATTTCCAGATGAACTATATTTTTGCTGCCACTCCTGTTATCACTTTAGTGAATTGAGATTTATTACAATTGCATATGTATCTCAGCTTTTTCCCCTCTTATTTTTTTTTTTTTGCTTTCTTATCATACTTTTCCTAGCATTCTTTTCTATTCCTTTTCAAAGTCTTTTGTGGAGTAATGGAATTTCCTTTATTCTCATGTTTTCCTCTACTGATTTGGAAGATTTTGTTTGTATTATTTTAGTTATTATTCTTAACATTTTAACGTGAGTCCTGACCAAATAGGGTCTCAAGTTAATCGATGTTTCTATTCTGCTCTGATATGTTTTGTCCAATATTTAGTTCTGTCATATTTTCATATCCTACCAAATTATTCATCATGACTGTCATTGCTGTTTTATGTAATCATTCCTTGTTTTATATAAAGTCACATGTTTACCAGTTTCTTTGCTCACGATCTTGCATCTCCTTTCTTTGGAGTTTAAATTCCTTTTTCCCGAGCCACATCCTCGCTCTGTGCTTCCAGCATGGGTCTGATTGTGGCAAGCACTCAGTTTTTACCAGATCATCTATTTCACTCTTATTCGTGAATGATAGCGTAGTTGGATACAAAAATCTCCAGGAAAAGGATCTGAAAAAGAAAATATATACATATATACATGTTATATGTAGAAGTGAATCACTTTTGCTGTACGCCTGAAACCAACACAACATTGTAAATCAACTATACAATTTAAAAAAAAAGAAACAGGAAAGAAAAACAACCTGCAGATTGCTAGTGACTCCTCTCTCTGTGAGGATGTTACTCCACTGTCCTTCTCGCTCTCCTCCTGTTACCGAGAAGGTTACAGTCAGCGTCGTCCTTCTGTTGGAGGTGTCTTGCCCTTTCTGTCTTGTCACTCTCGAGACCTTCTGTTGGTCTTTGGCATTTTTATAAGATGTGCCGTGGCATCGCCTAACCTGGCTCTGGCCTCCTAAACCTGAGTGTTCACATCTTTCATCAAATCTGGAAGAGTCTGGGCCTCATCAGGTCAATGCTTCCTCTGCCCCATTTTATCCTCTCCTCAGAGCACTCGCTTCTCTCCTTTTAGAAAGATTTTTCTTGTCCCAATCTGTCTGAGCTACAGTTTGGGAAAATCTTTATTGAACTGTCAGAACCCCTTGGTTAAACGATCTGGTGTGCTTTTCTCTTCAATATGTATATGTTTCAATTTTAGAAATTCAATTTATTTTCAAAGCTTCCCATTCCTTACTTATACTGCTTTATGCTATTTGAAATTGTACATTTCTTTCCTTCATCATCTATGACACATTTTAGAGTCTCCCTCTAAAAATCTAGTACTTGAAGTTCTTTGGGTCCTCATCCTTTTATTTTGTATGTGTGCTAACTGCCCTCGTGGGTTATTTCCCCTCATAACTGCGGGCTGGGCCATCATCTTGGGCTCCCTGGTAACCCGCCCCACCCCAGGGTAACAGTGATGTCGTGCTCAATGCTTTAGTCCTTCTTGTTTGGGCTGAAGATTCTCTCACCCTCCTTACTTCTTTAAGGACTCAGCTGTGTATTTAGAAACATGTTGATAAATATTTTGTCCACTTTCCTGCGGTATTTTTAGCAAGAACTTCTTTAGATTATCTAGTCCAAAATTGTTGCCAGAAGTGATGTCACATTCCCAAGAATGAACATGACAAGGACAGGAAGACAGGACCAGACCCAAGTAAACTAACTAAGCAGAGCAGAGGCATCGTCGCCCCTTCCCTGGACTCTCTGCCTGGCTTCAACCTAAACAGCACTTCCTTAAGAAACTTAGTAAACTCTTATTACTTTTCCCACCAGACCCTCTTCTCCTCCTGTAACTCTCACAGGCTTTACTGGAATGATCTGTCTCCTGTCTGTCTTTCCTGTAAGGAGGGGAGACTCAAGATGAACAAACACGAAAATGTTTTTGTGACTCACACACACAAGTGACAATAAACACTACAGAGGAAAGTAAAGCCTGGTGAGGAGGAGAGAGATGGACTGAGATAAGGGGGGCCAGGAAGACCCTTCAGCTCTGAGGCCTGGACCAGAGGTCTGCGTGAGACGAGGGAGCAGACCGCTGGTGCATCCGGGGCAGCAGCCCAGCCCTCTTCAGTGATGCAGGTGCTCGTATGGGGCGAAGTCAGTGAGAGGGGAGGGTGGGCAACGGGGAAGAGGAAGCCAGGCAGGACAGTACAGGGTCTTTCTGGTCCTTGGGAGGGCTTGGAGTTTTGTTACGAGTGAGGGTTGATGCCACTGGAAGGTTCTGAACCGTCTGGCTTACCCTCCAGAAGACGAGCACTGATTACTCTGTTGTAACAGGAGTGGAAACGGGGACGCTAAAGTAGGAAACTGAACTTGGCCAAATAAACATTTTGGTTTCAGAATGAACACTGGACAGTTCTCATTCTACTGTCAATTTGTTTCAGGACAATGTTCAACAGGGTTGACTGATACAGTTCGCCACTGAGCGAAAGGCATCAAGACACACCTTTGAAACTACTGGCCTCAACACAATATGGTGACTATTTAAATGTTCCTGTGGACACACCTCCTGTAACTTTTAAGAAATTTCAATGAAATGTAAAAGTGACAGAGATAAGTGTCTTAAATGAATCTGTAAATTCATTGATAATTTTCTAATCAATCCTACTTCTATTAAATTATCTTTCAAAAAATTAATTAAAATTTGAATTAATTCCATTTATGAACCACAGTAATGTCTTCCAATTATGTGATTACACCAAGTGAAGTCTGCTGTTCACAGGACTACTGGTGAAGATGTCTAAAATCACCAAGGATGCATTATCTTTTCTCTGTAATGCACATAACATAGACAATTGCCCTTGTGATTCGTACTCTTTATGCTTCATCTAGTCCATTAACAGAATCTGAATTGCTGGTGCCAGAACAAGTGCACGGCCGTATAAGGCCTGCCAGGCAAAGCGGTGCCAAACGTGTCCAGCTCTCATGGCGCCAACTTCACAGAAAGACACAAGGTGTTTAAAGAATGTTTATCGAGAGGAAAACTTCAAAAATCACAACATCTTGGGCTGGAAGGAACTTGAAAGACTCCCTCTTTCCAGCCCTACACGCGTTTTAGACTTTCCTTAATTTGGCATGGCAGTGCCTTTGCTACACCTAGTAACACATTTTGACTCCAGCAGTCTGCTGGGCTCTGTACTGGGGTGATTCTAGACACAGAGAAGCAGAGTCTACCAGTCTCTAACTTTTCCACAGGTTGCCTGCCTTGGGCAGTCTGCTCCTCCCCACTTCACCCCCTGAAACCAAACAAGAGTGCAAACAAGACTTTAATCTCATTTAAGAAACAGAGCGTGCAGGATAGGGTCCAGGTTTCGTGCTGCACTCACTCTGGGCTGGAGAGGTACAGCAAGGATGGCGAGACCATCTCTAGCATACATTAACAGAACCCTTCTTCCAGGGTGACGCCGCGTGAAAGCCAATGAGCCTTCTGTCCTGTCCTTGAGAGGAATGGAGTGGCCTCAGCCAGAGGACATTTTCTTCTCTGTGCAAAACCTTCTCCCTACCACTCTGGTAGGATGAACAGAGTTCTGAAGCTTGTCTTCTGTCTCCTCCCATCCACCCAACACAACAGTGAAGTTGCGCAGGCTTTCACGGCGGTTAAACGTTCTACCCAGAGAAAGCTTGCCCTAGAGCAGGTTGTCATTAATGACCATCATCAGTAAATCAGCCTCTGGTTAAGGATAAGAGTAGCTAACATTCATCCCATGCTAATCAGAGCATAAATACTGCATCACTGAATCTCATGGTACCCCATAACATAGGTGGCATTGATCCCCCTTTCTGCAGATGAAGGCATGGAGATTCAGAGAGGTTGAGACGTGTCCAAGTTCCTATCACCAGTCAGGTCTGAAGCCAGAATTCAAATCAGGTGTCTGATTCCTAAACCAGGCATTTAACCTCTAATGAAGCCGCATTTGATTGTAGCAGGGCTGACTATAACAAGAGTGTGTGCACCTGCCCGCACACCTGGCCCAAGTTCTTGGAATTCCAGGCACCCCTTAAAGCACAGGCTTATGTCAACAAGAGTTTTCTAGAGGAGCTGAGGTTATCTGGGAATCTGGCTGCCAGCGTTCGCTTTCTGGTCTGCCCTGCTCCATCCAACAACATAGACCGACTTTCCTGCCAGCAGCCAGCAGCGCGGGGCAGCCAAGACTAACAAGTGCAGGCACTGTGCAGGGTCCAGGGGTGCATGAATAGCACTATTCTTTGCTGGCCAACACTGGCCCCATTGTTTCAGGCAATGAATAGAGCTGTGTGGAAAAAAAAAATTCACACACGAAGCAAAAGCAGCAAAATTTGTCTCTTTGTGATGGTTTCAAGACTGGGTGAAAAAGTCGTTCTTCACCTGGCGCTATTTTACATATTCTTTCACAAACAGAAAGCACTTTCTGGCAAGGGAAGAGCCTGTCTCTAAAAATTAAAAAGTTACAGGTCACAGTGTGGGTGGGAGAACCGGGAGTCGACCTCGAAGTTCAACTGCATTCATTCACGACAACACGAGGGACAGGGAGATGGACGGTGCGTCATTTGGACTTAGTGGAGTTGAGGATGTTTTCCCGCAATGATCCTGCTCTATTTGAGACACACGGGTTTCGCCTGCATTTCTCCCGATTACGGAGAGGAAGATAAGCAAACGGTCCTAACGACCACGTAGGATCAGGCTCTCACTTCAAGGTAAATAACTGTAACTGCCTGTTTCCCTTCCAGGGTTAGGCTCAATCAGTCCCAGAACCATTCCCGGGGCTGCCGTGCTGGGCTGGGGTAGTGACCACCAGGGGATCTAGTCCTGTCTCTGTCCCATGAGCAACATTCGACGAAGTCAGAGTCCCACAAACCACTACATTAACTTCCACGTGTGGAAAATGGATTCCTCTCTCAACATCAGGCACGAACACAGTTCTCTGCCTGCTGGTGTCCTCAAAGCAGAATGACCTTCTCATTCTCAAACCGTCTCAAAACCACCATTGGAAGTCGATACCCTGCGATACAAATAATCCTCAGCAGAATGCGGAGTGGATGGCTATTTTGTCTACCCTGGGATCATAGAGTTTGGTGAATTCAGTTGCCCCCAAATTGATAGCCCTATGTTTGTAAACCTTTCAGAAGCAGCCTAATACAGTGACAAGATCATACCTGGGTTTTGGATGCCAGCTGATTGAAATCCCGGCCTGTACAGTAGCTCTGAAGGGTGACTCCATGCTAGGTGGTCCTCGAAAGACACTGTTTATACTTGATGGCCAGATATAACTGTGACTTTTAGCTTTTTCCACTCTAAAGAGTGTCCTGTTTAAAGGATAAATGATAAGGTCACCCTATGGTTATGCCACTCTAGACGAGCAACTTAACTTCTGTCAGCCTTGCTTTCCTCATTTATTAAATCAGAGAAATACTGTCCACCTCCTAGGATCAGTGTTAGCAAGAATTTATAGGTGTGTCTCCCTGATCACTGTCTGATGCACAGCAGGGACTCCATACACGGTGGCTACTGCTACCATTTCCTCTGGAAAAAGTGCCCTACATAGTGTTTCCAACTGTTTGAGAAATCAGGGACCAGTGAAATAAAAAACAACATTAAAAAAATATTGAGGGAATGACATTGAGTCACCAAGGTTCAATTTTGCCAAGTAAAGATATTAGAACGAAATATATGCCACCAATTGCAAACATCTTTTCACGCAAGACATGTTCTCGTCAAAGCTGAAAATGGAGGAAAGAAAATCTTAGAATAAAAAACAGTCCACTGAAAGTATTTATGATTATTTTCAAAACACATTATTACCTTTTGAAGGGGGTCAGAATATGCCACCCCAAAATATTCCACTTTGCCCTAAGGATTATTTTGAGCTGAAGACAAACGAGAAGCAACAGACCCAGGAAAAATTCTCTGCTTTTCCCTTATCTGCCTAAAAAGAAGTAAATTTCTTTGTGAAGAAACCACCCCACTACCCCAAACAAGGACAGAAGAAAGATTTCTCATTGATGGCCGGGGAGTTAAGAGCAAGATGAGGCTGCATAAACAGCCCTTACCTTTCAGGGGTTCCCCTAGATTTCCTAGTCACTTCCCAATTTACTGTCCCTAGAAGTTCAACTTCCTTTTTTTTTCTTTAAGAAGGTTTATAAGCCCTTGAGTCTAATTGCTTCTTTAGTTTCACTTCTTTTCTGTGAACTCTCACGCACATAAATATTAATAAAAACTGCATGCCTTTTCTCCTGTTAATCTGTCTTTTGTTAGTTTAATACACAGGTTCCCCACTCACTAACTCTAAGAGGGCAGAGGAAAAGTTTTTCCTCCCCGACACTTCCTTATCTCTTTAGGCAGCAGCCTCCTGAATGCTCAGAGATTCCTAATGGTCCAAAGTCAGAAAGTCGGGGAAACACTGGCCGAGAGCCAGGTAACTCAATCTGGTCCCTTCTGTCTCTTCCCATCCTGACCACTGTCCTCTTTTCCTTCCCGTCATCTCACTCCCATATTTCCCAGACATTATTTTCATCATTTGGCAGCTTCATGATATTAAGCATTCTTCACTCTGTAAGCCCAGCACTGAGCAGGCTGAGGGTGCTTTAAAAATAGGTGGCTGATTGCCAACCTCATGTCTTCTTAGGTAAAAATTTTAATTTGACCAGCTTATCCAAGATTGTTACTCCAATTCACCCGTATATTTTTCTGTAGGTTTTGGACACTATTGAAGACCCCAATTAACTTAGGTTAAAATTTAGGTGATTCAATAAGGAAATAAAAAGAGGTTCTGCATCATGCCTCTAAAGAAAGTAGCTGCCATGTTTCAAATATTCATCTTTAGCAGTTTCGGCATCACACGGCTTAGTTTGGCTTTCAATCTGTACAGAATTCAGAGGCAAAACTCTTTTTTTTTTAATCCCTTTAGCTTTCTAAAACATTCATCTTTGATTAAAGAGTTGGGAAAAATTGATCCAAGTAGATGGCTTTAAGAAAGGAGTGAGGACATAATGAAAAAGAATATGAAAAGGAATATACATATGTGTACAACTGAATCACTCTGCTGTACACCAGAAACTAACACAACATTGTAAATCAACTATACTTCAATTAAAAAAAAAAAAAGGAAAAGAAAGGAATGAGAACATCTCCAAGAGGTCTCCCCACCTCCATCCCATTTTTTTTCTGTGAATGCCAGTTAATACCTACAACGACTTTCCTAGCATTTAACCTAACAATGCTTTTAAAGATTTAATATTACCCTCTTTTCCCTCAAATGATATTTGCATAAGCCATAATTAAGTTTTTGGAGTCTTATAAAAAAAAACCTATTGAAAGAAATAAAGCAGTGAGGCAAACATTCTAAATTGGAGTAGCTAATCACACAAAAAATGATAATAGCTTCCAAACTGTAAAGTCAAAGTTTACTTATGTTTCCTGAATATTATGACTATTAATATTTTATGATCTATTTATACTAAGATATATCTTTGCTTCCTAACTTGCTCTTTTATTCAAAATGTTCTTTAACAACGGAAATCTTGTAACCCAATATCATAATCAAGCTATTGAACTTTTAAATTGAAGCCAGGTTCTTTTTAAGCACCTCATTTTCAAACATCAGAAGATGAAAAAGCACTTATTCTAAGATGCAAATTTTTAATTGTTTAGGGAAGTAGAAGCTTCTTTGGACCTGAAATACCAATATGAAATGTCCTTTAAGACATACGAATCTTTTGAAAAGATGCAAATTCATCATTATGACTTTAACTCTGCCATTAATTTTCTATTTAACACAAAATATTACATTTCATTGTATTACCATTTTGGACTTTGCTTTATGGAAGTCCTCAGCAACTTCACCAATTCTGTAAGGAATGGAAATGTGTAATTCTAGCTGTGCTTGAAACAGAACTCACCCAAGTTTGTAACCGCACAACTCCTATTACACGATGTTGATAAGCAGGTAACACGCAAACTGTATGTTTCAGCAACATTTACTTCGATCAGTCCTCTGCGACCGCAATGTGTTTTGCAGGGCTTCTCAAAGTTCACTAGATAATTTAAATAAGAAGGGCAGGAGGGGTGGGCAAGTGACCAGGATGTGTAAAACACATAAATAATGAAGGGAAACTACAGCAGGTGAGGCAAGATGCTTGCCCTTGAACTGGTCCCATTAAAATCCTCCTAATACAGTATTTTCTCAGAAATTTGGACAAAAGAAATTGCATTAGTGGCTTCTTTCTGAAGGTGACAGTTGTTTTCAATATTTTATACAACCAAATGATAAAATGACAGGAACTTTAAATTAAACCTTAACATGCTACCAAACTAAGCTTTGTGTTCAGAGCCCAGCCGGGAATAGACTTGCAGACATTTCTTTTTCTTTTCTTTTCTTTTCTTTTTTTTATCAACTTAACAAATGTTTGTTTCCAATTTGTTTTTGACAATGGATTTAATAAACTCTTTTACCTAGTTAAGATTTATGAAAAGTGGTTCTCCCCTCCCCCCCCACCCCACCCCGCACTTATCTCATTTATAGAATGTGTAATTTGCATAATGGTAAGACAGGGGCATTTTCATTCTTGCCTTTCAAGCACTTCCATTCTAATTTTCATGGTAATAGTAAGTGCACTTAACAACAATGGTCCATTGATCCAGCGTGTCTCCTACCTGCCCTGGAGCAACTGGGCAATTGTTAACCAGAGAAGCCACAAAACAGATAACGGAATCGACCATTAGTGTAAAAGCCTGCCTATAATGGTTTCAATAATAATTAATATGCGGGATGGCTAGTCCTGTCACACACCATTTCAGACTAGAATTGCATCTGTCAGTCCAAATCCTGACTCCATTCGGGGCATCTAGCCCCGAATCTAGTTAGACAGCTAACTGAATTAAAACAAAAATCTACAGATGCATGATAAATGCACAGGATGCCATGTCACACATGAATGACTCCTGTACAGGCCAAATGACAGATGTATTTCCGCGACTCCAGGCCAGGCTCCAGCACAAACCACTCTTCATTTATCAATAATTGGACCTTAATTTCATTTGGCAGTGGTGGAGCAGCGTGCTCAGTTCCTCCTCAATAGATGAACACTAATAAGACTTTTGGGGGGGGCAGGGAGGGGAGTAAAAAGGGGGACAGCCAATCTTGTATTTTAAATAGTTAGCGATTAGCAAAGTTAGAGCTTGTCCTTCGGAAGGGAAGGGTCTGCTTCACCCACGGCTCATTATGAGTGATAATGTCTTGCAACGGGAACGCTTCAATTATTAATGCTCCATTTTGATAAAGATGAGAAACACAGCAGAAGCCAAGTGGAAAAAGAAATATGAGGATGGATTCAGCTTACATATTGAGTCTCCTGAAGTCCTTGCTAACTCTTCTTATTCTTTGCCGAGTTTTACTTTGGATTTTAGGTCTGTGTGTCTGTGTGTGTGTGTGTGTGTGTATGCGTGTGTGTCTGTGTGTGTGTATGAGTGTCTGTGTGTGCGTGTGTGTGTGTGTAACAGAGACAGATTTAAAAGATCTTAGATGCACTGGCAATGCGAACAGAGAAACTGTAGAACAATTCTTATAACTGTAATTGTAAAAGGAGAAAACTTAGGATTATTTTTTCAGGTGATCATATGAATTTTCAGATCGATTTTAATGTGCCTGTTTTTATTTGAGGTAAATTCACTGTAATTATTAGTAAAATACCTGAGAGTTCCTGGAAGGGTTAGCGTTCCCCACTACCATCCAAGTAGGAAAAACTCCCTCCCCCAAAGGATTTCCAGTCATGCACATAAGAGAACACGCCAAGTCTCTACTGCATCATAGAAACCAGAATTACCAAAGGTACCTGGAAATATCTGTCTATTGGCCACATCTCCCCCTTATGGCTAAGTTGTGGGGATTAACGGTCCCTTCCACAATACCCACAGAGTCTAAGTGTTCATTCCTTCCCTTTTTTAAGCAAAAGGCAAACGGACATGGCAGATCATGGGCTCTGACTCTCCCCTGGGTGGACCTTTCTCTATTTAAGGAGCTGCTGTGGTTGCTCATTGGGACTTAGAACTGGCTATTCTGTTCAGAATCTCTTGAGCTTCTTGCCTCCCCTTCCAAACCCCACCTCACAGTAAGGAACACAACTTCTCCCTCGACTTCCAAACACAAGCTTCGTGTCAGCAGGGCGCCCCACTGATCCACCCTTGCGATTACACTATTCTTGGCCACTCAGACACTCATCAATATCACGTTTATTATTCTTCCTTGGCATAGGTGATGGCAGTGATGTTGTCCTGAGGACTGACTGCTATGCCCAGATGATCTGTTGATGTTGGCTGCCTGATCCAACGTACGGCATAATTGAGGAAGACGAGGAACAGAATCCATTCCCATTTCACCCCAGCAACTATGCCAAATTCAACAGAGAGCTCTCCATATGGTCCAACACCAGTGAGGTAATGTGTATATTACGCCATAATAAATGAAGTCTTATAGGTTTCAATGGCTCATAGTAGCTATCAGGAATCTTTCCGAGCAACTCAGGGGAAACTGAGCAGCAAGCCATAAATGGGGAAGCCATAAATAATTTTGCAGCTCAGCCACCAGGGTGGTGGCTAAAGGCTGTGTCTGCATCATCTGCTCTAAACACCGACAGAGCTGGGAGCATGTCTGCCATTTTGTAAGCAGGCTCCCCTGCAGAATGCAGAAGCAACGAGGGATCGGCATCCACTCGGGAAAGATCCGAAAGCTGATGGAGTTGGGAAGACTCAGGTCTAGATAATGTGCTGTTTATAATTCCAGAGTAACAGGATTCTTAAAGATCCATTGGTACTTGTGCTTCTCAGGACATAATCAATGGGAAAGAGAAGATGGAGTCTTCATGGGGTCCACTGTATTGTTACTTAAAACATCCATAGGCCCTCCCTGTGGGAGCGGTCTCCTTCTCTACCCTCTTGACATTAAGCTTGGCCACAGGACCTGGCCTGTGAAATACAACTGAATGTATCCCATGTCAATTCTCAGCCTGCGCTTTAAGAGCCATTGTGCGATTCTGCTATGAGGCCAGTAGTATCCGAGGTAAGGGCCGCTCCATCAGGCTGGGTCTCGGTGTGCAGACCCGCGGAGCAGAGCCCCAGCCAACCCGGGATAAACATGTAATGCAAGCAGAATTTAGCTGTGGCTGTTGTCAGCCACGGAGATTTGGGGATAGTTTATTACTGCAGAATAATTTGCCTTAAGATGGCTAATACAGATCGTAGCACATGTTTAAGATAGTATGGGCTGTTTAATTCTAATCACTTTAACATTAACATTTAACTTTGGCAACCCATGAACCTGAACAAATGATAAGAGGACTGGTTTGCAGTGATATATATAGAGAGAGCAGTTTCCACTACCATTGACCCTTCTCCTTACTTGCACATGACTCTCTGGATTGACCTACAGCAGTTTGCAACCAGCATGTGTCTGTCATTACTCTTGCATGTAAGGTTGCTCATGTGTCCTTTGCTCCTACCTGTGTGACCTCCTATTTCTGTCTCCAGTACTTGGTTAGCAGCCTCTCTCCCTCCTGGCCCCCTAGGGAAAGAATTCAGAGGCCTCATGGAGTATTTCAAGGTCTGTTGATCTACAGCAAAGTATATGAGTGCCGGGTGCGTGGTGATTGCATGGTCACACCGAGCTTACAATCTCTCCTGCCCAAAAAGGATCATATGAGTTGTCCCAAATCCCACCTAGAAAGTACACACCTGGGCATATGTACTTGGGAAGAGGTGCCTGGAATTTAGCTGGTGGTCACGAGTGGGGCAGACCTGGCAGGAGGTCTACAGTGAGAAGGGCCACTGTCTTTAGGGATGGAGCCAAGGAGTTGGCACCTAAGTGGACACACTGAGCACAGAGGTGGAGTTCAGGTATGAAGGAGAAACTGGAGACCAGCATTCAGAAGGAGGCCAGAAAAAGGAGGGCATCTTGAGCGAGGCTCCCAGCGGCTCTCCAGCTGGGCCCCAGGGCATCTTATTTATGTGTTGGCATGAACCAAATTGCTCTCAGCCCGTCTGCCCGAGAATGTGGTTGTGATCAGCCTCCGGAAAGGTGAGCCTGGAAACAGAAACCCAGGCTTGGGTACATCCCTGACTTTCCACACGGTGTCTGACTTCCGCCTCTAGGGCGCTCTTCAGGGACCTGGAACTATTCACCCTTTCCTGGACCACAGCCTCTTTCACACAACCAACTGAGGAAAGTAAGGGCAATTGAATCAGGTACCTCTTAAAGCCCAGAACTGTCTCCCAGGCTATAGTTCTCAGTAAGACCCTGAATAAAAGTTCAACTCGTGACGTTTATGTGGTGTGTTTTTTCCTTTAAGTCGACACCCCTTTCTGGTAGAGCTTAGTCCCCGGTTCCCCATGACCCACACGGTCTACATCCCCTTGTGAATATCCGTGCTGGTTAGGGCATCCGTGTTGCTAGCAGAGAGGAGGAAAAACCATTTTCTCTCCACCCTTCTGAATTCTTAGCCGAGACCCTTGTGACCAAAGACAGATCAACAAGAGAAAAACAAACAAAAGTTTATTAACATGTTTATCTCTTATGCCTGGGAGATACCCAGGGAAAAATAAGTTAACTTTTATGGGTGGCTTAGAATTCAGACTTAAATACCTTCTTAATCGGGAAAAGGGAGAGAGAAGGTAAGCCTCTTCAGAGGGGTTGGTACATGATTATTAGAAAAGACAAAAAGGTCCTGATAAGAACAGACATAAGGGGTGATGGTTTGGGACAAAGTCTGCCTGGATGTGGTGTCTACCTCGTCTCCTCTCCAGCATAAGAGTCACCCTTCCCTAGTTGAATATACTCGCAGGGACGGGATGATGACAATGGAGTTCCCTCTGGAAACTCTGTCTTCAGGAAGCTAAGGGGGGTGGGGGGGTTGTGTTCAGAGAAAACCTCTCCCTGTATTTACTTTTTCCAGTGCCAACAACTCAAAATAATCAATACACCAAAGCGGTATAATTTGGGGGCGGTATGTCCTCCACTAGCAACAAAAAACTGTGAGCACCTTCAGGGAAAGGAATTTATTGAAAGGATAAGATCTCCTTCCAACAACTGCCTTTTGGGTAGTTCCTCAAATCAAAAGCGACACAGGGAGAGCAGACCTTGGGAAGCTAAGCGTCACTCCAGCGATCTAAGTGTCAGGAAACAAGTGACGGGCTTTTCCGCATGCCAGCACTGGGATGAATCCATTCCTTTTTTTTTTTTTTTAATTCTTGCCATGCTCTCAATATTTAAATTCCAAAGAGGGCCTAATATCCTGGCAAGCGTCATGCACCCATCCTTGTCCTGAGGAAGGCAGGACTGTTAGAGCAGGCAGATAGCTGGATGTAAGCAGAGAAAAGGGGACACAGACCAAATGGCAGGAATTGGGCAGAAAGGAGGGGCACAGGCCAAATGCAGGAAACCACACAATATGTAAGCGCCAGGGGTCCCTGGGCAGAGAAAAAAGAAGCAGGGAACTTTGGGGGTGATAAGCGGCCCATAGGCCAACAAAGACAGGTGGGAAAAGGCAGGAATTTCTAGTGTCCGAATGTAACCTTTTGCTCATTATGCCCTTATTTCAATAAAATTAGCCTCGCAGATTAGAAGTACCCATCATGCAAGGATGCCATGACACTTCCGATCCAGATTAAATAAGGACAAAAATCCCTCCCTTTTTTGGGAAGGTGGAGTTGGGATGAAAATCAGGGAATACGACCCCAAACCCTTCCCTCCCTAGTGGACATTCTGCCCATTCATTTTTACACCCTATGTAACCAACTTGCCAAAGAATCGGGGCAGCCGCTCAGCTGAGCCTGCCCGCTCTCCCCTTCAGAGTGTACAAACCATCCCTTAATAAATCCTCTCCTTACTTCTTTAACCTCTGCGTCTTGTCTCTGAATTCTTGTCTTGGGACAGGACAAGAACCTGGAACACCGGTTACATCTACCAGCAACATCTTCTCCTCCTGGACGATTCCATCAGGATTATAGGTAATGAGAGAGGGGACGTCCCCAAAAAGGAGGCTTGGGGGCCGTGACCAGAAGGCAAAGGATGGATTCAGCATGGGCAGAACAACAGATGCCCACTTCAGTCTCCAAAGAGATCTTTCTGCTCTGCATTCCAGGCTTAGACTTGCAAATCAAACTGATTCTTCGCAAGATGGTGCGTTATCTAGAAACGCAAACAATTACCAGCCTCAGGGGCACTTGCTGTTTCAGCAAGAATAACATCTTGACTTAAAAGTCATTTCATAGTAGCAGAAATTAACTCTGCCTAAGAGGAAGGCCGATACTGCCTGGCAGGTGGGATTGCCTTGGGTTTACCACGAGGGAATTTAATACATCTGATCGATGACCTTAGTGCAAACCTTTGAATGCTAACAGGAAGCAAAATTCTGGCTTCTAATCATATTACCACTCCCAGATCATCCCCCACGCTGAGCATTCTAACTAGCCAAATAATTGTGGCTGAGGCTCATTAGGGCTCCCATCGTTTGAGTCGGAGACACCAAAGGAAAAAGATGTCCTTTTGAAGACTCTCTAGTGATGATATTTAACTGTTTAAGACAATCTTCTGAATAAGCCTTAACATGAAAGCTAACATCGCTTTTTATTTCTTAGGACTGAACACTCCACAAATTATCCTGTGTATATTAGATCAACTTATGCCAGCATACCTGGTCCAAAATGTAACTTTAACCAGAGGATTTTTAAAAGAAATATAATTCTGGTACTGAAAGAGTTTATGCCATCACATTTCATTTTTGATTATTTAAGAATATTTGGATTTCACATTTTTATAATATTTTGTGCACTGCCACCAAAAGAAAAAAAAACTTAATGAGTTTTTAGTGCCATGGGCCCTTATTGTCTTTCTTTTTTTTGTATTCATAGCCAATTTAATTTTCAGCATAGTAGAAAATAATTTTTTCACATTGCAAAAGGGGGAAAACAGCTTGTTAGAATTGGATGCACGACTTTCACAAAAGGGAGTAGGTGCCTTATTTAAACGTACTTTAATGGAATATGGTAATAGATAAATTAGTTCCGTATTTGCGAGCACGAATTTCATACTCCCCATTCCTCTTACGGGTCCCGTGAAATTCAAACAGAAGTTAAGACACACAGTGATAACCTTTGCCTCAGTGCTCTGGACAGTCGTCTGCTCTCTTTTCTATTGATTAGCTAGCCAGCCTGTCCGCTCCTGTATGCCTGATGCAAAAGAGAAAGGTGCTGACAGTCAGAAAGTGGGCAGGAGGACGGAGGGCAGGGGGTGTTAGGAATCCACCCTTGTCCCCTAATAATCAATTTCATTCCTCTCAGAGTGTGTGGTTTGAGCTTGGAAAGAGTCATTTACAGTCCGCTCAGAAATACGGAGTCATATGGAAACGCTGATGCACGCTGGATAAACACAAAGATTTCCAAAGCGCCCTGTCTTAGAATCACAAAGGAAGAGGAGAGAATGGGTATTGAATCTTTGAAAAGTTGAAGACCCACAGGCTTCCACTATCTTCCCTTTTCACCCCATCATCCCATTAGCCATCATGGTGGGTGTATCAAAATGTAGTACGTTTACCTGAGATTTGAGAGTCATGCCAACCTCCGATCAGACCTATCTCTTTTATGACCTTGCCCTGTGGGAGGCATTAGGCAAATGCCCCAAATTCTCTCAGTCTGAGTTGCCATGCAGAAGAACTATGAAGATTAAGTGAAATAATAGATCAGAAGTCTGGGTCTATGCCAATATACTTTTGGCTCCAAAAAATGGTCTCTTCATCTTAAAGATGGTTATCTTCTCTTTCCTTTGTGTCCCTTATACAGTGAGTAGTTAATGACCGCCTTTTGAACATATAATTGGAAGAAGAAATTTCACCAGATTAAGATTGAGATGCCAAGGTTTGAGTCCCTTTTCGTATCCCAAATAAATCAGTGTAAGAACTAAAAAAACATTTCTCAACTCACCTAAATCCCAACCTATTTGTTCTTTGCTTGTGACTCCAGAAAATATCTGCCATGAGTCTTATCTCTTTGCTGCTAAATTGCTTTGCCTAGTTCCCTACAGCAATGACTGTGAACAGCCTCTGTGGTTTTGAGGCAAACTATATTTATAGTAAAAATATCATGCATTTTGCATAATTGTCTTATAATTTATTGTTGGGCTAATTTTCAATATTCTTACAGATATTAAGACAGAAGCCATGGCATAATTTTTGACATTGCTCTGTATTTTATTAGCAAGTCTCTACTCTCTCAGACCTTTTAAAAATAATGAGATAATAACCAATCAAGCAAATATTTAGTGAACAGGCTGAGTCTCCTAAACTTCCAGTCCTGGGGCAAACTACCACTTGTACAATATATTCAGAAGCTTTCTCGTAATAAATACACTAAAGACGTAAACTAGAAAATGCTCATTAGAATCGCTGGTGACAATACAATTGCCTGAGATACAAACTGTCTAATCTATTGCCCTAGGAACGCTAGCCCTCTATTCTGGTTAGGAAAAAGGTCTTCACTTGTATTCTTATTGGTCCATATTTGCATATTAATGCTGAGAGAATGTTCACTCCCTACATGACTATTAAGGAACACGCTCCGTGAAAGAACATTTGCAAATGTTCCTTTATTCACAGGTTTTCCTCTCCATATGTAATTTTCCAAAGTGATTACAAATGACAATCATGCCAAGACCTTCTTTCCATGCTTTAAGAGTGTCTAAAGGAAAGAGGAGTCAACATGCATTAAAGACCTGTGATGTACCAGGCGTTGTGATCTATAAATATCACCTCAATTAACTGCACATCTTGAATGAAAGGATAATGGCAGCAAACAGCAAATGTGACGTGTCGGGGTTTCAATGCCCTTATTCTCAGTCGTTCCTCCTTTGCAGTACCTCCGGATAGCGACGAAACTTGAGATTCTTTTCAACATACATTCTGTTGATAGTAAAGGAAGATTTCAACTTGTAAACCAAAGGTTTTAGTCCTAAGTCCAAACATGTTGTAACAAATGTTCTTTCAAGAGAATCTCTAAGAAAGGCGTTTCTCCTCAAAATGAGAAAATAGGTTTTGGTATTCAGACACATTCAAAGCTGATGGTTCTTATAATGAAGTGGAAAGATTTCAGCTTAGAACCTGGAGTTGTTAACTTGATTTTGTTGTGTTTTTTTTTTAAGAGAGCTCTAAAAGAAACTCAGACTTTCTTTGATACTCGATGTGGTTTAGACGAGTTTTGAAGACTTCCGTATAAATTAATCAAGCCCATATGGAATAAATCTTCAAAAAACATACACGAGATTAAATAATTAGCTTGAACAAAATTAAAAATGTTTGGGGAAACATCCGAGGCAAGTTTTCCCAAGTTTTCCATCCAGCTTTGAAAATTTAAAATCACATTTGAAATTTTTATAAAAGCTCTTAAAATTGGTTCAAAGTCCTGCCCCAAATCCTACGTGCTTCCTTTAGCAAAATTTTGGCTCTCCATCATCTTGAACAGAATTCCACTCAATAAATAATCAATCAAGTCCAGTCTGCCACCAAAGTTGCTTTTTATAATGTGGGCTTCCAGGAAACTCAACAGGTTTCTGTGTTGACATTTTAAACTGATATCCATCAGGGGAGAGTGCCTAACAAGATCCTCTCAACCCTACTGCACAGTACATACAAAATTAACTAAAAATGAATCTTCTACCTCAATGTAAGAGTGAACACTATAAAACTCTCAGCAGAAGCAATCCTTCCTGACCGCGCATTAAGTAATGATTTCACAGATATGATACCAAAAGCATAGACAGCAAAAGAAAAAATTAGGTAAGTTGAACTTTGTCAAAATTCAAAAATTTTGTGCTTCAAAAGACACCATCAAGTAAGTGAAAAGACAGCCCACAGAATGGGGGGAAACATTTGTACATCATACGACTTACAAGGGACTTCTGTCCAGGATTCTTACCACTCAATAATTAAAAACAAATCTAATTTTAAAAAAGGGGCCAAGGGTTTGAATAAACATTCTCCAAGGAAGGTATACAAATGGCTACTAAGCACATGAAAAGATGATGGACATCATTGGTCATGGGATTAGGGAAATGTACATCAAAACAAGAGATACCACTTCAAACCTACTAGAACATCTAAAATTAAAAAGATAGATAATTAGTGTTGGTAAGGATGGAGAGAAATTGGCAGCCTCACACACTGCTGGTAGAACTGTAAAATGATACAGCTACTTTGGAAAATAACATGGAAGTTTCTTCAAATGTTAAACAGAGTTACCATGTGACCCAGCGATTCCATTCCTAAGTATATACCCCGAAGAACTGAAAACCTATGTCCACACAAAAACCAGTCCATAAATGTTCACTGTAGCATTACATATACCAGCCCCAAACTGGGAACACTCCCACTGTTCGTCAATTGATGAGTAGATAAACAACATACTATGTATCCCTATAATGTAATATTACTTAGTAATAAAAAGGAATAAAGTACCACGACATGCTACAACATGGATGAACCTTGGAATCATTGTGCTAAATGAAAGAAGCCTGCCACAAAAGGCCACAGTGTATAATTCAATTTCATTTCTATGAAAGACCCAGACTAGACGAGTCAGAGACTAGAAAGTACATTCATGGTTTCCAGGAACTGGTGTGAGGGGAGGATGGGGCGTGACTGCTAATGGGCATGGGGTGCTGAAGATGTTTTGAAATTAGATGGTGATGACAATTGCACAACATAGAAAATACACTAAAAAACAAACAAAAAAAAAGCCCACCAAATTATACACTTTAAAAAAGTTAATTTGATGGTATGTAGCAATTTCAATAAGCCATTTCCTTTGAAAAAGACCTTTTGTAAGAAATAGTTCTTTCTATATTCTACACCAGTGAGGGAGGTGCGTCCACAGGTTTATACAGATTGCTGCTTTTTACAACCCTGCCTCACAGGGCAATAAACTGGTTAGCTTGGGGCAGAGGGAAGATGCTTAATCAGTCAGGCATGACACGTGGCATTAATACCATCAACTCATAGACCAAATATTCATGTTATAATCGGTTGCCATTGCTCTCTAGAGACACAATCTTTATTTTAAAGTCAACAGAAAGCCTCTCTTCTTAACATCTGCCGGGACACTAGTGAACGCTCCTGGTACTGCTCTTTCCAAGTAGCCCCAGGAGAAGCCAAGTCAGATATAAAGACCAACTGCAAATAGACCACACTGGATATGGTGCATCCGCTCTCAGCTTCAGCTTTCTTTGCATCATTTCTCCATGCAGAGAGTTACACATGCAACCACTGAATTAAAAAGTGAGACATCCGTTAAATCGGAACAATAATGTAAAACTTGGGAAAAAAAAGTTTAGTGATTATAATCATTTTTAATGAAAATGGCTATTTTTATTTTATATATTATTTTAGACATTCGGTAAAATAATTACTTGGAACTTTGAGGAAAACAGAAAGAAACTGAGTTTCCATCGACCCTGTCATTCTAAGATTTTATAATTTTATATCTATACAGTGTCAAGAAGCTGCTATAGTCAACCATATGGAATATATAGAAGAACCTGACTATGTGGCCTCTTTAATCAAGGAACTTAATGTATAGCTCCAGAAGCAAGAATACAGCATGTGAAACCATAGCACACTATGTAACTCGATGCTGAAATGACCAGTTAAAGTTTCCTTGCCAATATTAGCCACTAAGAGGTAATGGAATAAAGCAAGCCCGTCATTATCTAAGAAGACGTCATCCTTTGGAAAAGTCCCCCAAATGGAGAGTGAGGGTGTGTGAGTTTTGATTCATCCAAGCAGGGATGTGAGTGTTAAAAGGAAGCCAGAGTCACTGTTAGGTCACCCGGATGAGTCAGGAACGCACATGTGCCGTAAAACTGGTTGGGCTGTTAACACAACCTACCTGTCTTTCTGCTTAAGAAACTGTTGCTCAATCAAATGATGATCTGTAGGACAAGCCCCCAAGGAACCAAAGACATTTTTTCCAAGGCTCAACTCGACCACCCAAACAGGAAGCACAGCTGAAAGAGGAGTGCCCAGGAACAAGGGATCCTACATTTTCCTCCAACAGCAACATGTTCAATGCGCCCACTCCCTCCCGATGATTGCTGCTCAAATGTTTCCTTCTGAGGTAATTCCTTGAGAGTGTGTGTATGTATGGCCAGTCTCCATGGCTCACACATACACATGCTCAGAACTGGGAAGCATACGGAACAGATCTGAGGTCATTAGAAGCTAAAAATACGGAACGCTCACACTTGCCCCGGAGCCAGAGTTCTCGGGCAGAAGTGTCAAAGGGATTATAATAAAATGAACCAAACAAGCCATTAGCATCCTGTGCGTTATGGGTACCAAGAGAATGGATGATCGCTTCCTGCACCAAACTTTCAGCAAGGAAGGGGCTTCATTTCTTTAATCTTTTGTTTATCCCACAAAGATTGATGGAGTTCCTTCTGTGTGTCAAAGTCTATGCTAGGCAGTGGGATGTAAAGATGAATAAGACAATCCTAGCCTCAGGAGGGTCACAGCTGAGTGACAAAGACAAACATGGGAATAATAATTACAGTGCACTGTCATAAGGGCTTTAATAAAGATATGTGTAGGTGATGATGAGAACAGTGTCTCACATCACTGTGGGTGAGGGACATCTTCCCAGGGGGAATAATGCTCTAATGCAGTTTCGAAGGAGAACTTGGAGACTGCCAGGCAGAGCCATGAGAGGAGTACACCCCAGGAAGGGCAAACCGCAGGTACATGCACAGCAAGACACAGGCAAGAAAGGGCACAGACAGGGACCAAAGGCTGCATGGGCGGCAATAACGAGGATTAACCGGGGAAGGCAAATGAGGGTCAGACTGCAGACTGCCTTGACTTTGCCCAAAGAACTGAAACTTTGCTTTGAAGTCAATGGAGCATCATTCCAGGATTTTTAACAGGGAGGTGACATAATTAACGGGTTTTTCCCTTTAGTTTAGGATCATTTTGTTTTTAAAGTCCAGCCTCATGACACGCATGCTGGGTGAGGATTACATCAGAGGTGGGCAAAAATGAAGGCAAGAGACATTATTAAGAGGGTTCTGGTAATTCAGGGGCAAGGTAGTGATCACAGAACGGAGGCCACAGGACATGGAATAGAAATCATGGGGTATGTTCAAGAGTTGGTTAGGAGTAGAACCAACCAGGCCAGAGAAGTGAAGGAGAGAGGCGAAGGGATTAAGTGTATTTCCAAGAGTTTCCCTGAGGAAGAGGGGGAATAAAGGTAAATGTTTTGGGGAGAAAATAAGTTCTGTCACTGTTGTGTTGCATTTGAGTTATGCAAGAAGCAATCAGAAACATGATGCTGGACTTGGGAAAGATGTGTCATTAGAAATGTGCATTTGAGACCAGTAGCATCTTTAAGATATTGGAATCAGTGAAGAATTCCAGGGAACATGAAGACTAGGCAAGCGTAGGGAATGTCCATGTGTAAGGAGAAGACACGAGAGAGGGGCCAGTGGAGGAGCCTGGAAAGGTACAGTCAGTGCTTGAACAGAGGCAGGAGACAGCACTGAACAGAAGCAAAGGTGGTGCCCTCAACCCAAGGGAACGGAGAGTGCCAAATTGTGCCCATGGATGGTACCTACTCTATTAGGAAGTGGGAGATTCAGCCAGGTAAGAAGGCAATTAACATAGATGGAAAGGCATGGGAATGCTTTGGTTTGCTGTCTAAAGAGACGTTCATATGTTTATAAGCTGGGCAGAAAGACCAAAGAAAATGGAAGAGGTTGAAGGCACTAAGTAGTTGAGAAGAAAAGACACAAATCACACAGCCTTAAAGAGTTATACAAAATAAGTCAATATAATGGGTGCCATATGAATTGTATAGACGGAGTAGAGGACTAGGATGGCCTGTGGTGGGCAGACAAGGTTCCAGAAAACATGGAGCATAATTAACCCTACTTAGGATGGACTGTGTTCCCTCTTCACTTCTATCTCCAAATTAAGTGCCTTTGGAAGTAATCATGCTTTGTCTTCCTTGGATTTTTCCTCTTTTTATTTATAATCAGATTTACATGATAATAATGTTACTTATGGTGAAGGTTTGTAGTAAGGAAGAAATGATAGAAGGCAAGTAACAGAGCATCAGTTTGTACTGAAAGCCTGTTGTTTTTATTGCCAGGTCACCAATGAATGTCTCTTTTGTAAACCAGTCAAGTTCACGGCAAGACCACCATCCACCCTACATTCTCCATGCGTGTTTCTATGATGGATTGTATGTGCTGGGAAAATGTAGAGATGCTCTCCTCCAGGCTATTTTGAGAACTGTTCTTATAATATGGTTCATCAGGTATTAAACTAGGTAGAATAAATATAAGGAATTTTTCTTGCATGGAGTTTTTTCTCCGCTGGCTGTCAGCTTGGTGAAGAACAGCATAAATCACCATGACAGCTACAGTGGCTGGTCTAGAGTTGTTCTGCCAACACAGAGAGCCAGAAATTTGTTTGTAATCCACAAAACATTGTCCTATGTTCACTCCTTGTGGTAACTGCACAGAGATTTGCTAATGAAACGTACACCCCAGAAGTGGGGAAGGGAGAGGGGAGGTTGGGTTGGCAAGGATACAGGATCCTTTTCCGAATGGTGATGGGGCTGCTAAGTTGATAGACTAGGAGATGCCAATGTGATCAAAAAGTTCCCACTAAATAATATTGACGTTACTATTATTCATAGTAATTGATATTACATTACAGTTTTGATATTCTATTACAGAACACTTTTTATATATCACAACTCTTAGAATTTGTATACCAAATTTGTATTTGGTATTTTTTTTCCCTGTGATACAAAAGTAGAAACTGTAAATATCCAAGGTTCCATAGCCAAGCAGTGGCCCTGGACTTGGACCCCAGTCTTCTGACCCATGCTCATCTCTACTCTTGGAAAGACATCACAGCTATTGCTTCCTTGATCTGTGTGCAAAAAGGATGCTGTCCTCTGATGGGTGCTGCCACAGTGTGCGTGTTGTAGCCCTTACTGTATTCAAATACTAATAATAGCTCATTTTGAGAACTTAAGATGTACCCAGCTCTGCTCTAAGCATTTTATATTAAATCTGTGTGGTATGAACTATTCTAATCCCCATATCAGGGATGATAAATCTGAGGCATTGAGAGGTTAAGGAACTTTCCCAAGGTCACATACCTAGTAAGAGGCAGGGCTGATGGATGCCAGGTCCTGTGCCAAATGTCTCTGCCTGGATTGTTTCATTTAACTTTCACCATAATCCATATTAGTACCCTATTAGGCATTAACATCCTCCCATTTTCTATAGATGCAAAGGATAGAGTTTAGAGATATATGATAGAGCCTTAATCAAGTCAGTTTAAAATAACCTTCTGTACACATGGAACTAATAATAATATGTAAACAGGTAGCTTATATGGTATAATTAGGACACTGAAGGTGTTTCCACCCAATGAATGGCTTAGATTATTGAATCTCACAATTGATTTCTCAACTATTTCTTTGAAATGTATTTTAGAAGCGATCTTTCTGTGAAGGTATATCATTCCTTGGTAATTAATATACTATATAGATTACTTTTGATGTGTCAGTCAGTTTTATAAACTTCAGCTGTATTGTTACAGCATGAGGCCCTGAAAGGCATCTAGTCCTGGCTTTTGGCTGCTGCAGCTTGCACAGTCTTCTCTTCACTTTCTACCTTTCATATGCAGACTGCTAGTTGTCATTCATAATCTGCTACGGGCTTGAAAATCAAACATTTCAGAATTTGTAATTACAGTATAAATAGATGTCTGATAAAGCTTGGGAACATATATATAAATGAGTAGTTCACAAAACTCCACAATTAACTACCAGTAAAATTATAAACAAGATGTCTACAGAAGTCAAGGGCAAATTTTTAAATATTTATCATTTTTGTAATTTGGAGAAATAAACAAATTAACTCAACACTTGAAAATGGTTTGAGTTCCCTTATGAAAAACATACTATTCATATTGCAGTAAAAATAGAATTCAACAGTTTTCTCTCCACCAAAGATGACACACAAGGAAGATACTTTGGAACCTGGGAAAATTAAAGGAAGGTTGAGATATTTCAAGGGGGCTACCATATCCTGCACAGTCTTCCCTTTACTTTCTACCTCTCATGTGCAGACTGCTAGCTATTGCTCATTGTCTACTATGGCCTTGAAAATCAAACATTTCGGAATTGTAATTACAGTATAAATAGATGCCTGATAAAGCTTGGGAACATATATATAAATAGATATCTCTTAAAACTCTACAATTAACTACTAGTAAAATTAAAAACAAGATATCTACAGAAGATAAGGGTAAATTTTAAAATACTTATCATTTTTGTAACTTGGAGAAATAAATAAGGTTAACACTTGACTATGGTTTGAATTTCCTTGTGAAAGGCATAACATGCATGTTGCAATAAAATAGAATTCAATGATATTCTTTCCACCAAAGATACACACAAAGGAAGATACCTTGGAAACTTCGAAAATTAGAGGAAGGCTGAGATATTTCAAGCAAAGGCTAAGAAAGAGGATGTCAGGGAGAAATGGCAACATCAGGCAAAGCAGAAAAGTCACTGAACAGGAATAATAGGATAACTTTATACGAATGATAGTTGTAATGTACACAGCAGGTAAAAGAGTTATGAACCATTATATATCAAATAAGTGCATCAGGAAGCCCAAGTGAAGCACAATTGTCTCCTACCTCCTTACCCCTTAGCACCATTTGGACATAGAAGCAAGAGGGAAATCTGCTTCAAGACAAGACCAGTCAGTGTGACCCATGTTAGAGAACAAAGGCAGTGCCCATGTGACTGACAAAACCCAGGAAGAACCGCAACCCCCATCCTCCCTGAAGCCAGGCTTCCTCACTATCCTGATCTCACTATGAACAACCAGTGGTACAAAGAGTCTTAGCCTGTTCCCAAACAGTCTGCATAAAAGAACAGGAAACCAAACTACAGAGATAAGCATGCATCTAAGAATTACCGAGCATTTCCAAAAGGTAACACAAAGAAAGATGCACCAAACATAACACATAGAAGAACTTACAGTGGAGGAAATAAAGTTAATAAAAATCAGTGTGAGACTTTAATAATATATATATATATATATATATATATTATTTATTTTTATATATATATAAATTCCTCAGATTGATATATATGTAAAATCCTCAGAAGGATATTAAAAAGTATTGCATCTATAAGAAAGAATCATCTAAACATCTTGGGAATTAATAACTTGATTGTTAACATTTAAACTCAATCAATAGTCAAAATAGGATAAGGTGTACTGCTGAAGAACTAGGGAGTTAGAAAACTGAAATGAAGATTTCTCTAAACATTTTACCAAAGGAAAAAAAGTTAAGGAGAGGAAGACTAATTAAGAGATGTGCATCTAGAAATTTTTTAATCTATCAAATAGGAAATCTAGAAAGAGAGAATAGCAAGAATGAAAAGGAACATTATTAAGCAAATAAAAATAGATAATATCCCCAAATGTAAGAAAGACATGAATTCCTAGATTGAAAGTCTCTATCAAATGTTTAGCAGAATAAAATAAAAGCAAACAAAACTTCCAAACCTAGTCCCAGTGAAGTGACTTCAGAACAATGAAGAGAAAGTCTAAAAAGCTTCCCAAGAGGAAAAAAAAAAAAAAACAGATTATCCACAGCACAACAAAAATCTGACTTTAGTTTGTAATACCAGATGTCAAAAGGAAGTGGAGGAAGACTCTTCCAGAATGGCAGAGTAAGGACATCTGAAAATCTACTCCTCTATAAAGGCAATGAGAACACTGGGCAAAAAAAGACAAAAAAACTGTCAAAATTGACTTTTTCAGGAATCTAGTTATTAATCAAATGCTTGCAACACTGAGGAGCATTAATTTTTTTTAATTTGAATTGAATTAAATTCAGCAATTTAAATTGTTGAATCTCAGTAGTGATAGTTATTAGTTTTGGTATTGCTTATGTAACAATTTACCATAAATTTAGTGGCTTAAAACAACAAAAAATTTACTACTTTAAATTTGTAGGTTACAGTCTGATGTAGAGCTAAAATCAAGGTGCTAATGGGGCTGCATTCCTTTCTAAAGGCCCTAAAGGAGAATCTGTTTCCTTGCCTTTTCCAGCCTACATTCCTCAGCTCATGGCCCCTATTCCATCCTCAAAACCAGCCACATAGCAACCCTCTGACCCTTCGTCATTAGTCACGCTGCCCTCTGGCACAGGTGGGAACAGTTCTCTGCTTTTAAGGACTCATCATTGACTGGCGCCAATCTAGATAACGTTGGATAATTTCCCCATCTCAAGGTTTTAATCACATCTGCAAAGTCCCTTTTGTCACATAAGATAACATATTCAGAGGATCTGGGGATTAGAGCATGGACATTTTGGGAGGCATCTTACTCTGCTTAGCACAAACTGAGTTTTGTGGTGTTTCAACTTGCCCTGTTCCCCTCCCCTTCCCCTCAGACCCACGGGGAAGTGACCAGCCTCATACTACTATAGCTGTAAAAGCCAGCAACTTAATAGTCACTGAAGAGGGGCAAAACAGGTTTGGAGCTTCCCCAAAGCTCATCCCCAGATAATTGTCACAAGTTGGCCTGTTAGGCAGCTCCCTGGAAAAACTTCTTCCTCGGGGCTTGTCTTTATTTAACCTAATTCTGATCTCCCTCAGCACAACAACTCCTCTCTAGGCATTTGTCAAAAACAAGCAGTTGCCTCAGGCAGTGTAACAGCTGGGGCAAACAAGAGGCTGACTGAAAAATGTGAAAGAAAATATATGGTGAATAAGATGCTTTCACAGGATTCTGAAAAGATCCAACATATTCTTGGGACTCTAGAAAGCCACACAGATGTGCAGGGCTGTGTGCATGCCCAAGAAAGACCTGAGAGAACCCTAATCTCTCATTCCAGGCTAACCTTGGGCTCTGTACAAGCAGGAAGTGAAGGCTAAGGCAGAGTTCTAAGCTGCCAGAACACTGAAGGTGGCTCCAATATACAAACACAGAATACAGTTGGGAGAATTCTTGGTTGAAGATACATAAGGAAATTTCTGTCCAGTCAGTAGCTGACCACTAAGTTAACCAAACAAAGAATTCAGTGGCCAAACAAAACAAAGAATACAGACTTTACAGAATTAGTCCAGCAAACTCACTAAAAAACAAAGAGTACTTGAAACAACAGATCCTAGGGTAGGGAAGGACTGTGAGAGAGAGAGAAAGAGAGAGAGAGAGAGTGTGTGTGTGTGTGTGTGTGTGTGTGTGTGTGATTTACAGAATGCCCACTTTATTTAAATTGTCCATTTTCCAACAAAAAAAAATGCAAGAAATAGGTAAGTGTGGCCCTTACTCAGGAAAATTATAGTCAACAGAAACTCTCCCTAAGGAAGCTCAGACATTGAACTTACTAGACAAAGAGTTTAAATCAGGTATTATAAATGATTTCAAAAAACTAAAGGAAATCATGTCCAAAGAAAAGAAGGAAAGTATAAGAACGGTTCACCAAATAGAAAATATAAGCAATGAGATAGAAACTGTTAAAAAAGAACCAAATAGAAATCATGGAGTTGTAAAGCAAAATAATTGAAGCAAAAAATTCAAAATGGGCTCAACAGGAGAACTGAGTGGACAGAAGAAGGAATCAGCAAGCTTAAAGATGAATCAATTGGTATTATTTAGTCTAAAGAACAGAAAGGAAAAAAATGAAGAAAAATGAAGAGTCTCAGAGACATGTGGGTCACCATCAAGCACACCAGCATACATATAATAGGAGTCTTAGAAGGACAAAAAAGGGAAAAAATGGGACAAAAATAATATTTGAAGGAATGGTGCAAAATTCCTACTTCAAAGAAACATGTTCATCTGTATGTTCAAGAAATTCAACAAACTTAAAGCGGGGTGTATCCAAAGAGAGTCACATCTAGACAATTCACAATGGAATTGTCAAAAGACAGAGAATATTTTGAAAGAAGCAAGAGAGAAGCATCAAAAGCAAGGGATCCCTCGTGGGATTGACAGTTGAGTCCTGAGACTGTAACACTACAGACAATTGTTCTTTTGGGCAACCAGACCCCTTTTTATTTTGGAGAATTACCTTCCCCTCTTCGTGTGGGGTCTCGGACAGTCCGTGGCAGTTCCTTGCCCTCCCCTTAGTCAAAGACGACAATCACTCTCTTTCTCAAAGTGTACCCATCCCATTGGCAGCATGTGTAAAGTGTCGCTGGGAGCTGCCATGGAGGCCTCCACATTTGCCTGGTTCTTGGATTTTCCAGAGCCTGGCTCTCCATACTGAGCCTATCTTTACTTAAGTTTTTGGTATTTTGTTCCTCATAAGTATTTAACTTTTAAAAAATAATTGCATTCAAATATTATTTATCTTAATTACTGAAATTCTGGACACCTTTTAAAATTTGACATCTGAGAAAAACCACCTCATTCAGCTCACCCTCGTCCTGACCTCAACTCCAGCCTTCCCTTTGATCCTGTGATTAAATTTTTCTGCTCAAAATAACAGAATCTGGAAACTAAAGAACCCTGGCTTATTCAAGGAAATAGAAGGATAAAAAACTAATATAATACATTGAAAAAACTGCTGCTACATATCTGGACACTTCAGGAGGAAAACCAGAAAAATGAGTAAGATCTCTTAGGAAGGTAACCGGTCACAAAATGTACAAAAACAGTAGTTTTAAAGCAAAACATAGCAAATACCTAGAATAAATATAATTTTAAAAGTAAATATATAAATGCATATAAACCCTAAAATTAAATTAACAAAAAATTTGCATGTCATTTATAAGGGAAATTACAAAACGTTCTTGAGGGGCATATCATAGGCCTAAATAGGGAGATACAATAGATTCTTGGATTGGAGAATTTAATATTATAAACATTTATACAGCTTTTCTATAAATTAATGCTTAATTTTCTGCACTTCTAATCAATACCCCTTGAAATGTTTTAAGTGAGCAACTTATCCTAAAGTTCACGCAGGAAAATAAACCTGTTACTACAGCCAGGAAGTTTTTAAAGAGGGAAACATCCGTCATGTGAGATTATAAAGTGAAATGTAAAACTGTAAAATTTGATAGTGTTTAATAGTGCAGCCTTAGTCCTAGAATAGGTAGATCAATGAAACAGATTAGGTAGTCGATAAACAAACTAGTGTGTAGATACCAGAAGTTAGTGTAAATTAAAAGAGGAATTTCAGTTCAGTTGAGACTGATGGATTCATCAATAAATGTGACTGCAACTGCTACGTAGCCATTTAGAAGAAAGTTAAAACTAGAATTCAGGTCGCCCATGGACCAAAACATACCCCAGATGGATTAAAAGGTCAAACGTAAAATGTTCAAACACACGTACAACGTATGGTGACTATTTAATCCAAGCAAGGATTGTTATCTTTAAATAAGATAATCACAGGAAAATATTAGCATATTTAACTACATGCAAATATGAAATATCAACTATCAAATTAACTAAAACGATGTAGAAATGCTATTAAATAATCTATTAAACAGAGGGAGGAAAAATGGAAAAGTTTGACAAAATGCTTTCCTTGAAAATAACCAGTTTTAGGATTTTGTTCCCCAAATTTTAAATAACTGATAATAAATGGATAATAATTCCTATTTAAATGGATGTCTAGCATATAAAAAGGACACTAAAAAAGAAAAGAAAAAGTAATCTCAAGTTCAACATGTCTTTAAAATAAGAAAATATGACATAATAATCTCCCAGTAAGTGTCATATCCAAAAATACAAGGGATATTCAGATTATGATCTCTCCTCCTATAATTCAATATTGACAGGTTTTGAGGGGGAAAGTTATGCTAATCTCACTAGATGCTAAAAAAAGTATTTGATAAATTTTAAACACTCATTTCCAGCAAAAACTCTCATTAAGCTAAGAATAGAAGAGAAAAAAAATCTTTAAAATGAATAAATACAGTGTGATAACAGCTGTTAGGTTTCCCAGTCTCTATGCTCTCCTTCTCCCATGGTGGGACAATTTTGAGCTGGCATGAGGTAAAAAAAATCACACTTGTTGTTCAGCAGAAAACCCCATTTCTTAGCCTCCCTCGCACAAAGGTGTTCCCGAAGAAGTCAGGATTTGGTACAACAGGATGTGAGTGTAAGTAATGAGTGTTACTTCTGGCTTGTGACCTCAAAAAGGACGGCGCTCCCCTCCACGTTCCTTCCCTCCTGGTAGCTGGAATACAGACGTGGTGGTGGGAGTTACAGCAGCCATGTGAGGGCAGGAGTCACAGGCTGTGCATTTTGAGGGCAGAGCAGCAACCTGGGATGATCTTGAGACCCTGATGATGGATGATGGAAGAGATAAGCCACGATTCCACTCTGTCCTGCTTGCACCCAGACTTCATATGAACCATTATTACTCTGGGTCTTTCTATTACAGCAGCTAAACCTACACCCTAACTAATACAGATAATTACTGGAAATCTAAAGCAAACATCATCATGTTATTTGCTAATAATCCCCATTAAAGCAGCCTCATTAAAGGCTAGATGCCTGCTATTACTGCTGCAAATAATATTATACTAGCAAAACAGCCAACACAAGAAGAAAATAAGAAGAATGAATAAGAAACAAAAGAAACTAAATTGTTGTTACAGCAAAATGCATGATGGTCTATCAAAAACTTACAAAGAATCAGCTATAAAACTATTAGAAATCCCTCCCCAAATTCAATGAAAGGTCCATTGGTATGTGAGCAATAAGTAAGTTTCAACACAGTGGGAAGACGAGATAGAACTCATTATGACAACAGAACCTCAAAATACCTCGAAACAAGTATGCAAGAGGAATATGAAGAAAAATATGAAACTTCATTGAGGGAACCTGAAGATCAGCTGGGAAAATGAACAGACATACTATGTTTCTGGACTGGAAGACATGATATTATAAGAGATCAATTTCCCCCAAATTAACATAAAAGTACAAAACAATCCCAATCAAAATTCCCCCAAAAAAAGTTTCAAAGGAGCTCTACAGTCTGATTTGGGAGAGAAAATACAAAAGATAGGCTGTGAATTTTTTTTAAAAGTAACAGTTAAAAAAGACATTCCCCATATGTTATCAAGATACTATATACAGTAATTAATGTTATAGTTTTAAATTATATTTATTTTATTATAGGCAAGTAATTATTTTAATTATTAATATAGTAATAATACAATGTCACATTAACACAGGAATGGACAAATAGATCCTGGACAAGATACAGTCCAAGAATGTGTGTGTTATATACATACATACAGACACACACACACACACACACACACACATACAATTTTTAGCATATGGTAATAGAGACACTTCCTGAAGGAGATAGACTATTCAGTTATATTGGAACTGAGACAACTAGATACTTAGAAAGAAAGAAACAAACTTAGATTTTTCTCTCACACCACATGTAAAAGTCAGATTCTACATAGCTCAAAAGTTTAAAAAATTTTAATCTATAAAATTATGAAATAGAAAATTGGAGGAAACTCAGAAGACAAAAATAAAATTATGACAGATTTTGCCTCTTGAAAATGAATAACTTCTTTACAAGGAAACACGGTGAAACAATATTAAAAGACAAGAGACAAATTAAGAGAAAAATATCTGCAAAATATGTAACAGATGAAGGCTTAATACATGCAATTATAAAGAGATAAAAAATAAGTCAAACTTAAAATTAAGAAACGAATTTGAAGAGGCAATTCAAAGAAAAAGAAGTGCAAATGGTCACATACATAAGAAAATATGTTCCACTTCACCAGTAATTAGGAAAATACAAATTAAAACAACATTGAGATTGTATTTTTCACCAGATTGGCAAATATTGTAAATTTCAATAATATCCAGTGTGAGAAAACAGAATTTTTTATTCACTGTTAATAAGAGTGTAAATTGGTGCTGCCTTATTCAAGGACAATTTGGCAGGAACTATCAAAATTAAAATTATGAATAGCCTTTCACCCACATTCCAGGAGCTTATCCCAGACAAATACTTGCAAATAAGCACAAAGATATCTTCACAGATTTATTCTGGCGACTTTTTTTTTAATCATAGTAAAATTTTCAAATTAACCCAAATAACCTTCCAGTGAGGAATTTACTGGTATGAAACGTTCTTCCCTTTCATCTCATTTTTAAAAATGAGAATATAGTCATGTACCTATGCATTTAAAAACCATAAGCAGTACAAGTGATAATGTTAATGAAAAAATGAATATGTGCTGTGACCCACCACATTCTCTGATGATAAGATTAGTCCACATGAAATTCTTAAGTTTAATGCAGTCATAATTAAAACAGCATCAGGATTTTTAGGAACTTAAGAAAATTCTAAAGTTTACCTGGAATATAAACAGTAAGAGCAGTCAAGAAATTTTTGACAAAGATGAGAACTTATCCCAGTAGAGGCTGAAATATATTATAAAATTATAGAAATAATGTACATAGCATTGACAAGTTTACCAGCACACTAGTGAAACAAAATAGAAATTGAGTAAAAACTCAGATAGAGCATCAGCTTCACAGGACACTGGAAGCATCCGGTGGAGAAGGGATGTAACAACCTGGTAAGTAATCCAGAACTTGGTTAGATATTTGCAGGATGGGTTATGAGAGATCTGGTTTATTTATCCTGCCCATCATTCACTAAAATAAATTCCAAATAGATTAGAGATATGAAGGATTTCAAACCTAAAAGAACATAGAGATGAATATTAATAAAATTTCTAGAGGGTAAGAAGTTTTTTAAAACATACGATCAGTAAAGAAAATCACCAAGGAAAAGATCAATAGTATGACTACAAAAAATCATATCTCTATATCTCAAAACATAATTAGGACAGAAAGCAATAAAGTTGAAAAATTATTTGCAGCAAATATGTTGAGCAAAAGGCTGACGTCTTATGTAAATAAAAAGAGCTCGTATAGATTGATACCCCATCCTCAAATAAAAACAGGCAAAGAACTAAAAGAGATCATTTGCCAAGTTGGACTACAACAGGGAAAAAAAGAAAAACAAATCAAAAGAGTGCAAAGAAATCAACATTTTGATTATACTTTTGTCTAGTCTATTAGATAAAAATCAGTATTATTTATTAACTAACGTATTACCCCACTCCAGATAGCAAAGTGAAAATTTTAGAAATCAATTTGGCATTTTGCGTCAGAAGCCTATTTGAGTTCCCACAATGGAGTTCCCTTCTGGAAATCCTTCCTAAGGAAATAATTCTTAATACACATATCAAAGCTGTACACACAATGGCTCCATGGCAGCATTATTAGAATGGCAAAAATTTGAGGTCACTTTGGAAACTGCACTAATTCAACAATAATGGAGTGATGAAGTAAATAAAAGTCTCAAAATACTGCTCAGTGCAATAAACAAATATTAACAGTGATTTTTAGTTTGCACTAAAATGATAAGATGCTTAGCATAAAATGAAAAAGCCAGAAAGACATTTCTGTAGATGACATAGTCTCAACTACCTACAAAATGTACAATTTAAAACATATATAAAGACTGAAAAGAAATACACCAAAGATTAAGTGATTTTCTACGAATGACAAATTTTGGGTAGTTCACCACTTTGAAAGTGTTTTTTTCTATTTTCCAAACTTTCTAAAATAAATGCTTATAAAAACAAAACTTTATTTTATGAAACTGTTTGAAACCATTTGACGGCACGTTCTGCCACATAAGCTGCCCAGGCACAGGGCTCTAGGGAATCTAATTAGAAAATGATGAGTTAATTAAAGCTGTGTGCTTAGTCTATATGGCAAGGATTTCCTTTAATCCAACCGTGGTTTTCTCTCCATTTGCAGAATGTGGTTTCTGGACGAAAAACTGAGAACAGACTGACCCTCTGGCCACAGCCATTCACGTCAGAGACGTACAGTTGCAGGTGCATGTTGTTTGGTTTGGTTTGCCAAGTTAAAATAGCTGTGCTTCCCGCTGCGGTGAGAGTTCCCAACTTCAGACGGGGTGGGAGAAACTCTAAACTGTTTGCCCTTTGCAGATGTATTGAAATATTACTGAAATTTACTGATTTTCCCTGATGTTTTTTCCGTGCTTTTATCACTGCCCTGAAAATAAACACAGAGGAGAAGGCTAGCATACCAAATAGCGCTCAGTAACTAGGCAAAAGGATGTTTTCCTGAGCCATACTGCTGCTCCAGTGCTCCTGGCTTGATGTGAGAGTGAAGTGAGGGGATATAAAGGCCGTGTTTTTCCCTCCAGAACTTTATTATAGACTTGAATGAAATAGTAGGACTTGGTACCAAAGCCGCCATACAGGAAGTAGGGACAACTTTCACAAGGAGCAACAGGAAGCCAGAGAAAACTTGGGATGTAATCCCATCCCAGTTTGTCCAGGGTCAAGGACTTTAGACAACCACTTTGTTCTTGATCTCAGCTTCCTCTCTCCCCTCCAAGGTATTTGAGCATTCGTTGGTTATTGGTAAGCAGGACCACAAAGCTGAAAAGCACCATTGCCTATGGTAGTGGAGAGAGAAGTCCCTTTGTGATCTCTTGTTGAGTTTTCCATAGGGATCACAGAACACATCCTGGGCCCATCTCCTCACTGGCTCAGCCTTCACGACCTCAGAACTCCCCACACCTGCACAGTCATCACAGACACGCACAGCCCAGCCATTCCCCCTGCACTGTGGCTATTTTCACCCATAGAGAATCCAAAGTCTCGGACACAGAGGGATTCAAGAATATCTCCAAGGCACCCCAAAATAATCTAGGGGAAATACTTCTCCATGAATACATCTCGTGGTCTCGGGTTTTAGTCCCTTCTCAACAGCCTTCTGCTCTTGGAGTGGTGGACTTCAGACCGTTTCGGCAGTAGAAGGGGGCCTGGGGAAGACCCCACTCACAATCAGTCTTAAGGACTCACCAAGGCACTGAAGAACCAGATACCCGGTCGTGGTATTTTCCAAGCACCTTAGGCCCCATGTATTACAATAAACAGGAAAAGGTGGCTGAAATGGCTTTGATAACAAAAAGCAAAGGAAAGTAAAGTCAAAAAGTACAAATTCCTAGAAAAGGAAACAGAGGTGAGGACACCACTGAAGTTGCTCGTGATGCAGTTTAAGCCCACGAGCTTGTCATTGAGGGAGTACTCACCTTTCCTTTAATGCCTGTCCTGGGCTTTAAAGCCCGGCTTGGTCAGGAGGCTGAAGCAGGGGCAGCTGTCCTGCAGGTTAGCCTCGGGGATCCCAGCCAATTAGGCACTTCTGTGTGCGCACGCGCACTCGCATTCCTCGGGCTTGCGTGGGAACTTCGGAACGATTTTTCATTGGTGGAGGGTTGTGATTCTCCACATCACGCAGTTGTTCCCAGCACTGGGCCGTGGTAACACTGAAGGACCCTAAAAGCCCAAATAATAACAAATTTAGCCAGTTTCATGAACCACAGTCCTAGGCACCATCAAGTAGCTTTATGAACCCAGAACAATATATAAATTTCAGCTTCAGCGCCTCGTGGTCAGCCCTTGAAGTGTGCTCACAAGATGTGGTTCCAAGGATGATATAAATTCCTGTAATTCATTCAGTCAGATTGGTGGTCCTTCCGGGGTCTATGATAGGAGTACACATCATACCGTGATAGTAGCCTTGGGACAAACCACCCAGTAACCCAAACCCTAAGGAAAGAGTAAGCCAGGGCATATGAGGTGCTGACCACGAACTGGTGCTGGACTGGATGCTGGGGAATAAAAAGTGGAAAGGATGAAGGATGGATGTAGGTGCTTGCTTTCAAATAATTTGTAACCCTGTTATGTGGTTCATAAATAAAATTAAATCAATAATGTCTTTAATTATTGTTTCATTGTTCAATTCATTTATTATGCAGTTCATAAATAAAACTGAATCTATATCATCAATGATGTGTGATTAAGAAATAAATCCTAATTGTATAGTTTACGTTGCTAGCAACCTGTAGAAAATTGGTCACCACGTTGTTCCCACTGGGACACCTGAGGTGATGATAATGATCAAGATGATGATGGTGGTGGCGATGATGTTGACAGATAAAACCCCGCTTTTCACGTATGCTAACTTAATTTATGCTAACTCTAAGAGGCTGCTACTATTAGAATCTCCATTTTGCAGGCAAGGAAGCTGAGCTGCAAGGAAGTTAAGTAACTTGCTCACACAGCCAGCAGGTGACAGTTCCAGACGTGCAAACTTGCTTCAGAGATTATCTTCTTAACCTTAGTGCTACCTTGTGTCATCGAGCAAGGAGGTTGCATGATAAAAGTCCCAAGGTCATGGGCTTGCTTCATTGCGGCTCATAGGCAATAAGGGATATACAGATCTCTAGGATGTGGATGATATTTTTTCTTTTTTCCAAACTTTAAAACTTGAAATTTATTCACATGCCATAAAATTGACCGCTTTGAAGTGCACCATTCAGGGGTTTTAATGTGTTGACAAGTTGTGCAAACATCATCACACCGCTAATTCCAAAAAATATTTATTACCCTAAAAAAGAAACCCTGGACCAGTTATCAGTCACTCCCCATCTCCTCCAGCCCTAGGCAACCACTAATCTACCTTCTCGCTCTGTAGATTTGCCAATTTTGAATATTTCATATAAATGAAATCATACAATACACCGCCTTTTGTGTCCAGCTTGTTTCACTTAGCATAATGTTTTCAAGGTTCATTCACGCTCTAGTGTGTAGCAGAGCTTATTTTTATTACTGAATAATGAGTATATGGTATAGACACATCTAGTTCATTTATCCCTTCATCCATTATGGATATTTGGGTTGTATCCACTTTGGGGCTATTGTGAATGATTGTGCTGCTACACAATTTGTGTACAAATTTTTGTGTGAACATGTCTCTTCACTTCTCTCGGGTATGAACCTAGGAGTGGAATTGCTGGATCTTAGTGGTAACTCAGTTTAACTTTTTGAGAGAGAGTGATATTTTGAAAGGTAACTTTCAATATGTTCAGATTTACTTTTTTGCAAGTAAATTCTGCACAAACTTTGATACTCTGGAATTACTTCCTGAATGACTTGCTGAACACTACGCAAGTGCTTACAGTGCATTGTTTCAAAAGAAGAAAAGGCTCATGGGAGGCAGAGGGTAGAGGAGAGGCATTCCTTTGATGCTTGCTAATTTCTCAGCTAATTTCTCAGCAGATGAGTTAGCATGGAGATCCAACAGAACTGAGCAAAATCAGCTGCCTGTTTTGCTCTTCCTTCGGTGAGGAATACCAAAGAGGCTGCCATGTCTGGACTGACTTCTCGTTAGACAGCTTTGTTAAAAGGCACAGTGGAGTCTACACCCCTCTAAGGAGCCATTCCATCTTTCCACCTTGATTTAAAGTAAAGAAAACAGAGGGGTACAAGGATAGTACCTGGAGTTTTTCTCTTGTCAGGAATGATTTTTTCCCCATTGTTTGTGTTCAAAGCTGATTTCCTTTCCCTGGGCTAGCTTGAATATTTTCTTGTTGGAAGTTTTATAATAAAAATGGAGTAGTGGTACCTGTCTACCCTTATAGAGATGGTATGAATGATCATGTATCTTTTCAGAACTCTCCCAAATGACTCCATCAAGTGAATAGTCTGACACGGAGGGACGTGATGTCAGATGGACTCACATATTGCCTAAATATACAATCACTATCTCTTCCTCGATTTTTCTTTAAATAGGGTCAGTCCTCAAAAGGAGATAAACTCATGAACCCCTGGGTATACGTCCCCTCCCCCCCCCCAGGCTGAGAGGGGCTGAATTTACCTATTGCTGGAGTATTATTTGTTTTCAGCAAACTGCTGCTACCAGAAATTTGTGTCATGTAGTCTGAGAGAAGAATAGAATCCTTCTGCAATATGTTTTTTTTTTTCATTAGCTGTCTGCCAGGGCTATTATAGGGAGAGAAAATGGAAAACTTCAATCTGTGACCATATGTCCAATGTATGTCCCTTTCTTTGGTTCCCAGGGAGTTGTTTTTTTTTTTAATTTCCAAACTGGGCATCTTTGGTTAATTTTATTTTCTTCACCATCAGTTCCCTAGTGGATTAATTCACAAATTCTTCTGAAGTATCTGCTTTGAAAATTCAAGGCCGTGTGGCGTAATGGCTGCGACGTCGGGCAGAAGGGGATTTGAAACCCGAACGTGATGGCCGTCCAATAGCTGTGCACGCGCACACACGCACATTTACATCTTTGGGAAAGACACTTAACCTCTCTGAGTCTGGATTCAATGAAATGAAGTGTATCAAATGCCCATAACAGTGCTTGCACATAGTAACAGCTCAATAAACGAGAGAGATTCTTCTTTACTTTATCACTCTGTGATAAAGGCTGTAATATGAGCGTGGACAAGTTGCTGAGGGAACGGAGGAAGGAGCAACCATTCAGCTCCCTTCATTCTCTCATGGCCCTTTTTGCTTTGTTTTTATTTCCTCTCCTGACACAGTACTCTTGTGCCTGTTCAAACTGCAGGCGCCGGTCTAAGCACCGTCAGGACTCTCCTTTAACACATCTGGTCGGATTTTAACAGCTCTCCGGCTCCTCAGTTAGTTCGCACCCCCAGCTCGCCCAGCGGTGATGAGAAGGGCAACACGGCTGCTGAAGGCAGCGGGCGCCCTGGTGCCGCCTCTGTCCCTCCCTCCTGGCATCAGGCATTGGCAGCGGCGGCTGTCACCGTCGCCCACCGCCCGCTCCGGTGCCCTTGGCGCTGGCTTGCTGGGGAAGAGCCCGCATTAGCTCATGGTCTGAGGCAGAGCCGCAGTCCCCGATCATCTGACTGACTTGCTCCTGAGCACTCAAGAGCTGGATGCGCTCCGCAGCTCTGGCCGACAGCTGGCACAGACAGCAAATTCCTTCCAGCTCAGCTCGTGGAGCTGGGCTCTGTCCTGCCTTCAAAGCAGCCCCAGCTCCTCAATTACCTTCTGCCCTTATTCATGCCCTGCCAACTCCTCTTTGCTGGAATCTGGATGAGGCCGCTGCCTACGCCAAGGCTGAGAATCATTTGTGAGGACTTAGGGGCCTCTTCCTTGTCAAGGTGGCACTTGGCACTTGATGGATGGAAGCATGATTCAGATACTGTTCATAGAAGGAGGAGGAAGATGCTAATCTTTGGAAGAAATTTTCCTACAAGTCTAATATGCCTGGGAAATGGGACCGAGCTTTCCACTCTCTGACTTAGGCTAGGCTGGTGCCCAGATCAAGAGATCCCAGGTTATAGCTTTGAAAGAAAGGTTGTTCTCAACATGCCCAGTGGGAAAGTATACTCAGCCTTAAATGACTGAGGCCATTGCTTTCTTGCCTTTTGAGATCATCTCCCCCAGGAAGGGGCACTTTCTCTCTTTCAGTCCTGAACTGAGAGAGTCTGCTGCTAGGAGAAGCCACTCTTACAGGACAACGTGCTTCCTCGTCTCGGTAATAGAAGGAGCTGTCACAAGAAGAACGCAGGGGAAAAGTAAACTGTGAAATTGAAGAGGGAGGAGGGTAGGTGGAGATGTTTACCTCAAGCTTGAGAGTTCTGCAGGAGGCGTTTTTGAGTTTGCCCAGCTTTATTTCTTTAATCCTTTGTTTCTCTGTGGTTTTGCTGCATGTTTGCCTAGACATGTCACACACAACAGTCCTGTAACTAGAAAAGTCTTCGGCCTCACAGGAAGAAGGAGATCTCCCTGAAAATAGTCTCCAAAGGGTTGGCCGGGAGCAGGAAATGGGAGTCAAAGGGCACATCTGTGGGAGCCAATCCTCTCGCTCACACTGAGGCTGTCTTCTCCCTCTCTTCTCTTTGATGATAGGAAGTGCACACACTCCAGGCTCCACTTCCTCACACTCCGAGGCAAAAATATCCAGATGAATGGTATCCCTGTAGAAAAGAAATTTAATCATTCAAATATGCATGCTTCTTTTGGCAGTCCAAACAATATTCAGCCCAAATTAGTCTTTGGACATCTGAGCCACAATATACCACGAGATGAGGAAGGAGGTGGGGAAGAGTCATAGCCAAGTAATCAAGCATCACCACAAATTCTGTAAGCTTGAACATTTCTTAATAGCATATCTCCATTGATTCCTCCATGCAGAGCCAGGCCACTGAAAATCAAGCCACAGTTCACCTACCTGTCCAAGCTCTGCTTTAGACATGAAAACATCATGTATGATGTCATAGGTATTTTGGCCAGCTCATCGACGGAAGTCTTTCTATATTCATCAGCATTAGACGAAGGGTGCCCTTTTATTATTATTGGATGGGACAAAGAGTGAATATCATGACCTGAAATTTTTTTAGTTACTCTTAGTAGAAAATCAAACTCAATTGACTTAAACAAAAACAAACGTAAAAACTGTTGCACATTGAAGGAAACCATCAATGAAACAAAAAGGAAACCTACCAAATGGGAGAAGATAATTTCAAACGGTATGTCTGATAAAGGTTTAATACTTCCAAATATAGAAAGAACTCATGCAACTCAATATCAAAAACTCAAACAACCTTCCGAAAAAAATGGGTGTATATCTGAAGAAAACAAAAAAGCTAATTCAAAAAGATATCTGCACCCCCATGTTCATAGCAGCATTATTTACAATAGCCAAGATAAGGAAGCAACTTAAATGTCCATCAACAGATGAATCAATGCAGTGTTACTCAGCCATAAAAAAGAATGAAATTTTGCTATTTGAGACAACATGAATGGACCTGGAAGGTATTATGCTTTGCAAAATGCCAGCTAGAGAAAGACAAACACTATATGTTTTCACTTATGCGTAAAATCTAAAAATAAAACAAACAAACATATATTGAAACAGAAACAGCCTCCCAGATACAAACTAGTGGTTACCCTGAGGGGAAATGGAGGGGCGAGGGGCAAAAATAGTTGACAAAGATTGAGATACAAACTACTAAAAATAAAATAAATAAATTACAAGGATGGAATTTACAGCAGAGGGAATATCGTCAATATTTTATAATAATTTTGTATGAAGTATAATCTATAAAAATACTGAATTACTATGTTGTACACCTGAAACTCATATTGTAAGTCAAGTATACATCAATAAAAAATTTGCAAAATGCTTTTTTCAAGCATGCATAAATTTGATCTTACCCCAAACAAACATATTTTTTAAAATCCTGTAACTTCACATGACAAGAATTCCAGAGAGACATTTAAGGGTTGGTTTATTTAGTCATTCAATGTGTCATAAGGATGAAGTTCTCTCTTTCTGCTCTGCTGTCTCTCTGTTCGTTAGTTCTCCTCTTTATCACATTATGACTGCTATAGCTCCATGCATCCCATCTTTATCCACTAATAACCAAAAAATGGGTACTCGGGTAGGGGAGACTATCTCTTCCGTGAATCTATTTTTAAAATCTAAGAAATTATTTCCTCAAATAACTCCCTGCAGACTCCCCCTCACCTATATTGAAAAATCTACATAATATTTTTACATTTGTTGGGGATATTTTAGGTTGTATTTCTACATGACTCTACCAAAGACAGTGTTTTGTTTTTTTTTTCCCTGACTTCTACTAAGCCTTGTAGATATCTTCAGCACGTTTGTTTCCCTCGATTTCTTTGAGGAAAAGCGTCAACTAATCCAGCTTTTTATGCCTAAGGTCCAGCAGACACGCACCTGGGAAAGGCCACTGAACTTTAATTAGTCTTTCCTCTTTCTGAGTCTCCCTGCACAACGGTCTTCCCCCTATGCATGACCCTGTTGTCAACTGTCATTCTGAAATGTTTATAAATAAAACCAGGGAAAAAAAGTATGAGGTCACAGTCCAGGATAAACCTTAAGCCATGTCTTTAGAGCTGTTGCCATAGCAGAAGCGTATCCAGGATCAGAAAACACTCGTGAGTCACAGGACTCCTATACGGTCCGTGCGCTGCCGAGAACCTGGTGTCTGGAATGCATGCATCACAGCACATGGGGACCATGCTCAGCCAGAAGCCCCTAAAAAGAGAGGAAGCCTCTTATCTGAGTTATGACCCTGCTTCCTATGCCACTCACTTTGCCCTCAGGAAAGAATCAGGGGAGTAGAGGGGAGATCGACTTGGTAAAGAGCCAATGAGACAGCAGACATGGAAAGATACATTACTCATGGTACTTGTTTTAACAAATGGTGGGAAGTTAATGTCTCAGTGCAGGACAGATGGGGTTGTTGATATTCTTTCAACAGTGATGTAAACAGTTATGTAAAGACATCTACAAGAGTCCGCCTGGCTGTTGAGGGGGTGGGGGTGGGATGATTCAGGGAAGAGGGAATAGCTCTTGGGGTTGTGTGCCTTTTTGTGCCCTCCCTTGTGCTCTTGTCTGGGTTGAGTATGTTCTGCGTGAAAAGTTTCATTGGCTCCAGAGCAATGGTCCTTATCTGGCTTTTGGATAACAGAGAATTCTGATAATCTGGTGACAAGCTGCAACTTTTCCTTACATAAATGCCCGTATGCATATGAACACACAATTTTGTATGTGCTCTTGAGGTAATTGAGAGGTCTCCCTGAAACTCATAAGTCAACGTGTCCGTGAAACCCCAGTAAAGGGGTTGAAGGTGAGACTCTCAGTGGAGGAAGGGAGGAAGCTGTGTATGAGCTGATTAGGATCTGCCCTTGGCTCAAAGGGTAGTTAAAAAGAACTGAGGTTCCTTTCTGTGGTGTCCCCACAACCCAACAAAAAAACCCTAAACTCAACCCTAGACATTCTGGCATTTTCTCATTCCAGCCGCTGCCCAGAATGTACTCAAATTCTTGTATTATTTTATTGTGCCAAAAGTCTGTACACTATTCATATGTCCAGATGTGTAGTATTTTCCCATATTTCATTGATTCCACAAATAACCTCTTTTTTTTCACATTTTCACATCCCTGCAATTGGAATGACTCTTAAAATAGAAATAAGCAAATCCATAAGTATACTGAGAGATGTTAGCACATCTTTCTCAGCAACACAAAACAAGCCAACAAGAGAATGAGTAAGTCTGTAGAAGACGGACACCACAAGATGAACAAGTTTGGTCCATTAGGACAATGCAGAACCATAAAACTAATGCCTGCAGAATATATGTTCTTTCTGAGGATATGTGTACTCACTAAATTTTACCAAATGTTGGGTGATAAAAGCAAATTTCAACAAATTTCTTAATACTGACAACAAACAAATTATGTTCTCTGACCACAGCAGAATTAAGCTAGCAATCAAAAGTCAAAAGATAACTAGAACATTCCCATCCTTTTAGAAAGTGATCAATACAATTATGACTAGCCCATGAGTTAAAGAAGAATTCGTACCCAAACAAAGCATTTCTGTCTGGCCTTTGAGGTTCCCCACCGTTTGAATCCTTCCTACCCATTCAAGTGTATTTCCCACCTCACTCCAAGTCTATGTTCAGACTTTTAATTCACCTGCAACAAAATATGCAGAATCCTGTACTGCTCCTATAGACTATTACAGTACTAACATTTACTTACATAATATTTAGGGGAAAAACGCTATTTCTGTGCTTTCGGAGAGTGGCAGGATGCCTCTTTGGGACAGATGCCTCTGGGAAAACACTTTAATGAAGCATCGGGCAAAGCTGGGACACAGGGTTGCGCGTGGAGTGAAAGCAGCTGATACAGGTTTTATTACGCACAGTTGTTTCGTATAATGAAACAATAAGGATTTGTCTGCCTCCCGCTACTCCCCAGTCATGTTCTGAGAGATGGAAGTTCCGGGAGTTCTGAGAGAGAGAACTTCAAAACAAGAAGTGGGAAAGGAGCCGAGAACAGAGGGAGGAGGATCCATGGAACCACGGCCGTGGGTCAGGGTCTGCATGGTGACCTCCTTTGGGATGGACACACAGATAAAAGAAAAGTGAGATCTCACTCAGCTGCGGGATTCGATGTGGGTTTCCCGGCTGCAGAGAGGAGGTGCAGAGAGTGGCATTAGCACAGAGAAAGAAGGGGAGAGTGGATGAGACAGACAGAGTAAGAAGGTGGTGGGAGAGATCAGAAGATAGGCATCGATTTGATACTCTGGGAATGAATGACTCATGGGGTTGGCAGCTGGGGTTAGGTCTGGTTGGTACAGAGAAGACAGCAGACAAAGGAAGGATTAGGGCCAGGGATAAGGAATTCAGGAATGTGGAGGACCTGATAGAAGTTTCTTTCCCCCCACTTCTCTAAAGAACTCTCAGTGGTGTTGAAATATGAGAGACAAGTATGGCCCCGAAGGCTGGAGCTTAGAGGCAATGGAGCTAAAATATGCAGTTATATCTCATTTTGGGGCTTTTACTTTTGCTTCATGGATCAATCTCATTTCTCCAAGTAAATTTTTAGCTCCTAAAAGGAGACTAGATTTGCCAAATCTATCTATCTATCCATTCATCTATATCTAAATATAGACGGGATTTCAAAATTGTAGAATAGATAAACAAGATTATACTGTACAGCACAGGGAAATATACACAAGATCTTATGGTAGCTCACAGAGAAAAAAATGTGACAATGAATATATGTATGTTCATGTATAACTGAAAAATTGTGCTTTACACTGGAATTTGACACAACATTGTGAAATGATTATAAATCAATAAAAAATGTTAAAATAAATAAATATATATACACATGGAGAGAGAGATTTACACCTATGTTTATGTGTGTGCATGTTATTTACATACATACACATAGATTTCCTATGTTGTGATTTTTCAATGCAAATCTCCAGTCACTATGATTGTACTTCACACCTTCTATTTTAACTGTAATTTCTTCCTAAGCATATACAGAGAGTTCCTTTAAAATGCCTATGTAGCTTTGAATCAGGTATGATACACTTCCTGTTTTTAAAAATGCAATTTTTGGGGGGGGGGAAGCAGATTGCAAGCTATTCTGTCAGCATTTCCACAGGAATGTAGGCTTCTTGATCACAACTGAGACAATGTGTATGCCAGATAAGAGTCTGATGCTTCATCCAGACTGGCATTCATGTAAACACGTAGGTTACCCCGATGATTAGTGTGACCTCTAACCTCTATTCAGTGTCATCATAATTGTCCATTTCCAAAGCAAACTGAAAAAATTATTATATCAAAATACAGTAAAATGTACTGTTTGCTAAATATAATCGACTGTTATTTGCTTTCAAATACATTATGTAAAGACGAGAGAATAATAAGTACTACTTATTCTTGGGCTTCACTGGCAAGAGAGAAAGATCACATGGTCCTAGAGATGGGAACTAAAACTGTAAGAGGCTCTTCTGTTGCCCTGATGAATGGGCTTGAATAAGGCACTTTATTTTTCTGTACCTCAGTTTAAAGTTTTTGTCATAATAATGAGGCAGTTTTTGACATCTTCCAGGAAGTCCCCCTGGTCGCTAATGAACTTCTGGCAGTTACTTTCCAACTCAGTGTTTACTACACTTGAGCACTGTTAATAGACCTTGTAAAGAAGAAATTGTGGCCTTCAGTGCTATCCTAAATGAGATACAATAATAAAGTTCCATAAACATGTGCTACAGTAAAACTTGCTATAAATTTCCACAAAATAATAATAATCTTTACTGAATGCTTTTCATGTGCCAGGGACTGTACCAAGCCCTCTATGTGCACGTTTATCTTTGTGTTTTTAGCATTAACGAAACTATACCACCGAAACCACATAGTCAATAAAATTCAATTTGACAATATGAATTTAAATGTGATGGATTATGTTGTTTTGTTGAAACTAAACCTCTGATGTGGGGTTTAATCATGAGGGAAAAAGTGAAGTCTTAGTTTTAATTTAAACCGGCTTTTGTGTTTTAACTTTAGTAATGTTAATACAGAGAATGCCTATTTAACTGCATACAACTAAACTGGCATTTGTAATGTCAAGGCTTTATTTGATAATTGAGGATAATCAAGTCTCACACTTCACCAAAACTTTGATGATAAGTAATCCTCAAACGTCAGCTTTAAAGGAGAGTCACTTGATCTCTCTGTAAAGCTGACTTGTTCACTTGGAAATAAGGTTAAGATGATGGTGTTATGAAAATTTGCATTAAATGGGTACCTAATCCAATAATTACTGGAGTCAGAAATGGAAAAATTCCTCTTCAAATGCTTATGACTCAGTGAAGATGGAGTCCTGCTATGGTTTGCTCACTTTTTTTGATTCCTCATGACAATATTATAGAATATTTCATGACTCAATTCTTCCATTAGTTTTCTCTATTTCGACTTCTCTGAAACCTGCCTCTATATGGTGAGCTATGCTGTCAGTTGACCTTCACCTGTGAGAAATGCATTTGTAAACAAAATGTAAGTTCAAGTACTGGAATAACTAAATAAGATTCTAAATTTCTCAAAGAAATTGTGGATGCTCAGGATTTCATAGACTTCAGTTTGAGAAACATAGTAGACACCATTACGTGGGCGTTCTAGCATATTCTGCCTGATACTGTTACTTAAACTTTTATGTATATTTCTACCTCTTATTTTGTGTAGAATTAATTTATATACCTTTTGAAAAATACAAGAGGGCATTAGAAACCTTTTGAAAATATAGTTATACTTATTTTGGAAAAACTTGGCTTAAAATAGTGCCAACTTTTGAAGGTCTTGTGTTACTGTATTTTTCAGAATATGCTGGTGGAAAGAGGGGCAGCATGCTAGGTGGTTTCCAAGACAGCATCCCCAGGCCCAGTTACCTTCTGATACAATATAGTCCTGATTTTCCACAAAATCATGTTTTTGTTCTCAAGACATATGCTTGTAATAGCTTTTGAAATATCTATGTAGTGAAACCACAATCATAAAATGCTAATTTTGTGATGGGCAACAGATAAAGAAATAGGAAAGGTCTAAGAAATAGGAAAGGTCTTGAATCATATTTTTTATATTATTTTGTCATTCTTCTCATGGTCTTTCACATTTCCCCTCCATCATCTTATCTCTATTCAAAAGAGTAAGCCTTTTTGTTCTCCTTATTTCACCATAGGAGGTGACAGAGTAGAAAGAAAGAAAAAAAAAGGATACACATTCTGGCTTTGTGTTTCAAAAGCTATGAGGGATGGTGAGGGAGAGAGGTTTTCTCACCAAGAGAAAATGTTTGAGGACAGCTGTACCAGCTCTGAACACATGCAGAACATACACCATACGCACGCCCGCAAACACGCACACACACACACTTTTCTCTCTCATTCAAAAAGAAAAAAAATCCCCAGATGAGAAAAGCTTTCTAGAAGATAGAAAGAAGAGTGTAAGCATGGGTGAGCACCATTTGGGCGGCTTCCCATGAAGAACCTTGGAGACGTGAAGACTAAGTCGTGTGATCTCTGAGAGCCCAGGGACAAGGAGGCAGCAAGGAAAGGGTTACACAGTAGGTTTTGACCAGTGAGACCCTCGGGCCACAGACTAACCCATTCTTGTACAACTTCTTGCTTCAGAGTGGTGTCATTCCTGTGTCTCTGAGTATGACAGCAGCAGTGCCAAGAAATCCTTCGCTGAGGGTGCAGGCAAATAAGAAAGAGGGATCCTTCCCATAAAAACATACTCCGTGGACAGAGAACTGGAACCAAATAAGGCAACAGGCTGTTAGATGGAGAGACATCACTGAGGGTTAGAGGACCTGACTTCATAAACATTGGTCCTAAGTACTGACAACTGAGATGCGTTGCCAGGACACAGGAGACCTCAGACTGACAGATTATTGTCACATAATATTGTTAGGTTATGTTATATATAGCAATAGATTGTTATGTCTTCTTGAGGAATTGACCCTTTTATTATAATGAAACGCCTCTCTTTACCCCTTGTTGTATTTCTTGCTCTGAAATCTACTTTATCTTTTGATAAGTTAAATCTAGCTTTCTTTTCGGTAAGTCTTAGCATGGTATATCATTTTCCGTCTTTTTACTATTATCTTATTTGTGTCTTTAAAGTGTCATTTTTTTAGGCAGCATATAGTTGAATCATTGTTTTTTTAATCCAGCTTTACAAACTTTGCATTTGAACTGAGGTATTTGGACCATTTAAATTTACTACGATTATTTATCTGATTGGGTTTAAATCTATCGTCATGTCTTGTGTTTTCAATTAATCCCATTTGTTTTTTGTTCCCTTTTTTTTTTTTGACTTCTTATGGATTAACACTATTTTTGATGATTTCATTATTATCTCCTTCGTTGGCGTATTAGCTATAATTCTTTGTTTTGTTGTTTTAGTGTTTGCTCTAGGGTTTACAGGACACATTTTTAACTTATCGTGTGATGTTACACAACTTTGTGCATTTATACCACTTCACATGTAGAACTAGAACTTTACAATAGAGTCCTGACATTTTTCCCCACTCAAATTTTGTGCCACGATTGTCACAAATTTTACCTTAGATATAATTCCCACATTAAATTATTATTTTTCTTTAAAGTTATATTTTAAAGTATTTAAATATTAATTAAAACAGTTATATATTCACCAATGTAGATTCTATTTCCAGTCCTCTCCATCCTTTTGTCTGAATCCATATTTCTACCTGGTACCCTTTTTCTTCCGTCTGAAAGACTTTTAACATTTATTTTCGTGCAAGTCTGATGCTGATAAATTCTTTCAGCTTTTATATATTTAAAATGTCTTTAGTTTGCCTTTGATTTTTGAAAGACATTTTCACTGGGTATAAAAATCTATGCTGACAGTTTTTTTCTTTCAGTACTTTAAAGATTTCACTTTGTTATCTTTTAACTTGCACTGTGTTAGATAAGAAATTTACTGTCAGTCTTATCTTTGCTCCTTAACATATGATGTATTTTTCTCCCCTTCTGGCTTCTTTTAAGATCTTCTCATTATCACTGTTTTTAAGCAATCTGATTATGATGTGTCTTGGTGTGGGTTTCTCTATATTTCTTATGCTAGAGGTTCATTGAGCCCCTTAATCTTTAGGATTACAGTCATCATTAAATTTTGGAAGATGTCAGCTATTTTTTCAAATATTTTTGCCCCCCTCATTTGAGGGGACTCTACTTATATCTATCTTAGGCCACTTAAAATGGTTCCACAGTTCACTGATGCTGTTTACTTTTAAAAATTCTCTTTTTTCTCTGTGTTTCATTTAAGCAGTTTCTATCCCTGTGTCTTCAAACTCACTATTATTTTTTCCTGCAATGTCTAATCCTGTATATTTTTCACCTCACACATTGTAGTGTGCATGTCTGAATGGCCACGTCCCTAATTAATCTTTTTTTCTACTTAACTTTGTAAACATACAGAGTACAGTTTTAGTAACTATTTTATTGTCCTTGTCATAATTCTTATGTTTGGGTCAGTTTTAGTCCTTTTTAAATTAATTTTTTTCTCCTCATCAGTGATTATGTTTTCCTCCTTTTTTCATGCCTAAAATTTTTTGATTAGGTGCCAGATTACTTTTACTTTGGGGGGTACTGAAAATTTTGGTATTTCTGTTCATATTCTTGAGTTTTATTCTGTAACAACATTATTTGCAAACAATTCCATCCTTTCCAGTCTTAATTTTAAGACTTGTTAAGCAAGACTATGACAGTGCTCATGCCAGGGTTAATTATTTCCCTCTGCTGAGGCAAGATCCTTTTCTCCCTCATATTCTGTGAATCATGGGATTCTCTGGGTTGGCTGGTAGAAGCAGGTAGTATTTTCAACTCTGTGTGAATGTGAGGCATTTGTACCTCAAATCATTTCAGGTGAGTTTTATCCTGGCCTTGAATCGTTTCCTCACATACATGATCTGATCAGTGCTCAGCTGAATGTTTGAGGGGCTCCTCTGTGAATCTCTGGACTTCCTTGTCTACACAGCTCTCAACTGTCCCATACTCCTCTCTGTATAATCCAACCTTCTTGATCTTGTCAGTCTCTGAGACTCTAAGATCTGCTTCCTTGACTCCAGGATCCTGCTAGGTTCTGCTTGGGTTCCCCTGCCTAGAAATTCTCTCAAGGTGGTAATCTGGGGGCAAATTGTATATGAGAAGGATATGCTTTGGGGAGGCTAATATGGAAGCAGTGGTTGTTCCAGTGGGGGGTAGAATAAGGAGAACGTGGCCCTGAAGATCAGAAAAGAAGTGATATTTTCCTAAATCTGCATGGACCTGGACAGTTTGCCATGTGCTTTCACACACAAAATCTTATTGGATCCTGACAATAACACAGTGATGTAAGTAGGAAAGGTTTCCTATTTCAGAGACAAGAAATCATTTCAGAGAAATATTTTCGAGATGAGAAATCATGGTTGACATCAGATCCTCTGATTCCTGCCAGTGTTTTTCTCACCATATCCTGCTGCTTTTTGACAATTTAGAGGGCAACACTACAACTGTGGGCCTTTAAATGGTGCTCAGCCTCAGAGATCCCGGGGGTTCATTCAAGAGCTGCGGCTGTAGGCTCAAGGCACTTCAGCCTCTTCTTGCCTTAGCTGCTCTTCTTTTATACTGGACACTTGCATGAGATTTCCTTTGACAAAGGGATCAAATAAAAAACAATTTGAAAATTGCCACTCTACAGAACTCTGCCATTGATTAGCTGTGGGGTGTGATGGAAAGAGGGAAAGCCAGACTTATCCTGAAAGATTTGGGCCTGGGTACCAGGAAAAATACTTGCAGGGGCAACAGCAGTAAGGAAAGCAGGGGACCGGTTTGGGAAGGCAAACATGATAAGTTTGCTTTTGGATGAAGACAAAGATACTGAAGCAGCCTGCCGGATCTAGAGGATAATGAAGATCTAATTTCTCCTTACAAAGATTTGACATTTTAATAAAAGATCCTAATAAATGAAGCTTAACAGTTAAACTAAGTGAATAACTCAGTCAATAAGCACTTCAAGGAGAGAAACTATTATAAACTGAAGTTGTCGGAGAAGTCTTCATGGAACATTTGGAACTGAGCCAGGCCATACACACCATTTGGATGGTTGAGAGAGGATTTGGGCCAGCAGAGAATCAGGCAGTTACATAACTTGCCAACTCTGGGTGGCATTAATTGGGTAAAAGGTAATGATTTATAATTTTGCCAATGTGTTAGGAGAAATTCATTGTCTGCCATTAGCAGAGGAAAATGTAGAGCAGGATGGTTCCAAACCCCAGAGAACCACCCATGGACCCAGAGAAATCAAATAATGAGAGCTGGATGTGAAAGGGGCTTGGTGACAGCAGGAAAATCAGCATTTAGGAGCTGATCACTGGCTCCCCCATCACGTCAACTGATGATGTTGGCTCTAGTTCAAACCAGACAGTAGGATGTTAGCATCCAGCTTCATGGATGGTTCTCCAATATCCCTAAAAGGATCAGACAGGAATTAACCTCATCCAGGAAGAGGCAGCAAGGAAAGTTGCAGTAGATGCCACAAAGGAGACATACAAAACAGACACCATAAAGTCATGATGATTTCCTGTCTATTCTTAGTCCCATGCTGCAAGCAAAAAATGGCTCTGTCTGCATATGTATGGGACGTGGCTACGCATTCTTTTCAAGTCGGTTTTTTGTGTGGGATTTCAAATGTCCTCTTGCTCATAGGATACCATTTAAAAGGTCCTGGAGGAAACAACAAAAATACACATACACCCACCAAATAAAACTTTGCCTCCTGAAAGCGTTTCAACCTAAAATTCAGCCTGAACAAAGAACCCTAAAACATTCCCTTTTCCATTGTTCTGAAAGACTGTAAAAGTTTTCTCAATGTAATTTTTATCACCTTTCTTTTTTCTTTTTTTTTTTTTACCATTTATGAACATATGTGTTTTTTATGATATTCACAACATGCTTGTGTCACAAGATTCAAATTTAATTTCCTGCAATTACTGCACAATATGCATGGCAAAAAAATGATATAAAAATGACAGGAAATAATGAACAGTTACTCCATTTCTGCTAAGTTACCTTTTGGAAATAAAACTCAAGCATAACCCAGCTGAAGCTTTTTGATTGGCTGCCCCCAACCCATGTTGTTTACAGGCATTGGTAATAATCGTTAGAAATGTTCAAATCTTCCAATAGTAGCAGGATTCAGTTTATTGGGAAATTATCATCCTGCACATCCAGAGATTTAAGAGAGGCTGTAACTTCCTTCTTGCTACTCAGGAAACGTGGAGGTCGGGTGGTTGGCTGCTGGTTTGTCAACAATGCCTTGCACCTTCTCATTTGGAGTCAAATGTGCTTGAGTTAATGTATTCATGTCATTAAGAATCTCATTTCTTACAGGTAGCAATAATGAACTCGCAGATGAAAGCTTATTTCTAACAGAGGCAGAAGAGGAATCTTTCCTCCTATTTATTTTCGTGGAGGCACTAAAGCACCGTGAGTATGAACTCTGGAGCTGGGGCCAGCAGACTTGGCTTAAAAAGCCCTATCTGCTATCAGGTAACTGCGACTCTGAAACAAGTTTTTTAACCATTCTAAGCCTCAGTGTCCCCATCACTAAAATGGACATTTGAAAAGTTTTTACTTCATAGGGTTGCTGGAGATGAAGTGAGACGATGCGTATATCGTGCCTGGTATAATCGCGTAAGCACTCGATACCTGTTTCCTATTGTTTATAAGGATGAGGATGCTGCCCACAGCACTAAGGATGAGTGTCCAAGGCCTTCTCCCATGTGGAAAAGAACAGCGACAGTGTACTGAGGTAGATGTCAGAGCACAGTGATTTCTGTTGCATGAGTGACACCTCCCACCTGTGCTTATTTGTTTGGTTTCAATCCAGGCATCCAAAAAAGGGACAAAATATGTTTTGTCTTGCTGGGTGTAATTTTCATGAAATGTCATCCCTGAATTGGCTTAACGTCTCCCAAATGTTCATGAGTGGGAGAACAACTCTCAAGTAAACAGGAAAATAAAAGAAGAAAGGAAGGAGGGAGGAAGGGAAGAGGGGAGGGAGAGAGAGAGAGAGTTGTAAAAGATGTCTGACTTTAAAGATAAATTTTTTGAGAAAAAAAGATTAACTGACAACGTCTTCTGCTAAATAAGGTCCAGCGTGTTGGCATTTGATGGGCTCAAGTTCTGCAAGAATGGGCCATGATTTAGTGTTTCTACTCCATTAAAACATAGGAAAGACTTTTCCTGTATAGGATCAGGGTTCTCTGTTTCAGCTTTTGCTTTCCTTAGCAAAAACTTGCTGTCAGTAAAACACCCAGCTATTGAAAAGTAAAATGATACAACAGAGGATAAATGAAGATTATTTAAGACTCCTTCCTGTTGCCTACGTTCCCTGGCTGCCCATTGTTTCTCTCCAGTTCATCTGTTACTGTAGGTTTATCTTCTAGCCCTGGGATTGCATGTATCTAGGATGGGTCAAGATTCCTTGGAAGTCACTGCTCGAGGAGAACAAAGGTGGATGAGAAATGGTTTGGATGAGATTGAATAAGGATGGCAGACCCTTAGACCAGCTCTGTATATTGGCTGCCTAGAGCCCCACGTTGAGACTAAGTGTGATCTTGTATCCAGGCTCCGTGGGAATGAACATCAGTCAAACATGATTCCTGAAGTCTGCCATGGGCCCTGTATACGAGCCAAGTATTAGCAGGGTTGGGGTATAGCTCAGAGGTAGATTATATGCTTAGCATGCACAAGGTCCTGGGTTCAATTCCCAGGACCTCCATTAAAAAAAATTAAAATTAAAAAAATTTTTAATGTAAAGAAAAAAGAGCCAAGTGTTTATGTTATCCTTGACCCAAAAGTTAGGGGCTCCTGATGGATTATAAAGGAGCAGTGATAACAAAGGAAATAAGGAACGTAGGGCTATAGAATCCCAGTTTTCATGGAAAGCTCATGCCTACAGGTGACCCATAGGCATCCACTGGTACCACATCTCTCTGCAGTAGATACAACTGAACAACGAGACTGGGACCATTTAAACAACTATAGATTGACCCCTGATTCACACTGTCCCCACCCTGACCCGCCTGCATCCACACATCCTTTTTTTACTGAATTGAACTAAAAATCTCTTAACTTGAATTTTTTTTAAGTCATTTGCCACGACAGCCCAGGTCACCTTACTTAGTTGGACTTTTGGATCTACGGTTATCACCCAGACATTTTCCATGTTTTGAATTTCAGGAGCTTCCCATGGTTATTGAAACATTTTAATGAAAAAACAGCCATAATCATTTTTAACTGATTGAACACGCGGACGCCTTGCCTAGCATGGAGTACATTTTAAAATATGAGTAATAAGCCAGTGGCATGGAAACAGCAGGTCTCCACCAAAAAGCCATCTTGAAATCACATTTTGCACAGACCAGTTTTACGTAAACAGAAGTCTCTCGTCACCAGAATTTCCACTTCAGTTAACAACAATGAAAGAACCCACTGGTATCTGCTCGAGTCCAAGGTTTTTCCGTGGGTAAGTGCCCCCAAGCTAGTTCCCTTCAACGAATTAAGGGTCCACGTATGGGAAGCATGAATAGCTCTGTTGTAACGTGCATGTAAACATTCACAGAGTTGATTTATTATGACCCCTGTTTTCTTTTGAATTAATACCAAATGTAAAAGAAAATGCCTGAAAATTAAATGTTTCATAACAGTCACTCATTGAAAACAGTACTGGCAGATGTGAACTGAGGATTAAACCCTTGGCTTAATACTGTTAAAAGTATAAGTCAGCAAGCTCTTTGTAGAAATGGAGGTTTGAAACTGGAAAAACTCTTTCCTTCGGCTGTATTAATGCAAAGAGAGGGTCTACACCATGCCCTGTGCTCTGAGGAACACATTTATTGTGTAGTTTTTCAGTGCTGGTTCCCTGATGTGCGGGAACAGAGACAGAAAAGGATTGTCCAGAAAGAGGACAAATGTAAGAAAGAGGGGAGTTTGGAAACTGTGTTTTATGAGAAACTAAAGAAATAGGCATAATTTTTTTTTAAGAGTCTAAGGTGTGTTCACGTAATTATCAGAATAATTTGAGAAAGAGAAACGACCTGCTCTTGGTTGTTCCCTAGAGCAGAGCAAAGAGTGGGCTGGGGCTATCGGAAAAGCACGTCTCACCAAGATATGAAGGAGATGTTTCTAAAGATCAGAGATTTGGTTTTCCCATTATAAGACCTGTTCCAGCAAAGGCTGATCTCTGTACTTCAGCTGCTATAAAGTGGGGATCGCTGCCCTGAGAGGAGGAGGGAGGGTACTCCTTTTAAAGGAGTTTCAAGTTCTCTGATTTCTCTCTTTTCAGTCTTTGGTCTGCCAGTTTGGTTCCATCCAGCCTTCCGAATAGAAATGTAGTTTATCTCATAACAATCAAAGAATGGATCTATTTGGAAATTGTGTCAACCCGAGCTTTTCCTGGATAAAAATCCTATTATAAACGCATGTAAGGAACTCACTATTCAGAAGAAACAGAATATAACTCTTTTGTTAAGAAGCCTTTGGCAGTGCAAATAATTACTTCCAAAATGAAAACATTTTTACTCCCTTGAACCAGATTTCCTTACGCAGAGACATCTGTATGTCCCGGAAGTACAGGAGGTCCCGCAAGCCATTAAGTAAGAAGAGATTCTGATTTCCTCGGTGTTGTGGACGAAACAGGGAGGCTCCACCCTACTCCTCTTCTCACTGAATAAACACTTCATTAGAATGTTTAACACCAAATTAATGAAATTCAGTGCCACCGGGTAGCTGCAACATTAACTTTTGTGCCCTTTGTGGGAGTTGAAGTCCTCAGCGCTGGAGTTCCTTCAAGCCAAGCCTCGCACCGCTTAGCCGTGGAATGGGCTTCACCTGCTTGAACTTCAAGTTCCTCATCTGTAGACCGGTCGTCACAGCGCTATAGGCCCTTGCCCTTGCCCAGGGGGACTGCATTCAAGTACACTAGCCCACGGAAATGCGTCTTGGGGGAAGAGCCTCTGTTCTGCCTGCTTTGACCAAGTCACAAATATTTAAGCATCAAAGGAATTTTTAAAGGAATGTTTAATCTAGTGTCAGTTACCCAAGTATGACTCAGCCACACACTTTGGGATGGTCTTTTAACCTCTAATTTCTCTGAAAAGATTGGGAATTAGAGAAATATGCCGTCTAAAGCAATGCATGTTCTCTAAAGAGACGTTCAAGAGAAGGTGTTTCACAACACATACTTAGGTAGATGTTAATATTTAAAGAGATATACATGAAATTAGAGGAAATGACATAAAACCATCTGATAATTTATAAAATCTTATTTTCAGGAGGAATATCTAGGCAGCATCACATTTTGCATGTTCTTGGCACCATATAAAAAAATCTTTCTCTTCCTGCTAAAAGGTTTGCATGGTCTCAAAGCTGCTGTTTTGGTGAGGCTTTAGTGAGGGACAAGTAGTTCCACAAACATGAGTATTTACCCCATGAGATCCACGCCCTCTTGGTCTCTGGAATGCCCACAGTCACAAACTGTCCCAAAATATACAATTATGTTTTCCAACCCGACATTTTATATTTTCAACAATCCGACATTCAGAGCGATTCTGTATGAATATTTCCATTCATTCTTTTTTTAATCTATTTTTATATATAGTAGCTAACATTTGCAAATCTCAAACTCCCAAATTTATCCCTTCCCACCTTCTTTCCCCGGTAACCATTCATTCGTTCTTAAAGTGAAATGGAAAGAACAAGTCTGATCAGAAGGAAGGTGGCCATGACACTTGCTGTGTGACCCCCAGGCAGGTCACTCCCGCTCTGGGCCTCCGTTCTGTATTTGTAAATCAGGAGGGTGGACAAGACCAGGCGTTGACAAACTGCAGTCTGTAGGCAAATCCAGCCTCCTGCTTACTTCTGTATGAGCTGAAAAATGGCTTTTCCATGACTAAATCATTGATAAAAGATCAAAAGAAGAATATGTTGTGACATGTGCAAATTATAAGAAATTCACATTTCGGTGCCGTAACTAAAGTTCCACTGGAACCCAGCCACGCCCATTCATTTATATATTGTCTGGCTGCTTTTGCAGTAAAATGGCAGAGTTGCATAATTACAGTGGACATCATAGGGCCTGAAAAGCCAGAAGTATTTACCACCTGCCCCTTTGAAAACAAGGTTTGCTGTCCCCTGTACAATTATTTAGATGCTTGCCAACTCAAATCGCTCATAATTTCTTCCAACTAACTTTAACTCCCTTTCTTTCCTGGACCTTTAGATGTCAAGAATTATGGAAACAGAATCTAAAGTAAATAAAGAAATGTGCCAACACAGTGATGTGGCAAAGGCAGGGATGGACTGCAGGATGGATTCACTCAGTTCCCTCCAGAGCTTTCTACTTTTGCTTCTACTGGGACATCTGTCTAAATCTCCACTCCCCACCTTTGACCTTTCTTGCTTGACCTCAACAAGGTCACTTCCTGTATGCCTCCCCTCCTGTACTGCAGTAATAGACCCTTCAATTTCTATAAACATGTCAAACAAGTGATGGGAGATGCTATTTTATTTTATAAAGATTCAGGCATACCTCAGAGATACTGTGGCTTCGTTTCCAGACAACTGCAATAAGGTGAATATTGCAACAAAGTGAATCACACAAATTTTTTGGCTTCCCAGGACATTTAAAAGTTATTTTTACACTATGCTGTAGTCTACTAAGGGTGCAATAGCATTATGGCTAAAAAAAACCCAATGTATATGCCTTAATTTAAAAATACTTGATTGTTTAAAAATGCTAATTGATCACCTGAGCCTTCTGCAAGTCATAGCAGTAACATCAAAGATCACTGATCAAAGATCACCACAATGAACACAGTAATAATGAAAAAGTTTGAAATACTGCAAGAATTACCAACATGTGACACAGAAACACGAAGTGAGCAATTGCTGTTGGAAAAGTGACACCGATAGACTTGCTCGATTCAGGGTCACCACAAAACTTCAATTTGCAAAAAAAAAAAAAAAAAGAAAAGAAGCATAAACCAAAAAACCCACAATATCTGTGAAGTACAATAAAGTGAAGCCCAATAAAACAAGTTATGCCTGTACTAAACAAAAATTTCAGTGGAACGCTGGTGGAATTCAAACCCTAATCTTAGGATTCCACGTCTGAGGCTCTGACCCTTGTCTCTTTTGTCAGCGCTCCCTTCCAGCAATTCAAATGATTGTTTATTTTTCGCATTTATGGAGCATTTCCTATGAAGTAGAGAGAGAGGCTTGAACCTGGAAAGCAGGCATCCTGCCTGCGATGGCAGCCACGGCTGAACAGCCTTCCACCGCCACTTCTTCCATCATCTTTAATGCCCTGTGTCTGCTTTCTCTACGTACAGCTGCCTTTAAAAAATAGGCATTCTCTTGTAGGCTGCATAATCGAATATGAACTATTGCCTGGCATCTTTTACTCTCTATTTCACACAAAAGATACATAAAATTCTCATATGTATAGGCTTTGCCTTCTGAAAGTAAGATTTCACAAATTATCCAAAGGTTTTAGGGAAATTCCTCTAAATATCAACTCCTACAGAGGCTGTTAAACATGTACTTTTTTCCTCTCTTTTTTCCGGGGAGGTAACTAGGGTTCTTTTTTAATGGAATTACTGAGAGTTGAACCCATGCCCTTGTGCATGCTAAGCACACGCTTTACCACTGAGCCATCCCCTCCCCGCTCATTACCTACTTTTAATCACAGCTTAGAGAGCGCCTTTGTCAGTCTATCATAAGGATCTTCACCTACGGTAACCTTCTTAAGTAAGCAACCAGATTTTTGCAGGGGGAGCTTGTATGAGGGTCATAAATTTAAATCTCAATGAAACTGAAAGTTAGATTTTTCTTGGTAATGAAAAAAAGAGAGAGAGAGAGAGAATATATGTAATCTCAAGGCCATGAGAGTCGACTTGTAATGAGAATTTAGTAAGTCATTGATAGATTCAGCAAAAGTTTATCTGTGCCTTCTGGGTTCAGGATCATACGGCAAATACTATGGGATGGAGAAAACAACACGCAACGGGAAGGCACAGGGCAACTGAGACAGAGCAGACGACACAACGTTAGTGTAAGGGGCCCAGGGAGGAAATGCCTGTGGGAGTCGGGAGGCCCATTTTCTGGGATGAAACACTGACAGCTTCTTGGGGAAGACAGCGTATAACCTTGGCCTTGGAGGCCTGGGAGAATTTCACCAGGAAACACAAAAGAGACATTTTTTGGCCTGGATGGAGATACGAGGCCCCAAACTGAAGCCCACTGACGTGCATTTCTGAAAATTCCTCTCGCAGGTACTTTTTTCCCTCAGTTTATTACTAGAAAAAGAAAAAGAAAAAGGATATAGTTTTGAAGTCAGGATTTTTCTACATTGCTACTTCTCACTTCATATCTTTAAAGTTCAAGTGCCCTTTGAAGACACTGCTCTGAAGCTTTTATAAACTAATCTGAGGACATTTGTACCTAATTTATCCAGAGATGATAGGTCCTTGTACTGCACACATGGTCCGCATATTCTGGGTTGCTAAAGCCATCCGGATGATTATTTTTATCGGTTTTATGATGGTGATAAAAAGAAAGTGTGTTGCATTTGCAAACATTTTTTATACATTATTTATACCTAGGGTATCTGATATCGTGCTCATAAATGACAAAAAATGAATGGATTGATCTACATTTGTGGCACAATACAGGTGTCGCAGAAGAGCTTTCGTCTGTCATTGTAAAGAGTGTTAGGGCAAAAGGATTGGGGAAAAGATTCTGAAAAATCAGAGTTCTTGTTAGGGCCTCTTAATGGACTAACAATTTAGACCTAATTGATCACAGCTTTAATTGTCCATAATTTCTATGTACTAGGTTAGCCTTGCGGGATGTTACTAATCAAATTAAAACTAATTCAAAGCAATCTCCAATTACAGAACGTTTTGTCTCTCTTTCAGGCATGGGGAGTCAGAGGCAATGTTGTGTTGATGACAGGCTGAGCCACGTGCCTGCACGGTTTAAATGACTTTCAAAGATGCATTTTCATGGAGTTGCACTGCCTAGTGGCCTTCTGAGATTGGAGCTAACAGCAAAAAAGAGACTTTAACATTTCTTAAATTAAGGAAAAATGATGACGCAACTGTGTTTCCAGTTCAAAGGCATCAACCCACCAAACTCTTCGCATCAGGTTTATGCGGTGGCCTCGTTCATTAAAGTGTTAGAAACTGAATGTTTGTTGCCCCCAAAGTTCATCTGTTGAAACCGTACCCCGCCGCCAATGGGATGGTATTAGGAGGTGGGACCTTTGGAAGGTAATTAGGAGCAGATGAGGTCATGAGGCTGGGGTGCTCGAGAATGGGATTAGTGACCTTGCATGGGTCCCAAGACAACTTGCTTCTCTCTGATCTCTGCTGTGTACGAATACAATGAGAAGACAGTCATCTACAAGCAAGGGAGGGGGCCCTCACCGGACACCTGACCTGTGCTTCTCAGATCCCAGAACTGTGAGAAATAAGTGCTTGTTGTTTAAGCCAATCAGCCTCTGGTCATCCATTATGGTGGCCTGAATTGACTAAGACAGGGAGTGAGGAAAACCCTTGTGAACCCCAAGAGTATATATTTTGTTTCTGGTCGGTGTTGAATCGTGTGATCTTACTGTGTTGGGTTATAATTCAAGGAGGGGATGAGTGGGTGTTCAGGACTCTTCTTCAATGGAGCAAACCTTAGCCTAAAGTTCCTGCAGTCACCTGCATGAGGAAACACGAGGAAAATAAACCAGCCTTCCCTACCCCAAACCCATGTCGCCTTTCTAGGCACATGAAAAACGTCTCTCAATTAAGAGGACTTTTCTGCCGACAAAGGGAGGGATATCATTTTGAAAATCTACTCTCTGGTTGCTAAGCCTGATAAAAATGTCAGAAAAGAGTGCAGGTTTGTGCCACGTATCAGCTGGACTTCTGTAGGGGCTGATAGCCATTCCACATCTATCCCTCATTGTTCTCCAAGGTGAAACTTTTAAAGCAACAGTCTCTACAGGCCTCCAAATCCATCACCACCCTCTTCGTTTTCATAGAGCCTTCCGATATAGGAATGCAGCGTCTCCCACTTTCCTGCCATTGAAGTTCACATTTCCTGCATCTGTCTGTTACTCTGAGAAGGGCATCCTCCACTGATTTTTCCAAGCACCCCACATTTTCCTATTTCTTAATTCCTCACATGCTGTTTTAAATTTGCCTGCTTATGACTGTAGATTTCTTGGGGGCAGAAACAACATCTTATTCACACAGTATCCGCAGGGTCTAGCACAGACCATGGTACAGAGTGAGCACTCGATAAATACGCTGAATACATCTCTAATTCCTGTGTGTAGGACCCAGTCTGAGCAACCTTTGTCTTACCCTGCACCTGACTTGAATCAGAATTAAGCTCATGAGTGCACTTTGGAGCTCCAATTCCATAACATATCAGACAAAAAAATGTTTTACTTAACATCTTACAGAAAGGCGGGAGGAAGATTCAGACAAAACACTACCTGAACATAAAATTATTTTTTTCTTTTTTTAAAATTTAAGAATAGTCGGCTTTCAATGTTGTGTTAATTTCTAGCATGGTGATTCAGTTATACATACACACACATATATATTTCTTTTCATATTCTTTTTCATTATAGGATATTACAAGGGATTGAATATAGTTACCTGTGCTCTACAGTAGGGCCTTTCATTTATCTATTTTATACACAGTATTTGGTGTCTGGAAATCCTGAATTTATCCCTCCCCACCCCTTTCCCCACTGTTCACCATAAGTTTGTTTACTATGTCTGTGAATCTGTCTCTGTTTTGTAAATAAGTTCATTTGTCACTTGTGTCCTTTTTTTTTTTTTTTTTGATTCCACATATAAGTGATGTCTTAAGGTATTTTTCTTTCTTTCTGGTTGGAACATAAAATTCTCATTCCTGCTTGGACATCTGTGATCTTCCCACCAAATTTGGTCTTCTCAGCCAATTTCTCTATCTCTTATCACCTTGCTTTCTCCATGGCCTCTTAAAGGCCCCCTCTGTTGTCTCCACAATTCAGCTCACCCCTACCCCGGCCCCCTGCTTGCATACCTCACTCAAAACAAATCGGCAGATTAGCAAAAGAAGGCTGATCTCATTTTCCTCAGCGCACTGGAATGTATTGGGGGAAAGGAGGAGGAATCCGGAGGGACTGAACTGACCACAAATAATGGATGGATGAGTGACCCTTAATATACTAAAAGCTAATTGGAGAACACATTGTTTATCTGTTCAAGCTACTTCATCTTTTTTTTTTCCTTAGAACAAAAATTCTACTCGCAGCCTGTTCTCTGCCTTCTTATTGTAAACTTTCTTGATCTTTAGCAAATATCTGGAGAAATCTGTCAATCCTGCATGGAGTTGGACCCTTCTAACAATCTTAAAGAGATGACTTCTTGAAAATTATTTACAGTGATTGCCCTGGAGAAATAACCTCAAAGCTCAGGAGCCAGTTTCTTATCAAAATTCTTTTGTTTGTTAATGAAGATGGTAAGATATTTTTATGCAAGAGACTAACCTAGGCATTCTGGTGGAATTTCTGGCCACAGTAAATGTACAGGCGGATAATACCATCTACATTACAGGGTACCTATGAGGACACAAGGAGATTCTACAGTTTTTAGCACATAGCAAATAAACATTAACCTTTATTAATGATAATATTAACTAATGCTAACACTGACTAATAATTATTGTAATCGTGAAGAGTTGTCTAAAGAATTTTGGCAAAAGGCCTTATAAAAATGAAAGGATCTTTATCAATTATTAGCATGCTACACCAGCAACTCAACTTAAACTCAGAGCCATTTTTCACACAATTATTAATACTGCCATATCCCGAGGCAGCTTGCCTTAGACCTTCTGAACGTGCTTATTATGAAAGACAGGAAATCGCGATTCTCTAACAAAAAAATCCAGCTGTCATTTTTCTGTTAAGCAGCAAAGCCTCATAATTTTCTTTTTCTTTCTTCCTTTTATGCTGCTTTATGGTAGACTCAAAAGCAAGAATGAGAGTTTTAGAAGGAACTGATGCATCAGTGGCCAATCACGTTGGCTAAGGACATAAGTAGCTTTTTTCGGGAAACTTCGAAAATAAAATGAGGAAGAATGTTGAAGAAGTGGAGAGTTGACTTCAAGGACAAGATGTTTTGTGGTTAATTCTGCAAAGGCAAGGAAGCCAAGCTTTAACAGAGATTGTCTGGGTCCACAGCAAAGAAGACAAGTCTAACGGTAGGGACAGGGTTCCACTCTTGTGATATTGCATGATGGCGTGGAAGCTAAGGAAAGACCGACCATTAAAAGAGCATCTGGGAGATGCCACCTGGGAAACCCAAGATTACGGATCCTGAGTTTGAGTCACTTGTGGCTTAATTCAGTGGAGACCCTTATGAGATGAGACTTCCTACTTCAAGGAAAGAAGGGGTTTAAAAACCTTATAAACAACTGTCCCAAGGCTTCCAGGAAATCAAATAGCTGTTACCAAACATTTGATGAATTAAGTGCAAATGATTTAAAAACATATGGATTAAATTTCCTTTAAAGGGAACACGGATTTTGAAAGGAAAAAAATTGCCTTATGAAGGTCATTTTGATTTTTTTTAAAAACTCGATAAAAGGAGGCAGATCTTTGTTTCCTCCCCTGGATATAGCAATGTATTAAACACTCTAGTAATAATCAGTTATTGGTCGAATTCTATGAAGAGAATGAAATTCCGTATTACGTAAAAGGCAAGACTGAAGAGCTAAGTAAACTGACCCCAGGAAGACTTGGGTTTTTCTCATAGCTTTTGAGGGATTGCAACAAATACCATTTCAGGACAAGTCCTGAGCTAGCCTAAATGCTAAGCGTTATCTTCTCTGTCTTATGGTGAGTGATGGTAATAGAAAGAAAGGAAACGTGCAATCAAAAGTTCTGGAATTAGGGTCTGTCCTCTCCACCTATAAGCTGTGTGATCTTGGGAAAATAACTGACCATCTCTGAATCATAGTTTAATAATAAGAAGGCTGTTGTGAAGATACTACATGATAGAGTGCATGTAAAGACACTCGGTGAGCTGTTAACATTTTTAAAAGGTATTTTTTTCCCTTAGATTCCAATGATACATAAAAGAATCTAAATATCTACCTAATTTCTAATCCATTGAGAACATTTAGAAGCTAACTGAAAAGCAAAGAGAGAGAGTTTTCCTTTAGGTCATCAGACTCACAGGTTAATGATCAATTAAAATCTCACAAAATTCCCCTTTGAGCTATTCTGTGTTTATCATTGCTAAGAACATTTTCCAAAATATATTCCTTGAATCAATATTTATACGAGAGAAAACAACACTATGTGATCAGAGAAGTTTGCAAAATACTGTACCTTATTGTGACGAGTCAGGATGCTCTATGGCATATCAAAGTCACTGAAAAAGAATGCCAAATAGATAAATCATGGAATCTTTTTTTAATTTGAGACCTATTAATACCACAGAACCACTTTTAGAAATCCTTTAGGAAAATGTTTTTTTTTTTAACATGTAGATTGGTTTGGTAAGTGAATCTCTTTATATTTCTCTTTAAAAAAAAATTTCTTCAAGCTCCAAGAAATGATCCAAGAGAAGTTTCCTGTTCTAGAATTTGATGTGAAAATCGATATTCCATGATTAATATCTTTCAGATTTTATTTTAGCAAAAGGCCTGCATATGACAAGTACTTTATAAATACTGATCCACAAAGTTTGGTCTTCTTTCAACTTTCTTTCTCCTCTAAATATATATTTTTTCATTCATGTCTAATGTAAAGTTGCTCTGTGCTCTTGACGATTCTAATCACATTTTTTTCAGTCTTTTCCAGCTTTTTATCTGTTCCTTGATGTAGACAAATCAGAATAGCTCCTGAAATACTTCGATTTTGGATGCGCTACATGTAAGAGAAGATGGGCTCTTTTGCTTCTGCTGATGACCAGCACCTTGTAGACCTTCTCGGCGTAAACTCGGGGGGGGGGGTGGGAAGTGAATTTCTACATTGGCCTCTAGTCTGTAACTTACAATCATCCTCTACTGCTGTTTTATTGAAATATTGTATTGAAAATAAGGCATTTTGAGATACCAACATGCTATGATTTAAGAAGACTCTGTAACACTTACTTTTGGGGAATTTTTGCTACATATTGCATGTGATGGTAATCTGAAGCAAACATTGATTTAAAAACTTCAACTTTACTGATCTGCCTTCTCAGAATTCAGCTCCTTCCCCACTGCCTTCTGCATCTTGCCCTTTCCCCTTGCCTGTTTAAAATTCCACTAACTTTGTCAAATTACTTCTCCTTTCATAGCTTCAACTGTTACTCCAGAATTCCCTATTATGTTTAATTAGACATTATTCACAGAAGAGAATCCTCCACAACAGAAAAAAAAAAGGTTCCACATCATATACATTTTAAAATTGATACATATTATCTTAAGATTCCCATTGCACATTGACCTATAAAGGCTCTGAGAAGTCCTGCAGAAAGAGAAACCTGGTGAACAAAGATTAGCCTAGTGTTTTCAAAGGATTTGATCACCGTACACCTTCAGAAGGAGGACAGTTGGAAAGGTTCATGTTAATAAGTTTATGACCCCCTAGTGCATAGGATAGTGCCTGGCACTCAATAAACACATATGGAGTTATTGTAAGTATTTCTGTAGTTCAGTGAAGACATGGTATAATTGAATCAGGAAGTAGAGGAGCTCAACTATGCTTCCAGGATGCTATGTGGCATATAACAGAAACCAACCATGTCAAATTAGGCAGAAAAGAAATTCTTTAAGAATACTGACTACCTTCCAGCAATTCTGGGATAAAAGTTTAGAGACAACACAGCCAGGAACACCCTAGAATGACAAGGGTGCTCTCTAAAGCTGTGGTTGAGTACATATTAAAAAATGTTTTTTAAGTTCATTATCATTGTTCTCTTTTAGTGTTTTTGGCTTTTGTTTGTTTGTCTATTTGTTTTATGGTGATGGTAAGGTATTGTGGCAGAGAGACCTGGGCTTGAGTTCCAGCCCTTTCTTAGATTCTTGACTTGGGAAAGTCAACCATCTAGTCTGGGCTGTATAAAATAATGATCAGAAAACTTACTTTAGAAGGCTCTTATGAGGCTGAAGTAAGGAAATACACGTTAAGCACTTGGTACGCAGTAGGTGATTGGTAAATGTAGCTAGCTAAATTACATTCTAAATAGAAATGTGCTTCTAATTCAGAGAACAACCAGAGAACAATTACCTGGGGACACTGAAGGGCCAAGGAAGAGGCACAGATTAAAAAGCCACGGGCTTTCTCTGGGAATCTGCACTTGTCACCCTCATGTTCTCCTGATTTATGTAGACAGTACCTTGGAGGCAGAAGGGATCCCTTATACCCAAACCTGAGGGACTCCTTGACCATTTCCTTCCTTCTAGAGAACTGGCTGAATGTTTAGACTAAAACACTTTGACTTCAAATTTTTTTAAAATGATTTATTAATTCTAATTAAATTTTTTTAATGTATAGCAGAAACTAGTTAACTTTAATTTAGGACTGACATTTACATCCTGCTTAGGAAGTGGGAATCCAAGGTGGACAATTCATTTTCATTTTGGTGAAAAGCATCATTTAAATGTCAGAAAACTGCATATTTAACATTTGCAGTAATTAAGGGACTTTAATTTAATAATAAATCTCTCTGTCTTTGTCTATTTACACACTTTCCTCTGTCCTGGTCTGGCACTTTCCTTAATGAATCAACTATCACTAATTGCTTCTTTTTGAAGTGTAAATATGTTTTAATTCTTCTTACAGGCCAACTAGCACGTTTACTATTTAATTGGTAATTACCTTTTCCATGAATTACTTCCTTTTGGGGCTTCTCTCAGGGGAGCAAAGGATTCTGTTTATACTTTGCCACCGTGGAAATCAATCTCCCTCTCATTCTGAGGGAGGAGGCTTCCTGACGTCCCCTGAGAACAGGGCTCCACTTGGTTTTGCGTTTCAGCTCAGGGGACACCTTCCTCTGAGAGCCCCATTCATCCCAGCTCCAAATGGGGACAGTGCAGTATCCCATAGGAATACACTGGGATGAAGACTGAAAGACTATTAAAATACTTGGAGATTTTTAATTTACCTTACATTGTAGTGTGTATGTTTTATATTAAAGAAAAATCTTTCATTGAATTATGGTGGAATTACACATCAGGGTTCAGGTCCTGGAGGTCTGTCCTGAGGAAAGCCAGGAGAAGTGCTAGTTTCCATAACCCAGTGTTAAGAAGCTTCGATAAGCTTCGAGTCACAGGAAGGAATAAGGGCTCGGATGCCCTTCAGCGAATGAAGGTTAAATTCCGCATCCCAGATAGAGCACGAGATGATCATTTATACTAAAATCAGTAAACTATTAAGGCCGCTCACACTCACGATCTTCTGATATTCTGGAATACACAGTACATGAGGAGCAAGCTAATTTAGCCCAATGTGAACATGACTCTTTAGCCTTTGCATTTAAATTCTTTTCTTTTTCTGTTTTCACTTAGATGATGCATGTATATGACCCCAAATTCAAGAGAAGCAGACAAATGTTCTGTGATAAATTAATCCTTCAGCTACCCAGACCCCTCAACACGTGCTAACAGCTATTCCCTGTTTTCTTCTGTACTCTTCTGGGTTAGCCTTCAACATATGAGTGTATACACATGCATATTCTTTTGTCTTTTAGAAATGATTGCATACTACACACAGTGTCTTAGACCTTTTTTTTTTTTTAACGTGACAACATTTCTTAGCTATAGGATTACGAGTGGAAGAGACTCATTGTTTTTAATGGCTGCTTAGGATTCCATTACTTGGATATACCAAAATTTACGAACCTGTGTTAAATTGAAGAGGAGGGCCATCAGCTCAAGGTGGTTCTAATGCCAATAGTGGCCAGTGTAAATAAACTAAAATCTAAGCCTGTAAATGCCTCACGGTTATAAAATTGGAACCTAAAGATGACCGATCACAAAACCATGTAGGCTTCAAGGTGGAGCCAATCAATCATTTCTTTACTTCCCTTTCCCCTTTTCTCTATAAAAATAAATCTCTCCCAGAGCTGCTGTGGGCAGAGCACTCCTAACTACTTCCGGCTTGGCACTGCCTCCTACAGATTGATTTTTGCTCAAATAAATTTTAAAAAATTTTAATAGGCCTCGGTTTATCTTTTCATACTTGTCCCCCATCACTGAAATTCACATTGGCTGTAGTCAATTCTTATTACAAAATACTTCAGTGAATATTCTTGGTTATAGACTATCTCATACCTGTGGAGATGTGTGTAGAATAGACATCTGGAAGCGGGGTTGCTGGGTTGCAGGGTGGTGCTTGGAAGGTTGTGATTACTATTCCTATGTTGCTCTCCATGGATGCTGTAGATATTTACGCTCCCACTGACAGTTTACATGCTTCTTTTCACATAAGGGCACCTAGCTACTATTCCTGTGCCAGTACCATACTGTTTTAATCACTGTTCTTGATCATGGTATCATTGTATTGATAATTGGTAAACTTAAGTCTTCCTTAATTACTCTTTTTTCCCTCAAAATTTTCCTGCCTATTCTTGCCAATTCATTTTTTCACATAAACTTTAGTTTATCACATTTTGTCCTAAAATAAATCCTGCTCGTATGATGATTGAGATTGAAGTGAGTAGATAGATTAATTTATGAAAATTAGCATTTTTTTGAGATTGAGTTTTTCCCTTAGGAAAAAAATACATTTCCTTTTTTTTTTTTCAGTTCTTCTTATGTTTCTTGGTAGCATTTAACAAAATCCAGTAGCTATGCCTCATGAAAACTCTCAGCAAACTCAGTTGTAGGGAACTTTCTCAGCCTAATAAGTGGTATCTACCAAAAAAGCCATGGCAAAAACAAAGTTTATGTTGAGAGACTGATTTTCCCAAAGATCAGGAGCATGACAGAGACGTCCTCCCATCACTTCTATTCAACATTATCCTGGAGGCCTCGGCAGCAAAATGAGATAAGAGAGAGAAATAGGAGGAAGACAGATTGCAAAGGAAGAAGTAACTGTCTTTATTCACAGGTGATGTGATCATCCGTGCAGAAATTCCTATGGAATCTGTGAGAAAGCTACTAGAAGTAATACACAACTCTTGCAAGGTTATAGACTAGAAGAGACATATACAAAATCAACTGAGTTTCTACACACAAGCAATGAAAAATCAGAAAATGAACAGTAAAAAATAGTATTTATGACCACATCAAAAAACCTGAAATACTTAAGGGTAAATCTGACAAATAATGGGTGAGACATGCACACTAAAACTACCAAACGACTTGAGAGAAATAAAAGACAACCTAGATAAGTGGAGAGAACGCCACGCCTATGCATCTGAGAAGTCAATATTGTTATGATTTCAGTTCTCTCCAAGTTGATATATGAATTTAATGCAACCCAAATCAAAATCACAGCAGGATTTTTTTTATAGAAATGGAAAAACTGATCCTATAATCCAACTAGAAATGCAAAAGACCTAGAATATCCAAAACAACTTTATAAAAGAAGAGCAAATTTGAAGGACTTACACTATCTTATCTCAAGGCTTATTTATAAAGCAACTGTTTTCAAGAGAGGGTGAAACTGGCATTAAATTATACATAAGTGGATCAATGGAACAGAATGGAGAGTCCAGGAATAAACCCGCATATTTGCTGTCAATCAACTTTTGACAAGGGTGCAAAGACATTACAGTGAAGAAAGAAGAGTTTTACAACAAATGTTGTAACAATGGAATATGTATATGTATCATATGTAAAACTGAACTCAAAATTGATCACAGAAATAAATATGAAGCCTGAAATTATAAAACCGCTAGAAGAAAATATAGGAGAAATCCTTGTGACTTAGGTTAAGTATAACTTTTTTAGACACACATGCCAAAACTACAAAAGCAAAAGCAAAAATCGATCAATTGAACTTCATCAAAATTAAGAACAATTGCTCTTTGAGTGATACTATTAAGAGAAAAGACAAGCTGCATACCGAGAGAAAATATTTGCAAATCTTCTATCTATTAGAGGTAGCTAATAGACATTTTTCTAGCATCTATAAAGAACCCTCAGCACTCAGTTGTAAGAAAATAAAACATGCACCTAAAAAATTAGAAGCAAACATTTCAAAAGCTAAATAAGCTAGAAGATCAGGTTGGCTGAGGTATAGATGGAAGCTGAGAAATGAATTATGACGAATCCTTAGGATTTTTAAAAAATTTCATCTGCAAACATTCCAGTATATGTCCTTAAAAAACACAAACACTTTTAATAAAATATAGCCACTATACCATTATCACATTTTAGGAGCAGTTTTATTTGACAATCCAAGCATAATCGTTGCAATATATTCTATATCCACTATGTGGCAGAAATTTTAAAGGCATTGTTGAACGCATAGCAGCCCTATAGACAGATATTAAAATGCTAACTTCAAAGATAATAGAATTGAGGCTCAAAGATACTGAATAGCATCTTCAAGATGATGCAGCTCAAGAAATTGCAGAACTTGGATTAAACCCAAATCTGTCTAATTTTAATAGGTCCTATCTCTCTACTATAGTATTCAGTCTGTTAGTAATTGAAGAAATAGTGGAAAGTAAACAAAAATTATTTTTAATTCCATATTGCATTAATTAGACTATAGACTAAGCTCCTGTAACTAATTCAAACATGATAGAAAACTTTAAACATGTAAATAAGATAGACATTCACTTCTCTGTCATTGAGCATTAAAGAAGCAGGTGGTCCAGGGTCAGTATGGCAGCTCTGCTCCACAAAGTCCTTCTATCCTCCTACTCCTATCTTGTTTGATTTACTCTCTTGATTGATCTCCACAACTGTATGAGTGAAGCTAGCTAGTTAGTACCCTTTCTCGCTCATAGCAAGAGGAAAGAGAGAAAAGGCTGATTCCTTTTATCAGTTTGACCCAGAAGTTACACATCTCCCTTGCACTCACATTCAATGATTTTAATCTCAGGAACATACCTAGCTGCAAAGATATGTCTTCTCCATCTAGCGGCCCAAAGAATTCTACTTCTAAAAGAAAAAAAAGGGTGGATATTGGGGGGCAATTAAATATCAGACAACCATCCTTTCTCTAATCACATGTTCTTGACACAATAGATCTGACTTCTACTACAGCATGATATGGGGAAACTTGTGGCTGTCAACTCAATGACTTTGTGAAAATTGGCCAACCCAAGTGGTAGCTCCATAGCTCATATACTCTTAGTTCTCATGCTCTGTCTCTCTCTGAGTGCATCGTCAGAAAACAGTGACACTGTGAGCTTGGAAATCTCAAGTAATTGCTACAATTATTTGTCTACAGCCTATGTTGTACATAACCAGCCAATTCAGTCTGGGGAAGGGACTGGGTGTAACAGGATAGTCCTGGACTCTCATCAAGAGGAAGACACCAGGATTAAGGGTCAGACTTCAAAACTTTTAACTAATAATGTATTAATGGGTTAAAAAAAAATCAGACTAGAAGAGGTGTGCCATGAAAGTTGAAGAAATGTCTGGCTCTAAGCTAATCCCAGCTGCTTGTGGCCACAAGAATTCACAATTATTTATCAGTTATCCTCTTTCCCCACTTGGATTTTGAATTTTGGGTAGAATAAAAGACCAGGGCTTGAGAAAAATCAAAATATATTTAGACCTACCCTCAAGAGCAATCCACCATTAGAGCTATTCAGAAGTTGTAACAGTTTTCTTGTCTTAAGGCCAAGGCCCTTCACCTTAAGGATGACATGATGCTCTCCTATCAAACCCCATTTACTCACTAAACATGAGCATACTGCTTGAAACACAGAGGAAGCCCTTAATTTTGAAAGATAGAAAACCCTAAATTTCCTTTTGGAGAGACATAGGGCTAATTTAACCACAAGATAAGAGGCCCAACTTACCACACCAAAATAGTTAAATCACAGACTCAAAGATGGTTCAGTAATATAATGTAAATAAGTACAAGATGGCTACACACTAATCTCCTGGTACTAATTTTAAAGTGTGGAAGTTATAATTATGGAGATGACTTACATTTATTGGGCAATAACTTCAAAAGAGGATCTCTAAAAAAAGGACTTGGTTTCTAAAAGTGCATTCAGGATTTGTATGGAGCAAGAGAATGGCTCAAAACTCAACTGTTGAAAGTCTCGGGGGAGATGGAAGGAAGGGACAGGATATGCCATTGAGGATAAGAGGGATGTTTTGAATCTGTTCTCAGAGTTTATTAATTTCACCTTTGCTTTCTGCTCAAGTAATACTTTTCTATGACATAAGCAACATATTTTAGACATCTCGGTTGGGCAGACGGTTATTATTTCACTCCTCTTCCAGGACAGTTTTGTTGTATGACTATATAACATCTGTGACACGCCATGTTGTTGTGCGTGATGTTGCTGGCAGATCTGAGTAGATTAGAAATGACTCTGACTACTGGTAGAGTATGCATAGAACTATGGGAGCCTGTTTTCTGCCATGGTTCTGCCTCAATTATTTTTTCCATGTATTAATAGTATTGCTCTATTTTTATACACGGAGTGAAACATCCTCCTAGACCAGAGGCTACAAGCTAGTAATTGACAGACAGAGTCATGTTTTGATGGCCAGCCTGGTGTTTATCTTTTCTAAATTTGAATTGGTTGTTTCAATGGAAATTTGTCATGCTTTTTGGTCACCCATTTCCTCTGAATACGCCTCTTGATTTGTTTTGTTTTCTGCCTTGTAAGTCCTTATTTCTCCAAGATAGAAGACAGATGATCCTTCCCTCAGGCTGCCTTGGAGCAGAAGTTTGAGTTCTCCCAATCACATACACTAGAGTGAGACTTCACTTCAGAAATAGCCCTGCAGGCAGTCCTTCTGATGAGGGGGAGACCGGCAATGGCAGACACTCCTGCATTGTAGTCAGCACCAAGGATGTGAGTTTCAGTGTCAACGCCCATTGGTAACTGCAGTAGTGTCTTCACTAGGCTCGCCCTGCAGTATAGTTTGCATGCAGCTGTTGGCTGTATAATCTCTAAGATTGCTCGTCTTAATCTATTCAGGCTGCTATAACAAAGTATTACAGACCGGGTGATTTATAAACAATAGAAATTTATTTCTCACAGTTCTGGTACCAGCATGGTCAAGTTCTGGTGGAGACGCTCTTCTGGGCTGTAGACCTCCAACTTCTCCATGTGTCCTCACATAGTAGCAGGGGCAAGGGAGCTCTCCCTGGCCCCTTTAGAAAGGCAGTAATCTCATAATGAGGACTCTGCCCTCATGATCTAATCGCCTTCCAAAGGCCCCACCTCCCAACATCATCACCTTACTGGTTAAGATTTCATCGTATGAACTTTGAAAGGACACAAACATTCTGGTAGAAGCACAGGTAGCAACCTGGACTTGTGACTGGCATCTGAAGTAGAGGGCGGTCCTGTGGGGCTGCGCCCTTAACCTGGGGGATCTGATGCTGTCCCTGGGTCAACAGTGTCAGAATTGAGTTGAACTGTAGGATGCGCACCTAACCTCAGAGAGTGGCTTGCTGGGATGAAGCCCCCACATCACCTCGCCCCGACCTCCCCAACCCCACCACCATCACACACAAACATGCTGGAATTGGGAGCAGAAGGCCATAGGCACATGCTCATGCACTTTATATATATTTACTCTAAAGATTTCAATGTTTAATACCTGTGCTAGTTTCTCAAAGGCCCCACCATTGTTCCCAGTCATAACACCTTCTCAGATCACATATTTACAGTGCCTGATCCCTTGACCAATTCACACTATAGTATATTTAGTCATTTGTTTCTAATTCATGTATATATTTATAACTGGGGTCAAGGAATAATCTCTAAGAATTGTAACCTGTTTGACAATAGATAGGGGAGAAACTAAGTAAGTCACCATGCAGATCATTCACGTTTCCCCAGAAACTATAGAGCGTGTTGTGTATATCACAGAAGGCACAAATGAACATACAATTACTCATTCATTCACTCCGAAAATATTTATTTGCTATCCAGGCACAGCACTTCTGGTAAGGTTCTTATAATGACCAAAATATTTCTGAATTATCTGCCTCTACTTGCCTACCCTTAGCACAATTTTTGAGGAATAGTTTAAAAAGAAAAAAAAAAGAGAGAAAGAAAGGGGAAAAGAAAGAAAAGGTAAGGAGACAGGAGAGAGAAAGGGAGGGGAGGGCTGGTGAGGTGAAGGAAGTAGAGAACATATGACTACCTGCAAACATGATTATCTGAAGGGCAGTGGTTATCTCTGTGCAGAAGCACAGTTAGCAGTGGCTTCCTGAATTAGTCTGACCCGTGCCTCTCTATCAAAACATCACATTACTCCATCAGATACATCTAATTGTTAATTATGTAGATTGATTGTGGAACCAAGCCACAGTAAACCAATTAGGCCATATTTAACTGTTTCTTCATTAAACATTGCCCTCTATAATGTATGGTGGTGTCAATATTCAAAAAGGCAAAATCTATTATGAAAATCTTCGGACCCAGGGTGGGAATCCAGATAATAAATGCTAGAAAGGTGACAAAGTCAGCTATAAACAGCGACACTTCACAAATCAGATCATTGATGGGTGAAGTTGATTTATTATTAATAGACACACTGTTTGTCTTCTTAAATCATTAATCATTAACCACAAATAGGGCATATATTATTCATTTGCTGTGGAGTTAGATATTGGCTCTCGAACTTAACATGGTTTTGTGGTCTTGTGTTAGTGACTTACTAAGCCTTAGCCTGTTTCCCCATCTGCAAAACAGAGATGGTAATATCTACTGTGAAGGGTTTAATAAGAAGCAAAGATAAAGGAGTGAACATACGAAGTGGGATTGGTGGAGAAGGAAACGCCTAACCTCCTCTTCCTTTGGCCCCAACACACACACACACCATCAACCTCCACTCATGGAAATATAGAAATTCTGGCTGAGACCTTAGCAACAATAAAAATACATTGTTAAAACAGAGCCAAGGGACTTCTGGTTAAACACAGCATCATGAACATGTGCATTTAGTGTCATTTCTTCCCCAAGTTTCATCAAGATAAAGGAATAAAATGCTATAAACCCTTAAGGACAAATTGAGCAGAAGATTCAGCAGGGAACAAAATGTGTTAAAAAAATGTTAGCAGGTAGGAGGAAGATAAGATGCTGAGAATTGACTCAGCATGGAGGAGAAAATTACAATATACATGCAGGAGTGTGGTATGCAAAGCAAGCTCATTGTCAGGTGGAAACCTAGAAGGCATCAAGGAATATAAACACCTGATTCAGTGGAACGTGGCAGAAGGGGAATGAGGCAAGGGCTGAAAATAGAGGGACTGGTTGAAAACGTCTCCATCCAACAGCACGCCCTCCCTGCCCCATCTTCTCCCCTAGCCGGACAGTGACTCCACTGGCACATTAGGGATGTGTTCATTTCTCTAGGGGGGAAAACCTGAACTGGAAGACTTCAGACTTGGACGTGGAAGGCTCAGCAGAGGGAAATGAGTCACTGACTGAACTGAATGGTTAAGACTCCTACCCCATACCTCCCACTCTTCTCCCAGGGCAACGCTTACAAGCAGGGAGGCTGGAGGATTCTTCTGAGAAGATGAAAAGTCTCAGAGGGGAAAAATAAATAGATAATATTTGGTTATCTCCCAACAAAAAAGCTATTCTACCTTCCAATCACACAGTTGAATGAAGTCCTCCATGTAAATATGAAATGAGACCCAAGATGCAGAAATCTGAAGACAGCCAACAACCTAAGAGACAGATCTCAGAACAAACAGGAAGGAAAAACTTGGAGAAACACAATGGAGGAAACAGAAGAAAACATCAAAAACTATTATTAATATATCTGATATGATGAAGGAAGACAGTGCACACAAGAAACAGTAATATGATGCTACATTTCAAAAAATGACAGAGAACATGAAAGAACTTTGAAAATTAAAACGGGGATAGTAAAATCATAGGCTAGGAATAAAATGAATAAACTATAAAGTCCCAGAGGTAGAATAAAAAGACAATGACCAGCACTAGGACGTTTTACAATACTGATATCTTCTTAAAAAGACAAAAATAAATAGTTGAGTCAGATGGCATTCGATTTTCAGGAACAACATTGGAAGTTAGAAGACAAGGGAGCAATTCAAAATCCCAAGGGAAAATGATTTCTATATCCAATCAGTCAATCCAATATGAAGTCAAATAAAGATATTTTCAAGTGTATAAAATATCAAATAGCTTACTCCTTACATGACTGTTTATAAGAAGCTACTGGAAGGTGTAGGTCCACAAAGCAAGAGAATAAATTTAGAAGCAATAAATAAAGCCTCCAACAATAAACAGCAAAAAAAAAAAAAAAAGGGAAATCTCAAGACAATAGTGCACCAGGCCTACTAAATGTAGATTAGAAAAGGAAGATAGTTTTATAAAGTAGGGGAGATACCAGGAAAAAAAAACGAGGTTGATGAATTGCTGTGTTTACAAGTTTGAATTAAAAAATTTTTTTAAAGTTGTATGTTGTTTAAAAGAAATATTTTTGCAATAAAATAACACAAAAAAAGGTATTTTACACGTGACATTTAACAAAAGTCAAAAAAAAAGTCGCTCTAAAAATAATGATATTAGACAAAAGATAAGTGTGGCAAAAAAGCATGTTTGTCTTCACTTAAAACATCAGCCTAAAGGATTAAAGCAAAAACTGACAGAATTCTAAGCGGAACATGATAGACCACAATTACAGTAGATATTTCAACCCATGTCTCTCAGAAACTGAATTCTCAGCCAGACCAAAAATGAGTAAGACTGTAGGAAATTGTAATAAGAATTAACAAGCTAATAGAAGTTGAGGATGTTTTGTTTTCTTGTCCACTGTTAACATCCTCACTGCCTACAAAAGCGCTCGGTGCATAATGGATAACGAGTATTTCGTGAATGGATAAATGAATGGATGAATATGTAGAAAAGTGCACCCCACAAATAGAAAATGTACATTTTGAAGCGCATGCAACACATTTATAAAAATTGGCCAGGTACCAGGCCACACAGAAAATCTGAAAAAAATGTACAAATGATGGGATTAGTATCCTTTGACAGTGACCAACATAGTTGGTGCTTATAATCATCATCTCATTTTTCAGAGAGTTTTGAATCACTTCCTTCTAAATTTTTAAAAGAAGTTTGTATTTCCAGAGAGTAAAATATTGACATTATAGAGAGGAAATGGGTTGAAATTCTTGGTTAGTGGTTTCTGCCTTTCCAGGAAGTAGACTTGTAACTGGACCCGAAGGAGGCAGGTCACTCGGCTCTAAAGCTTCAGTGGTCCCTTTTGTAAACTTTGTGGGTTGGACTATTTACATCTTCAGTCCCTCCTAAGACTTACCTACTGCTTATCAATATAAAAGTCCATCCATCTTTCTCTACATTTGTTACCCAAAGAATGTAATGCAGTTGATTTTTAAATAATATAAAGCATCTTGACACATCCAAGAGTGGGTTAAAAAGACACTGTCAGAAAGTTTTCGCCTTGAGCATAGAGAGGTATAGAATGAAGCCTAAATAAGGCACACCACAGGGTGAGGAGCTGTTGACTGAAGGAGACTCGATAGCACATACACATATACATAGAACACAGATTTGAAGAAGGTAATTTCTGAAATGTCACTCAGCCATTAAAGGTGGTGGTCTCTTGGGGTCCACAATTTCTCCAGGAGGGAGAGAAGCGTCCTACCTTGATCTGGAAGGGTCTTGGCATTCTCTCATGTTTCCTTCCCAACTTTAAAGCCTTTCTATCCATTCAAACTGTCACAATGCTCCAATTATCTCTGGTTCAGACTATCCCACAGTTCGGTACTGTAAGGCACTGTGTGGCTTATAAATGACTAAGTTTTGCCCTGACTGATAACATTTTCCCAAAGTCAAACAGACTCTGCTTTTGTCTCTCTGCTTTTCTCAATAGAGCTGCACTTTATTTCAATACTTCTCTTGTAATTGAGCAATTCCATAAAATCAAATAAAATGATTTATAATGGAATGATTACTCCAGGGTAACATTTCAAGTGATATTAAGATTGAAATCTAATTTAAAAGCTTTAATGTAAATGGGTCATTAGAGGAGGCTCTCCGGGGAATTTGCAATTAAACTAAAGTGACAAGGGTTTTGTAGGGGTGATAGACCTAAAGGTGTTAGAAGCCTGATACACGCTCATTTCGGATGCAGCTGGCCTTATCACCGCTGCTCGACAAGATCAGAGTTGCTGAGTGAAAGCTGCAATCTGAGTCTAACAAAAACATTCCAGCCCGTTACAAGAATTTCTTGTGAAAAGTTCTGATTTCTGTAATGGCTTTAATGAATTCATTCTGTTTAACTGACATTAATGAATCGAGTTCACTGTTGTTAAGCATCACCACACTATTTCGTACCAGCATCATACTTTTACTATGTGACTATTCATTTAACAATAAGTTTTCTATTGATGCAATGTTAAGTATATGATTCGCTGGTGTGTAATCTCTACACACAATAATAGAATGCTCCTCTTCTCTGCCCAGCCTTTTTGAATCCTGCTCATCTTCACTCTCAGAGGTTTCCTTTTTGGCTGTGTGGGTCTTTGACAATGAATCATTTCCTTTCTTTTCTAAATTTCTTTTATTTTTGTTCTTAGATCATCTATTGATAGTTAACCGTCCACGTAGGTCCTAGTTCTCCCAAAAGAAACCATGTTGAATTCTTTTCTGAGTCCCTCCGGTGTCTGGGACACTACATGGTGCATAAGAAGGGTCATGAGTATTTGATCTTATTAACAATGATAATTATTGAGAGTTAACTTTTATTGATCCTTTAAAATGAGTAAGTCATTGTTAAGCCCTCAATGTAAATGATCTCATTTAATCTTCGCAATCATTCTAGATAGCACAAGTATTATTATCTCTATGTTTAAAATCGACAAACTGAAGATTAGAAATGTTTCAGGAACTTGGCCAAGGTCACTGAGCTAATGAAGGGAAGATCTCGAATTTAAAAGCACAGTTACACATATCCAAAGCCTGCGGTTGGACCAATTAGTCTCCACATTTGAAGCTTGATGTTGAAAATGATCAACAGGAGAATCAAGGTCATGACCGTCTCTTCGTATTGTGTATATTCTTACATCTGAGTGATTTTGTACATTACCAGATTTAATTGGCCTTAGCTCTTCAAAAGCTGGACTCATTCAGAAATAATAAAAATAAAATTCCTGAGCCATCCAACAGATGTTTCCAAATGTTTAGATTTATTTTTATGAAGGTTTTATAAAAATCAATTTCAATTTATACCCTTTATTTTAGTGGATGGCAGAGATTTGAAGAGCTCTATTGAGAGAGGTGGCTGAAGTTTTACTTATTGCTTTTGAAACTCTCCAGTTTTATCTATATGATAGCTTTATGCAGAAGCAACACAAATGGTTCACAAACCACTCTTTTTTCTTGGATATTCCATATATGACAAGGGTCTGGTGATTGGAGAGGTGTTCAGATCATGAACTACAGAGCTCCATAGCAGAAAATGAAGAGATTGCAAAAACCACTTCAAGAAAGGGAATTTGGAGAGAAAATAAACAGTCTGAGATATATGCTTTCTTGCCATCCTCTCATAAGAGACACAATCTTTCCTTCAGACTATTAAAATAATTATATCATTCGTTTCAATGTTGTCATGTTTGGCAACTTGCATAGATTTGATTGACAGAGCAGTGGGGCTGAAGGGAGACTAAGCTGGGGTAATAGCTTCCAGGGGGGAGGAAAGATGTAACAACTAGGAGATCATTAAGGACCTAGCTAGTTAGAACTCCTTTTAGCTTGTTCTGGCAGAACCTCGTATGGAAAAAAAAATCAGGTATCTTTGAACCATCTCAAAACCATCAACATTTCCTTCTTGTTCTTTGTTTTTACTTTTGACATTCACTGTCTTTTTAAAAAGCAGTGGAAAGAACATGAACTAGTTAGTCAGAGGAAGTGAGTTCAAATCCTTGGTCTCTGACTCACGCTTTTGTGACTTTGGGCAAGTGACCACTTCATCTGTCAAACGGGTGATATTTCACGTGTTAATGCACAGAAGACCCCTAGGTGCTATGATTACGTGGCGTTCACACACTCCACACAGCAATGCTGAGAGGACTCCTGAGAGATGAGGACGCTGAGGTTGAGAAATGAGGGACTTGTCCAGGGTGGCAGTCATTGCTAGGGCTGGGGTTGACACCCAGATGTCGTCTGCCGCACAACATGAAATTTGCTACACCTGCTGAGCCCGTGCGAGTAGCCAGTACGGCACCTCCTGTGTATTAACTGATTTGAACTTCCCAGCCATTGTAGGCGGTCAATACTATCCTCATCCTTACTTCCCAGACTGTAAAATCCATTCTGTTGATACATTTCTCCACCATGTAACCCCCTCATTAACATACGCCTGTATGACATTTTCCTAATTTCTTTGTGAAACACTTAAACACGAAATGCTAATAAAACCCATGTATGTGTCTCCCAAAATGTTTTGAGTGGGTTTTCCCTTTCACTGTAACTTCTCATCAGACACCCTTTCTCCAGGCTCCTTTGTGGCATATGGAGAAGGACCTCACGCATCAATTTCCAGAGCTTCTTTTGGCCTATATACGGATGTGTTAAAATGCCAACCTCCTTTTTAAGACATCACCATTAATTTAAAAACCCTTTGCAATTTTCTACCACCTTTGTATTTTCTCCTGAAGAAAAAGATAAGATTTTATTGTTTCAAAGCCACCAAGAAGCAACACATTTAATGAGAAATTAATGATCAGGAGAATTATTTCAGTAAAATTCTGAATCAAGTTGAACCCCAGGGTTTTAAAATGTTCAATCACAGATCGCCATCCTGGTGTGGGAGTTTATTTTTTCTTGGCATCATGTAACTTCCTGTTTCTAAGAAAAAAGGATTAAAGTGTCCCATAAAAAAAAAAGCTCCAAAAGCTTCTTGGACATCAAAGAGACCTTACACAACAACATTTTGATGAGTTAAGTGTAAAGGAATCAAAAACACATGGATTAAATTTCCCATAAAACCCACATGTGTTTAAAAATCAAGGGAAAACGTGCTTGGCCAAATGCGTTTGGGGTTTTGTCAAACCCCAAACATTTGAGGATAGTGTGAGATGTTTAAGGAACCCAAAACACAGCTGGATCGGCATATATCATTCCAAAAGCATAACGCCAGTGGGAGATGATACAGAAGATAAACCCACAAAACTGTAGTTTTGGCCTAAAAACCACATCCCTGATTATTGATGATAAGAGAATTGTGGCTTTCAAATACCTCTCTTTTTAATTACCTCTAAACTCAGACAATTACAATTTATATAACCTGTTGGAAGTCACTTATTAAAGAGCATTTCTATTTAAAAAAAAAAAGAAAAAGAAAAAGAAAAAAAGGAATCATCATGTGTAACCTTCAGATTTTCCAACTTAACCAGATGGAATCTTTTCCACAGCCTTCAAACCTTAATCAAGTTGCCCCATGTTTTGTATTATCTTTGATTTAGCTTTGCCAGACTAAGCACATTATTAATTGGTTCTTCTTTTATTTACAATACTATTGCTTGAAATATATACTAGAGTGGGTAATTGAATTTGGGGTTTACTGTAATTAAAAAAGTCAAAAGAGCAATAAACATAAGCGTTAGTAAATAATTGCCTCTGAGAACCAGTATAAATCATCAAGATTAAATGATTTTATATCATATTTAAACTCCTTAATCTTAATTTATGATCGCCAACCTATTTTCAGTCACTGTTGGCTAGAATTTCTTGTCGGTGCTTTACATTTTAGAGGTGATGGCAAGGGACTCCTAAAGATTCTCGTTTTATGGGGGGCTTAAATAATTGATCCATGCCTCTTCTTTCTTGTCATTTCCCTAGTGCATTCTATTTATTTAGTTTAAAAAATTAGCCCAAGTCAGGGGGCGGGCAATCTTATCATGGATTAATTACTTTTCTAAATCTACTTTCTAATTTAAAAAATAAGACTTTGATCTTTTGGGAAGATCTAGTTTATAAATATATAAATGATTAGATGTTTCCTGCAGCTGAGCTATACTGTATATCACTTTTTGGGTGATCAACATATTTATTGATGGCATCATCATGATTTCCAAGGGTGTACAGAAGTTCATGCAGCCATCGTGGTGCCTTCTTAACCCTCCCCTCCCAAGTAGCTAATCGGCAATATTGCAAATTCTTCTTTCTCCTTTCTGAAATAGAAGACATAAATATACAAAAGAAGACATAAATATACAAAAATATAATGTCAAGAGAATATAAATAAACAGGAAGCATTTTTTTTCCAAAGGAAAGCAGCACTGATACAGAGATGATGTACAGATTTCTCCACTCTCAGTCTCAGACACTGCAACGTGAAGGAACAGTTTCTACACACTTGAATCTGAGTTCTGTTCTCCACATGGTAAGTTGTGATGCCTAGCAAGGTCCCATCTCAAGAGCTAGCCCTGCACATTAATAAAAATAGCAAAAGCAATCAGAATACCATTTATTGGAGCCCACCGTTGGCTAAGAGTGGAGTCGGACATTCTAAGACATTACCTTTAAAGCTCACAACCACCTGGACAGGTGGATGGCCATTGCTTCCGTTTTACCACTGAGGATGTTGAAACTCAAAAAGATTAAGTCGCCCGCCCACAAATAGGTAGGCAGAGCTGTCTGGTCACAAAGCCCCCACCTTTCCTCAACTCTGTTGCCTCTTATATATTCAAGGCAAACAAAAGAAAACAGTGACCATCTCTCAGGAGACTGAAGAGAGGGACCACAGGAGAGAGAAGAGTAAGATCCTGTCTTAAGAGGCTGGCAGCCTCTCACATCATTATGGTTCGTAGTTCTTGAAATCACAGACCCTGTTCTGCTGCCCACCCTCATGGCCACTCTATGTGCCAACGTGATACATCTTTCACTCCAGACATGACTTGGATCGGTTTGCTGCATTAATTCTCTTTTAAATTTCCTTTGCACATGCTCAGGGCATCATTTTGGAGAGCAGTCAATTTGCTCAGGGAACTGAGTCCATGAGGCTCTCAAGGCCATCACCTGTTTCTCATTATTTCTTCCCTGAGCTTAGCGAACAGACATGAGTGTTCTACCTTGGGAATGAAAAGTCTGTGGCCAGAAAAACAAAATCACATCCACCGTCATTGTGCTCTTCCTATTATAGTCACGTCTCCCCGGTCAGTGGGATGTGTCATGGAATGAAGAGAAAACCTGCTAAAGAACAAGAGTTTGAATTCATTGCAGCATTAGAGGCCTCTCCTTTAATGCTTGGGGTCAGTAACTAGGCTGATGGGTCACATGAGATGGGCAGCACATGGTAAAATCATCATGAGGCGACCCTAGACTCGAGCAGGTGCTGTCCTGTGAATGAGAACCACAGAGAGTCTACAGCAGGCCAGGATGGTGGAGAATAATCTCAAAACCCGAAATCACTACATGAGAACAAATCAGCAAAGTGAGATCATGAAAGAGATACAGTCCCTCAAAAAAGAGATGAGAAAAATGTGCGGTCTTGATCATCAGAGTAAGTAATTTGAATTAAGTGAAACTAAAATTGGGGGAAATGGGAGAAGATGGAAAAAACAGATGCATTCAAGTTATGAAAGACTGGATACATGCACTTTGGGTGACTTTTGAAAATTGGAAGCAAATTTTTTTTTCAAAACCTAATATGAGAAGTCAACAGATAGACAGAACAGATAACTTACAAAAGAAAAGAAATATAAAGGAAAAAATCCCTTTTCCCTAGAAATAAATCTGTTTTTTAAATGATGCATTCTTCTGGTCTGTTAAAATTCATATTCTTTAAAGTGTACAATTCCCATTGAAGGTGAAGATCAAAGGAAATAGACACTTTCTAACATCGCTGATGGTAATCTGAATTAGCACAAATCTTTTACAAAGAAATTTGGCAATGTGTATCAAAATCCTCAAATATTTACATATTTTAGCCTCTTGGCAAATTGATGCTAAGGACATAATCTTAAGCATATATATGATGATATTCATTGCAGTATTATGTACAGTCAAAATACAGAAATGACCCCAAAAATGTCCTGAAGTGGGAGAATGACACATCCATTCAATGAAATATGATTGCAAAAGACTATCTAAAAATTTGGGAAATGTTTTTGCTATCATATTGACTGAGAAAGAGCAAGGAAAAAAAATTCTATAACAATAACTGAGGACAAACAAAACTTTGTTATCAAAAAGACTGAAAAGAGATCTACTAAAATAATAATAAAAGCAGGGATTGTACCAGCATGTGGGGACTCTGGTTGATTAGATTTTTTCTTCATTTGCCATGACTTTCTCTTTTTTAAGAGATAAAGCTAATATTTTTAAATCAGTATCTTTTAAAATATCGCTTTGAAGGATCAGGGGAAAACCCAGAGAACTATGAACTGACAAGATAAATGCAGCATTTAAATATAAGGGAAAGATAACAAGACGGCATCTCAATAGGTTCTGAAGTTTATGGAGATAAACCTCTCTTACCTGGAAGACAACGATGTATTCAAACACCTGAAAAAGCTTGGTAAAGAGGAATGTGCGCCAAGTGAAATTCATTTCCTTCTAAAATAGGTAGAAACGTACATAGATGAAGGAAGGAAGGACAGATGACCATGAGATGGCCAGGCCTGGAGTATTCTGTTCTTTCCTTTTTAGTCCCTGTGGACTCCAGCAACAATCCTGTTTGACGTTGTTTCAGAGGGTCTTCCCCGAGACCAGGCGGTTCTCTAGACTTCCTGAATTCTCTTCTGACTCTGTAATTCTATGAACTGTAGTAAACAATAAACAATGAAGTAAGGAGCCTTTTGGTTCCTGACCTTTGGTTCCAGTTGCTGAATTCAGTGAGACCCAGTCACTCATTAAGAAAAAAATACTTTTAAAATTCTTGCTACTGTATGCTCACCTCTCACTGAAATAACACTTCCACTGATTATTCACTGCCTGTTCAATCAATAAATGGAAAGAAAGCCCTTTTTACAAGCAAATTTTTAAAAATTCTTGTTGTTAATTATAATATCTACCCAAAAAGAGATGTAGTGTGGTTAAAATGGCTGGATGTGGGCCAGGAATCATACTCTCATGTAATGGTGGTGGACTCCCCACCAGACAGTGTAAATAGTTTTTCTTTATTTGTAGTTACCCTCCTGAAGAAAAATTAGCAACTTTTGCACGTTCATGGAACAACAGGCTGTGATTTAAATTTCAGTTTGTGCAGCTCATTTTGTAATCCCCATATTTTGTGTTCTCTCACATATCTGGTCTCTATGTCTTCTAAGTTTTCTGCAAGTGCATTGAGATGTCACATTGTGTCACACTGGGTAGGTGGTACTGGAGGCCAGGTGGGGACAGGAGGGAACACCTCCCTCCACCACTCTCAGAAATACCTTCCTCCCACACATGGAGACCCGCATCCGGACCGTATTGCATCTGGTTCCAGAAATGAAGAGTGAAAACATAGGTGTTTCCAACATAGATGGAGAAGACAGGAAACAAAAATCAACTTTATGAAGTGTTTGCTTTTTGCTGAGCATGACATTGCCAAAGACGGAGATCAGTAAGAGTTTAGACATTGTCTGTGATCTTCTGAACAGCTAATAATCTACTTGGGAAGCCATGCATCCATGAATTAAAAGAAGAGAGGGTTAATTTCTATTAAAATAATACGAAGGAACAAGAGAGGCAAGAAACATAATATAATAAAGCCCTTGGTTGGTGTACAATTTGCCCCTGAAGTGTGTAGTCTAAGATCTTTGCACAAGGAAAGCGTTACAGAAACTTTGCCGGGAACAGCTAGACGTGAGAGTGGAGAGAGGTCGTTTGTCTCTGGTTGTAGGCATTTGTTCATGAAATCAATATCAAATGATGAGACATTCTTCATTTTTTTAAGCACATTATTACAAATAACATGGCTCATTAGCTTTACATATTTAGTGGTGTGTTGTCAATTACACATATGTCTTTAAGAAGTTGCATTTTACAGAAACTACCTCAGTGCTAGTGTCAGTCATTTCTCTTTGGCTGATTATGGACCAAATCGGGGAACAAGAGAAGCCCTGAGATTCAACCTAGTAAAGTATCTGCATTTCTTAGATGCACAAGGCTCGTTAAATGTTGTCCATCCTTGACTCAATTCTAAATAATTTAGACACTTGGGTGGGAGAGATGCTGTATAAAGATAAACAAAGAAAGATTGACCTATAGACCGTTTCATTATATGCTTGTTTACTTGTTTGCTTTCTTGCTTTTAAATTTCAAAATCCTACAGAAACCAGAATGTGCTTAACTGTGTGCTGTCCGGAGGGGATCAAGGCAATAATGAAAGGAAATTGAGGTTCAGCCTGAAGAATGCCCCCCTCCCCCATGCTGGCATCGCAAGTATGTTGTTTTACGAAAAATACTGCAACTTCCCTTCCTTAAAAATCATGTGTTTTGTGAAGATGGTAAATATGCCACCTTTTCATGGAGACCGGCTGTTTGTCTGGTTGGTACGTTAGCAGAGAGTACAAGTGTCTACTCTCACCCCAAAGATAAAGTCCCAAATGGATGAGACTTTGCAAATGAGAGCTCAAGGCAGGCTCTTAGAAATACTGTTACTGTCCCTGGAAACAGGAGACAGCTCCTCCTCACCTAGACTTTCAGAGCATCCATTGTCCCTGCGTCACTCCACCGGCCTGGGATTTACAGAGTTTGAAGCTAGTGACTTCACATGCTCACACCTGCAATTTTGAGTGAGGTGAAAGGAATATTTTCAGCCAAACAATGTGCTCTCATCATTCACTCTGCCTTCTTCTACGAAAGAATCATCCTCAGACAAGAAAAATCGCTATAAAATACATGATTTAATGAAATCTATCCTAGAAGGATACAGCTCTGCGTAAGCTGGGCACTTCTCTTTCTAGCAATCTTGTCTTAATCCAGAAAATATCATAAACAAATAGGAAACTGTAGCCAGAATAGGCCCTGATTCAATCTACGTCAACTTTTATTTCCTCAAATCCAAGTGGCAAGAACTGACGTTCACTGGGAGCACGCTCTGTGGAAGAGATGATACGGAACGATTTGAGTCTATTCTCTCAGGTGAGCCTCAAGACTTACTTTTGAGAAACCTGTCATTATCCCTTTTGCACAGATGAGGAAACTGAGGCAGAGAAAATGTAAGTAAGCTTCCTGAAGTAATTCAGCCGAGAAGTGGAGAATCCAGCATTGAACCTCACGTGTTATGCTGTTTGCTACATCACTGTGAGATAATCACTCTGTAACAGCTGGCAGCTTATAGAACTCATTGATTCACCTCCCCTTTAAAAAAAAAATTATGCATCTATGAGCACAAAACTGGGAATAGCTCAGAGATTTTTAAAAACAAGGAGAAAGAATAAGGAAGATGCCTATTAAAGATCCCTAAAAAGACAAAGGGTGAGGTTAGCAGGTGGTGTGATTGGGTGCAGTTAAGACATGATAAGCAGCAAATATTGCATTTTTGAAACATTAAGAAATGATTTATGTAGATTGAGATCTTGATACAATTATTTGTATGAGACCAATTGGACTGGAATTTCATTTCGAGGGCTTTAAAAAAAATATACAATTGTGTAAGAGTTGTGTTGTAACAAATTACTCTACACAGAATAAAAAACCACTGGCTAGCACACGGAACTATATTCAATAGCTTGTAATGACCTATAATGAAAAAAGAATATAACACAACATTGTAAACTGACTACAATAAAAATTTTTAAATAAATAAATAAAATATATGTATAACTGAATCACCATGCTGTACACCAGAAACCGACACAGCATTGTACGTCAACTATACTTCAAAGAAAACAAGTTGTGTTGTGATGGGTTTTACTGGAACAGAATTTTACTGCCACTGAGTCTCGGATGTGAACACCCTGCTGTCTTAGAATGGTCCCTGCCGGAGGGCAGGGAGCACACTTGATTGATTTTTGAAAGTGTAACTGAGAAAGCAGTCTTGCTGATTTTGAGGCAGCCCCTAACAGGATCTGCCAAGCTTGGAGAGAAATGGCTTTGACTTTGAGATTTGGGGGTGTGACAAAAAGTAAGAACCTGCTAGACCTGATGCTGGGTCCTGGCTGGTCCCTATTCTAAAAGTATGAGATGTTTTGTGCCTGATGGCCTCATCTCAGCGTCAAAGTCGGCCCCTCTCTGTTGTATTTTATGGGCTTCCACTGCCCTGAGTCCTGGCTGGCCTTCTGGCTTGTCTCCACCTCCTTGGGAAGTACAGGGTCCTAACACCTCCCGTTTACTCCTATCCCCAGTCCCCCACCTTTCTCCGAACCTTCTGGTTTAAACTGTTATCCAGTCCCAACCAGCTGGGCAAGACACACCAAAGAGCAGGACACAAACATATTGTGACATTTCTCTGCCTAGATTATGCGATTCGTAGCAAGGTGAGTTTCAGAGGGTGTGTAGAGGTGGAAAAACGCTCCTTTCATTCTCTTTCTAAAGCACCTTCTGGAATTTTTCTGCTTTTAGGTTTTGCTTTTCCGTTGTCATGATTGCTCATAAATAAGAAAGCATTCCAAATATTTCGACGTACATTTTCTTACCCAGAGACTGTCATCAATGCGTTCGATGACAGACGGCTGTGTTTTTTTTTTAAATGACTTTGCCCCTTTCTCAAAATCACAGATAATCACGAGCAGAGTTGCTGCTTCTTTTCCAAATGGTTGCAAATCCCCAGCCCATGTGAGAAAAGATGCTGACATTAATATTCTGGTGTGCAAGCTAATTCCTTCAGCCCAGCTGTGAGGCAGAGGCTCTGTGACCGAGGTGGGACTGCGCCGAAGTGCAGCGTGTGCAGGGTCGTCGGAAAGGCTGATCTGTCACTTGCACCTTGTGCAAATCGTGGCAGCTTGACTGTTTCCACGGGCGCGCAGAAGCCGCTCTGTCTTCTCGCTGCTGCGTTCAATTCACTGGCTGCCTCGAACGGTTCAGAGCGGCCCAAGGTTTGACTGTTAACTATTTGCATCCTGCCAGTTTCTAGACGTCCATCATCCTTGAACCCTCTGGCTTATAGAGCAGAGATGAGTAAACAGAATAGACATGGTTATTGGCTTATTCCCTGAAGAACCTGAGTCTTAACACTGCCTCTTGTAAGTGGAGGGAGAGGACAGAGAAATTTTTTTTCTTTCTTTTTAGAATTTTTTTTTGTCTTTTTTGTTTTCTTGTTTTCAATCATAGGCCAAGGAAATAAAATGGCTAAGAGATAAATTCCAGGGCCACACTGCCTGCATTTGAATCCTGGCTCAGCCTCCTGCTGACTGTACGAACTTGGGTGTGTTGCTGAATAACAGTTTCCTCATTTGAAACACGTGGCTGATAACGACACCTCCCTCCTCCATTTGTTGAGAGGATTAATTAAGATAGTGCCTCGGAGGCTTTTAGCACAATAGTTGGCATGTAGTAAGTGCTCAGTAAATTTTATCTATTAATAAGCATAACTTTTAATTTGATTTTGTAGAAAAGAGATTCCTATGTTCAAACTGCTCTATCAGATTTATTGCTGTCTCTGCTGATTATTTGAGATCACTGTGATTTACAAAGTACTGCAAAAAATATTCTATCGTATTTACCCATGTCTATAAATCTACATGCATCCTTCTTTCACCAAAGATATTTCTTACTACGTCACACACTGTACATGGAAATGAACGTACACCTTTAACTGAGAACAATGAAGGATGACTGTTTCTCTGATAGCCACAGATGAGGCAGGATAAGGGGCAAAGTGACCAAGACAGAAAAAAAGAGATGCTGATGCCTGTGGAAATAAGGACAGGGTACATACAGTGAGCCAAGCAGGGTCAAACAGAAAACTAATCAGTCTCTTGCCTCTGCCCTGTTCACCCAGCATTACTCTGTTGAGCTGAGAGACAGCCTCTAAAGGGCTGTTCTGGGGCTCCTTTCCCTCCAGGACAAGGTAATCGCCACTCTTCAGCCAAGACCTTTTGGGAAAGGACGCTTCTGGGGCGCCTTTTCATTCATGTTTGTACCACCACGCCATGAACAGAAGGTGCACCTAATTCACGTGTGTCTTATGCACTGATGGGTGGGTGGATGGAAGGAATGAAGGAAGCAGGGAAAATGCACGTCAGGACACGCCCTAAGAGAAGAATGAAAGAAGGGAGAAGCATCCATGTGGTTACTTCTGCAGAGGGTCCTGAGAACAAAAACTAAAGCTGTGTGCGAGCAAATTCTCCACAAATCCTCTACATAAACGCAGTACCTACAGTTACGGGTGCTCAGGGGGATCTGCAAACTCAAAAACAAACAAAGGAACAAACTACCTGGCGTCCAGCACATTAAAATCAGGACAGGAAAACGTCTCTCAAGACAGAGATTTCCTAGTTTTTCTTTCCTTTGAACCAGCCTGAAGCTAACCACAGTGAGGCCAATTTTGGCATAAGCTTGGTCTTCATACTACCAAGTGTTCATCTTTTTGTTTCACTTGCGGAGCAAGGAGGCAGGACGTAACAGGAGGACTAGAGTTGTGGTGTGGCGTTTTTTTGCTTGTTTGTTTTTTGCTTCGTACTTCAGTAACATCTTGAGTCAAAATAACCTTTCGTTCAGTGGCCCAAGCTAGAAGCGCTTACAGGAAGAGTGGAATCAAGGAGTGGCAGAGCTGAAGGGACCTGGGGGCCCATCTACACACATATGTGATAGGTGATCAGCCTGTCCAAGGCCACAAAACTCATTGATGGCCAAGGCAAAACCAAGGGCTGGCTCTGCACACGTCCAAGTAAAGGTTCTTTAAGCTTCCCAACTTCCTTCCTGCACTCTCAGTCTTTAAACTGTAAACATATATTGAACCAAGTCTTCTGTTTAAGCTATTCGAATTCTACTGAGTTATTTTTTTTCTGAAGTATAGTTGGTTTACAATGTTGTGTTAGTTTCTGGTGTACAGCAAAGTGATTCAGTTATACATACATATATATCCCCTTTCATATTCTTTCTCATTATAGGCTATTACACGGTATTGAATATTGAGTTTTAATTGAGATAATCTGATTTTTTGTTACCCATAGGTATGTCAACGTACATAAAAAGAATTACAAAAAGAGAATTAATCAAATATAATTTTTCCTATAGTTATAACTATATACATAGATCAATATAATTATTTTATAATGTACTTTGGTGTCTATTTGAACACATTGCTGGTGATTTAGTTTCAACCCAAATAGGAAATATTTTACTTCATGTTAAACAAGGACTGAAGCGCAGAGCGAAAGTTTTTGAGAAGACTTGTATTTTTATTGCCATAGTTAGGAAGGATGTAAATAATATGCCTTTATTGCTGATATTTTAGAAGTCTATATTTTCAACTAGACTAAGATTTTTGTTGTGTTTTTTGTCAGTTCTTTAGGTCAAGGTAACAATAAATTACCACAATCAAGATTAAATTACTTCATTAGCAGAAAATGGGCTTGATTCTGCTCCTGCTCTAACCCCAGGAAGAGGAGTTAAAATTATAATTGAAGAAATAGGCAACAGTTGAAAATAAGTGACTTCTCGGGAAACAGATGACTAACAAGATTGAGAGAAGCCTTTTCAGTGGAAACCCCAGTTGAATCCATTTTTCATGAGCTTCACCTTCCAAAGAGTTTTGTGGTCATTTCTGTCATCTTCTCAAAACCCTCAATGGCTCCCCGTTGCCGAGAGGATGAGGTGGGGTCATCTTGACCTGACATTCAGCTTGGCCTCATGTGGCCCAATCTTGTGTACCTATGCCAGTGCGGCATTCTTTACTTCAGCTCGTCTGCAAAAGCCTTGTGTTCCAGTGAGCCAGGTTTCTGGGACTGACATTTCTTGACAAATAAGTAACATAAGGCTCCAGGAAATGCGAAGATGATTAGGATCCAACAGAACTTTCTATGATGGTGGAAGTGTCCTATACGTGCCGTCCAAAACAGTGACTACTGGGCACCTCCCATGTGGCTGGTGAAGCTGAGACACTGCGTCTTTCCTTTCTTTCCTTTTAATGAATTTAAATTTAAGCAATCATACTTGGCTAATATCATATTGGATCACACAACTCTAAAAGAGCACAGGGGATTATGAATACAAGTTTTAAGCAAGTGTTTTAGTTATTTATTGCTGCCTAACAGAACATCCCACCACTTTGTGGCTTAAAACAACAGTAAATTATTTCTCACAACTTCATTGTCTAGGCTGGGCTAAGCTGTGTAGCTGTTCTCCTCCACGCAGTGTTTGCTGGGACCAGGAGATCAGAGGTGGTTCCTTCACTCCCCATCTCCTGCATCAGCTGTGATGGCTGAAGCAGCTAGGGGCTGGGTATCTCCCTCTCTTCCCACAAGGTCTAGACTTTCTTACCACATGGTAGTCTCAGGGTAGTGTGACTTTTTACATGAGACTGGCCTCCAAGAAAGAAAGAGAAAGCTTTTAGATTTCTTAAAGACTGGGCTTAGAACTAGCACAGTATCACATCTTCCACATTCCATTGGCCCAAGCAAGTCACAAGGCCAGCCCAGGTTCAAGAGGATGGGAACTAGACCTTGTCTTGTCTAGAGTTGACAAGACAATGAAAAGGTCCCAGGTCCCAGACAGAAAGTGCTGTGGAGAAATGAACTTGAGATCAGAGAATGACATGTACCTGGTGTTCTGGGTGAGGGGGAGGCATGTGCATTTGGAGAGAAGGAATTGTGGCAGCCATCTTTAGAGATTACCACAGGAAGTCTAGTAGAGCTGATTGGCCATCAAGTTGGCAAAGAAGAGTTGACAAGACAATGAAAAGCAACTTAGAACGTGAACGGAAGTGGCTTTGTAAAGATCCTAAAAAGGGGATAAAAAGGGGAGTGGAGAAGAGAATCAACAACCAGGGGATCTATGAAAGCAAAACATTATCAATCCAACCAGAAAACATGAGGGTGACCACCAGCCAAACTGAAGGTGCATAGCCATGGATAAGAGATCTGATGGACATCAGAGCTCCAACATACACTATCCACAAAACTGTTTCTCTGGTCCAGCCTTGCCTACTCAGGTTCCTCACACAAGCCCTTTGTAAGTGATCATCCTGACTTTCTCCAGGAGGCTTGTCTCAACGTCCCACTCCTTCAGACCTCAGGGTCCCTCAGACAGAACCAGGATGCCGCTCAGCTTCTTCAGACGAGATCAGGAGGCTACATACTTACTTTTCCTTAATTTTAGTTAATTTACATGTAAGCAACCACATAAGTGAAAAACATAACTAGAGAAGGCTGTAAGGGCTCTTGCTCTAAGGACTCATCCTACTAGATCTGCCTGGAGCAGAATCCCTCCACCCTCCCAGATCTGCAGAAATGGAATGGCACCGCACATGAAGAGGAGTGCTGGCAACATTCTGGTCGGAACTAAATGAGGAGTTTTCATAAGATGTTGACCCGTTATCAGAAGAGCTGATGCTTTGCTATTGAAACAGTGATGGACTAGGGCAAGAGGTAGAAAGCAGAGAGGCTTGAGTGGTCCCTGTGTGATCCTAGACAATTAATTTCACATCTCTGAATCTCTGGTTTCTCATGCAAACAATGAAGATAATTCCACCTTGTAAGGTTATCGTGGAGAATTAGATGCCAAAAAGTATGGATTCAGTGAATGCTAATTCCCTCCCTTTAACTTCATCCTAAATTTCCTTGCTATCGGTTTTAAACTATTAAGTGGAGATAATCCAACTGTTAAAGGGATTATTAAAATGATGACCTTCTAGATGGCCTGGAAATCATACACTATGGTCACACAGTAATGTTCTCTGTGAAAGGGAAGACTTGAGAAATTTAATGGTATTTCTGTAATAAATAAGCTTTATCAGAATTTAAGTTGCTTTCTATGCATTCCACACTACAGAGAGGTTTAAATTTGTTGTCTTTTCATCTGACAAAGTAATGCTGCATCAGTCAGTAGCTGAAAGGGTCTTATCTCAGCCTGATGATTTTGATCCAACACGAGTCGGCATAGATTAACTGCCGTGGGAGTCCGTCATGTCAACTCATTCTGCTTTCAGAGACTCCATACAATGCTTCATCACTGTATCAGCCAGCTGTCATTGAAAGCCTACCAGGTACTAAGGCCAGAGGGTACAAAGAGGCATCATCATTTCTCAGAGAAGGCATGATCCCGTGGGAGAGAAAAATATAGAGATTACAAGATAGCTAACAATGCCAGGCTATGTGCGATGCGTTCCAGATGAATGATAAAGACCATGTGTGCTCTGGGGGGTCAGAAAGAGCACGGCCCCACTGTGCAGCCCTGCGGGCCCAGGGTGCCCCGGGAAGGGGAGGGTTACGTGAGGCCAGATATGAGAGGCAGCATGGAGAGAATAGCATTATTGAAAAGGCAAGCCGCAGGGGAGTGGGCTCTGGTGGAGCTGCACAGACACAGACAGACATAGACAGACACAGTGAGGATGCTTGTCTGCCTGGGGCACGTGTTATATTCAGCGCAACAAGAGCTGGGGACAAGACCATGAATCCCCAAATCCTTGACCAACAGGTCCCAGATAGAAAGTGCTGTGGAGAAATGAACTTGAGATCAGAGAATGACATGTACCCGGTGTTCTGGGTGAGGCTGGATTTCTTGTCCTCCACACCCCCACGTATATTTACCTTAAATTTTGGTTTACAAATGACAGCTCCTGCAATGAGCAGATCACAGAGCACGGATCACAAAACCTGTGTATTGGCGATCTGTCATTTCCTGTGAAGCACAATTCGAAAGGAGTGTAACTAAAAACAGCCTTCTCTACCTTGTCTGGCTGAGCCCTCTCAAACAAGTTTCCAACAGCCACTATCACCTTACTCTTTCTCCTAGAAATACAATTTCCTCTTCCCTTTGCTCAACAAAGAGAACATAGAGCTAAAATCATCAGTGAAAAGGACCAGAAAAAATCTAAAGGTAGTAAATAAAATTTTAATATACGTATTTTCCTCATTCATAAATGTAGTAAAATGTATACAAAATACCCAGAAATAGTGAGGGCCTTACAAGTACAGTCACGTTCTGCATGTGACCTGGGGCAGTTGGGAAAATTGTACAGAGAGTCTTCACGACTAACCTAGAACCTACTTTCAGAATCCTGGACTCCTGTGCACTGAAGCTCTCTCAGTCCAAGCAGGCAAATTGACTAAGTGTTTACTCTTGAACTTCTTTGAACACTAACTTCTGCTTTTCAGTTTGTCGTGTCAATTTGTCTGAGCACTGAAATGGAAAACTGAATAGTTATTTCAAAAGTACAGATGGAGCCCCTTGTTTATAGTATAATTCTTTACACCAAATGGAACTGCAGGAGGTTCAAAATTTGTAAAGGTCTTCCAAAAATCCAAACACATTATTCATTTCAACAAATCTGACAATTTTTGAACTACATAAATTTTTGAACAATTTTTTTAGTCCATTCGTGTTAACTGAGGTTAATTTGAAGATACTGCTACTTTCCAAAAGGAAGTAGTTGAATTCCAGAAAGCAATTTACGCTGGAACATAATTCAGTCGGACTCTTCTATCTTGAGTGAACAAAGAAATTACCTGTAGTAAGGCCATTAAAATTAAAAAAAAAAAGTCTATGCTAACTCATTGTACAGTTACCAGATAAATGCTTTTAACAGAATGGTAATGGGTTTTAATCCACTTGCATGAGAGATATAATCAAGACATTAGCTTTCCCATTTCTCATTGATTCTTATACCATTGTAATTATATTTGTTATAAGCATTTCATTTTGTGCTTTAAAAAAAAGATTTTTTTTCTCTAGCAAGTTGTGGAGAGTGAAATTTAATGGAAAGTAGAATGATTTTAATTTATTTCAGTAAATCATGTTTGCTAGACAGACTATAACCTAAACTAGCTGGTATGTTGACAGTTCACCATAGACGGGCATTCCCATTATAGGTGATTTTCAAAGCTTGCTTTTGGAGAGAGCACTGTAAATGTGTGGTTTAGCGGTTTTTTTTTTTTGGCATATTTAAAAATTTTAATGCTTAAATTGCTACCTATAAAGAGAGAGAAACACAGAGCAGGGAGAGTAGAAAGTCTGGTCAATTGTAGGGCTTTTAGACTTTTTTTCCTTTTTTTTTTCCCAAAAGAGAAATACAAATTGTGGCTTAAAATAAAATTAGTTTCTGTCTTTGGATGCCCTCAATGAGATGTTAGTGTTCGATTTGATTTAGATGGGAGAGAAGACCAAACGTGAATTTTCCAAACCACCTTTGGATTTTACTGTTGATGGACACAATAAAATAAGAGCTCTAAGCCCTAGAGAGCAGGTTCCCAAAGGAAAAAAGAGATATTGACAAAGTGACTTACATAATTAGGTGAACCTGCCAGTGAGGGTCACCTTTCTGATACCATCCAAGATACTGTAGAGAGAACAAAATCTAACCCTCTCTCCTTTTAAAAATGAATCTCCTTCAAAACAACAAAAGAGAAATTTGGAATTTCATGAGGATTACTCAGAATACTCCCAAATAGTCTTAGCTTTGTCAAATCTGGATTTAAATGTCAGTAATTTAAGGCTAGCTTTATGAATACAATGTCTATCTCCAGCAGCTGGGCCATATTATTTCAGTGACTTTTTTTATGCTGAAGTTGGCTATAAGTTCTATGCTTGATTTATGAAGCAAAACACTCTATTTACTGTACAATGCTATAGTGCTGACATGCGGGGTCAGTCCGTAATGCACTTGGAGTGGAGCGTGGGAACAGGGTTAAATGAGCAACACGCAATGGTTTATGAATGTAAAATGTGGCTTTTACGAAAAGAAAGCAAGATTCTAAGGGCCCAAATGAAAATTGTGACAAACAGTAGCAAGCTGTTTGAATTTATTTGTAAGCACAAAGATTATATTTGACTAGGCAACTTTGGATGGAAGAGCAAAAAACGTTTAAAAAAAAAAAGAATGAAAGTACAGACTTTCCAACAACCCTCAGGGTAGTCGAATTCTGTGAGCTTAGTTACTTTTCACGTTCATCTGGGTCCTCCATTAGAATGACTGCTTCTTTTTCAGGAAGTCAGCAATATGGAAAATAAACAGGGAAATGGTCAATACGAATATTTTTAGAAACGACCATAATTGTCAAATTTGGGTGAACCATAACCTGAAAACCTCACACGTGTGCACCAAAACAATGCAGGGAGAACTAAATCATATTCTGAATTTTAGTTCTACAATGAAAACTAAGCACTCATGTAGCTTCTCTCTTACAGAATCAACAGAAAAGAAAATAAAGGGATGAATGTAAAGAGGGGGCCACTGATTTTCTCTTCTGGTAGGGTTTGTATGTTTTTTTGGAGGGGAGGGAGCAATTTTCTAAATTTTCTCAAATGGCCAAGAAAATCACATGGAGTCCAGGTGTGAGGTGGAGAGTGTGAACTTGGAAAGAGCCCATCACGGGATCTGCTAGTCCTTCAATCTATCTGTGATTTCTCCCCCGACCCACCCCGATTCAAATCCTTCTAAGCTCCTGTATCCATGGAGAGATAGTAGAACTTGAGAATAAAACCCTCCAAGTTTGTACCACATGGAAATTGTAGGATGCTCTCCTTCATGTGTTGAACGTCAGCGAGTGTACCAAGAGCGTCTAAGCTGGTTTAGGAATACGCGAGACTCAACTGCAGTTACTCAACTGCAGAAGAAGAAAAACAGGCTGGAGAACTTTGCCAGAACTGAGGAACAGCTGGAAAGTCAATGGCGAAAGGAAAGAAAAAGTGAATGAGAAAAACACATTTGTGGGAACCAATCCTTTGGGAGGCCGATTAATCTTGTTGTTTTCATTGAAGGTTAGGCCGCCACCACCACTTAGCGCCTGTCGGAGCTGGATGCTGTTTTACAGTTAAAACAATACCCACGTGAAAAAATGAAACCGATGGCTTTTGAGAAAACATTCATACAAATGTTTCCAGATTCTCCTCTGACGTTAGAGGCAATTTTGCCAGGGTTATGCCCATGTGACCACACAGATGCTGATCCTGAGAGTGGAACAGCCATGCACAATGTGAAAGCTGCCCTAAACAGGTTCCTTCTATGAGAAGAGTAATCTGAAAGCAATGCCCCCAGAGCAACTGAACACTGTAAATTTATCTTACAGGGAGATCATTCCTAGATAGGAAGGGTATGACCCAAACGCTTCAGTGAAACTGAATTTCCTGCTAGCTAGGAAAGAATGACAAGTATCTTCTAATTTGATGAACTCAGGATGAGAACTTGTGGGTCTCCTGCCACCATTGTGACTGATAAGATTCCAGCCTAATAATTGCTGTCAGGGAATAGTCCCTGCCTTTATTTGAGACAACATTTTCACTATGAAACTGATGGAATATTTCATCAGTCTGAGAGAGAGAGAGGGAAATACAAGTATCTGTGTGCCCAAGGGTCTTGGAAAGCCTCCACACTGGGACTTGAACTAGAGTTTGATTTGGCAGGATCTGCAACACCAATAGCTCAGTAGATAATCCAATGTCAAGGCGGATGCTAACCCAGTCCAGACACCATTAGACAAGTATTCTTTCTGCTGAAACGAAGTATGGAGTACAATGACGCTTCTGTAATATTAAAATGTGAAGTTGCTGTCTCTCCCCGGCTCCCCCATTATCATTCTGAGTAGCTATTTAGTACTTTTCATAGGGTCAAATTAAGATGATTGGATAAAGAAGACATGGTAGGGGGAGGGTATAGCTTAGTGGTAGAGTGCATGCCTAGCACACATGAGGTCCTGGGTTCAAGCCCCAGTCTCTCCATTAAATAGATTAATAAACCTAATTCCCTCCCCCCCAAAGTTAATAAAATAAATGTTTAAAAAAAGAAAAAAAAAGAAGACATGGTATATATATGTATGTATATACCATATGTGTATATATGTGTGTGTGTGTATATATACACACATACAATGGAATACAACTTGGCCATAAAAAAGGACAAAATAATGCCATTTGCAGCAACATGGATGGACCTGGAGATTATCATAGTAAGTGAAGTAAGCCAGAAAGAGAAAGAAAAAGACCATATATCACCTAAATGTGGAATCTGAAAAAATGAGACAAATGAACTTATTTACAAAACAGAAACAGATTCGTGGACATAGAAAACAAACTTGTGGTTACCAGAGGGGAAAAGGAGGGGAGGGTGGGGGGATAAATTGGGAGTTCGAGATTTGCAGACACTAATCACTATATATATAAAACAGAAACAGCGAGGCCCTACTGTAGAGCACAGGGAACTATATCCAGTACCTTGTAAAAGCCTATAAGGAAAAAGAAGATGAAGAGGAATATATGCATATATGTATAACTCAGTATAACTGTGCGGTACAACGGCAATTAACACAACAGTGTAAACTGACTATATTTCAATTAAAAATAAATTATAAAATAACTATGTAGAGTGAAAGAAGCCGGACCAAAAAAAAAAAAAAAGAAGAAGAAGAAGAAAGAGATTGAATGAGCACAAGGCCACGAACTAGTACAACCTAGTTCAACGCAAGTGTTGACTCTCTGCTTTGCTTTCCATGACCCAGTGTCAGTTCAGCAAAGTACTAACAGGAGTTGTCATAAACTCCTAAATTTTTGAAAAGAAAATCTTTTAAAAATTATAGATGAAATAACACTAAATAGAAAAATCTGAAGGAAAAATATCAACATCGAGCACTACAAATGGAAATCATTGTCAAGGGGTTTTAACTGTCCTTTTTCCCCAACCACTTATGCTTTCTGACACCAACTGACTCCGCCTTATCAAGGCTCAACCTCCCAGTCACCTTTGACTTCTTATTGCTCATACCTTCTAAGTCATGAAGATTATTAACCACAATCCTCTTATTTATTTATTTATTGTTTATTTTTGTTGAAGTATAGTTGATTTATAATGTGTTACTTTCAGGTGTACAGCAAAATTATTCAGTATATATATATATACTGAATATATATATACACATATATATATACACATATATATATACACATATATACAAATATATATATACACATATATATATATATACACACACACACACACACATTTATATTTTGTATATATATATATATGTACACACACAGATTTTTTCAGATTCTTTTCCATTATAGGACAATTGAATATAGTTCCCAGTGCTATACAGTAGGTCCTTTTTGTTCATCTCTTTTATATATACTAGTGTATATCTGTTAATCCCAAATTCCTAATTTATCCCTCCCCCTCTTTCCTCTGAACCACATTCCTCTCCATTGTGTTTCCTCCTTTTTTGTTCTTAGTACCTTTATTGAGGCCCTTGTCACTTCTCATCCTGTCTCTTTGTCTCCCATCTCTTCTAGTCCCCTTTCAATTCATGCCATAAAGCAGTGCCAGAGTGATCGTCTTAAAATGTGCATCTAGGTGCCTCCTGCCCCTTCCCTGAAATCTCCAGTCTCTCCCTGCTGCCTAAGGAATGGCACTGCTGACTCCCCATTATTACTCCCATGGGTCTGCACACTGCGGCTTGGAGTCTGTTTATACACAGGATACTCCAGTCCAACGCTACTCACCAGAGTTCCCTACACCTAAAGTTTAATGCTTACAATTGTTGAATTTACGCATTATTAAGACCCATTTCACACACTATTTCCATCTGATAAAATTGTTCCTTTTCCTTTGTTAGACGTAATATCCCTTTTTTATTAATCTTTCTTTGATAAATTATTTTATGTTGTCCATGCCTATAGCTACTCGGGTACTTATCTCATTGCACCAAGTTTAAACTCCTTGAGGGCAGAGAATCTCATGCTCATTTCTGGTGTTCCGTGTGGCACTCTCAATAGTGCCTCAGACATAATAACTACTCCATAAACATATACTGATTGGAATATATAAAATTCAATAAGAAGGAAAAATAAAATTGTAGGTAGTTTCAATAAGAAAGAGGTAGATTTTGAAAGGCATTGTATTTCACAACAGCTTATACACTCACAAAATACACATTCAAAAAAGTAGGTAGAAAAACTCATTTTAGGGGAAAATCTTAATGAATGCACATGATTCATATTCTAGAATGAGCAGCTCGCCCTTCAGAAATGAAAAGCATCACCATTATTCCCAAACATACAACCATAAAAATGAAAATGAAAAGGAATCATCAGGTCATCTTGTTCTTCACCCTGTCAACTCAGAATCTTGACTTTATCCCATTCCTCACCCTGATTGGAAGTGAAAGGTCAATTTTACTTTATTCTCAAGTCTTTTCATAAATGATATCAAATGACTCAGATGACTTTTCTTTAGATGGCTAGTATCATCAACAAGTAATAATTTATTCTGCTTGTGAACAAAATCTTTCCAACATTTTAAAGGTCACTAGCTGCACAAGGGAGGTTGTCACTTTCATTCTGTTTCCCTTGAATAAGTTGGTCTGGTTTTCAAGCCCATCCTTTTTCCTCTTAAGCTTAAAGAATAAGAAAGAGTCAAAGACCTTCGGATGTTCATCCTCTAAGTGGTGAACTTGATTTACTTCAAGATGTCACCTGGAAAAAAATGTTTAAAAAAAAATGTGTTGCTTCATGCCCACTAGAATTCCATGTCAGTGGCAATTGCAAAGGTTGGCGCTGGGGCGTCAGAAATTTGATGCATCAAGAAACCTACGAGGGTGAAAAATCTCTTCTGGTTTGCCTGGGACTTTCCCACTTTTAGCACCGAAAGCCCCGTGCTTCGGAACACCCCTCAGACCCGGACAAAGCGGGTGATTGTGATCCTGCTGTTAACAGTAGTGCCTGGGGATAGTATCTTTTCATTGCTTGCCCTTTTGAAATTCTGAATGTTGTCTTGTACATAGAGAGCTTATTCAAAACATTTTAATTAAAAATATAAAATGATGACAGGGAGCCCTAACCACCCAGTTGGAAAAAATAAGACGAAATGTGCCAGGTAATCCAAAAATACAAAACATTGATTAAGCGCATCTCAGTCCCAATCAAAAAGATCTCCCAAGGCCAGCAATACTCACTCATCCGAGATTTTCTGGCCCTTCTGGAACTATCGAGTAACCACAAGGATCCTACAGATCCATATATAAACCAAGTAATATCTGTAGACAGAATTGCATTATTGCACTTCAAACATTTGTAGGAACTACTGTCATAAATAAAATAGGAATTCATTCACAATTTTGTTAAAATTCAGCACGTGAATCTTAAAATTGTAGACTTTGAGAGCAGGATGGGGCCTTGGAGACCCACTCTTCCAACCCCACTCTTTCACAAATGTGGAAGCTGAGTTGGAGAGCTAGTTAATGGGATGTGTTCTCTGTGAATGAATCTACGCATGGTGCTAAGCTAATTACGGTAGGGTTTATGTGGCTCTTATAGAATTGCGATTAAGTCCTGGGGGCACACGTGATCACCAATTTGCTATCTATCTTCAATGGCATTAAACAGTGACTCCTCCACCCTTGAGTTATCATACAGTGGCAGCGTGGAGTACAGTGGGACAGGGACAAAGTCCTGTACACCATAGGCCTGGTTCTGCCACCAACTAGTCAAGCGAGCTTGGCCAAGCCATTTATCAGCTCTAGGCTTCAGTGTCCTCACCTCGAAGAAGAAAGGGACTGGTCAAGATGATCTCCGAGGTTCCTTTTCTTACTAATATTTTATAAGCCTGTAAACTGTTACAAGAACTTCCTTAGTCAAAGCTTATTGAAAATTGGCTCCCGGAGTTTTAGTAGAAGCCAAGATTACATAATCAATCAATGGCAGAGTTACAATTAGAATTTAATTCTCTGCACTCCCTGCCTTTATATCTACTTTGGTCCCCCGTAGTATACATAATTAAGCTTGCATGGACTGCCATCGGCCCCTAGGAAGTGTGGAATCACAGATCAACACAACTCTGCAAAAGAGAAAAGTAGACGACAATGATCAAGTCCACACCTGGTAACGAGATTTCCTACTTTGTGAGTAGTGACCATGGTTGGTATTATTATTGTTGTCATTATGGTTATTATTCATGACTTACATTTGAGGGACACCCTAGAGTTTCTGAGTCACCTTACGTAGATGATCTTACTTAAATCTGCAACTATACTCTGAACTATTTAGAAAGGTTGTTTTTACCATTATTTTATGAGCATGGTGATTGACGTCCTAACACTGCACTCTCCAAAAAAGTTAGCTATTAGCCGCATGTAGCTATTTAAATTTAAACAAATCAAAATAAAATAAAATTTTAAATTCTGTTTCTTGGTCTCACTAGCCCCATTTCAAGCGCCCAACAGCCATGTGTGGGTAGCGTCTACCATGTTGGATAGCACTGATATGGAACATCCCCATCATCGCAGAAGGTACTGTTGGACAGCATAGCCCTAAAAGATTGTGATCTGTCCATTCCACCTTGCTAGTAACTGGCAGAGCCAGGGCCTTGGTCTTCTGACCTCAGGTCTGGTGGCCTCATCCCAGGGAAGTTTATTCTCATCACCTAGCCTATATGTAGCTCCTTTGCCCTTTAATTAGCTGTGTTCACTAAAGAAATGCAAACCAACTTTCAACATCACTTTACGGGATGCAGAGTCACACTATTCTAGGTTACAGCATGTAGTGGACTATCAGGTAACGGAGCAGACAAGCCAAGTCTGATTAAAGAGCTAAATCCCAAGCACATCCACTGGCAACCGAAAATTCAGTGTTTACTGCTCTCTGTCTCTTAAACACCAAAGAATGTTCAACTGTGATCAGTGTCAGGCCGCCACTTCGTTTCAAAGCCCTATTCTGAATCTTGAGTCCATCAAAAAAGAGGCAAAAGCAAAACTGGAATTCATACCACTTAGAACTCTAGCCAGAGCAATTTTACCCACATTTGTTATGCACATTTTTTAAAAGTGTCAATAAATGGATGTATTAAAGGAGAAATCTGAACATGACCCTACCTTTGCCTGGGTTGCTTTGTACACAGTTGTTGGATTTGTTATCATCCACTTTCACTTCTGCACGAGCATCTAATTCAAAACAGGGGCAGATATTGACGTGCTACCAAAAGAGCAACAAAACTTAGGGATAGTTTTTTTTCCAATCCACTTTTGAAAGACCAACATTACATATTCTAAAAAGGAAACAGTATGATATCTGTAAAGTGTGAGCTCTGAAGCTATACCAGGTATTAGGCAGAATCTAGTTGTGTGGCCTCTAGTAAATCCCTTAGACTCTCTGAGACTCAGCCTCCTCATAAGGAAAATGGGTAAAAAATTACCAGTCTTACAGGATCACCTTGAGGACTGAAGATAATGTGTATGTAGCACTGAGCACAGTGAATGGGGAAATGCAGGAGTTGGTATTATGAACTTCCCTTAAGAGAAAGCCACTAACATACAACATATTGCTTCAGTGGGAACAAATCAAGCCATTAATAACTGAAATTTTTCACCTAAAAGAATTACCAATCTAATCTGTTACCTAATTGTTATTCTCCATCCCATCTCACCTTAACTATATTTATTTATAATAAACCTCTCATGGAGTGGTTAACAAAACACTGGATCCAGAAAAGCTTGTTTTTAGATATCATTTGCATACGTACATGTTTATAAATTCTACCCCAGGGAGAAAACACCAATACCCATCTTGTACCTATGTTTTATAAGAACAAGTTCTATGGTAACTTCTAAATTCATTATTAACAAAGGTTGTATTTAAGATTCCTGTGTCTACTGCTTAATAACACCCAAATTAGTCTCGATGGAATTAGCTGTAATTAAGGACATTGTGAAATATGGTGGGGCAAACAGAATTACACTGTATTACTTTATTAATAATATTCTTTAACTACACTGTAAATTGCTGTTAGGCCTGCATATTACTGCCTGGATATGGAAGTAGTCTTTTGCTATGCTAATCTAACACAATTTTCTTTTAAATGTAAACAAATTATACTCTATTAATATGCTGTTCTACTTGCATAGTTAATTATTGTAACAGTAAGGAATAAAATTGTTCTGCTTTCTCTGTTTCTGATGGAAAAAAGGGCTACATAAATAGTTTAATAGGAAACTAATTATGCAAAAAATTTAGATGCCTAAAATGTGTTTGTAATTACATTAAAATGGTCTTCTGTTCAAATATTGGAAAGCCTGCTAATTGGAGGCTAGCTGAAAATTTAAATATTGTGAATCAATGATTTTAATACAGTACGTGTTTGGTTGTGTTTCTGTTCATATTTGTCTTGAAAATGAAGAGAATGTTTAACAGTGTTTAATAAGAGGGGGTCCAAGTTTCATAGCAATGAAGTTCGTCTGCAGCAGACTGGAATTTTAAATGTGTATTTTACAGCATATCTTTACTCAAGGGCTATGGGCAACTTTTGGCTTGGCAACAAGGACAACAAAGGTATACTGCTTGGAGGATAAGTTGATGTGATACGAAAAGAAAATCTGATGTAGATCAGCCAAATCAAAGAGTTCTGGAAAATGTCCCAGGACAGGCAAACCGGAGTTGATATGGCTGCAAATTGCTAAATTGTCTTAGATAAACAAACACATGTAACAGATCACCTGCCTACTCTCCAAGGATTTCCAAGTGCGTCGCCTTATCCGTTTGTAATTAAGGAGTGTTCAAGATGTAGTGCCTTGTTCTAAATGACTGTTCGTGGCATCCACGCTCTTACTTTGCTATGGAACGGAGGTTCTAAATCTGAGAAAAATGCAATGCTAAAATAAGCCCACACTTTTGGAGAGAATTTCAACAACCTGTCCTGAATTTTAAACTATTTTGGAGAAAAAAAAAAAGAAGGGCAAACTGTTCATTATAATTTTTATGGCAATACAAATGAGAGAACTGCATATGCAGCCGGGATTAATTGCACAGATAATTGGGACCCCAGAAATAACTTTATAATTTAAAATTCTTGCCTACTTAACAGACTGTTGTGAGGATCAAGAGATATAATGTACTTGAAAGTGTGCTGAAGACTACAAAGCCCACAAGGAAGGTAGCAAGAAAATCACCACGGTTATTACTAATAATGAAGAAGATGAAACGCAACTTGTCCCATAACGTGATGCCCTCCGGATAGTTCCTTCCATTCAGACTCCTCTAGCGGGCATACCTTTGTGGTACAAGGCAGTGGTTAAGCTTGAGCCCTGGAAGCAACAGATCACAGTGGGACTTCTGGCTCTGCCTCTTAGGACCTGATACACTAGTAGGTGATGCTTTCTGATCTGTTCTAAGACTCAGTACAGGAACACAAGCAGTCGATTGATTCATAGCTTATAAGCCTCTGACACATTCTTTGGATATTTTTTGCTTATTTTGAAAGAGGAAAAAAAAAAAGATTCCAAAATCAGAATCACTGTACATTCTCTTAAAGCTACTCACTGTCTATCGGGCAAAGCCCAACACCATAGGTGATTGAGACCTTCTGCCCTCTTACCACTCCCGACCTATTAACCTGTGTGCTCTCCACTCTCCTTAGCCTAAGGGATCCCTTTTCTTCCCCTACTTGCCATATCCCTTCCCAGGTCCGGGCTGCTGGGCCTGCCCTTCTCCTTGGCTGGAATGCTCCTTCTTTCCCCTTAGTCTTCCTTTCAGCCCGAACCCAAATTGTCTCTCTTCCTCTAACGGCCTTTGTTGAGCACCCAGTACTCAGGGACTTCTCCCTTCCTTTTGAATACAACCAGCATGTGATGCCTCTGCCTGTCTCTCGGCACTTGGTTTATTATTTAGCTTTCTCAGCATCATTTGTGTTTTCCTCCAAGGGATAATCTGCCCTTCCAGGCATTTTGTACATCTGTACATTTCTAGCATAAACTGTAACCTACACGTAATAGGTTTTGTAGAGATTCTTGATCGCGGGCAAGGGCAGAAGCACATGGTGCTCAAAGAATTAGTGGGAATGTCCTTAAATCAGGATAGCCTGTTCACCCCAAGTTACCCATTTAAATGGACAACGCAAGGTAGGGGTTCTGAGCCTATTGATGTTTCTATGAGTCATCATGCTAAGCCGCTGTGTTTGAGAAGGCTTCTTGGATTCTGATAGAACTGAATAGTCCATAACAAATATTTTGGTGAAGTGGTGCTTTGTCTAATTGTACCCTCCCATTACACTGCAATTATCCACTTGTGTGTGTGCACAGTACTGGTACTGGAGCTAGACGTATAACATCTCTGAAAACTCAAATCTGTCCTTGCTGTACTAAAATTGTTTCTCATGTCTCTTTTCCAAATAGAAATTTCAAAGATGTCTGATCTCTACTTCCTCTTCATTTAGGGTATTTATTTTGCCTCACAAAAGCCAGAGCACCATCACCTGCTCTGCTGATGGGGAGAATATTCACAAACCTAACCCCCGCCTATCAGGAGTTTAGCCATCGGTATCTACCTTTGAAAAATGCCACCAGGACTTTTATACCAGTGGAGAGTTACATGTTGGTTGAGGCAATCATCAACTAATGTATTCCCTTTTTACTTCCCGCAGTTATTAATGAGCAGTGAAAGGCCAACATGGTGGAAACAGAAGAGAGAAGAAAGAACAGCGAAGACGTGGATCATTCAAAGCTAAAGAGGCAGCTCGTGAATAATGGAGAGCTACGTGCATACAAACTGCCAGAAGAAGTAATTTCTATTTTTCTGTGATATTGTCCTCAGTCCTCTCTGCTTTAATCAGAAAGGTTCTACTCCCCAGGCCAAGATTTGGATTTGTAAGGATATTCCATACAAATATCCATGAAAATGAAAAATGGCTAAATTCTCTCTAGTAAGTGGAAGAATTAACCAAAATAGCATACTTTTTCTAAGTTAAAATTCTTATTACAAAGAAGAGCCCATTGTCCATCCATAGCATGTATTCTTTACCACCTGCTGTGTTCCTAACCGCAGAATCCTAGAAGAACCTTGTTCGATGTATTGTCACAGACAGACCCAAAGACATGGCAGGTGGAAATCAGGTCACGGGGGAAGCTGAGCCTACTTTCTTTTTCCTTTTTCAATTGAGATATATGATGCTTTCTTGACTTAGTTTGCTATTTTTCCTACTGGTTGCATTATACATACACATCAAATGACCATTAAAAGCATCATGTAATCTGTGCCAGACTAGCCCCTTTTTACTCTCTTGTGGTCTCCCAGGACATGACTTACAGATAGAATATTAAAATCCAAGAAGGATTCAGCTCAATGCACATGTTGCCACTGGTAACCCATGGTAATAAGGTAACCCTATATATTCACAAGTGCCATATGCCACATGTATAGATTCATATGCAGACAGAGAAACTGTTTTTAGAAAACTCATGCTTTCCAATTAAAAAAAAAAAAAAGTATTCCCTGGAGTCTATCACCAGAGCTTTAGGCTACTGATTCAACTTACTCTCCAACTTTCAGAGCTTTATTTCTGGTTTTACAGGAATTACAGGAACACCAAGTTATGAAAGTTCTCAGGAAATAAAGAATGAGTATTTACCGAAAAGTCCCAGTGAAATGAAATCTATCAGTAGAGGTTCAAATGTAAGCTATTCAAAGACTTAGATTTAAGCCAGATAGTGTTTAAAAAAAAAGGACATTCATTTCCTAAGAAAATATTATCCCCCACTGTTAATGTATACAACAAGTTATATATGCATATATTCATCGTACATCTAAAACTTCCCATATTTACGTAATTATCCTCTAGTAATGAAGGACACTTTAATAGGCTGTGATTTTCCATGTCCTCCTCAAAACTCAAAACTTCAGGACATAGAAGGTAAAATATATTAGAAAGTGAAATGGATTCATATTTTTCAGCCCGGCCAGACGATACCAAACCCCTAACTGCAGCTTCATTCACTCTGTCAGAGAAATAGGTAATATTTTTTTCAAAAGGGAAAACTAGCTTTTATACGAATTTATAGGCTGCTTAACCCCTTCTTGTTTTGCTCTAGGATGGAAAAAGCACCTGTCCAAAACCTCTGGGAAGAACTCATCTGGAAGAGAATTTGGGTATTCTCTAAAATGATATGTTTTGTCTACTATATTCTCCACTTTCTTCTTTGTTCTCAATAACAGAGTCAATAACATCCATATTTCTACTGAACAGCCTGTTTAAGGCAATTTAGGCTTTTTCTATCATGCGTCTCAAAATTCATTCAGCCTCTGCCCGGTGCCCAATTCCATAGCCGCGTCCACATTTTCAGATATTCTATGTGTAAGCATGTCACTTTCAGGTAGGTAATTTGAGGGCATTATGCTAAATGAACTAAGTCAGACAGAGAAAGACAAATGTACAATTTCACGTATATGTAGAATCTAAAAAGGCGGAACTCACAGAAAAAGAGAGTAGGTTGTTGGTGGCCACGGACTGGTGGGTGGGGGGAAATGGGGAGCTATTGGTCACAGTGTACAAATTTCTAGTTATAAGATAAAAAATTTTTGAAGATCTAATGTACAGCATTGTTACTGTAGCTAACAATGCTTTATTGTATACTTGAAAGTTGCTAAGAGAGTAAATCTTAAAAGATTTCATCACAAAAAAGGTACTTATGTGAAGTGATGGATATGTTAACTAACCTTATTGTGATAATCATTTTGCAAAATATACACGTATCAAATCATCATTTTGTATCCCTTAAATCTCCACAGTGTTATATGTCAATTATATGTCAATAAATCTGGGGGCAAAAGAGAACAGAGCTGTATAAATTTTTCTGCCAAGTCATGTCAGTTAGTCTGACAGATGTCTACATTCTCCTAAGGATCATATTTATATTCTGAATATAAATAAGACTACAATCTCCTCCAATATTCTTACTTAATTATATTTACCTAGAGACTGGTGGAAATAAATACTGAGAAATCTTTAATTCATTTTTACTTTCCAGGTAGCAAGCATGATGTAACTCAGTAAATTGTAGTCGAGCGCATTTTCACATCAAGAAACAGTTGATACGCAGTTCAGTCAGTGAAATATGGCAGTTGAGGTGTTTTATGTGGTTAATTTTGAATACACTTAACCTGTTTTCCATACCATTTTTCTGCACTTATTATCTGTGCTGTTTCATTTGAATTATAAAGTTCATGAGCGCTAGATTCCATTTTCTTTGTTCTGTTGGAACAGAAATAACTGTCACATATGTAATGGGAGCTCAATATTAATGATAATTTTGATCGTAACCTCTACAACACAAAAACTGTAATATTTATTGATTACGGCTGTCCCAGTCTATAAAACAGAAGAAGTAGCCACTCAGAAAGGAAACTGCTATGATCTTATTCTTTCCCTTCCTCCTTTTCTTTCTTGCTGTCTTTCTTTCTTCCTTTTTTGCTGTAGTTTGGAAGACAATCAATGGCCTGAATGTAAGTTCCAAAATACGTATAAGTAAGACCTCATTGTATAGCTAGCACTTAATATCCAGAACTAAGAGGCAGGCATCTTTCACCAAAGAGTCTCTAGAGAAATGATTCTTTACCAGGGTTATAACCTGTTGGGAGAGTTAACCCATTAAATCAGTTATCTGACATTCATTTCGTGTGAATTACCTAAATTTAAGGTTATCCCCCTATATATTAGATGAGATAAACCTTCACCATAGGCATTACAGCTTTGATGGAGAAAAAGATAGAGAGGAATAATTAAGAACCAAAGAGTAATTTTGTATGGAGTATGGAATAGGTTCTGTGGGCACAGGTTTTGTGGTCACCTACCGGCAGCTAGGGGGCGGCACGAGGGCTCAGTTCTCAAAGGAGGAGCAGACGTGGACAGGGAAGCGGAGAAGAATAACAGGAAAATGAGGACATCTTGGGACATGTTACACAAGGTAAGAGCCAGAACAAATAACACCACACAGGGCACGAATTGCCTTTTCAGTTTTTCATATACAAAGGATTTTAAAGTAGAAATGTAAATACTTAGCCTTATTGGAAAATAGAAGGATAAAAATATTTCTGGAGTAACAGGGCACTCTGAATGAAAAACCTTTAAAATGTTCCTATATTTTGATGCAGAAAAATGTAAGTGTTAAGATTTTCTCCTGGGGCAATAATCAAACAAATATCCGCACATGTACAAAAAAAATGTTGCGGTGTTATTTACAATCTTGAAAGATATTAAGTGCCCTAAATGTTTGTCGGTAGAGAACTGTTTGAATAAATATTCAAATATCTAAACAGTGAAATCCTCATAACCACTAAAACATGATTATGTAGTTCTGCATTTATTGATTTGGAAAAAAATGTCCATGATATTTTTAGTGAAGAAAACCATATTTACAAAGCTGTATGTAGCCATTTTTGTATTAAAAAATTTACACATGTGTAGAACACAAAAGACTTGAAAAATATTCAACTATATATGATTATCACAGAGGTGGGATTATGATTAATTTTATTTTATTTTTTGTGTGCCTCTCATCCTTTTCTTCATAAGCAGGGAAACAGATGTCAAGATTGATATTAATTATCTAAATTTAATGTATAAAACTAAGGAACAGCTTAACTGCATGTTGTGAGCACGGCAGTTACCAAATAACTTTGGGTTAATTATTTTTGGTTTGACTAATTGATTAATTAATTGATTGACTGAAGATGTGCCATAAGTGTCAGCAGGCATACAGCTTAAGGAATTACAGAGGGAGAGTGGTGTGGTTAAATGCTAAGGTTGACTCAGTTTTGGTGGCAGCTTCAGAATGGTTCTTATTTGCTTCCTTCAATTGCTAGAAGGATATTTAAGTTGTGGAGCTCTAAGTGGCTGCCCTCAATTTGCTTCAGTTTATAAAGCACCTTCCCTTACATCTCACTGGAGACATACAATCATCTTATATTGAATCTAGGGACTAGCATCCTCTTTACAGTTAAGGAAACCGAAGCACTGAAGAGTGAATGACACCTCAAAAGTCACAAAACTTGTACAGTAGTTAGGGGAAGTCTAGCAGCTGTAACAAGCAAATATCAAAATTCCAGCAACTTAAAACAATAAATCTTACTTTCTGATTATCTTGCCGCCCCATAGGGTGTTCCTGGTGGGTAGACAGTAATTCAGGAGGTGATTCAGAGATCCAGTTACCTTGCATCTGGGACTTCACCTTCAGTCTTCAATTTTTCTACAACCAGTAAGCAGATGGGGACAGAGAAAGTGGAATCAGCGTCGTGCACTTAAGCTCCTTGATTCAGAGGTGATATATACAAATTCTACTGATACTCTATCGGTAGAACAAGTGACATGGACCCCACCTGGACACAAGAGGGTGGTGCCGAGAAGTAATCCCTGCCTCGGCAGTTGCTTTTTAGTGCATCTCTGTTCTAAGGAAGAGGAGACAATGCTACAGCCAGTAAGTAGAATCTGCAGGGCTCAAAATAGATACATGGCTTTAAATCCAGTGTTTTCGCTACCACATGTTACCTCTGCTTTCAGAGTTGGCTCAGCCTGCCTCACAGCTTCTGAGTTGGAGCTGAACTTAACACTAGGAAATACTAGAGAGGGGATTGTCATCGATGGGAAGAATGTTTGAACTGACCATGAGAAGACATCAGGCTTACGTGCTCTCTCTGCCATATCTGATTGATTGGCTCTGAATAAATCATGAAATCTCACTCCATTCCCCTCTCCCCCTTTTGTCCAGCAACACTGATGCAAACCTGTTTTTCCCAGTCTTTCCTACTTAAGCTTCTGGACCCCTCTATTATTTTTCCTAAGATGCTCAAGCATTCTTATAATGTTATTAGGGTCTTTGAGAGCCCCTTAACAGAAAGAGGTTTCACTTGTAAAACTATATACCATTGATATATTTCATGTAAAGGCTCAAAAAAAAAAAAAAACAAAAAAGAACCATTAATAGCCTTGGATAGCCTTGGTAATCTTAGTTTGGATAACTCTTCAATTGCGGTTAGGCTATTGGAAGTGTAGGAAAAAATTGCCCTTCCCCATGAACTACCTCTGTGGACCAACTGAGAATCACAGATCTTCATGTCTTCCCAAAGCCCCAAAACATCTGAAAATGTCTTTTATTTCTGTAATGTTGACAAGTGAATTCCAGTCACACACAGATCCCCCCGTAGAGAGCATGTGCTGGAAATACCGGTGTTCCCCTTCCCCACTTGTCTGAATCCAGAAGTGTATATTGAGTTGAAAGTGCTTGGAGGTGATAGGGTGATGGACAGTGGGGAGGATATTGAAAAGCTCACTTCAGGAAGTGGAGCAACAACTCTATCAGAAGCCGCGTTGCCTGTAAGAGTGTTTGTTTGAACTCGTGTTTATCATTCATGAATCCATAATTATCACTCCATCTTGAAAATCTCACGCTCATCCTCTTTTCCATCTTCTCAGTGAAATAGATCAGAGAGAAAAATGCAGAGAACTAGCAAAAGGAACTCCCATATATCCCTTCTCTCTGCTAGCTTTGTCAAATCTTAACATTGTTCTACACTTCCCTGGAATCTGTTTTAAAGCGTTGGTATGATTAGGCATTGAATTTCATGGAAAACTAATTATTCCAGCCTTATCTGTTGATCTAGAACAACTCATTACACTATTTTATTATTATTAAGAATTACACTAATTTTTCCTGGCTCTTTGTTTTTCAGTACTAGTTTTAGAGTCACATGATAAGATTCTTTTTATTGAAATAGCATTGATTCATAGATTAGTTGTAGAGATACGAATTAATACCTTTACACTTTTAACTTTTCTCATCCAGGATCTTGGTTTAGCTTTTTATTCTGGCATTCTCTTTTGTCTTTCAATGATGTTTTTAAAGTATGCCACAAAAATCTTGCTCATTTTTGTTAAAGTGATTTTTAGGTATCTTTTATAGTATTTTTTTTTTTTTACTATTCGAAACATCTCATTTTTAATTATATCTTAATTGGTTATTTCATGTGGAGAGAAACACTATTCAGTTTTTGCATATTGATGTTTCTGAACCATCAACCTTTCTGAATTCTGTTAGTTTTAATAATGTGTCCATAGAGTTTCTTGATTTTTCTATGTAGAACCATTATATTACCTAAAATAAGTACAGGTCTGTCTCTTCCATTCTAGTGTGTACATTTATTTATTTTCTCTCGTCTTATTGCATTGGTAAGGCTGCAAGTAAATACTAAAGAGTATTGATGGTGGTTCTTTATTCCGATCAAAATGGAATGCTTCTAATTAACAGTTCACGGATATATGATGTTTGCTCAAAGTTTTCCATAGTTCATTTTTCAGGCTTGAACATTTTCCTTCTATTTCTAACTTGCTCTGAGTTTTGTATTTTGTTCTTGTTTCTTAATTATCAATGAACATAGTGTTTTACCAATTTTATCTGCATTTATTACGATAATTACATTTCTTTTAACTTGAGATATAATTGACATAAAATATTGTATTCAAGTTAGGTATACATAAAAGGATTTAATATCAAACATATGTAAAGAACTCATACAACTCAATAGAAAAAAATGTAATTCAGCAAAAAACTGGCAAAGAACTTGGACAGACATTTTTCCAAAGAAGACATACACACAGATAACACATACCTGAAAAAGGTGCTCAATATCACTATCAGGAAAATGCAAATAAAAACCACAATGAGATATCACTTCACACCTGTTAGAATGACTATTATCAAAAAGTTAAGAAATAACAAGGATTGGTGAGGCTGTGGAGAAAAGGGAACTCTTGTGTAGTATTGGTGGGAATGTAAATTTCGTATAACCATAATGGAAAATCACATGGAGTTTCCTTGAAAAATTAAAAATAGAACTACCATATGATTCAGCAATTCCACTTCTAAGTATTTATTCCAAGAAAACAAAATCATGAGCTTGAAAGGATATTTGCACCCCCATATTCATTGCGGTGTTATTGCAATAGCCAAAACAAGGAAACAACCTAAGTGTCCATTGACAGATGAATGGATAATCACATTTTTTTTCTGTTTGTCAGCTAATTTGAATTACATTAGTATATTTTCTAACTTTAAATTTTTCTTACATTCTTGAAGTAAACTCTACTTGTTCATATTTTCTAAAATATACAAGTAGAGATAGTTTGTTATTATTTTATTTAAGATGCATGCAAATACATATTATTAACCTATATTTCTATATTTTATTCTCCTTTTAAAGTTTTTAACCAAAATTACAGTTTTTTTCCTTCTCTATGTTCTGAAATAAAGAAAGACATGATACATTTTTCTCTTAAAGATTTGGTGCTGGGCCATGAGTTATTACTTGGTATTATCATCCAAGACACCAATTGTCCATTTCTAGATAGTATCACATTTATTGAACTTTAATTTCAGTAGCTATATTTTTATTTCTAAGATCCCAATTTTTTTAATATCTTCCTGTCCCTTTCTTAACTCTGGCTGCCTTTTTTTCATAATCTTTTTTTTTTAATGAGTATAATCTTTTCATTTATCTCTTTAAACTTTTGAAACATTCTCATTTTAGTTTTTCTCTGACTATACCATTAAATTAATTCCTATTCTGTTTGTTGATTTTATTGATTATTTTGTTTAGCATTAGCTTTCTTTTGTTTTGGATTTGTTTCTGCAGAATTTTTCTATTTTCTCTCTGTTTTTGTCTCCTTTCCTCTTTTTATCTGTCTTCCTGGGTTCTCCCTTCCCAGTTTGTAGTGGTTGAGACTGACATCCAGTCAACATCCAGGTTCTATAAGCGTGTATCCTTTCTCCTGCTCCATCTTGATTTGAGAGATATTACAAATTCAGTCATCAGATGGGCTGGCTCAGTTCCTTGTTTTGAGACAGTGTTTTTGTCTGCTTGTCTGCCTGGGCCCACTGAGTCCTATAAAGTTATGACTTCAGGCAGTGAGTCAGCAATAACTTTTTTCATCCCCATTTCAGGAGGTGGTGGGCCCACCTCAGTTCCTGGCTTCAAGCTGTAAGCTTGGCTAGGGCTGCTGTCTGTCTTGGTGCAGCCCACTCCAAGCTGCCACTGCCTGCTTCCAGAGTTGGAATCTGTCAGATCTGCACTTTCATCCCTGCTCATACTTTGTGTTTCTGTTTTATTTGTGATCCATAGAAATGTTTACTCATTTGTGTACCTAGCTGTATCATTTTGATTATCTGGTTTTTTTTCATTTCCATCTGTAACTGTCAAGTGTTTGAAATAGAGGACTTTGTTAAAGCATAATTTCACTTAGCAATTTTACCCAAAATTGCTGAAAATGCATTTATTAAATTCATTTTACATCTTTCCTAATGCTTAGTGAGAACTATGCATTTCACTGACCTTCATGTGATCATATTAAGTGAACAAATCAATGAATGAATAAATGAATAAGAAGGAGGGAGTAAAATAGAATGAATAATTAAAAGAGAATGAAGACTTACGAGCTAATCAAATAGGCTTAAATGATTAAAACAATTAATAAATCACATAATTCAAAGTTTATAGGTAGAATAGGTTTGGGGCAAGGTTCTATCAGGACTGCAGTTTTTCTCTGTCATTCTCTTCACTCAGTCTTTCTTTGACCAAGAGTTGCAGAATACCGACTAGAAGCAACTAAGACAACTTGCTTCTTTATTCACATGTAGTGAGAGAAAGAGAGTGCTTTCCCATAACTCTCTCAAGAGTAGAAAAACATCCTTAGAAACCTCCAATAACCTCTAGCTGGGTCTCATTAGATAAAACCATATTAGACACACATTTCCAAACAAAGGACTAACAAAAAGAACGGGAATGTCCTTACACCAACCTGGCCCATCCTTTAAGCAGGAGTCAGTTTCTCTAACCATACTGCTGCCTCCTACTGAGAAAGTATAGAATAGATACTGAAGAGTCGACAATTATATCCACTGTAGCAGGTATTTGATTTGTCTCTTTTAATGCCAGTGGGTAGTTATTTTATTGAGTATGGAAGATGGTATATTTAAGTTAAATTTCATTGTCCAGTGTGGGATAAAGAAGTGTATTTTTAAGTTTGTTCTGTTTATAAAGTGGTAACTATGATGGGGGAAGTAGTCCTCAAAGTAATTAAATGTATTTTATTCACTGGATATGTTTTACTTATTAAACAGCTCCTTTTCTAAGTTCTCAAGCAATCTTAAAAAAATCCCATAAGGCAGGCATTATTACTACTGTTCTCATTTTACAAATGAACACTGAGCTTATCAAGTAGTAGGTGTTACTATTTGGAGAAGATAGGGTTATAGAGAGTGTGGCCAATCAACTGGATGATCATTTAGGAGTTATACACTCTCTCCTTGCACCTCCACGGGAGGAGTATAATATCCTGCTCTATTGATGCCTGGCTCGGTCATGTGACTTGATCTACTCAATGAGATATTAGCAGACGTGAAATGAACAGAGTTTTGAAGTACACTCCTGCAATTTGGCTTGCTCTTCTGCATCTTCACCACTGCCATGAGCATAATATGCCCAAGTGGGTCCACAGGGACCAGGAGTATGAAAGAGACATGCAGCAGACCTGGTCTAACTTGCAGCTTGGCACCAGCACCCATCGAGGTTAGCCTAGATCTACTAAACCCTTACAGTACCAAACTCAGGTACATAGACAAGAACAATTGTTATATGAAGCCCCTGAGTTTGGGGTATTTTTATGCAGCATTAATGACGTATTAGCCAACTTACAACAAGGAAGAGAAAATGGAAGCAAGCTGGCAATAAAAAAGGAGAATATAACTAAAATCAAATAAATATTTTTAATTGACCAAGGTCAGTCAGAAAATGGTAAAACCAAATTCAAGTGTAAATTCTCTGCCTCCAGATCCTTTAGGTTTCCAAGGCATGCTTTGACTCTCTATAATATAAGAAATGTTGCAAGCAGGTTCAGTATTTCACTGTAGCACTGTAGTTTCCATGAGCAATTCAACCATATGATCACATGGATATTTATTCATCCCACCATCACACTGATTTGTCAATAAGAAGATATGTCAGTTATTGAATATAAGAAAAAATGGGCAATAACTAATTATAAACCATTTATAAAACTTTCCTTCCTATGTTTCAACCACACACTTATTACAGATCTGCTCCATCCAATATGGCAGCCATCAGTTACATGTGAATATTTAAGTTTAAATTGAATTAAACTTAAAATTCATTTCCTCAGTCACACTAGCCACATTACAAATGTCTGTAGCCACATGTTGCTATGGCTACCATATTGAACACCCCACTAGAGAATGTTTCCTTCATTATAGGAAGATCTAGTAGGCAGCACACTTACAGAGAATAAGCGAAGTAACATCCTCTTTTCAGTTAAGTCTAGTTGACTCATTTACAGAACTTGGTGAATACTTTCAACACATTGCACTTCACCAGGAATCCCCGACTAAGTAAATCTCGCTTGAATTAAGACATGTGGAACTACACAATTCTGTCAGCAACGCTGGTTGGAGATGTTAAAGAAAATGTGTACAGGTAGTCCTGGCCTCTGGCCTCTGGCCTCCTGATTCAGCTGGAGCTTACGGGATAAAAGAGCTCCTGTCTCCATCTGAAAGCATCTGGAAGCATGCTCAGCAGTCCTGCAGCTGTGCTTACCTCCAACTTGCTGCCAGGCTCAGAAGGGAACAAAATAAATTAAAGGGATAGATCACAGTGTTTACCAAGGAGGGAAAATCCCCAAATCTCTAATGGAGAGAAGAAAGAACTGGTGATTAAAAAAATCTGGGCATTGAGAAAATGACAACTCTTAGTTCAAACTGGCTGCTGTCTAGAGAAGTTATTTTCATTCTCTGGATTTTGTATTCTTATGTGTAAGACAGGTGGACCATAGTTTCCTACTGCCAAATGCCATAATTCAGAATTTCCCAGGGTTATCGGGTTAAAATCGTCTTCCACCCTCTCCTCCAAGCTCATCAGAGAGCTCTGTTCCATCTACAGGCAGTAGACAAGATTCACTTACCCTTTGTGGAAATCTGATAATACCCATGGGCTAGAACATCTCCTTAAGGAATTATAAACATGTACATATAGAATAAGACTCTGTATGTAAAAGTGCTTGGAGCTCTTGCATCTTGAGAGAGGAGCCACCAAGCCCACAATTCAGAATCTTAGCTTTAGTCTCACTATTTCTCATGGACACATACACACACACACACACATAAACACACACACACACACATAAACACACACACACACACACACAGAGTATTTAAAATATTATAGTTGCAATAGCAACTCTTAACCTGCATGAAATATAAAAATGAATAAAGGCCTGGTGTGAGCAGAGTTTTACAATTTATTTTCCAAATGAAAGAGATCCCTTGTTTCTTTTCATTTGGTGGCTTGGCTTATACTTTTATTTCTACAGTCCAGACAACCAGCAAAGTTAAACTCAAGCCTCCTTTACAAAAGGAGCTTGTTTCAAAATAAAAAAGTTAATAAAAAATAATAATAAATAAGGGTGTTTGTTTGACCTTTCCTGAGGGTAGATTATTGCCATGGTGAATGAGGTCATCACTTACGCCACAGGTATTATCTTCCACCTGAGTTTCCAAACTTAAATAAAAGTACCAACACTAAAAGCATTATTACACTTATCCATACAGAGATCATTCAATTCCAAACTGTCTTAGATTCCAAAAAAATAATTTAGAGGTTAAATATCAAACTTTTCTTTTTTTTTTCTTATTAGTCAATATAGTTTACACAGGAAAAAATATTAACAGATAATTCACTCAAATCCGCCAACCATTCAACGCTTCAGCAATTAAACACATTATTAACTTATGACTGTTAATCAGACTTTTCTGAAGTTATTTATTTATCCCAGGAATACAGTTCTCATTAAAGTATATTATACATCTAAGAGATGTGATTGAATTCATCACAAGGCAATCAAGTACTGCGTGGAAGCAAAATGAGAAGGCACTCTTGATGAAAGAGGTACAAACAGGATGCGACATGGCTCCTATTTTCAAGAAGTATACATGTAATCTGGTAGGGTTGAAAATGCAAGCTATCATCAAAGGTTTAGGCACAGTGAAATATTGGTGTATATCAAATGAAATGCAATACTTTCTGACTGGAAGGATCAGAGAAGGTTTAGCAGAGAACAGAGCACTGGGGCTGAGTCTAGAACAATAGAAAGCATTTGATAGATGAAAAGGGAGGAAGAATGCTCCTGTCCAGAGGAAGTACGTGTAATGGCATTTTCAAGGTGAGGCGAATTTTATCATGAGACTAAGCATTGGGCACGTGGGGGAAGGTGAGAGGAAGTGGAGCTGGAGGGGCACACTGAGAGCAGATGTTTGAGAGCACTGAGTGACAGCTTAAGGGACTTGAACTTGATGTGTAGACCATCAGAAGTTTATTTTGTGAGTCATCAAACATTTCTAAGCAGGGGAGTGACATGTTCTTGTCTTTGTATCAGGTAGTTCATTCTGACAGCCCATGAAGGATGGCTAAAGTTGGAATCAAAGAACTCTATTAGAAAAATGTTTTGCTGTCAAGAGAGGGTGCAGGCTTGACAGGGGCAGGAAGGGCGGGGGGCAGATAAGTAGGAACATTTCAGATGCATCACCATGGAAAGGGCAATGTTAGTATTTTCAGCCTTGATCAATAAGAAGAGTTTAATCTACTACAGTAAATCAAATTTGCTTCCATTTTACTTCTTTTTCAAAATGTTATTTAGTTTTGGATGAGCCAAGATTTCCTAAAAATATAGTGTTAATGTATATATTATGTATCTACATTAGTATATTTCTATGTCATATCCTGTTATCTATTGCCTGACCCTAACAGAGAGTGTAAGTCTAAACATAGTAGACATTTATTCATTCAGCTATTTATGTGACCTACAGACCTTCACTGAGCTCCTCTTTAGTATACAGGACATGGATAATATACACATATATAACGATTGTAAAAACCATTTTTTTTAAACTGAGGTGTAGTTGATTTACAATGTCACATTAGTTTCAGGTGCACAACACAGTGATTCAATATTTTTATAGCTTAGACTCCATTTAAAATTATTATAAAATATTGGTTATATTCCCTGTGCTGTACTTTGCATCCTTGTTATCTTACTTGTTTTATACCTAGTAGTTTGTGCCTCTTAATCCCTTTCCCCTATCTTGCCCCTCCCCTCGTCCCTCTCCCCACTGGTAATCCATGAGTTTCTGTTTTGTAATATTCATTCATTTGTTTCATTTTTAAGATTCCACATATAAGTGTAACATGCAGCATTTGTCTTTCTCTGTCTGACTTAGTTCATCCCTGTTGTAGCAAATGGCAAAATTTCATTCTTTTTATGGCTGAGTAATATTCCATTGTGTGTGTGTCCGTGTATCTATGTATACACACATACACATATGTGTGTATATTACATTTTCTTTATCCATTCATCTGTTGATGGACAAAACCCAAATATTTTCAGTGTTCATGGGAAAGACATTATTTCCATGTGAAAGATCAGTAAGACTTTTTTGGAGGTGGTGGTATTTGACCTGGGCCTGGGAGGATGAGAAGGATTGGGATAAAGATGGTGGTGAGAAAAGACAAGAGGCCAGGTGGGTCAGATGTGTCTGAGAGATGGCTGGGAGTCAAGGGTAGCCGCAGAGTGAGGATTTATAAGCAGAAGTGAAAGCTGAGGTGGGAAAGGTGAACTGGGACCAGAGGTTGGGTCACCTTAAAAGTGAATTTTTTTTTCTAGAAGACAACAGTCACTACTAAGGATTTGAAGGGATTTTTATTTTTAAAATACTTAAACATGCAAAGAAAGGCAAATTTCATGTGATATCACTTATATGTGGAATCTAAGAAAAGATACAAATGAACTTATTTACAAAACAGAAATAGACTCAGACATAGAAAACAGATTTATGGTTACCAAAGGAGAAAGGGAGGGTGGGTGGAGGGATAAATCTGGAGTTTGGGATTAACAGAGACGCACTGCTCTATATAAAATAGATAAACAGCATCGACCTACTCTATAGCACAGAGAAGTATATTCAATATCTTGTAATAGCCTATGATGGAAAAGATACCAAAAAAAGAAGATATATATACATATATATGTATCATCTTTATACATGTATATCTTCTATATATATATATATGTGTATATATACACACATGTGTAACTGAATTACTTTGCTGTATACCTGAAACTAACATAACATTGTAAACAACTATACTTCAATAAAAAATAATATATAAAATAAAATACTTAAACACATTAAAATATCTTAACTTGTTTAAAATATTGTTCAAAATAATATTAGAGTCAAATTCTCACTTATTCTAGAAAGTTTGGCTTCATTTATTTTGTGTTTTAAAGCTATCATAAAATATAAGGGAATTTGTCTCTCTCTAATTTGAGTAACTAATTAGCATACAGAGGATTAAAATGTTTGGGGTGTCATCAATCCTAGGTTCTATCTCTGTCATAGAAACTTCATCATGCTGTTGTGGTTAAAGGGCAAATGAAAATATATTACCGAGAAATTAACTGCAGTCTCTAATGCCTCTATGAAGTGGCCAAACTTTATTTAACAAAGGAAACTTTCACAATTATAACTATTAATTTGTTTTCATTCATCCAGAACATTTAACTCTGTTTATTAATTTAAAAGAAGTAAATGAAAATATCTGGTTTGGGAACCAAGTGCTAGAATTTCATAAATGATCCTGTCTCAAAATTGCTACGGCTGAGCAATACATCCCTGGAAAATGATGCTTATATTTGTAATAGAAATGTCACCAGAGCCTTAAATATAGCAATACGACCTGACTCTATTCCTGTGCAGCAAAGTCGTATTTGTAATTGATTTTGACTTGTCTCTCCTTCAACGTGTGCTGAGTTTGGTGGCACTGGACAGGATTTTTAAAATTTTTAAACCCTCATTTTAGTCTAATTAGAGAAGTCTGTGAATCAGTTCTCTCCAGTTATAATTTTTCCACACCCATCTTTCTCTTCTAAGAGCAGATGAACGTGTTCTTGGAGTACTTTAGCAGGGATAAGGGATTTCAGTAGTGGTTAGCAATAGTTTGTAGAACTCCCGTGTCTTCTAGCCACACTCAGGCGATGAGAGGTAAAAATGAAGAAATCTCTAAGTCAGATTTTTTATTTATACAGAACTGAACTTCTGACTGTAAGGGCGCTCGCTGACGGACATTCTACAGCTGTTACAAAACCATGTGTCCACATTATTTATCAAAGTGATGTGATGGTAATTGCGGTCTTTATTATGGTACAGAAGTAAGCAAGACAAATAGATACACATACTTAATGACTTTAGCATCCAGCATTCAAAAATCCAGTTAATTATTTGTGGCTGGAGACATATAAAAACAGAAGCACAGGCTGTCTGTGCAGAATCCAATGAAAGTTGTATTCAGCAGTATGGATTCCAAGCTTAAGAAATTAATTTATGAATGATTTCAGAGATTCTACCAGAAGGAGAAAACACCAGGGCTCCGTTTAACCCTTGAGCTAGCAGTCTATGGAAGGAACAGTGCCAGCTATAAAAAAAATAATAATCAGAGGCCCATGAATTGCTCTTTTAAAATGGTTACGTTAAAACGCAGACACCTGTAGTTTTACTAGTTGCTAAAACGGCTTGTAATCACACATGCATGAAACAGATGTGTAACCGGAGCTGCAGCAACTGGTTTCCATTAGACAAACACAGGTGAATGGCGGGCAGTAGGAGGAATGGAAAACTGAGATTTGTCCACGTTCAAGTCTAACATTCAAGATTGCATGTAAACCTTCTAACGCACATTTTATTAAATATACATTAGCCTGTCTCTGGACTCTTTTTAAATCACAAATGCTTACATTTTCCAAAATGATTTGCTTAAATTTGGACAAGATAATAATGACTAACATTCATCCCCTAAGATGTGTTCTTCAAAATACTAGTCTTACTCAAATGGTTGCCAATGCTACATAGGAAACTTTTTAACAGACTTTAACTTTTTAGGGGTTTTCTTTCTTTCTTTTTTTTTTTTTTTGAGGTTTTTTTTAAACAACATTGCTTAAAGGTCTTATAAAAGTCAACATGAAAGGATATTTCCAGAACTACATTAAAGGATATTTCCAGAACTTCAGTCTCTCAAAACACATGAGGGGCTCAATGCTAGCATCCTGGAGTTTGGTTGTTATAAAATTTACAGTACGGTGTGTCAGCTCATCTGGGACTGAGTCACGCAGCCGGGGATGCAGAGCACTGAGGAAGTCATGTGAACCGTTGCACAAATACATTTTTGTCAGTGTTTGGTTGGAGAGCTGGGACTCAGCTGAACTTTAGGGGATTGAATTTTAGTCCGAATGTTCCAAAATTCTGGTTTACAACAACATCTGGGATGTGGAGAGTGGCTCACTCATTTTGGAATTCCTTAGAAAGGAAAAATGAAATGCAGACAATAATAACATTCAACCAGCGCTGTCCTTCCAGAAATCTTCATCACACCTGGGATGGAACCTTTGAGCCAATGTTTCCTTTCCGATGTCTTAGAAAAAGGAGTGCAGACAGAATGAATGAGCAGGAGCAAGCAGGCACCCCTGTGAAAACTTCTCTGAACTGAGAAGGAAAACAGGATATGTGTTCATGCTCCCATAACTCATCAGGAAAACTCATTCCAAGTCATTCCCAGGGATGGGCTACTCCCCCAGAAGACCTTATCTTTCCACATTTTTTTCCACTCGGAAAACATATTTTTTAAAAAAAATCAAAAGTCTTTCTTGGAATGGAAATGCAGCTCTTGCAGAATGTGAATGAAAGACATTTTGACCCGAAGGTGCACACGGTGTTTTTAAAGGACTATACGGCTGTTCATTCTGCAGCCCCAGCAGTTTTCTGGACTCACATCATTCCTCAGAGACTAAAGCACCATTGATGTCGAGGAAGTTGAGGTGTAGAAAGCACCTGCTAAGTCTTCAGACCGGGGCAAAAACAGCAAACGGATTCAACAGGGCAAAGCTGTTTGGATATTACAAAGCCATTTTGGATACTCTCACTATATCCATTAAACATTCATCTCTGCCCTGACAACTATGCCCTTGTTCCAGAAGCTTGAAACTACTGGGTCTTTAAATTATTCTCAACCGAGCGCTTCTGGAAGTGTGTGAATTCTTTCAGACTAATGATAAACCATTTACTACATGAGTGTTCCACAGTCAACTGGTGAGCCACCGAATCGAAAAAATTTAGCCTTCCCATGTTTTGAGGTTGTGTATACATTCTGATTCAAGAAGGTACAGTTCTCAAACCTGGCTGTGCTTTGGAATGACCATTAAAGCTTTATTAAAATGTAGAAGAATGGGCTTCAACCCCAGATTTTCATTCAGTTGGCTGGATCTTCAACATCTAATACATGTAAATGTAAATCTACAGATAATTTTCAATATGTAACCAGGACTGAAAAATACCAATGAGGAGCTAAGTGTTTATCAAAACTCTGTCCATGCACACTTGCAAAGTGAAACTTCCAGGCCCATGAAAATGCAGGATTGCTGAGCTCATTGCAGCTGCATTGGTCCTTACTGGCTTGTATGTTTAAAATGTGCAGAGAATGGAGGACAATCAAGAGCAGGGAACATAGAGGCAGTTTAGGGATGACTTTTGAAGCTCATTGTGCCAGTTACGCAGCATTTGTCTCCCGTTGTCAAGTTTTGAGGAAGAGACCTTTCACAGCTCCTTTGTAGTAACTAAAGAAATCAGTCCTAGATCTACACCAGGGACCAAAGCTTCCACACAGCAAGAAAAACATTCAGCCAGCCTGTGGATATCAGGTTTGCAGAGACAATCATCCACCTCATTGTCTAACTATTTTTCACCTTTTCATCAGACACTGACAATTTATAAAAACATCAGTTTTATAACTTCAGTAAAATCATTTAATCATGATTGTTTAAGCCACATAAAAATGATTAATGGATTAATAATTGTTGAGAGAAGGAATATAGGACCGAGAACATCCCGAGAATCAAAGATTCCAATGTTACGCAGCTCCAAATTACTTTTTTTCAATCTTTTGCTTTTTTCCATTAAAGGCTAGATCAGCTCCTCATGTGTACTTTATTTTTTATTAATATAAAACATTTACAACCAAAGTTAGATTATCTCAAAATCTTTAACTTCCATAAAAAAAAAAAAACTCTTTCATTTCAAAACTGGAGTTCTATAATATTGAATTATTGTTAAACTGGAAGTTATAAACTGTTGCAGTCTTTCACTCAGATCTTCTTATAAGGATATTTATATCTTTTTTAGAGTATTGAATATTTCCTATACCTGCCAGAGAACACAGTCTTGTGAAAAGCCCCTTCCTTCATGCAGGGGCTGTGGTGTAGAGCATCTTTCTGCCAATTCTATAAATGTAAGGAGAAACAAAGAAAGAAGGGTCCGCTTGATCACAGCTCCTCTACCTTTGAGCATTAGTCTCTGCCCTTCTACTATGACCCGTTCCCACACGTAGCTGCTCTTTTGTTATGTCTCACCCGATTTCACTTTAAAATGCCAATTTCCATAATAATTTAATGCAGCTGTTAGGATATCCTTTTCCTTTTGATCATTGTTATTAATGATGTGCTGTAGCATAGGCCAGGCCAGCCACCTTAGCTACTCTCCTTAGACAGCCATGGTGCATTCTTCCTGCAGACCCTGCCCCCCGCCCGCATCCTCCTGGCCACACAGCCGGCTTCAGCCCCTCACAACTTTGACGGGGCGCATCTCCCACAGGAAGTTATTCGTCCAGGACTTAGGAACTACGTGGGCAGTTCTGGGGGATACGCAGTCAGAAAAGAAATTGTTCTTCAGCGTTCCCTGGAGAAGCAGCCTGGCCTTAATTGTAGTCTTCCGTTTGCTGTTGAATGGTTTATGGTCGAATCTTAATGCTTTTTGTGGGGTTTGGGGTTTTTTTTGTTTTGTTTTTGGCAACTGTTAGTTTTTTCGATGTTTTGAAATCGCTGCTCTTTAAGTGTGTTTTCCTCCCTCAAATCTAAAGGTGTCAAAATCAATTGGTGAAACCCTTAAGGTTTTAAAAGGAAAAAAGTTCATTAACCATAGATTAAATATGATAGTCAGAGATAAAATGCTTATTTTAGGCAAGCTTGTTAGAAAAAAGAAATGGACAGTATTCGTGTATAATACCATAAAATCATATTTTTATCCTGTGCCTTAGCCTCCAACACATCGTTCCTCCCCATAATTTTCAAATAGGTAAAAAGCTTTAAAATTCACGATCACTTTTGTGATTTTAATACTTCCTCCAGCAGATGCTCATTTGAGAGGGCTCTATTACCTATTAAGATTTTTTTGTTGTTGTTCTTTTTGATACAAAATATCTGTTCTTTAAACAGATCAGTTCTTTAATAGATCAATATAGAAAATATTTTCTCTTTGGGAACAGAGCTGTTGACACTGCAGTTAACTCAAAAGTTAACAAACATGTTTATATTCATTTCATTTGAAGGTCTCTTCTTAACTTTTAGTAAATGATTTGATTTAGTGCTTACAAATGATCGCTGGAAAAGATTTATTATTTGGGAAGTCTTTTTCAATGAGCTGAAAGGCTGTATCCTCCACAGTGAATTCTGGTGAGGAATACACGAAAGAATTTCAGGCTCTGAAATAAGAAAGTTCTTGGAATTGTTTTTTCCGGTTAAAGCCCGGCCAAAAATTGTGTCATGTTTTAATCGAAAAGCATTTAGATAAACGACATAAGGTAAACGTCTTTGCAGCAGCCAAAACATTATCTTCATTCTTGGTTTACGAAATATTAATGTCATTTTCGTGGCAGGAAACCTTTTTTGCTTTAAGCATCTCTTTTGAAAAAGAATGTCAGAAAACAGAAAACGTCGACTGTGTTGTAAAAGTGTTTTTAAAAGGAGGATGTTGGCCATGACTTTGAACTTCTGTTTCTATAATAAGTCAGCCCAGGACACAGAGGTAGGTTGGCAACTATTTAAAATCTGTGCATAAGGTCACTGTTGATCTCACATTCTTTATTGACAATGACATTAACTCCCAACAAGCTGCATGAGAATAAATAAGGCCATGGAGGAAACTAGAGAAAAAGAAAAGGGAAGAAATGAAGCTCAAATTGTCAGGAGAATAATCATCAGAAGGAGACAGTAATGACATCTGAACAGAGACCTGGAGTCTGAAAACCTCATTCTTCTTGTTTCCATGTGACCATTTCAACGGGTCTCATTTCCTTAATCCGGAGGATGGGTAAGGATGGGAGGAAAAGTTAGATGATGTAGCAGCTGTTTTCTAGCCTTGATGTCCACAATTCCTCTCATGGGAAATAAGGAAAGGAAACCAATGGGTGATCCATGAGCACTTTTTGCCAAAGAATGACTTACCCTGTGAATTGCTGATACTTACTAGTGACTAAAGTTATTGAAAAAAACATTTTCCAGTAGAAGAGTAAAACCATGAATGAAATACTTTTCAAGTACCTTCTAATTCCTTAAAAAGAAATTGTCCCACTGCACATTCACAGAAGTCCTGTATCAATGATGCTCAGCTCTAAGACTGACAGCTCAGATGAAGTCCATCCCCATCCGATACAAAATACACAAAGCAGGAACAGACACATTTTACAGGTAAGCTCAAGAATAGCTTCCCAAAGTAGAAATGAGCTACCAGCTCTAAGTATATGGCAGACCATGACAAAACTCCAGGTCTGTGATGTCAAGATTAATTCCGGGTCTGGCTATAGGCGCCTTTATTCCGATACTTCCCTCCCCTGCCATCCTGCTTCTGAAGCTGACACAGCAATCATGTTTCAGGTCTTGAACACACATACACACCCACGTATGTATGTATGTTCATAGATTTGTGTATGTTTATGAACACACACATGTATGTTTATGAGAGCTTCTGAAAGTTATATGCATTTCATTTAAACAATAATGCCCTAGTATAGGGTATTCCTAGGGTCTGATGACTGGCTAGTAGCAGATGATGGACTTTGCACCATTAATTCCAGGATTTTGCTAATCTCTATGGCATAACCTTCCCTGAGATTTTCACTACCGTTATTTAAAAAAAAAAAAAAAAGAGTAAAAATGCAACCTCTTCAAGCCCTAAGGGCACAGATTAGTTTTATGGGAAGTACAATTTCATAGGGGACCCTTCCACTCTCTGGATGGCTTTTTTCCAATGAAACGGCATGAATTCCTTCTCAGGAGATGAATCAGTTTGTAATTATTGTTACTACATATTTTGCTTAAACTGCTATAAATCGACCAAGTCAGCATGGCCTTACATGCAAAAGTTTCCACTTCTCTCTTTTCTTCCCAAGTCTCAAAACCAAAGGAATGGACCATGAATTGGAAAAAAAAAAAAAAAGAAAAGTATTCCATGCTGCAGACTTTTTTTAATTGCTGTACAGGCAAAACAGGTGCTGAAATGTGAAACCCTTTGGAGGCATTTTCTTCATATAACAAATCAGGGCTCACACTAACCTAAAGTGAAGCTGGCTTTAACGTGGAATGTGGTACAAAAGCAGTGCCTATTGACAGGCGATCCGTAGATGAGTGCCCCAAAAAGACAAAAAAAAAAAAAAAAGTATACTGTCACTTTAAGAAAAAATAAACTAAAATACGAACTACCAAAAACCCTGCCATTTCCAGCCTGGGCTTGATTAATGATTTTTCTATCTAATAAAAGGTTCACAAACCATCTGTTTTTCTCCCTAATGCCTTGCCCAAAGGTTTTTCGTTCCTATTTCAGGCTCGGGGCCAAATGACATTCCACTCTCTTTTTTTTTCCCAGCCTTGTAAACAAACCCTTCTCTCTTTTTAATCTTCCAGTGCTGTTTCCTACTCATCGTTATGCATATTCATTGCGAGTAAACATTTTTAGTGTCTACACTTAATCTCTTCCACTGGCAATTACTGTTCTCTGCTGTTTTGTAATGCAGAAGGGCCAATGCTTCCCGTTCTAATAACAGCTGGGCCGCAGATGGGGCCTGCAGTCATTGTAGAAAATAAAAATTTACAAGATGCCAGTGGAATTTATTTCAGTTTTATGGAGTCACAGGAGGAACCTTTCTGTTATCCGCCTTCAGTGAAATCTGTAGGCACAAGGCAAGCTTTTGACATTTAATCAAAGGGGGGTTCAGGTAGGGTCTGGAACAACGGGGGGAAGAAACCAGGTGGATCGTATTAGGCAGTGCCATGGTTAATTTATTTAGAAGTGATTGGCTTAGATGTGTGCAGCCAATATTTGACATCATGTATATATCTTGTTTAGCATCATGCCTCTAAATTGTTACCACCGGAGAGACAGTGAGCTGTCACTGTGGACCTAACCAGGTGTTTGGTCGCGTTGCTGCTTAGAGGTGCTGATGGAGATGGCACCGTACTTACCAAAGACCGAGCGTTTTGTGTGGTTTCTAAAAGTTGATGCATTTTTACTTCACAGCACCAGTCTCTGAACTACTGTAAGCGCTTCTTCAGCAGAACCCCGGGGGTGTTCGGATGGGCTTTGGAACACGGGCTGCAACCTTTAATTTAACAACGTGGTTTGACTGGGAATTTTCTGTTCTACGACTCGAGTATGTGAAAATGGGTTTATCTGAAAGACTGAAAGGTCCGATGTACGCAGTCGCGCTGATGCCAGGCGGGATTCGAACTGTGCCCTGGGTGTACCCCGCAGCCCGAGTGCAGTGGCTTAGAGCCCTAACTGCGACTCCCGCAACGGAAAACGAATTGTCACACGCACACACTGTCAAAACGGCAACCCAAGTCCAACACGGGGCTTTTTCCTGGAAGTATTCACTATGGTTCTTCAGCCCATCCTGCCGGATCCCTCACTCTGTATCCCTTCCTTACCCGCAACCCTCTCCCTCAAAATCTGGAAAGGGAATCCACCGAAGTCACCCAAGGATACCGCACCATTAATTAAATACATGAACGTGGGCTTCAAGACTAGGTGGAACCTGTGCCAAAGGCGCCCATGTTTTTACGCGTGGGGCCCTCTCGCCGCACACCTTCAGCTGGTTGCCTAGCAACCAGGAGAGACCCACTGAGCATGCTCACTGAGAAGCCTAATTGCTATCACAATTTACTTTTGTTGTTTTTTTTTTAAGCCCATTAACCAAAACAGGATGTTTTCCTTTTCGAAGGACAAGTAGAGTCGGCATGAATTTGAAAGGCAAGAGAGTATGTTTCAATACCAGAACAATTCATTAAATGCCGATGGCACGCCTGGGTGCGGGTTCACGTAACAAACATAAAATTTGGAGCAGATTGACATTAAATAAAGTATAAATTCCTATTTATTCCGATTTTTATAGACTCTTCTTTTTTTTAAATTCTCTTTACTGTGGCTTTTTTTTCCCCCTAAGAAAGTCTTCAAGAAAGGGTATGTGTGTGTGAAATTTGATGTCATATGATCAAGTGTATAAAGAAACTTCATTAAAGATTTAGATGGATTTCTACAGATAGTGTGTTTCTCTTCCATGTTCCTCTTTCTTTCCTTCTTTTCTTCGTCTTCTTTTTTTTAAATCTCCTAATGGTTCCAAGTCTGAAGCTAAGATTTAGCTCCGTTAATCTTTTCACAAAGGGCAAGGCATCATTTTGTGTACCTCAGAGATAAAGGCCGTTTTCCCTAACTTCCAGACAAAAACACATTTTCTGTTACATTAACCTAATCTATCCACTTATTGAAACCTCTCCATAGTTACCCGATTTTTTCCTAATGTCTAGATTTGTGGATAAAATATACTTAGGACTTTAATTAGTTATTGAACCAGCTCTATTACTAAACAGAATGCCTTTTTAAATAAAAGTTTCTATTTCAACTGTTCCAAAATTCTCTTTCAATTTTCAAAATTTCTAACTCATTTTGAAAAATTAACTCATTTTCACTTTATATATTTCGTATAAATACCCGTATATTTGCATGAATGTAGAGATTCTAATAAGGGGACGTCCCTTTTTACTAATTCCACGACTCTGTCTGTTGCCCAGTTAGTCCTGTGGAACCGACTATGACAAGTGTATCTGTACCCGGTTGCCTTCATGCTGGGAAACACAGGCGAAAGCTCTCCCACTCCCTTTGCAACTAACAGATACCAGCAAGCAAAGAAGATGAAAGAAACTCCGTGAGGTGGGAATCTGGATGCTTATCTAAGCCTTGGCTGTACCACAACCCCCATCTCCTACTCCAGCCCCCGCCCCGGCCCCCGCCCCGGGCTTTTTTCTCCTCCAGTGACCATGGCATTCTGGGTAGAAAACGTTGTACTGATGGTGCTTCCGTGCTCAGTGTCGAAGAGCACAGGACTGGCTCTCAGTGCAGCGGTACTGCTTCTCTAAGGGTGTGTGTGTGTGTGTGTGTGTGTGTGTGTGTATTTTCCCAAACAACGATAGTCCTTGTTTACCCGTGAGCCAGTGGTTTTACCATTCCCTCTGACACAGCCAGCAGAGGGAGCAAAATTGAGCAGATTCACAGTATTCCCCAAGGTCCTAACATCGGTAAGAAATCTGGAAGACATACTGTATAAGAAATTAATAAAATCAAAAGATTTCATTTCATGACGATTAACCCTATTATGCATAGAGCGGGTCAAGCAATGGGGGTAATGAAAAGCTAAATGAGGCTAATTGGTGCAGTCAGGAGCCTTGGAGGCCCGTGGTTGCGAACAGGATAATGTAACTGGTAAAACAGCACTTGTATCCTTTTTCTTTCCAAAAAAACTGTAACGCAAAAAAAAAAATAAAACACACACACACATACATACACATGTATACACAATATGTGTGTGTTTTTCATTCCATAGCTGGAAATAGTTAACGTTCCATTTATATAGTTTCACATATGTTCTTTAATATGTGAATAGAGATGCTCCTTAGGGAAATCTTTCTTCATTTTCATTCATGTTAACAACTTTCTTCTCCCTCTTCTCTACCCAGTCCTCTGTTTCATGGGTTTCTCTCTCTCTCTCTCCCTCTCTCACACACACGTACACACACACACGCACACGCACACACACACACACACAAAGACTCACACCCATTGTACACACATGGACCCTGCAACAATTTTAGTCCTTTGGAACTACTAACAAGCTTTGATAGGAAAGTAATTTTTCAACTTCTGTTTTATCCCCAACCTAACAGGTGACTGGCCTGAAGGGAGTTTGTCCCCCGTCCCCTGCTTCACGTGGCTGCCTCACTGCATCTCTACTTCTCAGAATTTAAATCGCATGTGAACACTCAGGAGTAATGAGAGCTTTTATGAACGGAAAGAATTGAAGCCATTGTTTGGTCTTCCTCCTCCCTCTCTCGCTCCCTCTAAGTAGATCCGAATTGATTGTTTCCTCTCACCTGTAGTCATTTTCCTATTTTAGTGCATTGATAATATCTAGACCCATGTTGTTTTCAAGTTTTCTCAACCTTAATCCCTAGAAATCCTGTAGAGGGTGTCAAATTAGAATTCCATTCCCACAAATACATCTTCACATTTCTGTGCAGTTAATTCAATATACTCATTAGAATTTAAGACTCTGACACTTTTTTGCTGAAGTGCATCGATTTCCTTCGTACCCCCTGCTTTTGTGCTTTCCCCTGCGTCTTCCTTCCCACCCTCTCTCCTGCTATATTCAAGTATTTATATTCTACATCTCACCCAAAAAAAAAAAAAAAGAATTCTACTGGTTTCAACTCACAAAAGATCTCTGTCATATAGTCGTCCCCCTTTTATACAAAACCTGACGTTTTGGGTTTGGATGTGGCAAAACTTGGGCACCAAATTTGTATGCAGAGATCCAAAGTCTAAAAAAAATGTTATTAGATGCTGATACACAGCATGCTCCTTTGTTGGTTATAAAAGGAAAGCATTTCCTTTTCTTTCAGGTTCCATACAAAATAACAAGGATAGCAAATAACGTTGTGATACGATTTCCAAGTACGTATGTGTTTCCGACCGCATGGAGGCAAACTAAAAAGCAGAATTTCCTGATAGATGCTTTCAAAATCTCCAAGAATTGCAAAGCAACTTTTCTTACCAAAGTGCATTGGAGCCATTCCTAAGACGGTCTAGAACCCTTATTCATAGAAACCAAAAAAAAAAAAAAAAAAAAAACCTCCAAAAATTTGGCAAACATATCCTCTTATTAAACAGGGAAATACATAAACGTGCCTACTGGTTTATTACAATTGACATTCCTTTAGGATATGGAGTGCATGTAATAAATATAATTGTACAAGTATCATAAGCCATGGTTAGAAGACTCTTCTACTGACTTGATGGATAACACAGATTTTCAAAGATTTGGGTAAAAATTGCATATATTTTCTTCCTACATCTACATGCAGATTTCACTAAAATAGAAAGAAGAATGCTTAAACTGGGAGAGACGGAATCAGATGTTTTTTAAATTACGCTTTTGAATGCTATAGAATTGGTTCCTGGAAAGGGTTGGGATTTTTTTAGTAGAAAAAAAAATCAGAAAGATATTTTAAGAATGCATACCTAACGTTTATTTTCTTATTAGTAATTGTTATGAAACCAGAATGCTTTGCCAGCCTCTCTTGACTACACCTGTTACTAGATACTTCCAAGAGACTCACACACCAATTTTGCCGGAGTGCACGGGGTGTATTTCCCGTTGTTTTGATTGTACAGTCAGGGCACAGGCGGCCTGCCTTCAAACAAGAGGACCCATTTTATTCAAAGAGGGAGAGTGATGTCCTTGGAACTTCAACCTTAACAAAACACTTTTAAAAAGGACACACTGATGGGAATGGGAAAAGATCCAAAGAGAGGCATCCAGGCAGAGAAGAGTGAGTGTCTGACAGAGAAAAAAGGGACGTGGATTAGACCAGCAAACTCAAACGACAGGTTCCCAAGAGACTTCTAAAAAATCTGTATGAAGTCATTACAGGCACACAGCATAATCTCACGGGGTAGGTTCACGTGCCAGAGTGCAAAGAAACTTTGCCCTCCAAGCTGAGTTCCTGCCGAATTAATTCTAAATATTCCCCGCAGTCTTAAGAGTTTGCAGCCCCAAATTGCTTAAATGATGATTAGTTGAAGTTCCTCTGACAATTTTGGCAGAAGTAACATTTCTAGCTGGTTGATTTGGGCATCAAAACGCACCAATGTCTTCGGACATCTGTACTATAGAGACACCCTTATGCTAAAACCCAGCTCCAGCACTCCCCTTACAAAAATAGCACATTTCCGTTCGTGCAGAACGGTGATTAGACTTTCCCAACACAACTCATACTTTTTAAAAGGCGCGTCAGAATTTTAAAGTGCATTAAATAAAGGGCATTGGCACATTAACGCAGCTCTTGTTTGAGGAAAGATGCCGCATAATTTCCGCTGAGCTGTTGCACAAACCTTCAATGGAGAAAGTTCTCAGAGAAAAAAAAAATACACACATGCACATATTCTAGATGTTGAGAATAGTGTCCTTGAGAATTGAATAACCTATATGTACATAAAACTAAACCTTTAAAGTGCTTTGTTTCACATACTTAAGGCGGAGTGAGAGTCCCTGGGGGACTGTTGTTTTGCTAACGTCCTCAGAATATTCTATTCTCCCCACCCCCCGCAGCTGTTGCCTGCGTGGACAGACTAGACAGGATATTCTGCTCTGTGACTTTTGTAAATAGATGTAACTTTCTCCGACATCTAAATATGCATTTATAAGAAACAAATGGCGTCCTGTATTAAGGGGCTTTCAAAATGACCGTGGTGTTGTTACAGGAATAGGGTGACAGGTGGATTAGTTCCCTCTTGGCCTTGGCTCTTGCCTGCTCATCTCTGGCATAGGTGCTGAGGCCACCGGAGATAAGGGTTCCATACATACAGAGTACCGGAATCATGATGTGGGACACCCAGTGTACAGCTCCAAGTCCTGATCTGCACGCCTGCTAAAAGTGACACTGAAAATACAAAATGGGGTGGCACAGAAACCCAACCCCGAATTAGGCAGCTTTTCAAGGCTGGAAGAGACTTAATTGAACGGCTGCATCCAAAGCAGCTGGAGAAACTTGCCCGGTGGCTTTTACTCCATGGTTGAGCATATTTCCAAGTTGAAATTCTTAACAAAAGGAAACTGAGAAGATGGGGGGAAAAAGTTCCTTGTATGAGGAATAATAACAACCAAACACCTTGAGAGTTTTTAGAGCCCGTGTGGGTTGGAAAGACATATCTATTTCGTTGCTACATCTTTTTTCTATTTCCTAAGCCAATGTCAGTTATACTTTGTCAGTTTGGAACACGGAGAAAACAAAACAAAAGAACTTTGCTGTGAGCCACGTTAATAACAGCATTGGCCTTCTGGACGGTGGATCTGCTCCCAGCAGAAAGATCTGGTAGCTAAGCCTGCCCAGATGATTAGCTGGAAGAGTTACTGAAGTTCATAGTTTAAGTAATGGCTTTCACCTGTAGGCTTCCAGCCACAATCAATAATTTTGCCAAGAGAAACCCACAAAGTGCTCAGTGGGATATAAGTAAGCCTCCTTTCTGAATCACAGGTGGTAGCATCATGCCTGGTCATTGACTTTCTTTTATGCCAGATAATTTCACTGGCTTCTTGCTCTTAAGAGCTGCCATCTCTTAACTCTTCTCTTCTGTATCCCATGTCATTTGTCCACTCTAACTGATCCAGATTTTCCACTAAAATTGTATAAACTGCCCCAAACTAGACCAACCAAGATAGGGTGAGAACAGATGAGGTCACCAGAAATATTTACTGGGCACTAATGGTTTCCAGTCCCAGTTTAAGTCTTAAAAAAAAAAAAAAAAGTAAAAAAAAATTTCCTAGTCAAAGTTCAGGCATCAAAGACCAAAACGGTTACACCCGTAGGAAAACAGGTACCCCACTTAACTAAAGCAACATGGAAGGGCTTTTGTTGTCATAAAAGCATAGCAATGTATAAGTAAACAAGGATATTCATTCCTCATGTGCTGCAGTGATGTGCAGAATTTGGTCAACACTGAATTCGCAGCATCACAAAAGAAAGGGCTGTGTACGTTTTTCAGCATGTTCCAATGACAAGGAGATATATCAGAAAACAAATAAATTAAACATAGTACTCATATAGCAACAGAAAGAGATTCTTTGGAGCAAGCCCCTTGAGATGTCAGACCAAGGCTCAGTTTCCCTTCCATGAGAAAATAAATTGTGCGTTTATCTCAAGGGACAGATCACAGATTTTATAATTCTGACGGAACAACTGCAGCACAGCCTCACCCTCCCTCATGTGTATATGTTGCCATATAGGGGGGGAAATGAGATGCAAAAGTCCCATTAATAACAGCAGTTGCATGCTTAATTTCATGTGCACTGCACTGAAAAATTACTTCCTACTATCTAAAATAAGATTCAGGAAGAGCCTGGGAAATTAGGAGCTCTTCCAACATACCTTCGCGGTCCCTGTGTGAACACGGAGCTGGTGACTCAAGTCATTTAGCAGACAGATACGGAGAGAGCGGTTAGTGATACCCTCAGGGCAGAACTGATGGGAACAAGCCAGAGCTCAAGGACCTGCTCCCAACGAAGGGAGAAGAGTATTGTCCAAAAATGATACAGATGAACTTATTTCTAAAACAGAAATAGATTCACAGACAGAAAACAAACTTATGGTTACCACTGGGGAAGTGGGAAGGAGGGCATAAATTAGGAGTTTGGGATTAACAGATACACACTACTATATACAAAATAGGTAAACAACAAGGTCCTACTGTACAGCACAGGGAACTATATTCAGTATCTTTATCCTCTAATGGAAAAGAATCTGGAAAAGAACTTTTACATATATTTATATATATGACTGAATCACTTTGCTATACACCTAAAATCAACACAACATTGTCAATCAACTGTATTTCAATTTAAAAAAAAAAAAAAACCTCGCAATTTTTTTTACACCCAAACAAAAGGAACACTGTGGTCTTACAGAAACTTCTGATTGTGAAATACACAAGGCAGGCGACTTCTAATATACTGGTCTCCAAAATGAACTCCCTCCTGGTTGTCACCATTCTTCCCCACGGTCAGTATGAGTGGTTAAGGTAATCTTGGCTGGATTCATAGACTCATCAAATTTTAGAGCTGGAAGACGCCTAGGAGCTAACTGGCCTACTTTTAAGTTTTGGAAGTCTAAATCTAGTAAATAAACTAATGAACAAGTAAGTTAAATCTAAATAAATTAATTAGCCTTAATCCTAGATTTAGTAGTCATTTAAATTTGGTAATTGATTTACTGGTATACCTAGATAAACTATGAACTACTTTATTTTTACAAAAATAAAATAAAAGCAAAACCTGTTTCTCCTCCAGAGTGACCAAACCATACCGGGACTTTGGACTGAGAACATCTTGGTTTTAGTAATGAAAGTCCGAGCTTCTAGGGACCCCCCTCCACCCCAGGAAAACCAGGAGGGTGGATCACCCTGCATTGCCCCCTGAATTTTCCATTTCTATTAATGACATGGCATTATCTCTGGGGCCCCAAATCTCCAAATCCTCTTGGCCTTTTGTCCCCCACATCCAAACACTCAAAGAGTTTCTGTCTTTTAAGTCTCAAGACGCTCTTTTCTCTACCATTTCCTTTTCGTTGCCCAGTGACAGCTCGAGTCCCCTTGACCTCCATCCTGGATGGCCACGAGCCCCTCCCTCTCCCTTTTCACCCCAATTCTCATTCCACACCTGGTCCACCCGCAAACCTCTAGAGATGACATCACAGCACTGAGACCTTGTCACTCTGTGACTCACTTTAGTGACTCTTATCCTGGCATCCAACACCTCATGATACCTCCCCAATCTATTTTTCTAGCTTTATAATAAGGGAAAAAAAGAAAAAAGCAGAAAGCTGCAAAGAGGAGATAGAAAAATTGTGTCCCAATTCACCATTCTCCATCACTTGCCTGGTATGTTAAAAAGGACAAGCCACATAGCCTCTCTCGGCTTCAGTAACCCCAGTGGCACAGTAGCGTCACCTTTTTAAAGGAGAAAGCTAGTCCAGTTGATCTTACTAAGTTCTGATTTTCAAAAGTTGTGATTTTATGATCCCTTCTATCTTTGCTTATAGACTTGATGGACTCTTAGGTAGCTCCCCATTCGAGGAACAGGCCCTGAGTTTTCCCAGGTGAGTAACTTTTCTGTATGCAGGTCTGTCTGTCCTTACATCTCCCCTCAACTGTCCCTGGACCCTCCTGGCAAAGGCCGACCCATTGTGCCCCCTTCCACAGCCTCAGTTAAATCTGTTCACCTTCTCTGAATTTCCATGGCTCATTGTTCTTTACCTCTCTTGTGACACTGATCAGATGATTCTCGTTTGTGTGGTTACCCTTATGGGAGCCCCGGCCTTATTTCCTGTGCTCCTGTGAGCTTCCAGTGACAAGACTGCATCTCATTTATAAGAAGGCACTAAGGCATGGTGGTTAAGAGCTATGGGTTGACTTCTGTGTCCCCAAAGAGATAGGTTTGAAATCCTAACCCCCAGTAACTTGCAATATGACCTTATTTGTCCATAGGGTCATTGCAGATGCAGTCAGTTAAGATGAGGAACAGAGTGGGCCCACAACCCAATATACTAGTGTTCTTCCAAGAAGGCAGGCTTGTTAAGACAGAAACTCACAGGCAGAATGCCACGTGGTGATGAAGGCAGAGTAAAGCTGCGGTAAGCCCAAAGGAATGCCAGGGATTGCCGGGAGCCACCGGGAGCTAGAAAGTGGTATTGTGGGGTGGAAAGGATCAGAGGGAACACGCCTCTGCTAACACCTTGATTCCTGACTTCTGGCCTCCGGAACAGTGAGCCAGTAAATTTCTTTTTGTTGTAAGTCACACTATTGTGGTTCTTTGGAGCCTATCCTTGGAAACTATTAGAGTCAAACTGCCTGGGTTTGCAATCGTGTTCTGCTGCTTACTGGCTTGCGTGATCTTCAGCAATTTACTTAAACATCTGATGCCTCCATTCTCCCATCTATGATATAATCATCATAATAGAAGCGCTATCCTAGCATTATTTCAAGGAATCAAAGAATTAATACATGTACAATTTACACCAGGGGGTGGCAATGTGTGTAAACTATTTTTTTTTTTTACCATTTCATTTTTCATCCTTCAACGTCATGCATCTGGTAGGCATTCAGTAAACTTTTACTGAATGAAAGAAATATATAAGTTTATTAAGGAAAATGTGTTTATCCAGACATAAATATTCAGCTTATACATATTTGTTGACTTGATAATTGGAGTCAGATGGCAAGATGCTTCACTCATTGTCCCCTTTACGCTAACGTGCTGAGTAAGTGTGTGGGTTTGAAACCAGGTCCAAAGGCTAGTTCTTCTGCTTCTTAGGTGTATGACTTTGTGTAGTTTACTTGGCCTCTGTGATGCTCAGTTTCCTCAACTCTAAAATGAGGGGTTCCTAAGGGGGGAGGGTGTAGCTCAGTGGTTTAGAGCACATGCTTAGCATGCAGGAGGTCCTGGGTTCAATCCCCAGTACCTCCATCAAAATAACTAACCAAATAAACCTAAATACCTCCCCCCAAAAAATTAAAATTAAAAATAAATTTAAAAAATAAAAAATAAAATAAAATGAGGAAATCCTAGAGTTTTAGTGATGATTAAGTAAGACGATGCCTGAGAAGCTTAACTTTCACAAATGTCACCTACTGCGATCATTTCATGTTTATGTATTTTAAAGTCCTTTGCTTTTAATGTTTTCCCAAGTTCTAAAGCAGTATTGTAAATAACTTGCATGCTTCAAACTCACTAATAAAGCAGGACGCAGAAGGAACCTGACTGTACCTGGCCAGGTCTCAGTCTCAATGTCTTGATGCCCAAAACAGTGCTTTCAATTGAGAGCAAATTTGACAACCCCCTCCCCGCAGTGGGGCATTTGGCTTCAGGTTCTCATGACTGCAGGGTGGAGGGGGGCTGGGGAACGGACCTTTACTCCCAGGGTTGTTGCTAATCACCTTCTAATACACTGGACAGCCCCCAACAACAAAGAATTACCCAGCCCCGAATATCAGCAGTGCTAAGATCGAGAAACCCAGCTCTAAAATGAGGCAATTGGGCCAGGTGCTGGGTCCAGGTGAACTCTTCCAATCCTTCCAGCTCAAAAATTTCATAAGTCTCTGATTTCCATAATGCATCGTAAATACCATGCTCTCAGGCTGTTCAATTAATTATTTTTATCACTTTCTATTTTTTAAGCTGTGGGGATTTTTTCCCCCTGAATGTCAAGACAGTAATTATTTAAGATAATCTAAGTTCTCTTAGACGTTAGCCCAATTCTCACTGTTGCACCTTCTGGATTGCTTGATCCAAATGTTCCTATAAAAGCTTTTGGTTCACTGTTTTAGTTAGGATACAGGCTTAGCACATGTGACAGGAACCCAAAATAACAGTGGCTTGAGCAAGATAAAAGATTATTTTTCTTCCACATTTATTTCTCTCTCCCATCCCTGTTAAGAGGTGGCTCTGCTCTGGGAAGCTATCAGGACCAAGAGCTGCTCTGGGGCTGCATGAAGTTGAGGCCCCAGGTTGCTTCTCTCCTGCTGTTTGGTCATCCCTAAGACTTTGCCTTCATCTGCATCACTCAGGGTGGGTATCACTGTGTATTCCAGCCTGCAGAATGGGGAAATGAGAGAGAAAGAGAATGCCTCTTCCCTAACGGTAGGACCCAGAAGGTGCCCGCCCAAGTTCCATTCATATCCCAGAGACCAACACATGTATGGTCACACTTTGCTATCAAGAAGACTTAAAAATAGGGTCTTTATCCTGTATGGCCATGCACTCGGCAAAAACAAAAAAACAAAAGCAAACTCCTACTAGATAACAGAGAATGTAATTTCTGCTACTATCACCAAGGTTAAAAGGTCAAAATATTGAGATCATGTTCAGCGATAGCCACCTACTATCATATTCCTTGTTCATATCAAAATGTCTACAGGAACGGGATAAAGTGTGGGGACGGTGACTCTCTAGAAAAAGCCATCTGATTTTCCCACTTCATATGGGCTGAACCTAAGCTTGCTAGAGAATCAAAACATTTGAGGAAGATAAGATTATCCAGGACTCACATTCGGTATGCAAAGATCAGGCTGCCACCCACACGGGCAGGTGCTGGGGAGAGGACAGTAATACACAGGTCAGCTTCTACCCTCGCCATGGCCCTCTTTTGTTCTAGGATCGCAGCAGCCCCCCAACTCCTTATGGAAACAGAATCCACGTTTCCTTCCAGAATATGACGCTTTCTTGCTCCGTGTGGTTTCTTACACCTTACGCACAAGTCTGTGCCCCTCACAAGTATGGACAATGACCCAGGAGTATGAGGATATCTGTGTTTAAAAGGGACGTAAGAGAGAGAAGGAGAGGGCAAAGGGGTTCAGAGTGTTGATAAGGGGATGTATTTTTTGTTTTTTTTTTTTAAACTGAAGTATAGTTGATTTACAATATTGTGTTGTTTTAAGTGTACAGCCAAGTGACTCAGTTATATATTTTTTCAGATTATAGGTTATTACAAGATACTGAATATAGTTCCCTGTGTTATAAGGTAAATCCTTGTTTGTCTATTTTATGCATAGTAGTTTGTATCTGTTAATCCCATACTCCTAATTTATCACTCCCCTCCTCCTTCCCCCCTTTGGTAACCATGCATTTGTTTTCAATGTCTGTGAGTCTGTTTCTGTTTTGTATATAGATTCATTTGTGCTATTTTTTAGATTCCACATATAAGTGATATCATATAATATTTGTCTTTTTCTGTCTGATTTCACTTAGTATGATATTCTTGAGGTCCTTGATGTTGCCACAAATGGGAATAGTTCATTCTTTTTATGGCCAAGTAATATTCCAGTATATATACCACATCTTCTCAAACCAATCCTCTGCTGGTGGGCACTTGGGTTGCTTCTATGTCTTGGCTACTGTCAGTAGTGCTGCTAAGAACATTGGGGTGCACGTATCTTTTCGAATTAGAGTTTTCAACTTTTCTGGTTATATGCCCAGGAGTGGGATTGCTGGATCATATGGCAGCTCTATTTTTAGTTTTCTAAGGAACCTCCATATTGTTATCCATAGTGGCTGTACCGATTTATATCCCCACCAACAGTGTAAGAGGATTTTTATAAAGGAATGGTTTTAATGATGAATCATGGAATCTAAGTTTGGTATCAGTTACTGAAAAGAACTTGGGCTGGCTTTCCTCCTCCCATCCATCCCCTGCCTCTGCCCCTGGACATCCAAACTGCATCCCCAATAATCACTCCTCCCCATTTCCTCAGCCACTAAACTAGCTTGAGTCTAATAACTAAGCAGTGAGGGTGATGGAAGCCATCCTTGCCAAATGTGGAGGGACACCACCTAAGGAAAATCCAGCACAGACGAAAACAGATTTCAGAGAGGGACTGAAAGAGCTTGAGCCTTGAGAGCATTTTTTGCATCCCCCAATCCAGAAAAGCTCAGGGATGCCCAGTCCTTAAACTTCTCAGTAGAGCCAATAAATTCCCTTGTTTGCTCCAGCTGGCTTAAATTGTATTTCTGTCACTTGCTCCCAAAGCACACCTCACGAATAGAACCTTTAGGCATTTCTCGGTCTAATGGTGGCAGAAAACACCCAAATTATTACACTTCACCAGTTCCACGTAGGGCCAGGCCTCTCTTGCCCATTACTGAACTAGAAAAGAAACATTTCCAGGAAAAATGATAAGACTTTCTGTTCTTTTAGGAAAAACAAATCATTCAACTTGGCTTCATGCATTTCGGATAGACCCTCATATTATTATAATAGACACTAATATTGGTCCCCATCGTGTCAAAGGCTAATCTTAATATTTTCCAAAAGTCTTTGAAATATCCGTTTTTTAAATGAAATGTTCAAGGTGGCTTTCCTTGTCAGAAAATTGAGTAAACTTTTAAAAGAAAATATTTTTCCTGCAGCTAATACTCATGAAAGAAACTTGCCCGTTGTATTCTCGGCCTTGAATCATAGTGGCCACAGCATGGCAGAATTAATGCAGCTAAGGTTGTTCTGAATGCCTCGTTTAAGGCTTCCACATTAGTGCCAAGAGCAGAATCCCATAGCCTTGGGCCTTTACACAGGATGTCTTCTTTTCAGAGTAAGCCAAGCCTAGTTAGGTGTTTGAAGAAGAGTCAACTGAAGACAGACAGGGCCCTTCAGGCTCAGGGGCTGGGATGACTCAAGGCCTAGTTCACACTTGAAAGTGGTTGTTGTGCTAAGTCTTCAGCTGGTTTCAAAGGGCTTATCAGAGTCAATGAGAGGAATTTTGGAACGATGACAAATCTACACTTTGGGTCCATGCGCCTGGAAGGTTGAGCTGGCTGGTGGAAAATCACTGGACCACTCTTGCCAATTCTGAAACACTCAAGGGCAGCCCCAGAACCTCTGGGCTGGCGGAAATGTCCCTGGCCATCCCCTCCTGTTGGCCACTCCAGAGAAGAGCGTGCCATCACGGTAATGTTCAGCTGTAAACCTGCAGGCAGCCTGCTGGGCCGGCCACAAGCTGGAGCCTACATAAACATTTTCCGTTTCCAAACCTGCATTCTGTGCTCTACGGCAATTGACAGCCCACCCCTCCAAGCTGGGACCAGGGAATCTCCTCCAGAGTTTCCCTCCCCCTTTTCCTCTCCGTCCAATTTGTCATTGTACACAGCACCCCGTCCCCCCACCCCAGCGATGCTCCTCAGATGTGACCTCCCTCCCTCTTTCCCCTGTCAATTTTCCAGCCACCTGCTGGGGCTGAGGTAACCGTTTCTTTGCTGTGTTCGCTGCCAGGACCAGTTTGATGCCTAGATGGAACTGAAGGCTACCCACGACACCTGGTGTGAAGGATGCACAAGTGTTTGCAGGGATCCAGTCTATCATCATTTCCACTCAACTAGGCCTGCCATTTTTGCAAATACTATTAATAATGACCAGCGTCAACATTTACTCTGGGCCTGGTGCTGTTTTAAGAGCTGGGATGCCTATTCACTCATTTAATCCTTTCATTGCAAAATTAGAGATGAGGTTTAAGATATCAAAATGTTTGCAGGAGGTTGTCCTGGCTGAAGTTCATTCTAAGGTGTCTATGGCTGACAGCAAATGGGTGCCTGTTATCATTTTTCCTGAATGTGTAGAAGGGATGAGTCGAGAAAGATGAAGCTTAAAATTGTGTCAAGGAGCGGTTGTGTGGCACAGTGGGGAGGAGAGGGCTGAGAACAGGAAGACTTGGCACAGAAACAGTGATAAATTGACAGTGTCGCCTACCTCAGCCCAGACCTGCTCTCCCTCACTCGTTCAAATATTTATAGAGTGTTTTGGGGCGGGGGGGGGCGTTAGAATTTCCTTTCCACGTCCCCTTCTCATACTCCTGTAATGGCTTCCCATGAACGCTAGAATAAATGATGCTTCTACCAACTCCCAGCAGCGCCGGTATGAATCCCGGCTTTCTCATGTGCTTCTGTCCTCCTGGACATCACACTCATTTTCTTCATCCCTCTCGCTTGTCAACCCCAGGCAACACAATAACCAGAAAGTGGTTTCAGGCAGCAAACTCAACGCCTGACAGAGTTCACAGAACACAATACACATATAATATGTAAGTAGAAAGTGCATCACCTTTATCTACAGGACAAATATTAACTTAATATTACACTACTGTCTTCAGGATGCTTTATAGGAATTAATTACATGATGTCTGCAAAGCAGTTTGAGAACCTCCGGGAAAGGTACTATATAAATACAAGGTATGATTATTTTTAGGAGCTTCTACTGCTGACATTCAGCATAGCATGAAAGAATGAAAAATTATCTCCATGTTCCCCGTCGTGGTAACAACTTCGGCTCAGGGTTTAGAAAACCCATTTATAGAAAGTGCTAAAATTAAAAAATGCATTCCTTACATGAGCTCATCCATGGAGCTTGATCTATGGAAGAAGAGACCTTTCTAAGCACAAACTGCTTTTAATTTTAAACATGATGACTCTCTAGGCCTAAGTAAGAAATTTAGAAATTTAAAATCTTTCGGCAAGGTTCTCAGGCTCCTGGCTTCAGTCCGATTCCAGGCCTCCAAGAGAGACTCTGCTTGGATGAATGTCGACGGCCTCATTCCTAAGGTTCTCCTGGGAAGAGAGTTCTCATTCGACTTCAGCCACCTGTTTCTATTTAACAACTATGCTGTTGGGAAGTTCTTCCTGGTGTCTTACTTAAATCACTGTCCTGGAAATGTACCAGGTTTCCTCCTACTGATCCTCAGGAAACCCAGAGCACAGCCAGTGAGTGACTGTTCCATGTCATTAATATGCAGTCTTCCTGCTTATAAGCCTTCATGTTTGCTGATAATTCAGTCACCCCTTTCAACTTTGGGAATAAATGATTTTGCTCCTAGAATCATTTCTTCCAAAGGCCATTCTTCAATACTATTGCCTCTACATATATTCTTGGGAACCTACTGATCTCATGAAATAAAAGCATCGTGAGGGCAGGGAATTTATTCTGTCTCCTTTCCTGTTAAATGTTCTGTATGTAGAACAGCGCTTCAAACAGAGGACACAGTCATTAGTATCTATCCAGTAAATGAAGAGAGTTGTAATGATAGTTAATTGAAATATTCATGTGCTTAGCACTTTAACAAGGGATAAGTGAGGACCGGCTGGATGTGGCTGTTAACTCATTTTCATGTCCTTGAACTGTACCGTTTACTTAGTAACTGGGCCCCAGAATAGTGCACCAAAGGTCTTCCAGTGGTGCCTGTTGACCCAGTCCTTATACTTGGACTGTTTTTAGCTCTCATTGCTTTTAAAAATTGTAAATAGCATGCAAAAGGTTTGAAAGTGGAACATTTTACTTAAAATGTAGACTTCTGTCTTCTCCTGAAAACGCAGAAGACCCAGCACTAAGAAGACCCCACTCTCACTTGATGACAGTGACCTGGGGCTGAGAAGCAGCTTGTTCCTTAATGGGGACAGTTGCTCTCATCAGCTCCCATCTCTGCCAGGTCTGCTGCCTCACACATTCCACTCCACTGCAGGTGGATGGGGTGAGAGCTCTGACGGGGATAGAACATCCAAATGGTCAATTGAGTTTTCCATTTCTTAGCCAGATACTGTGCCATTTAGATGTGCCCACTATCAGGTCATTTAATCCTCACAACACCCCTGGGAGACAGACACCACCACCATCACCACCATCATCATCACCACCATCATCACCACCACCACCACCACCATCACCACCACCACCATCACCACCACCAACATCATCACCACCACCATCACCACCACCATCACCACCACCATCATCACCACCATCATCATCACCACCATCATCACCACCACCACCATCACCACCACCACCATCATCACCACCATCACCACCACCATCACCACCATCATCACCACCACCATCATCACCACCACCACCACCATCATCATCACCACCACCATCATCACCACCATGTCACAGATAATCACATAATATGCAGAGATAACTGAGGTTCACACAAGCCCCCTGTCGGGAACCATCCCAATCTTCTAACTCCCTCTGTAGTGAACTGTTTCCAAGGCCAAGGGTCAGCAAACTAGACTTCTGGGTCAAATCTGCTCCTCCTCCCACTCCCTTTTGTTACTGATCATAGCCAGACCCATTCATTCGCCTATTATTTACTGCTGCTACAGTTGCTTTTGAACCACAACTGTACAATTGCATAGTTGTGTGCTACACTGTATAGTCTGCCAAGCCTAAAATATTTCCTAACTGGCTCTTTCCAGGGAAAGTTTGCCAACCCCTGGCCTCTGCCTTTGTACTCTTGAATATTTAAAAGGGGCCTTAAGATGCACTCTACCACCATCTCCTCCCCACTGGGCAGGATAAAATATAAATGGTACCACACTGATCATTATTCAGATAATTCAGAAACATACTGTCACCAAAAACTTTACCTTAGCATCGAATGTGTCCATGTTGTGATTCTAGTAATTTTATAAAAAAAAAATACCTAGAATAGATGTGCGATTTACCCTAAGGAAACTCATCTAAATTGGGACATAGAAAAATAGATATATATGTGTATATGTGTGTGTATTTGTATATTATATATATTTTATATACATATACATGAATACAAAAATTCAAAAATATAATTAGACTGAATGAATCTAAATGAACAGAAGAAGACTGGCAGAGAAAGACTGGGATTGAGGAAATCCTTCTAAAGGAAAGGATGACTTTCAGCTCTGTGTGTGTGTGTGTGTGTGTGTGTGCGTGCGTGTGTATGTGTGTGCATGCTAAATAAATCTATCTTGCTCTAGACGTGGGATGGCAAATACCAGGTACATGGGTTACCACAGACAACTCCCTATGTATCTTCACATCTATGACAGGCATTGCTAGTCCAATTACTACCCTTTTGCCTGCTAAGCCTTAGCCTGGCTGCAGAATCCTACTTAACACAGTGCTCCAGACAGCCAGCTGTGTTATACCAACTGAGCAGAGCTGGCACACTAAATAAAAACTTTGAAACCTTTGACGTGTTTCAGAATATGAGAACAGAGACTAGTTAGCAATGAAAAGTCAGAGATTTCTTTCTCATCTCAATCTTTTTTTTGGAACCTAAGTCATTTACAGTATTTTTATCCCTTGCCAGGGTTGGGGTTAAATGAAAACAAAGGAGTTAATAAGTTGCTGATAAGTTAAACATACTGAACAATTGTAAAGTATCATTTTTATGATGTAGGACCCAATGAACATAAAACCATTTGCCTCAGGGGAGGACAAAAAATAGTCAAACAAATGAACAAAAAGAATCAGATTTTGTACATTTGTATGCAGAGATTTCTTAAGGAAAATACACTCCTGGTTAGGGGTAAGTGGAGACTATTTTGGCTTGAGTAGAAGTGACCTTTAAGTCGTGGGCTCAGATCAGTCTCTCTGTTGCTCACACTCCTCAGCAGCTCCCCACCTCACCCAGTTGAAGGTCTGAGTCCTTGTCACCACTACATGGTTCCCACTAATTCTCTTCCTCCAAGTGTCTTGCATGCTTGTCCCATTCCCCTCACAACCGGCCAGGCTTGTGATTCTTGCCCAGTGTCCTTGTTTATCCCTTTTCCCACAGCCTGACATTCTTCAGGCCTGGACTCAAAAATCACCTGCTTAGCGAGGCCTGCCAGGACCATTCTCTCCCAGAACTTCAGTTCCCGCCCTCCTCCCCAGCACTTCCTGTTTCCCCGCTGGACCGTTTTTCCCCTTAGCTCTTCTTACTATCAATACTCCATGTAGCAGGTGTGATTCACCTTGCTCATTGTCTGTCTTCCCCACTAGAATGGAAGGTGTAGGAAGGCAGAAATTTTGCTCTGTTCTGTTTTCTGCTCTACCCCTAGTGCTTGCAAAAGTGGGAATATAGTAGATGGTCAATAAGTATTTGTTGAATTAAAGAATGTCAATCAATACTTCCTGAGCATTTACTAAGAGGCACTATGAGTAGGGATGGTCTCCAGAGCTGAGAGCTGTTCAGTCCGGGAGAGGAGGCAAGATGGGTACCAAATAACCATAATATGAAGTACAATGTGGCTGATGTCATAAGAGATTCAGACAACAGAGGTAGAGCACCCTTCCTGCTGGGAGGGATCAGGAAAGAGTCCAGGAGACAGTAAGCATTCGAGCTACTCCCTGGAGGACAACAAGTGTGCGTGCAGAGATGGTGGGAAAGGTCTAAGGAAAGACTCTCTAAGGCAGCAGGGCAACCTGAGCAAAGGCGTGGATGTGTGAGATGCAGAGGGGGTGTCGGTGGGAAGCATGAAGTGGTTAAGGGCACAGGTTTGAGGCCGACAGACTGGGATGAAAGTCCCCCTTTTTTTCACTTAACAGCCTTGTCGCCAGGCACCAATTACTTCTAGAAGCTTCAGTTTCTCCGGTTATGAGATGATAATATGAGTAGCCATCTCACAGGGAGGATTGTTCTGAGATATAATACATGCAAAGCGCCAAGTCCAATGGCAGTCAATAAATATTTTTTGCACGCCCACTACATCCTAGGAGCTTTTGGAAGTGCTGGGGATACCGGAACAAAAAAGACAGGCAACACCTCTGTCCTGGGACAGAGACAACATTTCTGTGTATTTGGGATGAGACAGAAGATAAACACACAGGCAAGTAAGTGATTAAGTACAGGAACTGATAAGATTTACAACACAGATTAATGGAGTAATGAAGCAGAGAGTGACTGGCGTTAGGGATACAGCTTTGGCTAGGATGGTAAGGGCAGGACTCTCAGAAGAGGAGACACTTGTCCAGAAACCTGCGTGTTGAGAAAGGGGCAGCTACCCAAGTCCCTGGGGGCAGTGGGGAGGACCAGCAAATGCAAAGGCCTCGGGACGGTCCGAGCTTAGATTGTCTGCAATTCAAATTGGAATGAAGTGATTGCGGCTTGAGCCAAAGTAGATGGTGGTCCATGTACATTGTCGTTAGATGGATGGAGGTAGACCGATTTTACTCTATGATTTTGAGGGAGAGTGGAGAAAACTTGCTGATAGTTAGGAAGTTTGAAAGGCTTTATGCAGGCAGCGACATGATCTGATTTACAATTTGGAATCCACTCTGAGGGGATAAGCTGCAAGTGAGCCTCTTAGAGGGAGTGGGAAGCCAGAGGCTACAGGGCTTTGACCCTTGAAGTGGAATCAGTGATGGAGAGAAGAGGCAGGCTTGGAGTCTATTCTGACTCTAAAGAGCACAGGACTGATGAATATTTGGGAGTAAGGAGAAGAGATTAATCAAGGGTAACTCCTAAATTTGGAGCCTGAACATCTAAGTAGATGGTGGTGCCATTCATTCAAATAAACTTGGGGTGGCAGATGGATTTGCAGATGGTAGGATGACTATCACTACTGGGGCAATAACTATTGGACACCCAAGTGGAGGCATCCATTGCCACTTGGGTACATGAGCTCAGGAGAGAGTCTGCCCTGGAGATACAAGAGCCTAGCTCATTGTCAGACATGACCAAATGGAGACTCTCTTACATGTATTCTACAAAGGATTTCTTTTTTGTTGTTGTCGCCATTGATCTGGATTACCTGATCAGCTGTGACACCTGGACTTTTATAAACCTTCATTCGAATTTTCAGGAAAGGTTTGGGCCACACCCGTGGATCCGGAAGAAACGGTTTTAAAGATTATTTCAGAGAGATAACCGGGGATAGGGAAGTGAGAATCAAAAGGATCACCGTCAGGTAATAGAATCATTGTCATCATCTGTATAAAGGAAGGATATTATCATTTGTTGGCTGAGCACTGGGAAAACTGACAAGGTAAAATACAATACATGTGAAAGAGCCTAAATAGTTACATTTAAAATTGTCCAAGGAGGAAACTTTGCATGAACTTTCACTGGGTTTTTTCAGATAAGCATCAGCTGTGATGGATAAGGTTAAGCCCTGACAGGACTGAGTCTCGTTTTGTAGAAATGAACTTCTATCCAAATGTTCCGTCCTTTCCAAGTTTTAATCTTTATCCTACTATGCTGTGTACCTGCAATATACTTCATCCAGAACATACTAACTCTAAAAACACCAATGGCAAAGAAAAGGAAGATGGTACAGAGAAAAGTAAGTTACAATTTTTGTTTGCTCCAAGCGTCTAACATTTAAGGCTGGAACCCACATACTACGAGCCACAAGTCTAATCTAGCCACCAGCTGTTTTTGTAAATAAAGTTTTATTGGAAAACAACCACACTTATTCATCAACATATTGTCTTTGGATGTTTTTGTGTTTTTATTGTTATTATAGTGAAAACCCAACAGTGGAAATAAGTAGTTGTGAGACAGACCCTACGTCCTGCAAAGCCTAAACTATTTTATTCTCTGATCCTTTATAGAAGAAGTTTGCCAACCCCTGATGTAATGAATTTTTATTCTTTAGGCAAAGTAGATCAAAGTGGAGAAAACTGAAAATTGGATTAGCCCTAGTTTATACGGGCAGATTGCTCTGTGACTTTCTAAAGACAGGAAAAAGAAAATTTATATGCTGTTTCCTTGTCCTTCTGCCCCAGGCGGCCACTCTTCCATTGAGCAATAGACAGGAAGGGGCTGTAATAACTCCACATCTTCCAGAGACTGAAACTGGCAATGGGAAAGAATAGAGATAATTTAAATGCTTTAGATGACCGGGTGTTCCGAGAGACCCAGAGCCATCACATGGGCCATGTGCCCTCATCACAGGAGGAGACAAGAAAAGAGGGCTCTTGGCAGAGAACTTCAAACCTGTTCTGTATCATCCTTCTCATTTTATGTCCACATGGCTTTAGCCCCAAAAGCCAAGGACAAGCTCACTGCCCTGGTTACACTATGTTCCAGGCTTTGAAAATACAGGTTTTGATTGTTACTGTAGTGAAATGCTAATTAGTGTTAATGAGAACCCTCTGCGGGAAACTTGGTAAAAATGACATTTTGTGAACGATCATGTCTTTCTTCAACCCCAAACCCCTACGTGTATTAAATAAATGTGGTTAACTTCTAAACTCAGCTTCCTAGTATGCCTCACTCTCAGTCCCAGGATGAGAAGGACCAGGATGATGGTAAAGGATGCCCTAACGTGCTCTGGAAGGTGCATGGCAAACTGACTTGATTCACCACCCACCCGATTTGGAGAGATTTTCCCAAAGATCTCCTTGCTCTGAGGACATACTGAAATGCCCTGCAGGATAAAACAACAGTGCATCTTATTTCAAGGAATCCACAACAGTGTCCAGAGAGGAATCAGTCAGGCTGCTTTGTGTATTTCATTGTTTAAAGCACACCTTTAAACAATACTGGGCACATGCTGGGTTTGCTTTCAGCTTGCCAGCAGCATTTCAGCTGATTTCCAGTTATTACAGACTTAGGTACTTTCCACAGTCCTTGTAAAATCGTTCAGAATTGCCAGTCATTTCCTTATCATACATAACTGTGTCTTGTGATTGGTTTAAGAAGATGTGGTATAGATAGATAGATTGATCGATCAATAGATAAAGATATACTACTCAGCCATAAAAAATGAAATACTGATGTTTGCAGCAACATGGATGTAGAGAATATTATACTGCTTGAAGTAAGTCAGACAAAGAGAAATACTATATGGTATTACTTATAGTAGAATCTAAAAAAATAATACAAATGAACTTATTTATAAAACAGAAACAGACTCACAGACATAGAAAGCAAACTTATGGTTACAAAAGGGAAGAGGGAGACAGGGAGGGACAAATTAGGACTATGGGATTAACAGATACAAACTACTATGTATGAAATAGGTAAGTGAAAAGGATTTACTGTATAGGACAGGGAATTAGATTCAATATCTTACAATACCTATAATGGAAAAGCATCTGAAAAAAAAATATAACTGACTCACTATGTTGACCCTCTTCCTTCTAAGAAAAGGAAATTTGGACACAGATACACACAGGGGGAGGACACGGGGAAGAGAAGACAGCCATCTGCGAGCCAAGGAGGGAGGCTCAGAAGAAACCAACCCTGCCATCACCTTGATATCCACTTCCCAAACTCCAGATCTGTGAGAAAATAAATTTCTGTGGTTCAAGTCACCCAGCCTGCAGCACCTTGTCATGACCGCCCTAGCAAACTAATATATCCAGTATATACTCTTTTTTGCCTGGTTTCTTTCACTCAGTATAACTACGTTGTGGTGTGCACCCACAGTTTATCCTTTTTTATTGCTGTATCCCATCATATAAATACACAATTTGTTCACCCATTAACTCTTGATGAACATGAACATTTGAATAGTCCAGTTTCTGACCATTATGCATAGAGTTGGCATGAACATTTTTCTTTTTCTGGACACATGCCTTCATTTCTTTTAGGTAATACCTAGAAACTGATCGGCTGGATCATACGGTGAATGCATGGCCACCTTCATAGGCAACTACCAAACCCTTTTCCAAAGTGGTTGTCCCATTCCACGTTCCCATCAGCAGTGTGTGAGGGCTCCACTTCCTCCGCATCCTTGCTGACATTAATATGGTGAATCTTTTGCATCTTAGCCATTTTCCTGGTTGCGTATTGGTACCTCCTGGATTTTGTTTGCCCTTCACAGTGACTAACAATGTTGAGCTCCTTTCCATGTGCTGATCTGCTATCTGTATGTTTTCTTTGGTAGGGTCTGTTCAAATATTTCACAAAGGACTTTTTAGATCAAGCTAAAGAGTTGAGATTTTGTTCTGTTTGCAGTAGGAAACCACTGATAGATTTTAAGCAGTGGAGTAACATGATAAGATTTTTGACCTAGAAATTCCTTTCTGTATCATCTTCATGGCAGTGGTTAGCAGAAGTGAGAGTGGGGCCGGGGTAGCTAGGAGGCTGGTATAATAGAGTTAGATGAAGCTAGGGGGAAAGTGGGGATAACAGATTATCTTCCCCCACCTTCCCCGAGACTTTCCTCACCACTTGCCAATATCATGAGTCACTGTCTTCCCACCAGCCTGGCTGAGCTAAGGGCCCCTCCTCCGAGTCGAGGGCTCCTCACGCAAGCCTCTATCCCTCTAGTTACTACTTTATAGCAAAGTTATTTGCTCCCAACACTAGGCAGTGAGCTTCTCAAGGTCAAGGACCCAGTGTTATTTGCCTACACAGGATGTCTGGCAGAGTCTCCAGCAATGGGCAGGCACTCAACAGACTATACGGATGTAACTTGATGGAAGGGAAGTGCAGTAAGGTAACCGTGCAATGGATAGTGACAAACTTGACAACTCACACTGTGTAGTTGGTGGAGATCAAACCATCTTCCCAGCTGTCCGATGTCAGGGGTGGGGGCAATTTTGAGAAAATAGTGTAAAGTCAGAGTTAATGAAGTCCTTTAGGTCTCCTCCACCCCCACAAGACAACCAGAGGCCCACCATCCGCCTGCGGATCTGAGTCACAGTCCCATTCTCCCCAGTACTGCACCCACAATGGGCTGTTCCCACTGCCGGTAGGCAGCCTCAGGTGGCCATAGAGGTGTCCAGGGCTTTCCAACACCACCTGCAGCCCAGTTCTTGGTCTTTTAGCCCTGCATTCAGAGGCAGCGAGAAGCCGCCATGGGCCCTGGCATACCGCTGTAGCATTTCTGTTTCCTGGGGCTGGCATCCAGTCCATCCACGCCATCTTGTTCGGGAGGTGATCTTGTGTTGGAGAGCTCCCCAGTGTCTGTTGTTATGTTGGAGACTGACTTTTGTTCCAGACTGGTGGGCTGGGGAGACAAGACTGCACTAAATGACACAACATGAACAGAATGCTGGCAACGTTTTCCAATCTTTTTTTTCCCTCTTCATCGCGGAGCTTCCAGAAAACTCCTTCTTGTGTCTTTACCCTATGTCCTCATCCATCTATGAAATCTCAGGAGTTCTGCCTTGCTTTTGGAATCAGAGTGTGTAGGGAGGTGTCTACAAAGGGGCCACGATTTCCTAAGTCCTCACCTTTCTTCATCTTCCTTCCCCCACCTTCCCCAGACCCCACTGCCTTCCAACCTTCCTGCCTGGATGTTCATCTCATGATTTTAAGCACATATTCTGTCTTACTCACAAATGTCATTTTCATCCCCATAGACAAATTATAGATGTATGACAGGCCTACTGACATCAGGAAGAATTTTTCAGCTCAGAACACACATAGCTATTTTTCTCGGAAGAGAGACTCAAAAATTTACCAGCTAAATAACAAGGATGATGTGGACGCATCATTTCCAGTAATTATGGTGCCGCAGTCCCTGCTCCCTAATTAAGTCAAAAACTAGTGCCCTATTTGGGGCCCTAATTTCTTTCCTTTCTTGTGTTGTCAGAAAAAAAAGTGTCCACCAACCGCTTCTTTTGAACCAAAAATTATTATGCTTTAGTCTCAAGCCAAAGAAAAATTTATTTTGGAAAGTTTGAATCAAATTTTCTGAGTTACTCATGGAGGAAAAGGTCATGAAAATTGCAATATTTCTGACTTTGGTTTTTTAAAAATAAGTTCCTCAGCTTTTGGAATTCCCTCCATTCAAAAATCTTTTTTTTTTTAAATAAACCTGAACTTTTCATGCCCTCAAATTCCCATAACAAAACTAGCCATAGCTGTATCTGAAACAGTGGTGTGTAAAATGTTACAGTACATGAATAAACTCTCTGGTTATGTACCAGTGAATTCACAATCCTCATTAGCCATCTCATACTTATGCATGTTACTGGCTAGGGATGCAGATAATATACATACTGGGCAATTCCACAGTAACATTTATCTATGATCGGAGTGTCTTATATTCTGGAAATTTATCATTCTTCAAAGAAATAATAAAGCCACATTATAAATGTGAGCTCCACAGTGCGTTTCACCATTTTCCAAATTTTCTGTGTTAAGAATACATGAATAAATTCTTTTCCTTTTTTTGAGTAAAGGCAGATTTATTTAGAGAGCTACATACTGCACAGAGTGCAGGCTGTTTCAGAAGGTGAGAGAAAGGCCACGAGGTATGGGGGTTGGATGCTCAGATTAGAGTAAAAGAATGTACACACTCCATAGACAGAGTGCGGGTCGTCTCCGAAGAGAAGGGAGCAAAAAGGAAGCCTAAAAGAATAAACCATATTTAAAAGTTGACTTAAGTGGTATTGTTAAAGCATCCCCTTGCTTTCTGTGTTTCCACCGTCTCAACTACGCCATTGCATGATGGAAATGAGCGGAAGAGACAAATTATGAACCAAATGCGTGCTTTAGTAATCTAGCGGTGTTTGTAATTTCACATTCCCTTAGGTTGTAGGAAGTAATTAAGTGCTTTCGCTTAAAAGGCCACCTGGGGGCTGCATGGGGTCCAGAAGTAAATTGTTGAATACAGCCATCAAATGACACTATTGGATTGTTTAATTCTATCCAAAAGAACTTAAAATATGACTCACTGAAGGTAACTCACCATGAGAAAAATCTACTTAAGGAAAATCAAGAAGAGGTTTGCACGGCTCTGTATCTATATAAATCTGCCGTCTGAGTCACTCGAGTTTGGCTTTCAGAGCTGTCTCAGACACTCGGCGGGGAGATGTAGCCCAGGCGGGAATCTCAGAATCAGGATTGCTCACTCCTAGTTCCAGAGCTGCATGAGGACAGCTGCGAGGCTGCGGAGCAGGTGGAATCTCACCAGGGAGATGAGTTCTGTCACTCCTGTGCCCTTCCTTCCAGAGCATCCAGCTCTGTGACCTCAGGCAACACACCGGAAGACTCCAGTTTCCTCATCTGTAAAGTGAGGCTGTTGAAAGATGAATGAGGACCCAAACCTCCGATTCTCTAGGCAGAGAACTGGGTTGAACACTTGTTTGATGACTGACTGGTTCTTCTTTTGATAGTTGTTGGTCCTTCTTTTCTTTTCTTTCCTTTTTTTTAAAAAAAAACATTAGTTTCATTTGATTGAGGAGCCAGTGAGTTTAGATAGTTCTGAATTTTACTGAAGAATTTGACTGTTTCCCTGCCCTGAGAGGACTTTTTGCTTCAGAACCAATCCCTTGATTGATTACTGTGGATGATGATTCTGACAAAACATGTAATCAGAATTGTTCTTGAATACACCTTAAGGCCGATCTAGTTCTTTAATAAGTTCTCCTCAAATTATGTAGCTTGTAACACTGACTCTCTCCTCTGAACTCCTACACCACTTATTGTCTAGAACATTTATTTGACACATACATGCAGCCATGTACTGTGATCGCTCATTAACACATACATCCCAGCTCCTCAGCTAGATCTTAATTACCCTCAAGGCCACAGCCATTATGAGGTAGATTCTTATTTGGAAGACATTTTGAAAGTCATATGGGAAAATTCACTTTTTTACATCCCACAATGTCTTCACTGACGCTCATAGCCTGTGTGGCAGTATATTAACCCATTCTCACATTGTCTGTCCGAACTGTGACTTTCTATATTTAAAACCTTGTAATACTGCAGCCTAGAACAAAGACAATTTGAATACAAACCAGTGATGGCTAGCTCTATCCTACACTGAGTCCTCATTTTCAACAAAGAGCAGCTAAAGCCCTTACTTTCCCTAAGGGAGGAGACTGGTATTTTCCAGGCGCAATCCCCCAGATCAGGCCAGCTAACCAGGGTATTTCTGGAATCACTGCCCCTGTCCTGGAAGGCCTCACCCGTCTCAGGAAGCCAAAGTCAATCCTACTGATATTTAAGTCAGAGCAGACAAGAGCCACCAAGCGCCCCAAAGCAGAGCAGGACCTGGGGGAACGTACCCCGAGCCACCCAAAACTCCCTGCAGGTGGCTGCACGCCAACCCCAGGGCTTGTCTGCACCTCACAGTCGTGGCCCTACACTTCACAGGGATGCATAATCACGTCATAGCAGTAGAAGTGATGTATTACTCTGAGCAGAACTACAAGATAAGAAGACCAAGGAGACTAACCAGGTAACAAAACTAGAGGAAGAGACCCATCATAAGGCCATAGGGGGTCGGGTAGGGGGTTGGATCAGCTGGAGGACACACACTCCACCTAAAGGAGGCAATTGGTCTCACTTCCTTCCAGCTGACACCTTGCAGAAACTCAGGCCAAATGCTGCCAGAGTCTTCTTTTTCTAAAGAACTGAAAAAAAAAAAAAAACTTAATTTTTGTGACTGCTCCAATTTTTACATGTTGGTAGCCAATAGGAAACTTTTTTTTTGAATAGTGGATAAATTAAATAAAACACAACTGGATACCAGATGTGGCTCAAGGGCCAACAGTTTGCAATGTCCAGTTTATATAATTTGTTGTAACTAAATATAGCCAATGTTCCCTAATACATCAAATATTATTTTTAATCTGTTTTTATAACAGAGCTCAATATTTTTTCTGCCTCAACTAAATGTTATTTCTGTCCTCCTTTGTGTTGCACTCCCAAGTATAATTCCAAGCTTTTAATTTGTGGGTTTTGATCCTCCGTTCTTGGTTACATCCTCTTAGGAATTTGGAAGAGCCCTTCTTACTGTTTTACAACATAGTTTTCCACTTTTAACAACAACAAACATTTTTTTTCATTCCTTGTTTTTCCTGGATTTAAGTTTAAAAACAAAATTCTTCATTTACTTTCCTGACAGTGACTAGCATCCTGATTGATACCAAAAGAAACACGAAGGGGAAAAAAGGGGGGGGGTTAAATTAGGTTTCTTTTGATATTTAGTTTTTTCACGGAAAGAGAAGTAAATATTCTGAAAAATGGTTAAACTTGTTTAAAAAAATACAGGAAGAATGTTGTTGTTGGTTCAACACCAGGCGCTTTGGTGAAGCGATAAGATTTTTAAAAAGCAAAGCTTTTCACCAGGTGTATGACACCATTTCACATAGCCATTTGGGTTTAAATGGAATGAAACTGGGAAAAGAATGCTTTTTGCATTTGTAATTCAGTTAAGTAGCTGCAACACACGAACTGGTCTATTGGTAGTTTCCCATATGCTCCTTTAGTCATTTCAACATTTTCTCCCCAACCACTGAAAATGATCACTTTTCTATGAGGTTTAACTTCTTATTCTTAAATCTAATAGTTAGGCTTTTTTTGCTTCTGGACTGATAATTCCTATTATTAGAGTAGCTGTAAACAACACTCTGAAAATTATTCAAGTGCTTGTCATCGTCAAACAATCTTCCTGTGCACCTGGGGACATGTTACCCTCCCCTGGCAGCTCCCCAAATCTTAAATACCATGTAAATTCTCATTTCAAAGAGGGAAAGGCAGCTTTTTTTTTTCAGAGATAGACACTGGGCTTTAAACTGATGGTGCAGTGTCTTACTCAGATCATCAAGCCATGGGGGAAGAATGGGTATGTATCGTTCCGGCAGAGAATCGCTTTTATTTCAATTACTTGTGGCTTTATTTGAAAAGCCCAATTATTGATATTGTTTATTTACAATATTATTACCTGAGTATTATATTTTTCAACACACTTGTATTTATATCATATGTAGTCTCATAAATGTCAACAACACTTTTTGAGTATGATTACCCTTGGACCTGCCTCCTCAGAACCTACAAAAACAAGTAACTCTGTCAGTACATCAGCAGCAAAGGTTCATCATGTCGCTAATGTTTGGGCTCCATGCTTCATGAGCAGATCCAACTGGGAAGACAGATAAACTTCTGGTTTTTCCAATCACCATACTCATCATCTTGAAGTTGAAGATTTGAATGTTCTCTTCCTTGCTTCTTCCCACATCTATTCAGTGGCCAAAACTACTAACTCTACTTTCATAGTATTTGAAGCCTTTATCTCTTGCCCTCCTTCATCGACTTTCCAACCACACTAATTCAGAATCCCAGTTACCAGTTAAGGATGGAATCTATGGGCATAAGGTCGTTTGCTATGTCTGGATACACATACATGCCTGAAGCCAGGTTCCAACCTCAAGTCATGACTAAGTCATGGGTAGTGGAGTCATGATCCAGGCATCTCCAGGCCTGGAGTGGGGATAATGATCCTAAAACTCTTCAAGGCACTTTGGAATGGCTGTCAGTCTTCAGGAATGTCTGAGTGGGAAATTTCATTGCTCCTGAGACCTACCCTGGGTGATCTCATCCTCTAAGAGGATCTACATGGGCTGAGACCAATTGCTAGGGTGGGAAGGGAATAATTTCCAACTGAAATCATTGGGGGAAGGGGCTGATATGTTAGGTAAACTGAAGGGAGTACTAAGGGCAGGGGGTTTTGCCCTGTTCCCTGTTTCAGATCTACCTGTAGTAAAATCAGCCTGTGGATCCAACTTGGATGATGCCCAGAGTGCCTGAAGTGCTCCCCGAGGGGGCTGAATGCTCAGTGGAGAAGGGTGGGGTGCCCAGGGACCAGCCAGGATGAGAGAGAGAGAGAGACCTTGCAGTGGAGGCTGGGTGTAACTACCAGAACAGAAACCAAAAGGAAGATATGCCAGAGACACAATGGATCGCTGATGTCATTGAGAGCCAAGGAAAGATCATGTCAGCCAGGCAGGGTTGTAGAACCCTTGCTAAGCTGAAACACTAAACCACAGATCAAATCAATCACCAACTCCATTCCCAGAAGCCAACAGAAGGACGACGTGACATCATCTCAAAGACCAGGAGAGCTAGAAGACTCCAAAACCTCTCCGCATCAGTAGGCTCAGTGAGCCAAACACTTCCCCAGCAGATTCCAATGCCATTTTGAAGCGAAGTTGAGGATAGAACAGAAATAATAATAATATTAATGAGAGGTAATACTTTTTAAGAGCTTAATAATGCCAGGTCCCATTCTAATTACTTATGTTAAGTCATTTAATTTTCCCAACAACCCTTGAGAGGTTTATTATATTATATATTATTCTTATTTCACATATGTAGAAATGGAGGCAGAGAAAGGGCAAATAATTTGCCTAAGGTCACGTAGCTACTAAGTGGCAGAGTTGGGACTCAAAACAGGCTGTTTGGCTCAACAGTCCTCACTCAGCCATTCTTCTATGGTGTCTCTCTTGAAAAAAGAAGAAATTCCTGCCCTATGGAAACTTACAAGATGGTACAGGAAATAAAGCATTTGTACAAAAACTAGTAATGAGGAAGTAGAGTAACCACACCCTTCCCCAGTAGACCCAGCCGCCATTTTGAAGAAGAGTTGGAAAGGGAGAGAAGTATGGAAATAATGATGATGTTGATAATGATGGTGATGATGATGATAATGATGGTGATGATGATGATAATGATGGTGATGATGATGGTGATGATGGTGATGATGGTGTTGAATATAATAAACCCTTTCTACATGCTGGACATTGTTCTAAGTACTGAAGACATAAGTCTTTGATATAGACCAGTGCTGTCCAAAAAACTTTGTGTTAGAAGTGTTTTATTCCCTCTCCTCCAATGCAGCAGTCACTAGCCATATCTGTCTATTGAGCCCTGGAAATGTGGCTAGTGCAACTGAGAAAATAAATTTTTACCCTTATTTAATTTTACTTACTTTAAATTTAAATAGTCATACATGGCTAGTGGCTACTGAATTGAACGGCACAGAAGTAGATTTTTTTCTAGTTTACACATCAGGAAACTGAGGCAGCACAGCTAGGTGATTTGTCCAAGGTCACAGAGCTACTCAGAGGCAGTCACTGTTGAAACCCAGGCAGTCTGACCCTGGTGCATACTTTTAACTCTAACATTTCCAGGACAAATCCTGAGTAACTATCCCAGAACACTGAGCATTACCTACATGTACTTTTTAAATGATTGGGTGGAATATTTTGTTTCTTTTTTCCCTTGACAGTTGGGGCCAGATCTATAACAGACAAAGACACTACTTTTCTCCTTAGATTTTCTCAGCTGCACTGTCTGCTCTCCAGTAAATATGATGTGTTTCCAACAGCATGGCCGAGACTGTCCCATGAGGCCTGGTTGCACTTGCATGCCCTGGATCCGGAGGGCGCTCGATTTTGCTACCCCAAAGAGCCTAAAATGGGAAGGGCATGGCTAGTCTGTTGGGGCAGCCAAGCCTGCATAATCAAGGCTGCCAAGATGGCGGCTCATCGGTGCGAGGACTCTGGGGTCCAGAGGAAGGGATAAAGGTGAAGGGTCATTGTTGGAAACAACAGTGAACAGAATGCCAGGAAGCTGAAAAGCTGAGCTTGAAGCCCAGAGAGAATACAAAGTTGGAGAGCCAAATTGGAAGACTTTTCTTAAACCAGAGGTATACCCTAAACTTAGCAAAATGCTCAGAACAGATACACCAGACCCCCAAATTAAAGCCTGCTTGGCCCCCACTGACATCTTAAATGACTATAAGAAAAGTCTGCCTCTCCGTGATTTAATGTCATCGGTGGCCCAGTAATAGTAATATTGCTCCCCTCGTTCCTGAAGTCAGTGACTTGTTTTGTCAAGTTCTCTTAGCTACCCATGAAGGAAAGGATTAAAATATACCAAGACGTGCTTTTTATTGGAATTAAGCCCTCTTGTTACAGTTTCTTAGATACTTTAGTTCATGCACAAAAAGAATGTAATTTACCCAGTTTTTCTCTGAATTCAACTACCTGTGTCTCACTCTAGGCTCAAGATGGCGAAGCTGAGAGGTCAGATTCTGCGGGTTCCATCTCGAAAAATGGTTTTCACTGGGCATTAAATCAGGGATCTTTGTCTGAGGGAACAGTTGGGCTTGAAATAAAGCTGCTTTCTCTTTGGAATAAAAGATCACATGAAATTTTTGAAAAAAGAGAGAACAACAAGAACTCCCTTGAAACCAAGGACTTTGAAGTGCAAGTTTTATCAAAGCAAAAGCAAGTCTGCCCACCAAAGTGCTCCTGCAGGACGAAAGATGGTTAAAGATTGATTATGAAGAGCAAAAACCTGGGGGAAATTGTGTGCCAAGGGGGAGAATTTTGCAATTTAAAATGTGTGTGTGTGCGGGTGTGTGTGACATTTGTGAAATTTCACAAAATGTTTCCGCTTTGCCAGGCAGCGTTCACAAAGCCAAACCTTGGAGCTCTACGCAGCACCTAGGCCAAAAGCAATCAGCAGCCCAAGCCCACACAACAGCACATTAGCAAATATGCCAGCTTCCCTCTCATCATGCAGTCAAAGAAATGAAAATCGCAATGCTGAATTGCACAACTCCTAGAACATGAGGAAACAACAAAACTGAAAGGAAGAAACCATTTAAAGCGCAAGTGATTATTAATAATTGTACGTGATTGAGGGATAAGCTTTCATGTCTTTCAGTATAAAATATTGGTGAACTAAGATTCTAAACTCATAGCAGTATCATCAACCACCCTAAGGAAGTCAAGATCGGCTGCTGTAATCTACCTCCATTGTCTGGTAGGAGCACTAACATGAGCTCTGGTCATCTATGCTGATGAATGTCCTAAAGCAAAATCAGCCAGCGTTCTCTGTGAAGAGCTAAACACTAAATATTTCAGACTTTGGGAGCCACGCAATTTTTGTTGTAAATACTCAATTTCTGCCACTGTAGCATGAAAGCAGCCATAGACAACAGGGAAATGAATGAACAGAGCTGTTGCAATAAAACTTTGTTTGCAAAAACAGGTGGCAGACTTTAGTTTACCAACCTCTGTCCTAGGAAATCTGATAAGAGGAAGATCATCTATTTAGATACTTGAACAAGAATAAAATGTATTGGTATTTGGGGAAAGATATATTTGCTGCTTCTAAGTCTATGCAATTCTAATCTAGTCTAGATTTATCTAATCAAATTCTATCTAACATTTTAATGTAAGACCCAGAAGATGGAGCAGATAAGATTATGAATTCTCTAGTAAATGTCTGCTTTCGTGTCACTGTCCAGTTTAACGTTTCCTTTGCAAAGGAAACTACTGTAAGCAAATTCAGTTACTTGATCTCTCTTCCTCCCAAAGACATTCATTTATAGACCAGTATTACTTTCTCTAAATTTCTGCAGCCTAATATTGTGCCTAAAATACAGCAGTCAGACAACTTAGACAAGTGACTCTTCTGCTTCGCTCTCTTTCACTTGAAAAATCATCAAAATTGGAATCCTAAAATATAGTGGAGAAATATCTTCAAAGTTTAGGAGCAAAAAAATTGGGGATCTTGATTCCTACACACAATAACTCAATAAAGCCAATTACAGATATTCCAGGACTCCGAAAATGTACCACCCACAAAGCCTTTTTAAAAATTACTCAAGAGTTTGTGCTGGAAAGATTAAAGACAACTGTAAAGAGGAGAAAGACATGAGATTCAATAAACAATGATTGCATTAGGATAGCACAAAACTTTCAACTAGATCAAAATAATCATTTAAGCTTAATTCAATTATTAATAAATAATCCTTATGAAATAGAGGCAGGATTTTTTTAGGAAACCAAACACATGGTTGAAATGCTATTTCTATCGACACAGAGGAGGAGAAAGAGCACAAAAGAGGTGAGAGGCCAAGTTTCACAGTCTTGTCTTGTTTAAGGAGGAGGTGAGAGACACTAACACTAGAAATTGATAAAAGGGAACACGTTCAGATACGTTATGAAGAAATAAGCATAAACCCTAGGAAACAGTGGTGATATGACTAACCTTCAAACCAGTAAACAAACAAACAAAAAATAACAGTAAAGAAAACCCAATCACTCCAGGAAAGGGTAAAAACTAATTTATATAAAAATAGAAAACCAACCAGGGATGTCAGAGTTAGACCAAATGTTTCCATTTTCCTAGTAAATGGCAACAGATAAATTTCCCAATTCAAAGACAGAGAGTTTCAGATTAGGTTTTTCTTTAAGCTAAATCCAGGTATATCTGTTTCCTACGCCTACAACAAAATGATTCAGAAAGATCAAATAGAAAAGGATGGACAAAGATATAGAAAGAAAACACTAACAATATAAAGCAGGAGTAGCAACATTTTAGTTAGTCAAGGCAAGAAGTGTTAAATAAGACAAAGACAGTCTAATCCATAAAGAAAATATAAATTCAGTACATCTAATATTCAACGAACAAGCTACATTTAAAAAAAAAAGTCTGTTTGAAATATAAAGAGCAATTAACAAATTTAATATCAAAATGGAAAATTTCTCTCAGAAACTGATAGAAAAAATTACACCAAAAAAAAAAAAAAACAGAGAGAATTTGAATAGCACAATTAACATGCTGGATTTAGTAAATATATGGAGAACTTTGTAACAAAGGAAGCAGAATAAACATCCTTTTCGAGTACCCATGGAACATTTATAACACTGATGATATATTAGACCACAAAAAATATTCTTGGAAGATTTTTTTACAGTGGAAATCACGCAATCTTTATTCCACAGCTATGAGCAATAAAACTAAGCAATAACAATAAAAAATGGTCAAATTGAAGTCTATCCACTGGAAATTTTAAAATGTTTTCTAATTAGTTTCAGATTGAAAAGAAATTCATGATTTATATTACAGACTATTTATAAAGTAATAATACCGAGCACACTACACATCAAAATTTAGGGGCACTTGGAAATCATGGAAAGCAAGAAAGGACTAAGCACTCATTCTAAAAGCTAAATAAAGAACAAATGAGCCTCCCCACCGAAAAAAAAAAAAAAGGGTAAAAACCAGATGTGGGTATATAAGTAGAGATGGAAATATAAATTAGAAAAGAAAATAATTAGTTAGCTTGGTCAATAAAAGCAAAGAATTGTTACCTGAAGAGTAAGTAGGGCAAATACGATCAGGAAAAAAATGAAATCACGAATAACCATAGAAGTAAGAGAACTTAGCTGTAGGTACAATAAATTTTAAAACTTTAAGAAAACGCTACATAGGCTTATGCAAATATGCTTGAAAATGTAGACGAAATGGATAATTTTCTGAGACAGTGTGAATGCTCAAAATTGACTCAAGAGATGTTAAAAAAAAAACTTAATTAAATGATTAACCAGAAAACAAATTGAAAATTTAGTCAACGATCAATCCCCTTCCAGTTATATGTTATTGATACTTCAAAAAATAGATAATTTCTATTATTTAATATATTTCACAGCAGAAAAATCAAAATATTAAAATCCATAATACAAAGTAAGCAGAAATTCAATATCAAACTCAGACAGATATAGGAAAGAAAACTGTGCATCAATTTAACTCATGAATAGAAACGCAAAATGTCCAAAATAGTATATTACTAAAATGAACCTTGTAAGATATAAAAATACAAACAAAATGGACCAAGGAGGGATTGTCCCAGGATCATGAAGATAATTCAAAGTTAAGAAAATAAGAATGTAATTTGACACCATAATAAATTAATGATAAAATAATCATCTCAATCTATGCTAATAAATTATATAGTAAAGTTCAGTATTTTTTTCCTAAATGTAGAAAAATGCCTACTTAACCTGATGAAGGCTATCAATCAGAAACTTATAGCTACCAGTATACACAATAGTGAACATTAGACACACTTTTATTCAAGATAAAAAAAAAAATAATTGCCATAATATTATCACAGAACACTATACACTGGTCACCAGCAAGACAATAAGATATGGGCAAAAAATACTATAAATAATGAAATTGAAAAGACAAAATTTCATTATTTGTGGACAATATTATATAAAAAACCCAAGAGAATCAATGGAATAATATTAAAACAAGTAAGAGATTTCAATTAGGTTATCTGCTAAAACATCAAAATTCAAAAATACTCTGTTCTCAACACCAACAATAACCAATAAGAAAATGTAATGGGGAAAAAAAAAGCCTCCATTGAAAGACCCACAGAACTATAATAAATAAAACCAATAAAAACTGATAAGACATAAAATAAAACTAGTAAGAAATATGCAAGACACTTAAGAAAATTACAAAAGTTTATTCAGGGCCATAAAAAAATCTGAATAAAAAGAGGAACCAGCCATAATTATAGGTAGAAAGAATTAGTATTGTAACGTTATCAATTATTCCCAAATTAGTATATACATTTAGTGCTCAAAACCCTAACTGATAAGTTTATTCTAAACTTCAATCCGAAAATGAACAAGAACAGCCATGACATTTTTGGAAAGTAAGTAAATTTTAAAAAAAGAGCAAAATCTACTATAAAGCTATCATAATCAAAACTGAGTGGCACTGATGTAAAGACAAATACATAAAATTGATGGAACAGAATAGAGTCCAGAAATAAACTCTTACAGACATGGTCAAATGAGATTTTACAAGATGCCAAGATCATTCAGTGAGGAAAGGGTAGTCTTTTCAACAAACAGTATTGGAGAAACTAAACCCCTTTCTTGCATGATAATGGACCAGGACCTGGCATTTGAAGACTGTAATCTTCAAATTAATCACTTAAACCCTCTTTAACTCTTGGCCCTTAACCTTGCGTTCACTCCACCGCCTCTTTTTTCCCCAGAATTTCTTAACCGCAGCACTACTGACATTTTAATGAGCGAATTCTTCCTCTTGCAGGGCCATCCTGTGCCTTGCAGGATATTTAGCAGTTTCCTTTTCCTCTTCCTTCTGGATGCCAGTGGCATCCTCTCCCCAAGTTATAACAAACTACATTGCCAAGTGTCCCCCAGAGGTGCGGGGCAGGGAGCAAAACTGCCCAGCTGAGAGCCACTGGGCCCAATCAGCAGGACCAGAGATCTTGACCAGGTAAACTAGTGCTTGAAGTCAACAGCCTTTCACTCAACTATGTACTCTATTAAGTACTAGGCTATTAAGAATCTCTACATACACATACAGAGTCCCCAAATACCTGTATCACGTTACAGGTCAAAGTCTTCTGGATTATTTTTTTCCATCATGTCACATCTAATCTTTAAAAATCAAATCTTTCAAAAGAAGTACACCACATTATTTGTATTAAAAGTGAAAGTAGACACCCAGCATCTCTTGGATGCTCCCAGGACACAAGAAGAGCTTGCTGAAAGGAAAACCTTTGAATCTATTGGAGTTGAAAAAAAAATCCTGTGTGGCTAAGAAAGAAAACATAAAAGTCTAAAAATTCAAACTGAACATGCAAAGGCTTTATCGATTACTTCCTGTCCTAGGTCAAATCTTCAGCAATCATAGAAGAATCTAGAAGATAAAGTCCTCGCTGTTGCGGTTTACAACAAATAACAATGTAGAAAAGAGAGTCACGCACAGTTTTAAAAGGCCTTCTGAGTACCGGCGTTTTCAAAAGACTTTTTAAAAAATCGCAAAGCCGAGTGTGCCTTTACCAGATAGTGGTACACACTCCAGCATCAGCACCTCCTCCAAAAAGTTAGGACAAGTGGTTTATTTATTTCTTAAAGCCATTGCCACATATTTGCGAAAAACAACGTCAAGGGCTATGAACTTTACGGGGCTAGAGACTAAAGGTGGGGGAGCAGGGAGGAGGGGGGACATTTTTAAATGGAGAATGGTGATAAGGTCTCTCAGACTTACGGGAAGTCACAGTTGTTTTTAAGCCCCAAATGGCAGCTGTTTTGGTTTTAAAGGTTTATTGAAAGTGGACATTATTTACACCATGTTCATACAAAAACACAAGCAGTGTTTCCCCAGCACCTGTGGCAGATGTTGGAGGGGAAAAACTGAGCTCACATAGCCTCAAGAATCATAAACATGCCAACCTTTCCCAAAATAATACCTCTCTTTATGGCAAGTCCAGCCTCCCATTTCGTACCGGATCTCTTATCACGACCTGAACTTTGATGAACTGCCTTTTAACCCACCTTTTGGCCATGAAACTGTCAGCTCTTATGAGCTAAATAGGTTCCATTCTGGTCAGTGGATCAGTGGACATGCTCCAAGGAAAATTAGAGTGTTGTCTTACAAAGCAGTGACTCAGAATGGGGTGTGTGAGCCTCTGAACAGGTTCAGAACCCAAGTTTCTGGCTCCTGGGAGAAATTTTTAAAAAGCAGAGTTGCAGGTGACCCTGTCTGGGCAAACAATTTGCTTCAAGGGGACAGTTCTCAAAGTGGATTCCTAAGGATTCTCAAGATAACGTGTGGACTCTTGAAATATCTTGGTGTTTTTGTAACATGTCAGTGGCTATATTTTGGTTCCTGGTATAAAATGATGGTTTACCTGTTGAATTCTTCTTGACGCTCTCATCTTAAACATCCTTTTCTCTTCATTTACTTAGATGCATTTGGTCTTGGTCCGATTGGACGGTTTAGCTGATTTTGTGCTGGTGATTAGGAGTCAAGACTGGGGAGACGGAGTTCTCTGGGTTTGTCACTTAGAGTTTGCAGGATAAGGGGGGGTGTACTGGGTGACTTGGCCAAGCTGAAGTGGTCTCCACTTCAACACACGTGAAGGCCATTTCTCCCAGGAAATGGGACTCCCAGGGTGAAAGCACCAAAGGGGTCATTCTGTGGTCCATGAAACCCTTCTGCTATGACATAATGTGACATGAAATACATGATATAATACTGCCATGATAAGACCATGATTCATATATTGACATTTGTATGGAGTCTTTGGTAGTAACTGGAATAGTCACATGCCTTCCAAGATGCATCAAAGAATCCGGAAGAGTCTCTATGCTCCCTCATGTCCTCAGTATACCAGAAAGTCACTCTGGCATCAAAGATGGCGGATTCGTTGAAGATGGAGAATCCATAGTTAATGAACCATTTCTCTTCCAGGCTCTTTGTAAATAAAATCCCCTTCCCTGGACTTGCCTCCTCAAAATCCTTCTTTCTCAGCAGACTCACATCTGGGTGAAGAGAACATTTCCTTGGCTCACATTCTAAGGAGCAAATTTTCTTCCACTAGAAACTGGTAAATTCAGCCCTGGCCCATTTCTGATGTGCCTTCGATCGCAACTCAGAAAACACTCAGCTTCAACAAGAGGAGATTAAAGTTGGAAAGGATTTGAGAATCAGCTTCTGCATAAGGAAGCTGAAGGTGGAAAGGGCCAACTTCACAAGCTAATTGGTGCTGGAGCCAAGGCCAGAATTCACATTGCCTGGCTCCCAGAGCTTTGGATAACTGCAGCCTATCGGGAGGGTGCCCATCGAGGAAACACACTTTTTGGTACACATTTCTCCACCTCCAACATGTGAAGGCAGATAAGAAAGGGATTATGCACTATTCTCAACATTATAAAGTTTTAGGACTCTTGATATAAATGTCTTTCTAAGCAATTGTTTCTCCTCTGATTTAAGATTTATCACTTTATTGAAGCCATTTCCTTCTGGCAGCCTCAGGGAATATTTTTCCTCTTGTGTGTTTGTGGTGGAGGGTGAAAGGGGAAGCAGTATGCCTGGTCATCAGCCTCCCGGGAGCCTACTTCAACACAACTCACTCTTGAAAGCAAAAAACATCTGTGGACTCAAATTGCGTGGAGTGGACGGGTTATCTCCAGCTAATTTTTAACTAATATTTCCCTTGCTGTCTTCTAAAGAAATATCAATAATAAATCAAAAAAAAAGGAAAGATCCAAGAACCTCATTAGAGTTTGATCATCACTAAAAATGGAAATACATATTTAGACTCCTAATAACTTGAGTGGAAGTAGGCAGGAAACTGGTCAAGAAATGTTTTCAAAGGAAGCTGGCAGGTGAGAAGAAGGTGTTCTTGGCAACGATACAGGTCTACAGAGCCCTAAGTCTCACTAAGAAAAATGGTTGGACTTCCCTTCACTTGTTTTCCCCATCTTCCCTTCAAGGCTGCCCCAGCTATTCTTTGAAACCTAATTTTGCCCTAATATAATTGCCAAGGGAAGGTGTGGACAGCCCGATGCATCCTTAGGGATGCACAACCCTAAGCATCATAGTTCAAGCCAGTAATGTACAGCTGATCCTGTACCGTGGGATCATGGCTCTAAGGCACCAGATTTTCCACTTTTTTTTTTCTTTTTTTGTTCTTGCTTTAAACTTCTCGCCGAATTACATCTGGTTTGCTGGAGGGGAGGTGGGAGACAGAGACCTTTGCCACTGAAGAGCAAAAACCACTGGGTGTGATTTGAGTTCAGCCCTCCTGCCTCACTTCTTTTTCATTGTCTTTCTCAAAGGAGGGGGCAAGTGGTACCTCTGAAGTCTTTGGAGACTCCGTAGGGAAGAAGGTGCAAGGTTCTCTCTGATCAATCATGTATGTTTCCATCAGTTGATCTTCTGAATTCACTTTGCAATTGACCCCAGGGTGAAACTGCAAAACCAGAAGGAACTGCTACCTGAAGGAGAGAACAAAGCTACTTGGGGGCAAAAAAAAAAAGTAGGTCCATGGACCTTATAGGGCAGAGAAATACCGAGTCAAATTACACCCCATGAATTATTTACGGTATTTCTCTTAGCTAAATCTAAGCAAACATTCCACTTGCATCAAATCGACTCCAGGAGTTTTAACTGTTTATTGTAAAATCCAGGGCACAATCGTTCTTTCATGAAACATTTAGCCATATCATTTAGCACTAACAAATATCACACATATATTATGAATGCTTTCTTATTATAAAGCTAAACATTCAGTGCCCGAAACTTTAAGCTCCGTATTCCAAATCATTATGAACAAGATGTTTCCTCTCAGGCAATTTATTCTGGTGATGTGGAATCTTTGAATAAATAGTGACGCTAGTGTTTTTAATAGCTGTTTCCCACCACATACTGCAAAGGAAACATTAACAAGGGCTGAATTCATAACTCGGCATTGTACACGTCCCAGATTTCACAACATTTACAGTGAACTATAAATTATTTTATATGCGAATGTTCTGCCACTTGGCTAATTTCATTTGGCTACATGCTCTCTACCTTATCTTTTCGAACAGAAATGATATCCTGTCTATGAAACACCCTCAAGAATGCTAGGACATTCTAATAGAACCACTTCAGAAGATGGGCTGGCACATGTCTGTAATAGTTCTACCAAGCTTTTTTTTTTCTTTAATAAAATGTGTTTCTGAGATAACAGTGACAATAAGGCTCTAGTAAATATTCATTTCCCCTCTTCTTCCCTTTCTGGTCCCTTTGATCTGCTTGGCTTCCAATCTAGCAATAACCTAGTCTTGTTCATGCTTTTCTCCAAATAGGTATGAATATTATAAAGGAGCATTTGTTCTTATGGTTAAGAGTGACTTTTTTTTTTGGATATCTGATCTCAGCAAAGTCCTCCAACAAGGGAAATCATTAGATTGTACTATTTTTCTTTAAGTGATGGAAATCAATTGTACTTTATAAATCTCTCTATGTTTTCAAGTTCTGAACCGAAAACATTAACTTTTTTTTAATGAACGTCTAAGCACATTTTTGCCCTGACAAAGCGTTTGTTACTCTCTTATTTGTGAAGTATCATTCACAGTCATGGCATGGCATGTTTGGAAGGCATGGTAGAGAGGCAGTGAGTCTTAGCCTGGGAAAGCATTTTAAAACTCACATGCTAAGTCTCTTTGCCACAGACTCAGGCTTAGCGGTGTGTGTGTGCATGGGAGGGGGCTGGAGAGGAGGGAAATCAGAAATCTATTTTTTTAGCTTCAGAAAATATTTTTTAAAATCTACCCCTGAGAAACGCCCTTCTAAGCACATCATAAAACTCAGAAATGTAAGAGAAATATATCATTTGGCTCCATAAAAATTAGCCATTAATACAAACAAAAAATCATAATCAAAACAAAAAGACAAAAAAAAATAAACTAGGGGAAATGCTTGCCAAAGCCATTTCACAAAATAAAGAGCTCTTATGAATCAATAAGAAAGTGAGTTCCCACCAGAACTTAACTCCTAAGAGCTATACATTAAAACGATAAAATAACATCATTACATTCGCAAGCACTAAGAAGTTGGCGGCTGGTGTTTACAGTCTTTTTCAGTGGGATGGACTTCTGTGCTACTACTTTGGGGGATAATGCCCAACATTTATAAAAAGGCACTGTCAGACTAAAGCATCCCCAGACTCAGTTCCAACAAAGTGAGCAATAAGAACTCTCAAAACAAGCTTTTTAAAAAGCGTACCATCAGCAGACAGCCAAGGAAAGGAGTATCAACTTTACAGCATAATCTTCAAAATGTTGTGGCCAATGAAGTAAATACAAGATGTGGACACTGTCCTCCATCACTCATCACCATACTTCTATTGCCCAGAAACCAAACCGGGAAAAAAAAAAATCAGAAAATGAAATTTTAAAAAAATCTCATGAATGTTCCCCAGTTTAGAGAGAAGTATATTGATGGGGCAGGTCGGCAGGCTGGGGAAATGGTGGGAAGAAGAAACGCTGATAACAAAGACTCCTCCACGCCCCTACGGAACTTCAGTAACGGAAAGATAGGCACCATCTCTGGTAAATAAAGTGAACTGGGGCATTTGAATTTGATAAAAGACATTTAAACTCCATATGGAAAAAAACACAATGAAAGGAAGAAGAAAACCTCATAATTACATGAATTAATTTCAATAAGAGCTAGGGAGAAAAAATAATAAAACATACAAAATGAAAATTAGAGGAAATGTACAGAGTTGGGGAAATAAATTGAGAACCAAAAAACAGCATTACAGATTTAACAAAAATGTTAGAAACAGCAAGAGAAAAATCTACATGCCTGAAAATTAAATTGCTGGCAGGAAAAACTGCAGACAAACTGCAGATGAAACAGAGATTGGAGGGAAGGCAGTAGATATGAAGGACAAAAAAATAAGAGTCAACATAAAATAATTAATGACAAATTAGAAAATTTTTACAAATGAAAGAGAAAAGTACTGTAAAATACAACATAAGACAAATTTCCTTAGGATGAAGGAAGAAGTAAATGTGCCAATCCTAAACGTAACATATTGTACTCCAAGAAAATATGACAGAAGAAAAGTTACATCAAGACATATTCAGATTAAAGTTTTAAGTTATAGCATGAAAAAAAATAAATTTTCAGGCATCTACCAAGCAAAAGCAAGTCATTTTCAAAGTGGAAATTAAAGGCAAAATCAGACAATTTCCACTGCAACTCTCTATTCTAAAAGATAGTAATGTCTAAGAAATTCTGAGGGAAAATGAGACTTAAGAATAGTATACTTGGCCAATTTGTCCCTTGTCTAATAAAAACAACTCAGTCATGTTCTCAAGCATTCAAGCACCTAGAAAAGTAGTTATTTGACTCTTTCTTGAAAAAATAATGTCAATTAAGTCCAGGTAATCAAGAAATAAATCAAAATAGAAAACTCAAAAATAGAAAATCCATGGTTTCAAAAAAATATATAATGAGTCTTGAGCCCATTAAATATAAAAATAAGACAAAATCCAAGGTAATGACTATTATAGACTGAATTGTAAAGTTTATAGACTGCAACAAAATTTTCTTTTAAATTAACATATTCTGGAGGCAGGTACCTTTGGGGAGGCAAAGTGGAATAAAATGTAAGAGTAGATTCCATCCTCGATAATTTTGGAATCCTCCTTTTTAATTTTAGAGAGAACTTTTAGAAACTAGTATCTCTTATGGCAGTGAAATGTTTAATATTTAGAGATTCTTTCAGTTTTACTTCAGTTTGTTAGAGCCAAATAAAAATTAAGTGTAATACACTTTTTAAATTAGTATATATATATCAAGATTCTTTTAAATAAAATTTTTTATCTATCTAGCTTTCTTTCTACAGAAACATTAATAAATACCTGTTATGGTATTCACCTAATGGAAAAAATAGTCATTTCTAAGTGGTTGTGAATTCTAATAACCTTTGCTTTCTTCTTATCCTTGCTTATTGCTCAATTTTTATAAATTTGTATAATTTTTTTTCAAAAAAGTTTATTATGTTTTAAAAAAATCAGTTGTGGATTACCCTAAAATTATTTTAAAATTAATTTGGACCAATAATTTTATTTCTAGAAGGCCATTCTACATATCTTTTTGTCTATATATATGTATATACTTGCAATATCATGTATATAACTGTGTTCACTGTGACAAACCTAAATGTTCATCAGTAGAAAACTGATGAAATAAATGATGGCATTTCCATACAAGGACATATTATGCAATCACTAAAAGTACTGAGATAGATCTAAATACAGTGATGCGGAAAAATCTCCAAGATGTATGCCATGTTATAAAATTTCACTGAATAGTGAGCACAGTATATTCCTACTTGAGTTGAGAAGAAAATGAAAGTTGCATAGCACACACGCATCTACACACCTGGTTGGAGAGGCACAGAAAATATGACAACAAGCTCAAGATCTGTTAATAGCAGTTGCATCAAAGAAGAAGGGCTAAGAGGCCAGAATGGGAAAATTCTTTTTTTTATTGTGTTTCCTTTTGTGTCATTTATGTATTTTTTCATTACATTCATTTATTACTTTTTCCCTTGGGGGAAAATAGTTTTAAAAAAGAAAACTTTTTTGGTGATTTTGTTGTTTAATCCTTTTATTTTATGGAAGAGAAAGCCAAGATTAGAGAATCAATGGTTAAGTGACTTGACCTAGTTCTCATAACTAATCTGAAACTATAATTCATATTTTCTGGAACTGATTCCAGTGCTACCTATATGGTGCCTCGCTTTTGTAGTGGTACTGTCACTAAGATAACAACAACCATACGTATCATCAAAATACACAATTTACAATCTCTCATTGGGATACTTTGAGTTTTAATAATTCCAAAAGGAGTAAGTTACAACTCAATTAAGCAAGACTCCTGGGGAAACCTGCAGCATGGTAGATGAAACCAAACTGCTGGAAGTGGAAATGAATGTGATCGGGGTCTCTACTATTGTCACCCAGAACCTAACACGCTTGCGGTTGATGGTAAGTGCACAGATGGTTTCTACCTAGTTTAGTCACAGTAGGCTTTTAAGATCAATTTATCACTGTCTTTAAAAAAAAAAAATTGCCAGCCCACACAGAGAGAAATGATTTCACAATGTGGTTTCAGAATGCTCCCCTTTGAAGTCTACCTTTATACATCAGTAAATTCGGAGACATCACAGAATTCTAACATGGAAATCAGTTCTAACATGAAGCACATTCGAGTATCGTGTTCTGATAAGCATCTTAACACACGGACTTCACACACACTACAGATAGACCAATTTTTTTTCTTCTTAGTAATTAACTTTCTAGCCCCCCCATGAATATTTGACAAAAATCTTTGCTTGAAAATAAACAATGTTGTATCATTAAAAAATGACAATAATAAAATACATAAACTTAATTACCTCCGTTACCTCCCCACAACCAGAAAAAAAACTAATTCAAAAAAATTTAAATAAAAATAATAATAACAAAAGAGGATGGTTTTATTTGCATTCTAGCTCTCATTAAAAAATAATAATAGTAATAATAATAAAAAGAGGATAGTTTTATTTGAATTCTGGCTCTTCCACTTCCTAATTAAACAATCTTGGGCATGTTGGTTTCTAGCCATCAGTTTTTCATCTTTAAAATGAGAATAATAATTCCAGCTTCTCAGGCTTATGGAGAGAATCTAATGAGTTAGTATGTGTCAAGTGCCAAAAACAGGCTGTGTCAAAAGGAGATACAAAATGAATTGTTAATTTCCTCCCTACCTTCCCTAGATTTAAAAAAAAAAAAAAAAGCTTAAAGGAATGTAGATATGTATGCTTAAAGAAGAATTATGTATATTGAATCAAATTTGAAAGAAATCATCCTGAAATGGAAATGAATTCGAATAATAAATGTGGTCATTCAGAGAATTGAAATTAAATACACTTCATCTCAATGAAGTCAGTGCTATCAACAGGAAGAAGGGGGGAAATGCAAGACTGCATTGCTTGTGTATTTCGTGTTCTTATATTTGCTTCTTTGCTTGTAATTATCAAATACTAATGAGGACAAGTGATTTGGAGTTGCATAATTAAAATGAAGAAAAGGTAATTTTAGGCAAAGTATGCAGAAAGTGTTTTGATAATGAGGTTGTGAGAAACAAGTATTTTCTAGAGAAAATAATTGAATCCTCATAATTTGAGACACTAAAATTAAAGCATCTCTATCAGATATAGGCTACACACATTAAAGCTAATATTCTGATTATTTTCTAACACGAAGCAAATAGTAGTCAATAAGATCTCAGTATTTTTCACACTGAATTTTTGTATATAAGGCACACACATTGACCACTATCTAAATGTATATATTCATCACATTGTTAATACATGATTGTTTATGCTCACTCAGTAAACCAAAGTGTGAAAGTGTGTATGTCTAAGAAAATAGAGTTCTTATAATTATATCACATTACCTCTAATTGTATATACAAAGCACTGTATTAAAAGGGTGACAAAAGCCTTATTTATGTAGAGCTGGCAATCTAGTAAAAAACACATACATCTCAAAACATAACTATGGACATAAATAAAAGTAGGGAAAAGAGAGTCACTAAATGTGAAATGAAAATAGAATTATTTGTCTTTAATATATCAAATTAGTGATATGATACAGGATACGTGACAGCAAATGGGAACAATGATATGATACAGATTATGGTCCAGAAGCATTGCCTTTAACCCTTATCCCAGTTGAGTGGTCAACGTTAGACTCCTGTTCTAGAGTCAAGGCAGCTGACCTGAAGGAAAGCAGACTTTTAAACATCAGGATGTTAGTCTAGGCAATAATTTCTCCAGCAACACTTCATTAGGTACCAAATCAAGGAAATTCACTGCCATCATTTGTTATAGGAGATAAAATGGTGGTGGGGGGCGGATCACATTACATATCATCAATACTTGATGTCCATAATACGTGCTCATAAAGAGCTATGATAAAGGTGTACAAAGTCAAAAGTGCCATGAGATGTATAAACAAGGTACTCTCAGAATTCAGAGAAGGATGGGGATGCTTTATAAAATGAGATCAGGAGGGCACGACAAAAGACATTCAATTTTGTCTTCATCACAAAAATAGGAAGAATTTTAATATACAGGGAAGAGAAAAATGTCCTTACATAAAGAGGAGAAGGAAGGGAAGAAATGGTCGATGAAATGGCAGATGAAAGCAAAAGAGAAGATCATAAAGTTGTTCAAATACTAACATTAAAAAGGGTTTAATTACTCTGCTACCAAGTGAAGCCACTGAATATTGTGATTTGAAAGAGATTTTAAAATCACAATTAGAAGAATTTTTAGGTCTGGCAAACAGAGTGATAGCTGGTGAGGGTTGGAGTCCAGAAGTAGGAAGACAAGATCAAAGACTGATTATTCAGGAGACAGGTAAGTGTGGACAGAAGTAAGGCCACAGCAATGGGAAGAGGTGGTGACTAGTGAGAGGTGTTGTGGTGACAGGACTTCAGAGGGAATTTCTATTCCCTCACATGGATGTGGAGCAAAGGAAAACAAAAAAGAAGTCCAAGATGACACAAGGGCTTTAACCTCCAGCCATAAGTGAGTAAGTGTCCAGATTTATCATCCTGTCATCCTGCCATAAACAACCAGAAAACTGAACAAAATATGAAATAACTGTCTTTAGGCATCAGACAACTGGCAGCACAGGACTGTAATCTCTGGAAAAAAAATTTTTTTTAAGAAAGAGGAAAAATAAGGTGAATCCTTCAACTGCACTGCCATTCTGTCTGGAACTAATTTGCAAACCTCAAGCCCAGGGAGAGAAAACTCAAGCAGAACTTCATAGCATTGCTGAGTTGAAGAGACAGAGATTATGGTTTAGAGAGGCAGATGAAGCTAAACCTGGTAAGATACGATATCAAAGAAAAGAAAGCTACAGAGAGGAAGAGCTCCAGAAATTTAAACAGGGGTCTTGTGGAGTCTTTGGCTGAAGACTGACCTATGTATATATACCAGAAAAGTCCACAATTTGGGCAAGAACAACTTTTGGGGGAAAAATAATTAATTATCAGGAGTTGTAAGATGAAAAATATTTTGAGCACACATAGGGCCAGGACTAATTTCATTTCCCATTGGTTAAAGTGGAAATACATTATTGAATATATACTTCAGCAAAGTCTCAAGAAAACCAGGCCTTAGAAATGAGACTAAATGTTATTTAGAGTACAGGCTAATCTACATTTGCTCAAAAAAATACCTTGAAATCTTGAAATGATTCAACTGATCTACAAGAAGCTCAGCTACCTACCAGAAAAAAGTCTAAGTTTCTTTAAAGGAATACAACAAAATCCAGTAACCAGAAGTATAAATTCACAATGTCCTTCATTAAATCAAATATTACAATATGTGAAGAAACAAAAATACAGCCCATACCAGAAGGAAAACTAGGCACCAGAAACACACCCAGAAATGACAGAGATGATGAAATTAACAGAAAGGGATATTGAAAGAGCTATTATAAATACGAGCAATAAGCTCAAGGATTTAAAGAAAAACATGTACATAGTAAGAAAAATGAAAGACACAAAGTATATATATATAAAATTTCTAGAGATAAGTACAAAATCTGCAATGAAAAATTCACTGAATGGTATTGACAGAAGATTAGATACTATAAAACAAAACCAAAAAAATCAATGAACTCAATAAAATAACAATATAAACTATCCTAAAGGAAGCATAGAGGAAGAAAAGACAAAAAAGAAGCAGCAGCTCAATTGACCTGAAAGTATCAACTTGTCTAACATAAGTGTGTAATTGGAGTCTCAAAAGGCAAGTAAAATGAGATGTCAGAAAGTCTATGTATTTAAGGAAAAATGGCAAAAATATTTTTAAATTTGTTGAAAATGATAAAACATGGTTCTAAGGAGTTCAAAAATTCCAAGTAGACTGGGCAGGGATGGAGAGGGAGGCATGACATATCACAATCAAATTACTGAAAAACAGTGAAAAGAGAAATGTCTTAAAGTCAACGATGGAAAAAAATTCACATTATGAAAAAAAAGGAACAAAGGATAAAACTGTTAGCAGATTTCTTATCAAAAACATGTAAAGGTAAATCAACTATACTTCAATAAAGTTTTAAAATAAGTAAAGCATAAACCAGTTTGTGCATTGAAGGAAAAAGAAATCTGTCAACTTAGAATGCTATACACAGCACAATATATTTTAGAAATACTTCTGAAATAAAGACTTAAGAAAAACAAAAACTGAGAGGATGTTTTACCTGCAGACATTCACTACAAAAATATTAAAGGAGGTTCTTCAGGTAGAAGGTAAATGATACCAGAAGGAAACTGACTTTATGAAAAGGAATGAAGTACAGTGAAAATGATAAATTTGTGGGGAAATATAAAGAACTATTTTTTCCTTTCTTTTAATTTTTTTTAAAAGATAACTGTTTAAAGCAGAAACAACAAAAACTCACTATGGGGTTTACAACACATGAAGAAATATTATATATGACAACAATAGTACAAAGTATAAGGGGTTGGGAGAGAATTATTCTGTTGTAAGACTGTTGCATTATTTGTGAAACAGCAATCATCTGATTTAGAGGTAGACTGTGATAAGTGAAAGGTGTGTATTGTAATGCCTAGAGTAAGCACAAGTGTAGCTAATAAGCCAGAAGTGGAAATACAATGGAACCTTAAAAAATAAGCCAAAAAAAAAAGACAAATACATAAGAAAAAAAAGATTAAAAAAAAATCCAGATGAAACAAACAGAAACAAATAGCAAGACGGTAGATTTTAACTTGACCATGTCAATAATCACATGAAAAACAAATGATCTAAACTCTCCAGCTAAAAGGCATATATTGCTAAAACGAATGAACAATCAAAATAACTATATATTGTCAATAATAATAATGTGTATGGTTCTGTGATGGCAATTTTATGTGTCAACTTGACTGGCCATGGGTGTGTCTGTAAGGGTGTTTCTGGATGAGAGTAGCTTTTGAATTGGTGATCTCAGTAAAGTAGATTGCCCTGCCCATGTGGTCGGTCATATCCAATCTGCTGAGGGTCTGAACTGAACAAAAGGTGGAGGAAGAAGAAATTCTCTTTTTCACTGCTTGAGCTGGGACATCTCATCTCACCTTCTTCTGTCCTCAGACTGGGATTTACACCATAAATACCCTGGTTCTCAGGCTTTTCTTTGGACTTGGTCTGAATCATACCACTGGCTCTCTGGGGTCTTCAGCTTGCAGAGAGCAGATCATGGGATTTCCCCACCTCCATAACTGCATGAGCCAATTTCTCATAATAAATCTCCTATTGGCATCTCCTCTTGGTTTTGCTTCTCTGGAGAATCGTGACTAACACATCTCCTAATTACAAAACTTCAAAATACATGAACCAAAAACTGAAAGAACTGAAATAAATCCACAATTATAGTTGGAGACTTCAACACATCTCTCTCTGTTGATAGAACAACTTGACAGGAAGTCAATAAAGACATAAGAAGATTTGGGCAAGACCACCATCCAATGGGATTTAACTGACATTTACAGAACATTCACCCAACAGCAGCAGAATACACAATCTTTTCAAGTGCACGTGGAGTATTCACAAAGATAGATTATATTCTAGGCCACAAAAAAGTCTCAATAGAACAAAAGGATTGAAACCACACAGAGTATGCTCTCTAACACAATGTAATTCAATAAGAAATCAGTAACAGAAAATTTGACAAATAACACTTGTCTTGGAAATTTGATAAATAGCATACTTGTAAGTAATCCATAGTTCAAAAAAATTCAACAAGGAGATTCAAAATAATTTTTAACCTGAAGAAAATGAAAATACAATATGTCAAAATTTATGGGAGGCCACAAAAGCAGTGCTTGGGGAAATTTTATAGAATTAGATCTGCATATTAAAATAAAAGTCTCAAATCAATGATCTAAGCTTCCACTTGAAGGAGATAAAATTAAACATAAAGTAAGTAGAAGGAAATAAGAAAACTAAGAGTAGAAATCAATAAAATAGAAAATTGAAAAATAATAGAAACAAATAAATGAAACTAAAAGCTTGTCATATGAAAAGTTAAATAAAAATGATAAATTACAAACCAGATTTATTGGAGAAAAAAGACAAGACACAAATTACCAATACTCAGAATGAAAAAGAGATCATTACTATAGATATTATGAACAATTAAAGGATAATAAAGGAATATATTAAGGGATTTTATGCCAATAAATTTGACAACCTAGATGAAATGGACAAATTCTAAAAAGACATAAATTACTAGAGCTCCCCAGAGAAAAAATAAAATGCCTGAAAATTTCTGTATCAGTTAAGAAATTAAATTCACAATTTAAAATTTCCCCCCTCAAAAAAAGAAAAACACCATCCCAGATGGCATTATGGTGAATTCTTTAAAGCATTTAATGGAAAAAATGATACAAATCCTACACAAACTCTTCCAGGAAACAGAGGAAGAAGAAATACTTCCCAACTCGTTTTATAAAAAAGGATAATACATCATGACCAAGTGTAGTTTACCTTAAGAATGCAAGGTTAGTTTAACATTTAAAAAATCAATCAATATTATTATGAATAAGATTAAAGTGAAAACATAATTATCTCAACAGGTGTGGTAAAGTATCTCACAAAATTCATGATAAAATCTCCCTAAAGTTATGAATAAGAAAGAACTCCCTTGATCTGATACGGGACATCCAAAAAAACCTAGCGCTCTCATCATAGTATCGTTGACAATGAAAGATTAAGGCCCGTCACCACTTTTAACAAGTTGAGTTTGACCCACAGGAGGAACCGGCAAAAGACTGGACCACAGGAAAAAAGTAAAGATGGGGCATTTATTCTCTTGGTTTCCTTCCTTCTAGAACACAGGTCTGGTCCATCTTCTACCCAAGACCACAGCTACTACAGGGTAGCCGTCTCCTGACAATTAAGTCACTTTCTGCAGGAACTGGTGACTGTTCCCTCACTTCACACCCTCAGGACCCTTATGCTCTTTCCCTTTTTCCCCTAGTTAGACTTCATGTAACCCTGCCCACATTTTCGTTAACTGTTTTTACAAACTCAGCTCCATTTCCCTGGTTGAAGTGTACCATCGGTTCCCATCAGGTCCCTGAAGGATACAGGTCCTCATTTGATATTTACCACCACACATTTACAAAACACATGAACAGACTCTTCTTTAGCAGGAAGTTTATATCCTTTTCGCCTTAATCTTATATTTCCACTCCATGTTTCTTGTAGAATTTCATCTTAATGAAGTCTATTTTATGCTTGAAAGTCTTTTACTGACCATTGAGTCATAATTCTCTGCAGTCAAAAAATAGGTGTATAAATTGAAGAGTTTACATGGTTATTTCAGGAAATAAAAATAAATGATAGATTATTACCAAAAATTTTTTCTGGGTTGAATGACTTATCATTACAGTTATTAATCCATTGCTCTAACAAAATATCATACATTTTGACTTAAAAATTACTGAACATAACAAATAAATTTCTTATTGGAAATGCAACTTTTAATGAGAAGAGGGCTTTTCTCCCAATTAGTTTATATTTCCATGGGTGAAAATAATTTATGGGTAGAATGATACAAGGTTCAAAGTAAACCAACAGAAAAAAAAAAAAAGAAGGATTGGGCGACAAGAAGTTCAGAGCTTACAAAAGTCACATTAATTCCTATTGTTAATTTCTTGAAGAGTAGAACTTACAAGATATTCCTGTAATAAGCACTTGGCAAAAATAAATAAATGAGCAGAAGAGAGATCACTAGCTAGCAAAACACTTGTGCTCGTGTTAAAAAATAAAATAGAGGTTTACAATGTATCATCATCTGGCAAAAGTTAATGAAAATGTTTTTTTCCTGCAACTCAGAATAAGTGGGCAAGAACTATAAACACTAACTTCACACTCAGAGCGGGTGCTTTTTCAGAAAACGTAGTATCACTATTTTGGAAGTAAACATGGAATTTTCACCTTCTTCTCTTTAAAATTGTGGAAAACGGGCAGCTGAAACACAGCCTGAGGTCTTGCTTTTTGTGGGCTTCGATCGGAGCAGTCCATTTCTTTGGAGTGCGGGGTGGGGGTGGTGTCTTTACACCTTGCAGCAGTATTCTCTGGTGGGATCCTTGATGAGTACGAGGTAAGGCTTTCTTTTACAAATGGAAGTAGCAGGGCTTGAGAAAGGGGAAATATCCAAGGAGATTAGATAAATTCTTAGAACAGTCAGCTTCAAGAAAGAGTATGAATGGGAAGATGCTCTGGAATGCCCCTCATCACTCTGTGCGCCCCTATTCCTGCAACCTGGGCCCCCTGAGAAACCTTTGCTGGCCCCCAGGAAGAGATCTCAAAGTGTGTCTCCAGTATCACTGGAGAAAGGAGAGACGGGTCACCACTTGAACACATCATTCAGGTTTTATATGGTTCTACTTTCCTTCAGACGCATTTTCTTTTTCAAAGCTGTTAATACCAAGCCGCCAAAGAAGTATGAGACACAGTTAAGAACATGAAACTGGATCTCTTGTATGTTCCAAGGTTGAGTCTACACAATAGCAAAGTGTCGGATGTTTTGTCTCTGCGCTGCCAGACATCTGGATTGAGTGAGGACTCGACTACATGGACTTGATGTTCATCTTGCTTCTTAAGGCTGTCTTTTACTCCTTCTGGCTGTGAAACACCCTTTGATATCAGTAGCAGATCTGGGCGTGAAATCAGCTGTCTGCGCAGAAGAAAAGGAAGGAAGCCCTGCTCACTCCTTCCATGAATATCATTTCTTTCCTTTCCTTTTCTTTCTCCCAAGCCCTCTCGGGGACTTTGAGGTTCAGGTATGTCATCCCACCTTAATCCATCAGAAAAGGGCAAATAAGGTGGCCCAGGTGGCTGCCAGCCCAACATGGTCTCCAGCCTCCATTTTAGGCGCATCCTCTTTCCTGCTTACTCTCCCTCCTCGAAGCAGACCAGCCCTGCTTCTGGCAATTTCTCGACCTCTCTGGTCTCTCCCCAAGTTAAAGGGAAGGAGCCCCAGCCTGCCTCTGAGCCACACGCAACAAAGCAACATAATGAGCTGCATTTTGTTGAGGGCTCTCCAGGTCCCCCAAATCTCTCTCAAATGTGATTGTTTATAAAATGTTTGATAAAAATAAATGATGCTTTCAATTTAAACAAAATTTCACACTGTTACTGGTTTTAATAACAGTTTTGACAGATGAGATTTTCATCATCTGTTTTTTCTTTGTGAAGGCTTCTTCAATAAACTAAAAATGCTTTAAACTAACAGATGTGACTATAAAGTAAGGCTTGAGTGTGAGACATCAGGAACTAAGGCTTGTCAAATGCTTCAACAGAGAAATTTATTCCCAGTGCAAGCATCTCCAGGGTATCAGGGAAGTCACCAACCTAATGATTGCAGGCTAACGTGTGAGGCTGGTTTTAGCAGCGAGATGCCATTTATCCCAAACCAGGAATGTGTCAATGCCAGCTCTTCCCATTTCGTCCCCTGGATCAAGCGATTTCCGCTACTCCAGCTTTCAGAAACCTATTGAAAAGTCAACCCAGATTTGCTCGAGCTGATGTTTGACGTTTGACAAACAGATGATTCACAGTTCTTCTTTCCATCCGCTCAAAAATTTGAATTTTCAATGATATTCTGTTTACGATAAATAAGTTATTTTTGCCTACTTAAAAATATATATATATATTCTTATTTGTTTAACAGATTTGAAGGCTGGAAATTAAGATTGTAGTCCTCTGATTTAAAAAAAAAAAAAAAAGCTCAGTTGTCTCCAAAGCATAAGTTTGAAGGTTTTTTATTCCTTTTGTGTGGTGTCTTTATGTATTTTAAATCATTATTCTTGCCCAGAAACATACAACATTGTGAGGCAAACTGACAAATCAGTATAACAACAAAATAATCCAAAAAGCTTAGTTAAATTAAGGGGTGATGTTACGTAAAGAACGTTTTTTTAAATCTTGTCATTCAAATGAACTATCCTCTCATACCCAAAAGTATATGCCAAGATTTATTAACATGATTTGGGAATTAAAATAAGAGATTGAGAAATACTGATTTCCATTTCTATCTCTTCCACTAACATAATATACATTCTATGAAGTCACTTAATCCACAGTTTTACACTCTCCCTTGAAGTGGGCACAGAGCTTTTGGCTTCTGTGATGAATTGGCCACTTCTTACCTGACTAGACTTCCTCTAGTCCGCATGGTGAAATCTGCTAACAGCATCATGGCAGGTCTAGGCTGCCCCGTACCTGGACCAGCCCTGACAAAGGCAAAAACTCATTTCTCCCTTCTGAAGGGCATCCAAAGGAAGTTTTTCTGCCGAAAGAGGTATTCACAAGGATCATGACAGTGCAGGGGCTGTGGCAGAGCTAGGTGGAAGGGGCTATCTTGAGCAGACTTTGACCTGAGATTTGCCAGCAGACCTCAAAACAAGATATTGCATGAAGGAGGGGAGAGTTGCAATGAGGAGGGAGAAGATCTAACCCAAGTGCCAAGAACAGCCCTCAGTGAGGGGACTCAGCTAGTCCAAAGCCAGTGCACAAAGGCCATGGCAAGATTGGATGTGGATTGGGCGACGATTGGAACCAACTGGTACTGGGGTGGAGGCCAGTGGAGAACGCAGAGTATAGCTACGTTTGCTGGGGAGCGAGCAAGATCTAAGCTCCTGGGAGAGACTGGGAAGAACCAGACCTTCAGAGCTCCACTCCTTGCTAGAGTCTGGGGTTCTAGATAGAGGGTCCAGGTCAGGAGCAGCCTGGCTGATGAGGGTCCAGGTCAGGAGCAGCCTGGCTTATATAAGAATATAAGCAGTGAATCAGATGGTTTCGGTTGAGAGGTGTCAGGACAGTGTAAGGAGGGTCAGGACCGCTGTGCCTCAGGCTTTAGCGCATGATGAAACACACTGACTCATAAACATGCATTTAGGTGTCTGTCTCCCCTGCTGGGCTGCCAACTCCTTTTTTTTTTTGCATCTTCAGCGCCCACATAGCAACCCTACAGGGCCTTAGTTTGTGCCTCTAAGTGAGTGAATAAATGAGTCAGAGTGAAAACTTAGTGAATGAATAAATGTGAAACCACTTGAAGGTATAAGAACACACAATTGTACCTGGCACTTGGAGCATACTCTTATAGCAGAATTGTGTTTCCAGATCATGAAGAGTGTAATTGAAGGACAATGACATGCTTCTCTAAATATGAATACAGAAAGACTTAAAATATTACCCCATGACTTTATCTGTTACAGACTCAGACCATCTTGTTGATTTCTTACCTGTCAACCGGATATGCATTATGATCAGAAATGAGCTAGGAAGGAGATGAGTTTAGTGTTAACTATGGCCAATAAATAACAAGGGTTTTTTTCATCCCAACATATTAGAGACTTGCCACCTATCATCTCATCTCTCTCACAAGGCTCCAAAAGAATTTGGACTTAACCCATCAACCTTTCCTCTCCCAGTCATCTCTCAGCTCTATTCAATCATCCTTTCCTCTTCAGACACCTTTATTCTCTCCTTTGCCTCTATTTTTGGCTTCTTCTGACTTCTACATCTAAATATTTTTTACTTTTATTTATTCATCCGTCAGCCATTCACTCATTTATTCATTCAACAAACATGAATTAAGCTCTGTGCCAAGTATTATTCCAGGTGTTGAGTATGCAAAGGTGAAAAAAACATGATCTTATAGTCAAGACATGGAAGCAACCTAAATGTCCACCTACAGATAAATGGATAAAGAAGATGTGATACACACACACACACAAACAAACACAATGGAATACTACTCAGCCATAAAAAAGAACGAAATAATGCCATTTGCAACAAAATGGATGGACCTAGCAATTATCATACTAAGCGAATCAAGTCAGAAAGAGAAAGACAAATACCGTATGATATCACTTATATGTTGAATCTAAAATATGACACAAATGAACTTATTTACAAAACAGAAACAGACTTACAGACATAGAAAACAAACTTATGGTTACCAAAGGGGAAAGGGGGTAAGGAAGGGATAAATTAGGAGTTTGGGATTAGCAGAAACAAACTACTATATACAGAATAGATAAACAAGCTTCTACTGTATAGCACAGGGGAATATGTTCAATGTCCTGTAACAAACCACAAAGGAAAAGAATGTGAAAAGATGTATGTGTGTGTATATACATATATATATATATATAATTGAATCACTAACAGAACATTTTACACCAGAAACTAAAAGAACATTTTAAATCAACTATACTTCAATTTTAAAAAGAGAGATGATCTTTGCCCTCAAGGATATGCCAGTATAGTGGGGAAGACAAACTCACAAACACACGTAACAGGAGAGTGTATTCCACACTTTCCTTGTCTTGTGGAAGATTTCAATCCAGTACCAACTAATGGCACCTTGGAGAGGAGGAGGGGGTCCCTTTTCTTGTTACCATCATGTTGGGCCCCACCACCTAGGGTTATTATAAATTAGACGAGGCCTGGGAAGGGTCTGGGGGAATACACAAACCTAGCTGTGCTGCAGCGCACTGAACGCTGCCCAAAGATGGCCCCAGGTAGCAAGGAGGACAGCCATGTGCTGAGTGGGCCTCCGTGTACCCCACTGGAGTGGGGCACGGGCAGTGGTTTCCTCATCTCCTGCTCTCCACTTCTCTGGTACTTTCTCCCCTGCTTCTTTCCTGCCCTTGGGAATTTACAGTCTAATCTCTGAACCAGATTAGTTTCTCAGGCAAAAAACCTTGCTCAGCAAGTATACATCCTCACACTAAGACCGAAGGATTTTCAAATATGTTCAGCCTTTGTTTTGGGTGACTCACTGTCTAGCTGTCTAGTTCTGTGGGAGTGTGGGGGTGGGAAGGAGGAAGGTTGCTGAGAGCAGGGAGATGAGGGGAGGGGTATGCTCAGAATATAAGCAAAGAAGTGCACTTACCTCAAGGACAGAAAAACATCTTTAATTTGTCAGATGTATTAGTGTATTAAAACAGAATCCCTCTACCTTTTCAATATAAAGTGCTATGTAACATATTGCATTAAATAAGAGAGACAGAAGAATTGGCGCTGGGGGGACACAGAGCCTGTGTCCTGGCCCTTGATCCGGTTTGCCAGGAGAAAGAGCCTTGATCCTGCCAAAAGTTCAACTTCGATTTCTTTCCATCCTTCTGTTTCGTGCATAGTCAACACCTTCTCCTCCTTATCCATTCTAAATCCCTGGAACCCGGCTTCTGTGTTCACTGCAAAACTGAAACTAGGCTCTTGAAGGTTGCCATTCCTTTCTAGCAAATCCAAGGGACATTTCTCAGTCCCCACTTTCCTGTGTGTCTCTGCAGCTCTAGTCACCGTGTCACGTGGTCACTAGTACCACCTACATTTGCATACTCAGTAACCAAGAAGATTCAGAACAGCATTACCTTTGGTGGTTTGATCATGAAAACAATAGGTACTTAGAATGAAATATATTTTTTCAAGCTACGCTCTCTTCCCCTCGTTATGATGTGCCATTCTGGTGGCGGCAGAGGGACGGAGAAGTTATTTCCCTTATCTGACGATCACTTGGTCTGCAAAAACAGTTCCTGGAGACTGAAGACCTGTGTTCTAATCTTAGCTCTGTTATGTGCTGTTTAATGAAGCCTTGGCAAATCACTCAGTGGCTTCGTTTTTAAGAGACAGGTATTGGCAGAGATGGATAGATGGATCCCATGTGTGTGGTACTCAAAAGAGCTGATGCCCCAATGGACTGCACCAGGGCACCCGGGCTAGGAGGAGCCCACATGGCTGTCTCCAGGATAAGGCCACACTGGCCAAGGATGAACCAACATACGGTACATCAGAGCACCTTAGGAGCTGCTACAACAAATCTTCACCCAGTACAACTATGCACCCAGGGAAAGGCTGGGAAAGAGAAGAAAGGGAGAAGCCAGAAATGAAAAGGTGGGCTCTGTGGGGCAGTGGCCTCAACCTAGACTTCAGTCAGCTGTTCTATCTACTGTTGCCTAGGAGAACAGCCTGGGACCATGGATTGGAAGCCCCTCTGGGAAGTACCCAGGGTCTAGAAACCTCCACTTAGAATATAGTCTTCAGCGCTCGATCCTTTGGTAAACTTGCTTCCATGGCTGCAGAAATAAATGCATGTCCCAATTTATCCTAACACTTTTCTCCTTAATTAAACAGACCCACTCTTCTTGCTCACATGAGGAGGAAAAAGAACCCCTTTTCAGCTGAACACAGCTGGTGCACTTTAAGCTTTCATTAGGACCTATTTTTTTCTAGTTAACCTATCAGTGAACATACAACAAAATAATCTCACAAAAATCTAAAGCACTTCGGTATTATTATTGACCAACAATAGTCATCTCTTTTGCCTTCCACTGCATCTAAATTGATTCTTTTTGAGTACCCCCTCCTTTCCTTTTGCCTCTTAAGCCATAACAGTGAATATTCCATCACGTTAACTCAGTGCTCAGAGCTTTTCTGTCTGCGCTCACCAGCATGGTCGCCACGTGCTCAGGACTTCTGTTCTGACTTGCACACTGATGACATCCACGGTGCTAGTGCTTATTACCCAACAGTGCTCCAATTTTGTAGCCCAGGACCTTCAGGACACCTTGGCTTCCCTTGAGTTAAGGTTCTCATTTAATTCAGTTCTGTAGGAGGAGAAAAGAAAAGTGAAAGGAGCATGGACAAATGGTCTACCCTGGACCAAAGTCTGTGCTGATGTTTCATAAATGCTAATTCTTATCATAACCCATCTGGACAATCATCATCATCCTATTTTTCCCTAAGTTACAGAACTGAGGCACAGAACCTCTCCAAAGGTCCCCCAGCTAATAACATGCCTACAACTGGTGTGGCCAAGTGACTGCCTGTGCTGTGTCTGACTCCCATGCCCATGAGTTTTTCCCACCAAGCTACTTCCCTTGAAAGTTGAACTTAAGATCATTTCTTGGTTTCGTTCAAGAAAGGGGATCTATTTCTCTGCACTAAATTCAAAATCCACATTTTTTTAAGTTATTAAAAAGGATTTGAAAACTTGCTGATCGATGTTCAAAACTAACGTGTTGAATTCAATGAAAATGTTTCAAGAGCTTACCCAGTACTGATAGAGATTCTAGGTCCTGGATGGCATGACAACCTAGCATCCTTCTGGTCATCAAAGAGACTATCATCTTTTTCCTGATTCCAATCTCTCCAACACATAGTCTGCACCACTTAAATTCCATTTTTATACAAAGTAAACTTTTCTTAGGCACCTACTGTGTGCCATGATGTGTGGCCTGTGCTTGAGCTAACAAAGAGGTTGACACCTCTCACCTCAAGGAACCCACATTCAAGTTGTTCCCTTGTGTAAAACCATCAATGGCTTCCTGATATCAACTACCTCAAACCCAACCTCTGCAAAGCACTTAACACCAGTGCTCAATTGTCTTTCTCCACTCTAAACTTATAGACTAGGAGTCCCATATTGTTTAGCTGTTCTAATTGTCTATTACGTCTTAATTTTATCTCAGCAATGACACTGTAATCTACTTAAGAGCAGGGATCACTGCTTACAATCATTCTTTTCAGTCACACATAAGACAAGGGATTACTCCTTTGGCTTTAAACCCAAAGAGCCCTTTCATCCTGTGATGATTTAAAGGACTTTAAATGACTTGTTGATTGATTTCAAGGATTAAATCCAACACCAGAGAGTTTTTCTCCTAGTTAAAAATTCCACTTAGTTCTTTAATACAAAAATCATCACTGAGATTTATGATAAAAAATTGAGTTTTAAAAAATATGTTTGAGTGGAAAGAGGAAAGAAAACATTGTTAGCTGCACGACATTTGAAGTTTAATCTCTGTTCTTCTTAATCATCAACTATCATTTTGATTTTCCTTTCACCCAGTTGCATCTGTGATCTTGCCAATCCAGTCAAGCTTGTGTCCTCATTATCTTGCTATTTCAGAGAAATATAAGGTCAAATCCTTGTGCAACTTTCATATAACAACTATACTCTGTGGTCATGTTCCTTAGCTTTTGAGTATGAAAGAAAGGCAGTGTCTCACTTAGGCAAAGCTGTAAAGTCCGGGAGTAGCTATTCCTGCCCCAGGGCCAAGCATGAGCAGGCAATCTGACGTGAAAGGAGCCAGGGCTAGACCTTCATCTGTTCACTGGGGCAGGGAGGCAGCCACTGATGAGTTTCAGTAGCTAGGAAGCTCAATTTGTCCTGAAGAACATAGCGTCTTATGGGAAGGACAATGAGTCCTGCATGGGCAGGGAGAGAGTGTATCTACTTTCTAACACATAGTCATGGAACAACTGTAGTAATGGAGGGTCTAGGAACAGAGGAAAACGTAATTCCAGAGAGGGTGCTAGCCAGCAGGTGGGTACAACCTGGTCCTTGGGCTACTGGTTTAAAGACTTGCAAGCATAAGGCACAACACCAAGCCAGCCACTAGATCAGCCCAGACTGACCCCAGGGAACATGTTAAAAGTCCCATTAAACAAAACAAGATCTGCAGTAAGAGTAACTTGGGGCTCCAATAATTTTTAGAGGATGAAGTAAGGTCATCTTGTAGGTGGGGATAAGGAGCCTTCAGAACACTAGAAGTCCCAGCAAACATGTATTCCAGCTTCATTCTAAGCACTTCTAATTCACCATGCAATCATAATAAAGACTCATGAGTTCATTCAAAACTCCACTCCTACAAGTATGTCACATCTAAGTAGAGCCTTTCAAAGTCTCCAACAATGATGTTTAGGGTCTAGTGCCAACGTTAGAGGGAGTTTCTGAGGCCTTCAGTTCACATTGCTTTTGCCTATTCTGAAGACTCACCCTGAGTGGGGACCCGCCTGTGCCAAAGTCAGGAGCAATTAGTGGGTTTTCTTTGCACCGAGGAGTCCGGCAGAATAGCTTAGTGCAGGAGCCATCAAATTATAGCCATGGGACAAACCTGGCCCACCACTTGTTTTTAAGTAAATAAAGCTTTATTAGGAGAGAGTCACAAAATTCGTTTACGTATTATCTGTGACTGCTTTTGCACTTACATCAGCAGAGCTGAGGAGTTGTGACAGAGATTGTATGGCCTGCAAAGCCTGAGATAATTACTAACCGGCCCTTTACAGACAGTGGATGGTAAGGTTGCACTGCAGCAGTTCAGTCCCAACCTTCACTGTACACTAGGCAGGTGCTATGGTCTGAATGTTTTTGTCCCCCCAGAATTCATATGTTGAAACTTAACCCCAGTGTGATGGTATTAGGAGGTGGGGCCTTTGGAAAGTGATTAGGTTGTGAGGGTGGAGCCCTCGGGAGTGGGATTAGCGCCCTTATAAAAGCGGCTGAGACAGCTCCCTTGCCTGCTCCACCACATGGGGTTACAGCCAGCAAGAGCTGTCCGTGAACCAGAACGTGGGCTCTCACCAGACACTGAGTCTGCCAGCGCCTTGATTGTGGACTTCCCAGCCTCCAGAACTGTTAGAAATAAACTTCTGTTGTTTACAAGCCATCCAGTCTACAGTATTTTGTTATAGCAGCCCAAAGCGATTAAGACAGCAGGAAACTTTGGGAAAGTCACTTTTAACTCTATGTCTCAACTTTCTCATCCTTTAAAAGGGCAATAATAACATATCTTCCTTTACATAGCAGCCAGAAAAGCCCAGAGCAATAAAACATGGGATGTGTCTAGAGCAGGGTCTGATATATAATAGGCACTCAGTAAATATTAACTATTTTGCTAACCATCGGGTAAAAGTAGAATTATATTCAAGTAGAATTTGTTCCTAATAAAGAGACTATAATGTAAAAGCACACTCTTGATAAAGCTGCCAGTACAGACACTAGCAAAAACCAGCTCAATCCGGGTAGAGCACTTGGTTTAATATTGTCAAAATAAACATTTTCAGGATCACTCATCATTCTCGATTGCTGGGAATCTCTGCAATGTCTTGTAAATTGCATTAAACAGGTATTTAAAGTTTTCTGTAGGACTCTGTCAAATGCAGATAAGGGTCATGAAGGAAAAATTTACATTTCATCAGTATTAGCAATTTATTAAAACTTATGAAAATGGACATTATTGTGCTTTTTTTGATATTTTATATTACGATCCCTGGGACATACTTTGAAAAAAAATCATTTCACTGTTGCAGCTTAAATCTTAAAACATCTCAAATTCTCTCTTCAACTCAGAATGCCATTCATTAAATTCCTTCTTCTAAGGAACCATAAATGCAGTAATCTAGACCCTGATAAAGGCTTTAAAATTGTCCCATAGGATACTTGGGGTGGAGAAAGATGGAACATTAGTGTCAAAGAAGCATATTATTTGATTCTCAATATAATTAATAAACTCTTTCTCTCCCCCAGAGGAATCTGCTAAATCTCCAATTCTTATTTGTGGTGAAGGAAAAGATTTAGTTACCTACCTAATGGAAAAGGGAAAAAAGATCTGCAAAAAGGCTTTAAGTATTTAGTAGTTTAAACCCTGCATAAATTGGAGATTTGAATAAAAAATCAGCCCTGGTATTTTTCTATGAAAATGGTGAACAGAAGGAATATATGTGCTCAGAGGAATAGCGTTTTATGCCAAACATCAATCAACCCGGCTTTAGAAGCCTATTTATAATACTGTGGGGGTTCTGGACAGTACACTTCATACTGTGAGGTCCATTCCGTGACATTAGATGGTGAACAATTGAAGTCTTGACAAATAATTAAAACTCTGTTTGAAAATGGAGATGTTTTCCACAGCTTTCCTGTGTATGCACGACATCATCGATATTCAAGAGTGTAAATATTGACTAGTTATTGCTGGTAGCCAGAAGGAGCAAAATCCCCTTTGAAATAATAACGTGGAGTGTGTGTATATAACATATACATATGTATGCACACACATATGCATAGAGATGTTAAATATATAGTCATATAGGGAGAGAAAATATAGATTTCACTTTATATGACAGTTAAATAGCTATACTTTAAACAACCCATGTTCACTGCCAGTACAGTTCTAGTGTGAGTGTGTGTATGTGTGTGTGTGCTAGGCAAAGAAGATGGGAAAATATTTCTGAAATTTTTTATCTGTGATTTTCTTCTTAACATGATAATGAGAGAGTCTAAAGCACGCCTTTTACCTTTAAAAATAAATCTCTCTATTGTTTAAATCGGGATCTAGAACTATGCAATTTTAGTGCTGGCAGGGACAGAATTAATAATCTTGTCTAGTTTTCCTAATATTTTAAGCCCACCTTAAATCCCTTTGAGGTGGAAGCAAAGCACAACTAATACATAAATTAAATTCCTGGAAATGGCTCCTTAATTTGACCATTTTTCATTTAAGAGACATGGGACTTAAAAAATTTTTGAGATTAAAAAAATCCCTCAGGATTATTATTTCAATTTACTCATTTAGCAGCGCTCTCCTTAAAGATATCAGCACACTCTGGTAGTGCAAAGATACAGAAGAAACAAAAGTCATTACCCTTTTTAAAGCCATTACCCATTCTCCCCAGTGCTTCCAAGTCCGACCCAGCGGTAACATACACACACAGGTTTTGTGAATCAGGGTTTGGGGCTCTCTCTAAGAAGAGCTCATTGTGGGGGGGGCAAACAATAGGCACAAAAAGAGTTAGAAAGGGAGAAATCTGTGCAAGTGAGAATTGTCAGGAAAGAAGTGAGCCTCACCCAGACATAATTCAGTGCAGACAGGGGGCGGCGGGTGGAAGAGGAAAGGGGGAATGGTCCTGCGAAGAGAGCAAGGAGAGTGAGCATGGGGTGTCAGGAGAAATAAAAACCAGAGAGCTGAAGGAATTTGAGATCGTGAACAGGCACCATAGAAACTGGCTGCGGTCTTCTGAGTGGGCTTCAGTGCTCCGAGATTAAGTTTGGAGTGGAGGAGCATCCTAGGAACCATCAGAAGAGCAGGTATCTTCAATTTTGGCTTTACAAGATCGCCACTCAGCCAGAATCACACAAAGAAAACCAAATGTACCCAAAGCGGAACCTTTCCTTATGAGGTGAAAGAATCATGATAATATTGTCCCATCTACTACCATGAACACTGGAGTTTGTCCCGTAGCTGATTTGACCAGATCTCAGCAGGGATTATGTTCATGTATCTTTTATATTCCCCACTGTGTGGACCAAAAGCAGGACTAACTAAATAGATGTTGACAAGTTGTTGAAGGCCACTGTTGTTGTTGAAATTATCTGGCAGACTGTGTGGAATTTCCCCCACAGTCTTTACCAGAACCCACAGAGATCTCTGATTCTGAGTATTTAAACAGTCATTAAAATTTTGCTTGTAAACATGTTCTCTGACAAGGCATGGATTCCTTCTCCAGCTCTTGACAGAAATGACACTGGCTGATAAAGCCAGGTCTACACTGACAAGGTGACATAACGAATCCAAGAGAATCCAAGCCTGGAGACCTTGATCTGAAATCTTCTGTGCATCAGCAGGGAAGTGGCTTTTTAAAAATAAATAATCCAGATAACGTATTTTTCCTTCAGCTTGTGTAGACATGTTTCCTTGCAATTCTTTTCAACCCGTCTGAACACAGGAAAGCACCAGGGGGAGCTCACACATCTTCCTTCTCTTTCTCCCCCTCTCACAGAAGGTTGGCTCTTGAAACCCAGGGAAAGGGTGGGTCAAAACAACATATATGAAATAATTCAGTAATGTAAACACACAGGCAATTTATTCTGCAAAAATATTCTAGATTCTTTTGGAAGGCTCTGCACCAGATTCCTGGGCACACCTAAAGTCAGCATTCAGTCAACTCAGCTGGCTTTGAGATGATGTGGCCTCTTAAACTCCTGAATCAAAAAACATAAGGGCATATTCCCAAGCTGCCCCTGTGTCGTCCCGGAAATAAATAAATAAAGAGAGACAGAGACAGAGACAGAAAGAGACAAAGGGAGAGTGAGGGGGAGACAGAGAGAAAGAAATGGAGGGAGATTCTGCTTCCTTGCAATCTGAAGTGACATTTTTCAGGACACTTCAATTTTAATCACAGTGGAGGGTAATGGAGGATTTGGGTCTTTGGTTTTCCACATTGATCAATGGGATTGATTTGGGGGGGGGTATTTTAAAGAAGAGAGCTAGTCGCTTTTTTCTTCTTCCTCTCTCCCTCTCTCTCTCTCTCTCTCTTTCCAGGATTGAAAACTTGAGACAAAAAGGAGAAATTCAAAATATATAATTAACAATCGTGTTATCAATGAGTGGAGAGAAGCAATGGCACAAAGAATCCTGAAGGGCTAGATGATCCGCGTGTCTGACCCTCCAGTTTTGTGTTGGTGACACTGACATGCAGAGTGTGGAGAGCCTTAGCCTGCCCCATCCGGTGACAGGGAGAGAAAAGGACCCCCTGCTTCTGATACTTGATGCACAGAAAATGCTCTCTACTCAAGGTTTTAAAGAAATGGTGTATTTCTAATCCTAAATTTCGAATCTACAGATCACCAAATCTTTAGGGATCCTAGCCCTGGAAAATCCTTCATGAGGTCATCTGACCAACCCTCTACTTTAAGGCAGGTGAGATAAAACTGTTTTCCATGCTACTTGATAGGGGAAGTAGTCGAGGTTCAGAGAGGAACATTGAGAGCCTGGGTCGCGCAGTGAAATGATTTTTGTCTCTAAGTTAAAACCCCCCTCTATCCAGTTCCCCGTCCCCACCGATGCCCTCTTAGAAAACTGTAGATAATTTTTTTTCAGTATTCCAAGTCTAAACTTCGAACGACCCACAACCCTGAAGAGGAAAGAGATGAATGATTCTTAAGAGGGTGTAATAATCTAAAATGAGGTCGCTAAGCACCTGGGGGAAACGCGGGGACTGATAAAAGATCCCATCAAATGAGCATTTCTCCGGGTGGGAGACCGCGGGGCCGTCCGAGGAGACGGCGCGTTTGGGTCCCGCGTGTCGCGCTGCAGCGCGACCGGCGACCAGGCCGGGCGAGGCAGCTGCAGCTCGGCGCCCGGGCGGAGGCGGCGCGGGGCGAGGCCGGCGGCCACAGCGCCCGGCGGCGGGAGCCGGGCGGGGCTGCGGGGCGCCCGCGAGGAGCGCGCCCCGAGCCCGCCTTGCGGGAAGGTCGCGCGGCGCTTGGCCGGCGGCAGAGGCAGCGGCGCCCCGGGGGCTGCACGGGGCCACGCCCACCGCGGGCCGAGGGCCTGGGGTCACCGCCGCGCGCGCGGGGACAGGGACGCCCCCCGCCCGCGGGGCAAGCTCAGCCCCGGCCGCCGGGCCCGTCCGGACCGCGCCGAGCGACAGCGGAGAGGCGGCCCGCGGAGACTCGGACCGCGGCTTGAAAGCCCAAGGCTCTGCGCTGGCGTGAACGGAAAGCGGGTGGCCGAGGGACGGGGGCTGTAATGCGGCCAGTCGCCCTGTGCGTGGTTCGGACTTTTTTCCCCCCACCGGGGTCAGCATCCGAGGTTAAACTGCCTGCGACTCGCATGTCAGGGCAGCAGTGTCTCCCTGCGACTTCGGTGGCGGGAGGCCGAGCACCTGTGCTCCGCGCCTCTTGCAGGGACAGCTGTGCGTGTCCCTCGGGCCCGCCTGCCGCGCATCTGACCTGCCAGGAACGAAATCTGAGCCTCGGAATTTGAACGGCCCCGCGCGGTTCCTTTCCCGGAGAAGTCTCCTAGGAGAAGACCGTTACTCTCTACTCAAGAGATTATTTAGGGAGGTGTCCCGGGCGGGCTAGGTGGACATATGACAGCCCAAGGAAGATATGTAAAACTTTAAATTGTAGACAATTACGCACCAACTGTCTGGAGCCCTGAAGGAGAGGGAAAAAAGCAAAAAGGATTATCCGTCATCAGAAACTTCCAGGGCCCCTGGCATTTTCTAATCAGTGGATGCACTAACGGGAGAGGGTGGGAAGTTTTCTGCACACAGGATTTGTATTCCTTAAGGTCGGGAAGTGGGTGCTTCAGCTCTCTTCCAGCTGTAGGATTTTAGGTCCCTAGTTCCTTGGTTTTAAGCCACCAGCAAGAATTCCTTATGATCAAGTCAGCAAAAGCATTTCCATTAAGCATTACTTGGTGGGAACGATTTCGCTCATTGCATTATATTCACCATAAACATTTCTGTGATCCCGGGTGTCTGAGGTTGGCCAGGCATTCACAAGAGCCCCCGCCAGGTGTTAAAGGCCCCGGAGCACCTTGCCCTGGAGCAGAGAATGGACTCCAACCGCCGCTGCTGATGGAGGATGAATTCCAAGTTGGTTAGGAAAATCATCCTTTCTTTAATTTAATTTTCTTTTTTTTTTTTCTTACTTTAAAGCTACCCTCTTGGCAAACATTTTTTCTTTGACCACCAAATGAAAATTATTTAACTGACAACTCTGAGGGCCTTGTTTCCCTGTCCCTCTGGGTTTTTTGGTGGTGGTGGTTTGGAGGGAGGGGTTTTTGAGAGAAGGAGGACTAAGTGGAAATGGAGATGGAAAAGAAATTTGTTACAGGCTTTATCCAAACCCCGTTAGGTCTTGTTTTTAACGTAATATGGAATGGCGAAGTTGCAGTAAGTACATGATTGGAAAATAAGGTCTTTTGGAAAGAGTTAAGAAATAGGAATTCAATGTCCTAGAGAAAAAAAAAAGGTCAAGAAAATCTTTAGGAGGACATAGTGACCTTTACATAGAGATAATACCAATAAGAATCAGAGGTAAGAGTGAAATAAGGTGAAACTTCACTTGCATTATCTCATTTAATTCTTTCCACAACTTTAGGCTGTACCAGTTTTAATCCAATCCTCCTTTTACAGAGGAGAAACCTGCAGCTCAGAGGCCCAGAGTAAGTTGCCTGAGGGCCTATAGCTAGTTAGGAGAAGAATAAGAATTGATTAAGGGGTAAAGAAGAATTCCTTGAGAATTCGTGTTTTTAAATGTTGATTTGTTACAGAGGGAAAATGGGAAATTGATTACCTGCTGGAAGGATTTTTAGATTAGTGGGGGGAAATGATGCTAAGAAAGACAAGCCCGAGAATTTTCTTGTCACCTATTATGCAGCTTCAGGAAAGGTGTGACAATTTGAGAAAACTGAATGGTGCCCAAATTCATTTAGCAACATTCTTTTCAACTAATAGACCTACTAGCTGTAATTAGGCCCATGTCCTTATTCTTCAGGAAGTTTCTATTATTTGAGGAGAAAACTGAAAAGATTTAGACTCTTTCCAATTTAAGAACAATTTGAATTTTAGTTGGGAAATAGATTGTCTGTATGATTGAATTTAAAGGCTTGGGAAAGGGTCCTGATTCCAAAGTTCTGGCCCTACCAATTGAGAATAAGCATAGCTCTTAAATCAGACAACTATGGATGTGACTAGCTGTGTGACCACAGGCAACTTTCTTAACCTCTCTGGGCTTCAGCATCCTCATCTGTTAAATGAGGCAAATAACCCTTTGCAAGGTGATTGTGAGTGAAAGCCTTTAACAGAAGCCTGGTGTATAGAAGATGCTCAAAAGTGTTAGTGTAGTTCAGTGTGAATAAAGCATGTGAAAGCAGATTTTGAGAGAATGGAAAGGCACCAGACATGGGGCTAGAGAACAGAAGAGCCACTAACTTCAGTTCTCGACAGTTTTGCCTGGGGCTGGCTCTAGCTGGGGGATAGGCATGGGTTCTCACTTGGGTGTGAATATCCTGAGACTCTGGGAAGAAGACAGATAACTCTAAAAGCAAGCCATGGAGATCTGAGGAGGTGGAGGAGAATGATTACTGAAAGCTTGGAGCAAGTTATTGCCACATCGTACGTCTTGATCTTGCGATCCAACAATACTTTCAAAACTGCAAGAAATGAAGGCTGAAACAAAATACCACAGTATAATTTTTAAACTAGTTAGTAATGATGGCATAAGACAAAAATGTTTGGTTCTTACTTAAACCTTGAGCTGCTAAGGAAATTTCATTCTTCAATTTTTTTAATAGAGATATTTTAAATTTTTTTAAAAGAACTAAATACATACTATTCTGCCTAGTTATTATTTATTACTGCTCTGCCAAAAAAAAAAAAGTTATTACTTTAGGGCTTGTGTTTGAGTAGAACTGTGAAATTCTGCTTTAAAAAACATGACAAAACAATGTATTACTATGGTGTCCTCTGATGTTTTCTGCCAGGTTAAAATCTAGATTAATTCTAGACATTTTCTTTCAAAATAATGATTTCTTTTCTGATTATGAAAGTAACACACGCCCATTATAGACAACCTAGCATAAGAATAAAATGAGGGAATAAACTATAAATAAGAAAACATGAACGCCTTCATTCCCACCAAAAAGAGTTAACCACTGTTGATATATTTGGGTCTTTTCCTTCCAGTCTTTTTAACTTTTTTTTTTTTTTAACCTCGGCTTGACCCTATCGTGTATAAAATTTTGCATTCTGCTTTCTCTACTTATTTTCCCCCATGTCACTAAAAATCCTTTGTTACTTCATTTTTAACGACGGCCGATTTTGCATCATACCAGCCTAGCATACTTCTCTTGTTGAATGTTTGTAGTTTCTGGGTTTTGCTATTGTAAATTATGCTAAAATGGAAATCTGTGTGCATAAATCTTTGAGTTGAAGATTATTTTGTAGGATAGACTTCTATAATTAGAACTACTAGATCCATATATAAAAATCTTTTTTAAGGCTCTTAAAATACATGATCAAATTGATTTTTAAGAGTAGTGGCAGCAATTTTCAGTCTTAACAGCAATATATGGAGAATGCTGCTTTCTCCTAATGTCCCTAGTAATGACTAATATCATCGCCAAAAAAGAAAAGAAAATCTATTCTAATTTGATAGGTTAACAAAAAAACTTTTGTTTTATTTTTACTTATTTGGGGTTACTGTCATTAAATAGCTTTTTCAGATGTTCACTAGCCATTGCCTCTTTTGTAAATTACCTGTTAATGTCCTTTGCCCATTTTTCTATTGGGGCCTTAATGCTTTTATAATCTGTTTATATAAACCCTTTATATTGGTCTTTTTTTGTAACTGTGGCAAATGGTTTCTTCCCCATTTTACTCTTTGCCTTTTAATTTGGTCCATGTTTTGTGATATGCAAAATTTAAATTTTTCATTTAGACACAACGTATCAAGCATTTCTTGGTGAGTGCTTTCTTTGTTTTCTGTTGCTGTACGGAAAATCAGATCACCACCTATTTTTTCTACTTGTATTTTTACAATTTTTTTTCTAACATTTAATTCTTTACTGCTTCTTTAATTTACTGTGCTGTGAGGTGAGAATATGATTTGTTTCCCCCAAATAGTTAGGCAGCTTTTCCAGCACCATCAATTCAACATCCATCCCTTCCCCATTGATCCACTGTGCCTCTGCATCAAAGTGCTCTTTTGACTGATACAGATACAGAGATGCCAGTCACAGTAGAGGAGTAAACTGCCAGTACTGCAGGGACATCAGCCAATCAGAACAGACCCCAACATCGTAAGCATCAGGTTTGGCCAGTGAGTGAATCCCAGCTGAGGACCAGCCTTGCAAATAAGACTTGAGAAACTCCCAAAAGCAAAAAAAAAAAAAAAAAAAAAAGGTTTCCTTTCAAAGAAAGATCTTATTTAATTGATCTTGTTTAACATGTGTAAGAGGGGACTTTTTTGTAAGTTTCATTTGGAACACTTGTAGTTTAAACTAGCCCCACTGTGTTTGTTCAACAAATATTAGGTAAACCTCTACTGTGGGCACATACAATTTTAGAATCTCTCTCAAATACCGTCAACAAATGCCACTGAATTCAGTGAAATTCATAAGTACTAGTATCAATTTTGTATTTTTTTGTGCCAGATCTTTCTAAGTCTATTGAAATAACTGTCACCATTCTTTGAGGTACGCTCCTGGTCAGCTCACCCTCTTCTAATGTGACACAAATCACATCTGCCAGTAATTCAGTTAGCTTATTTGAAAAGTTAATACACTTGGTAAGTCTTTCGTTTGCCCATCTGTTCCCATAGTTTGCGCCTTAAAGCATTTGCTATTTGCCACTCTTGAAGTGGCTTCACTTTTTATTTCTGGATTTTCTCTTTCACGATAACCATAACAGAAGAATGTCCCAATTTTACATTCTACCTTTCCTTTTGCTTTGAAATAATTTAAGTCACTTCCAGAGAAACTGATGAATACATTTTATTTTTATCAAACTTTCTGTGCAATTATGTCACTGAACTTTCTGAAATCAAGAGAGGAAATTAGATTTTGTGCTTTTGCCCAGTATAACATAAAATGTCTATGCTGTTTTATTCTATAAGAATTAGACAGCAAAGGGACCACTATTGCTGTAAAGGAAGACTTGTTGACTTACTAGAGCCCACCCAGGGTAGACAAAGAGGTGAGCGAACCAGGTCCCAGCTGGGAGCTGACATCAGAGATGAGGTTCTTCCTGGGGAATTTGGCCAGTGGTCTGACTTTGGATACAGGTGATCAGAGCTGAGTAATTCATCACCAGACAGAACAAGGGGTAAGGAATTCAGGGGGCATTTATGACCACAGACTCTGGCATGTGAGTGTCAACCATGAGGCTGCTAACAGGGCAAGAATCTCAGAGAAAGAAGTGCTGGACAGAATCAGGCAGTCCTCACCATGGGTCATGGGAGAGAAACAGAACCCCAGAGTGTCTGAGAATAAACCCAAAATGAATAACACACACACACACACACACACACACACACACAGAAGTGATCAAGAAAACAAAGATTAACCAGATTAAAATTTGTTTTTGCCACTAAGTAGAAATGGTGAGTCAAGATAAAATTTTAATTAAGTAGAAAAATACAGACATTTTACACTTCTTAGCATCTTAGTTGTGACAATGACTCCAGGATGGTTCCTGGGCATTTTTGTGGGATGCAGACCTTACAGTATTCCATAGTGTGTCTGCAGGTCTGGACTCCGGCCAGTCCCTGAAAACCTCACCTGCTCTTGCCAGAGGCTGAGCCCTCTCCCAATGCCTGTTCCAAAAATAGCATGTCAGCTACAGTCACCGTGCAGTCACTTGCCTCTCTCTAATCATCCCCTTGAAAGTCTGAATGCCCCCTTCCCCAGACTGTATTCCTCTGGAGTTAAATGCTGGCCTTGGTTCAGCTTAAGTTTACCATTCTTCCTTCAACACCATGGTTCAGACTTCTAGTTTCTTTCACTCTTAAAACAGAAAGCTGCCAGGAAGGGGGTTTGAACCCTAATGAAAAAAAAAGTTGTTTTCAGGCATCCCCAGCAACGGTGGATTTGTGTTGATATACAATATAATCAGCCCCTGGTGCCTTTCTGGATGGTTGGGCCCAGTAATTTGCACCAGCTTCCAACCCCTTTTAACAACCTAGTGCCACTTATGTGAACACCCCATATCATCTCTACAGAATACAGTGTGGCATTTGTAGTCCCACAGACTTAGACTGTGGAAGGACTATTATTTTGCTCTGTTCTAGACAATGTAATAGGGCACTTTATTGTTAAACAGCTTTAACATCTTGTTGACTTTGAGCTTGTGGTTCACTAAGAACCCCAGGTCTTTCTCGCAAGGACTGTTGTGAAGCTTTATTCCCCGGACCTTGTATTTGTGTAATTGTTTAATATTTATTCAATTATTTTAAAAACTCTTACTTTGTTTCTGATCAATAAGGTAATATATGCTTACTGAAGAAAAGCTAGACAACATAGAAAAACATAAAGAAGCAAATAAAAATAAGTCATTATCCATCTGCCCAGAGATACCTTGTTAACATTTTGATATACTGTATTTCCTTTCAGCATCTTCACTTTGCATACATCTTTTAACATTTGCAAACATACTGCATAGATTATTTTGTAGTCTACTTTTTTACTTAACAATACACCATGTTACTATTCTCCTAAAGAATGGTTGTATTTGTTTAGAATTTTAAACTAAAAAATTCCACTCCTAGGAATTTACCTATTAAATAACAGTTGTATAGCAAAGATTTTGGAACAAATACATTTACTGCAGTTTTATAGGAAAAATTGGAATAATACAAAAATACCCCAAAAGAGTAAATACTCATCTATATAATGAAATACCATACAGCAGTTATTTTTAAAAGAATATTCTAAAACAAACAACCCAATCCAAAAATGGGCAGATGACCTAAACAGACATTTCTCTAGTGAAGACGTATAGCTGCCAATAGCCACATGAAAAGACACTCAGTATCACTAATCATCAGAGAAATGCATATCAAAATTACAGTGAGGTATTGCCTCACATGAATCAGAATGGCCATCATTAAAACGTTCACAAATGAGTTTTGTTTAATTTTGAACTTATTTTTCTAAATATTTAATAATGTGTATGTATTATTTGTATAATACTGAAAATACAATTTTATTCACTATTTTAACATATAATATTTCACCACTTCAAGGTGTCATAATTTATTTATCAATTCCCTCAAGCTTGGCTATATAGGAATTTTGTAATGGAATAATGTGGCATCATAATTATAAATACCACGTTTACCTCTGGAGGTGAGGGAGGGTGAAGGCATGGGGAGAAGGACGCACAGAGGGTTTCAGTTCTATTGATAATGACTGATCTCCTCACCAGCAGATGAAGACTAGATGCTGGGTACATGGATGTTCACTGCATTCATCTATGCCTTTGTATCTTTTAAATACTTCATAATAAATTTTAAAAATAATTACTACAGTAAGCAATTTACATAGCTCTCTATATACATATATATTTGATTATTTCTTTGAAATGATTTACTAAAAATAGAACTACTAGGCAGATGTGGAAAATATATTTAAAGCTTTGGATATATGTTGACTTATTGTCCTCCAGGAAGCCTGAAACAATTTACATTCTCACCAGAAACATATAAGTACTTGTGTCACCTTGCCCTTGCCAACAATACCATTGTATTTTTTAAATCGTTGCAAAATTAGGTAAAATGTGTTATTTCCCTATTGTTTTAATTTGAATTCCTTTGATTAGCAGCAAGGAAGACATTTCTGTCTTTGTTGGTCACTTGTCTTCCTTTTCCCTGTATTGTTCTGCCACGTTTTTTGCCCATTTTTCACCCATTTTTCTTTTGGTTAGGCACTATTTATTATTAATCCTTATATATTAAGAATATTTTTCACAGCTAGTAATCTGCTTTGTATTTGTGCTTATGGTGTTTTGATGTTTGGAAGTTTTACTTTTCATATAAGTTAAATAACATAAAATCTTCCTTTGTGATTTTTTTCTTTCACCTGAGTGTTTAGAACGGATGTATCTTCTATAAAGTCAAATACACGCTTATCTACAACTTTTTCTAGTTTGTTGCTGTTATGTTTTACTTTTAATTCTCTATGCTATCCATGAGTATGATGTAAAGCTCTAACTACATTTTTAGCAAAATAACTGGATCATAATGTTCCAGTTCCTCTTCCCCTATTTTTAAAATAAGGTGTATTTTCCTCGCTGGTGTGAAATGCTGTTTTTATCAATTGCTAACTACTAGAGTCTTTTTCTTGACTTTTGTTCTGTACACTTATTTGTCTCCTTTTGGAGCGCTCTCCCTCCTACTTTTCATTTATTCTGCCTTTATAATCTATTTCCACATCCTGTAGGTCAAGTTTCCTTCATAATGCTTCTTTTTCCAGTTCTCCCTGGTTAAATTTCAGACTTCAAATCTTTCAGATTAAATTTCAAACCATTTTGTAATGTTCCAAAATATTCTATTGAGCTTTTGTTTTGAGTAACATTAAGTGTATATGTGAATTTGGGAATAATGGGAATCTGTGCAATATTGATCCTTCCAGTTTAGAAATATGGTACAGTTCTCTGTTTATTCCAGTTTCACAAATTGCTCTTCAGTTACATTTTATAATATTCTTCATGTAGGCCCTATAAGTTTACAATAAAATTTATTCCTAGTAAAAGTGAACCTTTAATATATTATAAAAATGACATTTCTGTATTAGGAAAACTGCCTAAACATTGAGGTAGGGGAAAATATGCATCTATTTCACGCCATTCACAAAGGCAAAACTCAAACGAATTAGATGTTTAAATGGAAACAAAAAAGAAAGGATATTAGAAGAAAGGAATTCTAATCTAATTGTAGAGAAGGCTTTTATAACATGACACTAAGACTGGAAGCCTTAGGGTAGAAAAAATGGAACACATTTTAAAGCTACAAATTTTTAAACTTTTAAAACTTCAAAATGATGGGAAAATACACTAACCACAATATTAATAGGTAAATAACAAACTAGAACAATTATCTTTTAAGTAGAAAGTATTTCTCCAAATCAGCAAGACAAAGACAAAACCGAGATGAAAATGCAATATTAGAAAAGGAAAAAATAGTCAATAGGCATTTGAAAGATTATGATTTTACTTAAAAAGAAATACTATTAAAACTATGACCAAATACTACTTTTTTCCCCATTATTTCATTATCAAAGGTTTGGGGGGTTTTTGATTATGATAATAATCAGTGTTAGGCAAAGTTATGAAAAACAGGCACCCCCATGCACTGATAAGAACTGTGAACTGACTTTCTGGAAGGACAAGTTGTCAGATTTAACAAAATGTAAAATGTGACTGCATGTTGATTTACCGGTAAATTCCATTTTCAGGAAAGATAACTCGGAATTGTCCCCAAAGATGTACAAAGATGTTTATTGCAGCATTGCTTTTTGTTTTGAAGAATGAGAACCCAGAAAAAAAAAAAAACCAACAAAACAAAAACTGGAGTCAAGAGAGAAGCCAATTCAGGTGAATTCTGAGCAGAGGAACTGGACTTTGGTATTCAAAGAAACCATCTTTGCATTTTGAAATAGTCTCTATTCTGACAAATATTATTTCTTTACTACATTACTTGATTACATTTGCTGGTATTTTATTTAGCAAACTTTTTCACTTATACTTAAAACTGAGGGGGTTTTTAAATAATTTTTAAACTCATTTTAATGTAAAATCAAGATGACATTCATTTTGGTAATTTTACTCTGTTGTTTTTGTTCTCCTTCAGCCCTTTAAGATGGAAATTTTTATTGTTCGTTTGGTTGGTTGGTTTTGGAGGTAGGAGAGTACAGTGCTTAACCAAAACAAACAAACAAACAAACAAACAATTATGTTTTCTAGCTTCTCTTTCAGCTAAGTGTCTAAGTTCAAGCCCACGAATTATAAGTGAAAGTTTGTAGAAACTTCTGGAAGACTTTTTAAAGGAAACTAAAGCAGCTGGGAGTTGTAGTCATTTTTCCTTTATTCATCTTTCTTCCTCCTGCCTGGAGTATGAATGTTATAGCTGAAGTTCCAGCTGTCATCTTGGACCATGAACTAAACTTGAGAGCGGAAGGCAAAAATTGTGGAGCAGACACGAAGAAGGAACCCAGGTCCCTGACAACTGGCCGTGGAGATACATGTTCTTGCACTTCTTTTATGGGTGAAATGCTTTTGAACTTTGGTTTGACTTTCTAAAACATTAACTATACCTCATAGTTTTATGTCTTCTGGAAACTTGATAGGCATGTCTTCGTTGGCCCCATTTAATTTTCATTCCTCTAGGTTAATCCATTATATAATCCATTATATAATACCCTTTGGGTATAATTATTTAACTAACTATGAAATCCACCGACTACACTATTACCTATCGAATATTCCTATATATTTTCCACCAAGATGGAAAGGTATTCTGTCAACCGTCTTGCTAAAGATAGCTTAGATTTGTTCAATTCTGCCTATCTACCTGTGATAAGGAATTTGTCTGGTCTTTGTCCCAGGTTCCTGGCAGGGAGTTTCAGGACCCCTTGGAATTTCCTGAGAGATAGGAAATTCTTTGTTATGCTAATGAGGTGAACTCAGTAGGCTTCCAGATAGCTTCGGGATGATGGCTGGTCACACAACACTGACCACAGTATTGGCCTTTTTTGTGTTTTCCTTTTTTAGCTAGCAAGTAAATTGCTTTCCAAGTAGGGAAACTCTTTTAACACAGGTTATCCTTCCTTAATTTAAGAAGATAGCATTATGTGAAAGAGAGTCGGTATGATTTGTATGGGCAGCAGAGTATGTTTTTATGTCATACATCTATTTTTAGAAGGAAGACCAAGCTATCACTTACAAAAGTACAGCCTACAAAAGAAAGGGTGGGGTCACACCATCTTGGTCCAAGGACTAATGGCTGTTGTGCAAGGGGAAGAGCTATTTCAAAGTAGTTGATAGTGTTGTCCTTTTGCTCCACCATTCCCACCAAGAATTTATGTCAGACTGCCAAGGAGTAAAGATGGTAACCAACCATCTAAGTGAGCTTTGTAGAAAGCTGGTGCTGGGGAAGGAACTAACTGTTGGTCCTCACTGGAAGCACTGAGACTGACATAGGAAGGAGCAGAGAACATCTCAGGGCTTAAGACCCATGTCTCTTGACCATGACCATCAGATCGGTCCACCTCTGAGCAGTGTGCTGAGGACAGAGCTGGAAAAAGGAAGTGTCACAGGGAAGCGGAGGGGGAGGGGATTTGCATCTTTAAGCACAGGTACACTCTTTCGAGAGTGGGGAGTTGGAAATTTTTGAAAGGTCCCTGCAATATGTCTAGTCACTCAGGAGGAGGATGAGCAGGGAAACAATGAGACACAGGGAAACAAGTTAATGTCATTAGGAGCATCTAAAACAGCTTGGCTTCTTTCTGTCTGAGCTAGTGTACAAATGAATCCAGTTAATTCAATCTCAGTCAGTCAAATGTGCCTACAACAGCTCAAAGGAAGTAGTCCTTTTCTGGACATAAAAAGAGCCATAATCATTCTAAACTTTAATTCAAGGGCTCATATACATAATAATAATCAATTGACTGACTGATCTTTTTTATTTTTCCTTTTTTGCAAGGTCTGATATTTTCACACAAGATGGCAAGTTACTAAGTCCAAGTTCTGTTGACATCCAGGAACTGTTTGCAGGGTTCGCAAGTGACATGTGCTACCTAGGACATGAACTTGAAGTCACACTGGAACCTAACCTGCAGACAAGAAATGATATGCATTGATTGCTGGCAGCTGTAAATCATCTGTCTCCCCTCTGAAGTTCCTTAGATCCTGTCCTCTTAGTCCTGTCTAGGCAGTATTAGAATTATTTATAATTCTCATTTCCTCTCTCAGGCCTTATGAAGGAAGCACATGGAGGGCAGGTTGCAGAACTAAAGGTCCTTATATCCCCTTTTAGGTAAGGAATCCAAATTATTTACAGCCAACATAATATGGCATATTTTGGTTCGTTTGCCATTTATCAGTGTTAGCTATATTTACATGAGAGCAACACATCTCTTTAACACCATCAGAAAAAAAAATTAGTCATATCACTTTATATGGATCAAATATTCAAGTCAGATGATGGTGTTCCTCTTCCTTTTCAACTATTTCTATTGTGGCTATGGCTTTTATTAAACTGAATACAAAAATACACATCAGAGATATTGTCAGTGAAAGTAAACCAATCTGAGAGCTTCTATTGAAGGTGATCATTATTATATTTACTTTTATAAAGTCTAGAAGATCACTGCTGCGTGGTGCCTTAATTGGGAGTGTCACACAATAAATCTCTACTTAACTTTATCTTTGTACCATCCAGCCAGTTAGACTTAGCGCTTCAAGGTCTGCCAAGCTCATTTTGACCTGGATATTTTGGGTCATCAAGATTTCACACCTTGGGATGCTTTCTCTCCTCCTCTCTTCTTATTTAAACCTCACCTATTCTCCAAGGCCTCGTTCATGCTCCATCCACATGGAACCCCTTTCCCCCTACTCCAGGCAACAGCAAGCTGCCCCTTCCCTGAACTCCTGCTCACACGGTGTATCTCCTAATAGTTCCCTAATTGTTCCGTGCTGTGTTGGTGTTGTCTCCCCAAGTGGATCATAAACTTTCTGGTACCTATCCCCTACACATCCTAGCACAACACTCGATTGCCTTTTGTGCCTGATAGATATTTGTCCATTGACGGGTTGGTTCAGAAACCACAGTACACCGTTGGGGTGGGGGAAGAAAGAAAAGCAGTAGGCAGATCTCAGACATGGTCAAATTTAGATTAAATCTAAATCTCTATGTTTCCTTTAAAAATGAGCACCCCAAGTCCTTGGCTCTGGAGCTAGCAGATTGGTCCACCGAGCCTCGGATTGCAGGGTGTTATGGTTTATTTGGCTTTCCTGGGATGTAACTTTGAGAAGATGGATTATAGTGCGCTCTTAATACACTACACAGCCTATTGATTTTATATGTCATCAATGTATATTGTATGTCTACACTATTACCAGGAGAAGCAGGAGGTGCATGTAGTTATGACTCTGCCTCAGCCCGTCATCCCATGCTGTGCCCTATGGGAAGCCACTGATTCTTACACTTGGAGCTGGGACAATGCAACTTAATCAGACTGACAGGAAACAGGCAGCAATTACAGTGTGCTGCTACATCTGCTGGGTTCCACTTCACTGAAGGAAGAGTTATCTCAATTTTAATGTACATCCCTTTTTCATGTTTCATTTAACCTCTGCTGTATTATTAAACACATCAAAATATAATGACACTCGTTAAAGAAGAAAAAGAGGACAGTTGGGATATTTTGGACTGTATCTCCTATATTCGTAACTTAACTGTATCATTTTTACTTCTCTTCAACATCTCCCCCTGGTGAATAACTAATTCAGTATATAGGTATTTAAATAGCGAGCTGGGAACTGGCTGTTTCAACACCTACATCAACTCAGAGTTCAGCTACAATGAAATGTCTCTCCATCATTTGTCTGTTTTTACTAGGAGTGTTTCTCTTTTCAAAAACATTCTTTTGCAATGTGTCAAAATAGCGAGTTTACCCATTACTGCAGTGCACATAAACTGCTTTAAAAGCTTCTCAATGAAATTCCCTAGGAATGTATTTGTAATATGACTCGGGAGACCTTTAGAACTTAAGCTAGCAGGTTTCTCGCTCGCTGGCCCACCCTAAAACAGCCAGAGCCCCATCAGCTGGCCGAGCCTGCTGACCCGAGATGTAGGACCCATTAAAACATTCATTTCTGCAAGACAAATGTGATAACACACCAGACTGAGCCTCTCATCTGAAGGGTTTTTTTTTCTCTTTCCACTCTGACTTTCTGATCCCCTATCTTTCTCTGAGCTCTAGTTTTAAAATTGCATCTGAAGAATTTAGTAAATCTTCCTGCGAATTAAGTGTCCATCAGAGATTAATTGTGACCTCCAAATGCAGATTTTTTTTCCCCCTGCACAGAGAAATAACAGATACAATTCTGGGCTTCCACTTAAAACTCTGAAAATATTATTTGACTAGGAAGAAATTGCAAGATGTTTGGGGGAGTTTGCATGTATTGGGGAAATGGAGAGAAATGGTAATAGCAAAAGATATGTTTCTACATAAACAGATGTTTAGGCAAAAAAGCTCCAATGCCCAATTTTTTTTCTTTAAAGGATAATCTAATCAAAATATCACAAGGCATGTTTATCATAATAACAAACAAGTTGCTGTGAGCTAGGATGATACATGACACAAAGTGATACAAGAAAATGCCTATGTTTTCAATGAGTTAACAATGTAGTTGTAGAATCAAAAACAAATACAGAAAAGGATCAGCCAGAGCTCAAACAGGGTCTTACCAGTGGTGTGGAACTAATTACAGGGCAACACTCTAATAGCTTATGTCCATCATTGGGTGAACTAGAAAGAAGTGTGGCCCCTGAGATCTGCTTTGGGATAAAAGTAAACTGATGCTCACCCAGGAGCACCTAAATAGGCCCCTTGAATGTGTATCATCAGCATCCTTTCTATTTATTGTTCATTCTCCTGCTATGTGGTTGCAAATAGTTCCAGCAGTATTTCTGGATAAAAGAGTTTAATGAACACAACACTGCTTAACTCCTCTTTTCCTTGTGTGCTCATTACAGGACCATGATCATCATTAAAAAGGCAGAATTAATATCATTAAGAGAGACAGGTGCACCCCAATGTTCATAGCAGCACTATTTACAACAGCCAAGACATGGAAGCAACCTAAATGTCCATTAACAGATGACTGGATAAAGAAGATATGGCATATATTTGTGTATGTATAAATATATATATATATATGCATATGCAATGGAATACTACTCAGCCATAAAAAAGAATAAAATATTGCCACTTGCAGCATCATGGATGGAAATGGAGATTGTCATACCAAGTGAAGTAAGCCAGAAAGAGAAAGAAAAATGCCATGTGATATCACTTATATGTGGAATCTTAAAAACTAACACAAATGAACTTATTTACACCACAGAAACAGACTCACAGACATAGAAAACAAACTTATGGTTACCAGGGGAAAATGGTGGAGGGTGGAGGAATAAATCAGGAGTTTGAGATTAGCAGATACAAACTACTATATATATAAAATAGATAAACAACAAGTTTCTACTGTATAGCATAGGGAACTATAATATCTTATAATAACATATAATGAAAAAGAATATGAAAATGTGTGTATATATATAAACTGAACCACTATGCTGTACACCAGAAATTGACACAACATTGTAAACTGACTATACTTCAATTAAAAAAAAAAGAGAGAGAGAGAGAGTCACTTAAAAGGGTAAATCTGTTTAAAGGAACTGAAGCCCCCTTGACAGGATTACTATTACGATTCATATATTAATACTTCAGATTTTGATATACATTAACATAACTGTGGAATTACTTTTAAAAAGAGTAAAAGTAAATTGATTTAAAATCCAAAAAGTGCTAAAGGATGTGTTAAAAAAATCTAAGAAAAACTTTAAAAATTAAAAAGTAACCTAAAAAGGCAATGGAGCATACTATTTGAAAACTGGCAAAAGAAATCTTAAAAAAAATGTAAAAAAGTTAGAAAAATATTTTTAAAAGATCCTAAAGGAGTCAATACCCAGTGAATATATATTTGAAATACAGAAATGTGGCTCTTAATAATGAAATATATTTTATGAATATTAACTATTTCACAAGAAAATTAAACCACCTTGTTATCAGCAAGCTACACATAGAATATTTCTTGAGATACTGCTATGAAGGCAGAATGAAAACCAATCAATTAAAACTTTACAGAATTTGTTACAATCATCCCATTCAACATGAGTTGCTATAAAAAACAATTAAGGAAAACATTTCTCGCTAAATATATAAGTTCAGCAATTTCATCATTGAGCGAGTTGATTTGGAGCATTTTGATCCAGAATCAAAAAAGAGGCCCTTCCTGTATAGTTTGTTCTAATATTTCTTCAGCATTCTCTCCTGGTCATCTCAAGTCTAAGCCAAATTCTCTGATTCTTTCCCTCCTGACGCAACTCTGTGGCCCAAGGAGTTAACAGAGTTTGAATTTCATCCCAAAACAGAAGCACAGAGGCTTGGACTTGGATTTATGTTGATTAAAAAATATTAGTGTATAACCACTTGAAACTCACTAGGGTGGCCATAATAAAAAAGATACAAAAGCAAGGATAGAGAATGTGGAGAAATTTGAACTTTTTATTCATTGTTGGTGGGGAATGTAAAATGGTGCAGCCACTTGGGAAATAGTATGGGAGTTTCTCAAAATTCTAAACACAGAGTTACCATTTGATTCAACATCTACACGCCTAAGTATATACCAAAGAGAACTGAAAACATATGTCCACACAAAAAGTTGTACATGAATTTTCATAGCAGTGTTATTCAAAATAGCCTCAAAGTGGAAACAACCCACATGTCTGACTAATGAATAGGTAAATAAAATGTGGTAAATTCATGTAATGTTGTTGTCAGAGTCAAAAAAATCATCACTAAGACCTATGTCAAGGAGCTTACCACCTATGTTTTCTTCTAGGATTTTTATGGTTTCAAGTCTTGCATTCAAGTCTTTCATCCATTTTGAGTTGATTTTTGTGTATAGTGTAAGATACTGGTTGAGTTTCAATCGTTTTCCAACATCACTTATGAAGAGACTGTTTTTACCCCATTGTATATTCTTGACTCCTTTGCTGTAAACTAATTGATCATATATGTGTGGGTTTCTTTCTCATCTCCCTATTCTGTTCCATCAATCTGTGTGTCTGTTTTTATGACAATACCATGCTATTTTAATTACTATAGCGTTATAATATGGTTTGAAATCAGAGAACATGATGCCCCCAGCTTTGCTTTCTTTCTCAAGATTGCTTTGCCTATTCAGTTTTTGTGTGTGTGTGTATTTGGTTCCATACAAATTTTAGGATTATTTGTTCTATTTCTTTGAAAAATGCAATTGGAATTTTGAAAGGGATTGCATTGAATCTGTAAATGGCTTTGGGTATTATGGACATACTAATAGTATTACTTCTTCCAATCTATGAACACAGAATATCTTTCCATTTTTGTGTGTCTTCTTCAATTGTTTTCATTAATGTCTTGTTTTCAAAATACAGTTCTTTCACCTCCTTGGTTAACTTTATTCCTAGGTAGTTTATTCTTTTAATTAGTTGTAAATGGGATTTATTTTTATTTCTCTTTTTGGCAGTTTATTATTAGTGTATAGAAATGCAACAGATTTTTTTTTTTGTATATTCATTTTGTATCCTGCAACTTTACTGGATTTATTTGTTCTAACAGTTTTGTGTTTTTGGGGTTTTGTTTTTGTTTTTGTTTTTGTTTTTTTGATGGCCTCCTTAGGGTTTTCTATATATACGATCATGTCATCTGCAAATAGTGACAGTTTTACATCTTCCTTTCAATTTAGATTTCTTTTATTTATTTTTCTTGCCTAATTGTTCTGGCTAGGACTTTTAATACCATATTGAATAAAAGTGGCAAGAGTGGGCATCCTTGTCTTTTTCTGATCTTAAAGGAAATGCTTTCAGCTTTTCACTGCTAAGTATGATGTTCCTTGTGAACTTGTCATATACAGTCTTTATTATGTTGAGGTACATTCCCACTATCCCCACATTGCTGAGAGTTTTTATCATAAATGGATGTTGAATGTTGTTAAATGTCTTTTCTGCATCTGTTGAGATAATCATGATTTTTATCCCTCATTTCACTAATGTAATGTATCACATTAACTGATTTGTGGATGTTGAACCATCCTTGCATCCCTGGAAAGAGTCTCACTAGATCATAGTGTACAGTCCTTTTAATATATTGTTGAGGATTTTTGCATATATGTTCATCTAGGATATTGGCCCATAATTTCCCTTTCCGTGGCATCCTTGTCTGATTTTGCTATCAGTGTAACGCTGGCCACATTAAATAAGTTTGGAAGAGTTTTCTTCCATCTATTTTTTGATGAGTTTGAGAGGAATTGGTATTCATTCTTTAAATGTTTAGTATAATTCACCAATGAAGCTATCAAGTCCTGCACTTTTGTTTGTTGGGAGGTTTTTATGTTTTGTTTTGTTTTGTTTTGTTGATTTTTTCTCCTTCATTCTCCTTCCTAGTAATTAGTCTGTTCAGATTTTCTATTTCAACATGATTCAGTCTTGGTAGGCTGTTTGTTTCCTAAAAATTTATCCATTTCTTCAAGTTTGTCCATTATGTTGCATATAATTATTCATGGTAATTTCTTATGATCCTTTGCATTTCTGTGGTGTTGATTGTAAATTTTCTTCTTTCACTTTTTTTTAATAAAGGTACTGGGGATTGAAACCAGGACTTGTTCATACTAAGCATGTTCTCTATCAGTGAGCTATTACCCTCCTCTCCATTTTAAATTTTATTTATTTGAGTCCTCTCTCTATTTCCCTTGGTGAGTGTAGCTGAAGGCTTGTCAATTTTGTTTATCTTTTTAAAGAACCAGGCTTATTTTCATTGGTCTTCTCTATTGCTTTTTCAGTCTCTATTTCATTTATTTTTGCTCTTTCGTATTTCCTCTTTTCCACTAATTTTGGGCTTTGTTTGTTTCTCTTTGTCTAGTTTCTTGAGGTGTATATAGATAACTTGTTTATCTGAGACTTTTGTCTTGAGGGAGGCATTCAATGCTATGAACTTCCCTCTTAGAACTGCCTTTGCTGCATCCCACAAAATTTTATATAGTATATTTCCATTTTCATTTGTCTCAAAATATTTTTTGATTTCTCTTTTAATTTCTTATTTGACCCATTCAGAAGAATGTTGTTTAATCTTCAGATATTTGTGAATTTTCCAATTTTGTTCATGTAATCAATTTCTAGTTTCATACCATTGTGATCAGAAAAGAAGCTCAATATGATTTCAATCCTCTTAAATTTATTAAGAATTGTTTTGTGGCCTAATGTATGATTTATCATGGGAAATGTTCCATGTGGACTTGAGAAGAATGTGCATTCTGTTATTTTCAGATGGAATATTTATTTATTTATATATTTATCTGCTTAGTCCATCTGGTCTAATGTGTCACGTAAAGTCAACGTTTCCTTATTGATTTTTCTGTCTGGGTGATTATCCACGAATCTTCCGTTATAAAAGTTGTTCTTTGTCAATTCTGTAGTCAGTCATCCTAAGTTTGGTTGTTTCTGGCACAAACTGTCTGAGATTCCATTCCTTCATTTGTGAAATGGGATGAGAATTGAATAAAGTAATTCATTGGAAGTGCCCTGAAAATGTCTGTGTTCTCTGTTTAGTCATCCCTCTGTCCTCCCCTCATCCTTTCTACCTGCATATAATAGATATTTGATGATTTGCTAAATCTAGTCATATGTAAATGTGCATAGCCCTATAGGCTCAATTAAGGAAATTGAGCGATCAATGTATTCACGAGTGTCCCTTCATCACCTTCCATTCTGGAGCAACTGGTAACTGATGCATCAGTGGCAATTTCAAGCTCCTTGTTGACAGATGCACAGGCTGCACGAGTAGTGCAAGACTTCAGCAGCAGTGTCAGCACTAGGCACCCAAGATGGCAATTAGGAAAAAGAACAAGCAACTGCAAGGGAAAGGTGTCCTTAAAAGTCTTGAGCAGCAGCGTAAACAAGCAAGTGGATATAAAGGAATCAATCACTCAATCACCACTGATAGCCGGTACTGTCCGGGGGGGATATTATCTGTTGGATGCAGCTGTGGAGAGGTGATCTCAAGACCTGCTTTAAAGTCTCAGGTCTGCCTCAGACCCTTTCTTTCATCAGAAGAAAAATCATTTCACTTCTTTTTGCTTTCAGCTCCGTTAACAACAGTTCACCATTATTGAGCATGTGCCATGTGCCAGGCATGGTTTGATTTTAATGATAGCCCTCAAAGGTAGGTATTATTAATTGTCCCAATGTTACATATGAAGAAACTGAGTCACAAGGTGGTTAAGTACCTTGCTCAAAGCTGGGATTGAAATCAGGACAGCTTATTTGCAGAGTTTACCTGCATCAACAGTAAATTTTATTTTCTCTCATCCTCTAGGAAGATGAGTAAAACTGTTCACAAAATGAGTGAAGCAGATTTGTTATTGAATGTTTGGAGTCATGTTCAGATTCCTGGCTCTTAAAGGCTGAACAGTGTTTTAATTGTAACATGTCAGGTGTAAAATGACTTCCTCCAATGCTTTTAACTGAAAGCATGTTCTTGATGCATTTCAGTCTGTTGGATGAAGTGACCTAACATTTCCTTAGTGCTATCCTGAAAATTATGAGTCGGGGATTCATTATGACCATCCATTGCTCATCTTGAGCTGGCAAGTGCCCAGAGCAGGTTTATACAGCCTCACAAGGCTGAAGCTAATGGAGGCAGCCCTCCTACTACCCAGGAGAACACGAAAGCTTCAAGACTAGGTACAACACCAGTGCACACCTGCATGTCATCAGTGAAGTCATTAAGTGAGCAGACAAGAACAGCCCGCCATCATGTCTGCTTATTGTCAGCACTGAAGCGGTATTGACAGTGTTGAGACAGCCTGTCACTGGAGGATGCGGAGACCAAATCAACAACCAGCAGAATATCCACCCTGATGGAACCCGTTCCTGGAGGTGCTACATCAAAACAAAACGTATGGAGGACCTAATACACGGGCAGTTCTCTGCCCTGCCTGCCCAGACACAAAGGATGTGAGTTCTATATAAAGCAGATAAAGTATTGCCTGGCTACACTGGTTAAGAAATTTCTACTGAATTGAGTTTAAACTCAGAATGGAGGTGAGGTCAGTACTTATTTTCCCAACATGTAATTGAACCTTAGCTTTTTTCTAACTGTAGATCAAATTGAAGCCACTAAAAAGCCATATCATATCCTGGCTGAGAGATTAGCCCATCTCTTTTCATTGAGAACATATAAATTTGCGGCATTTGGGGGAGAGGACAACCTTAACTGGCAGGAAGATCGCATTAATTACGTGGGCATATTTTTAAGGCATTAATCCTAAGTGAAACCCCAACATTCTTAGTGACATAAGTGACTTGGTAGATTAAAGAATGGTAATGAGAAATATGAATTCATGGCATCTGAGAACTCATATTGTGCAAAAGAAGTAAGGAAAAATACAATTTATTTCATAAACTGGGCAAAGTGAGAGAAAACAGAGAGAGAGAGACAAAGAGAGAGTGAGAAGAGGACAGCGTCTGTGTGTGTGTGTGTGTATGCGTGCATGCACCCTCCATCTGGGCCTGAAGTTTCTTCCCTATTTGCTCAGAGTTCCAATTGCTTAAGGGAATCCATAGTAGATGAGCCTGTTTCAGGTGTCATGGAAAACATTTCCCTCCTCCATTGTTTGGAGTTAGACACTGCCAGTGGTGGAGGGAAACTTCTAAACACAATTACACTATCAAGATGTACAGGGAATGAGTCAAAGGTCTGGACCAGCCTGGCCTGAGATGATAGAATCAGAGGTGGGTCATAAATCTCCAGCTGCATTAGTGTGTTTGCCACGAAGCAGAATGAGCCCATGGCCCTGTTTGCGACAATATCCCCGCAGGCGTGATGGATGAGCCAGACTGACATCAGAACAGGTGGGAATATTAAAAGGAATATTAACAAGAAGCTTGATGAGAGAGCTCCAGCAATTAAGTCCATGGGAAAGGCTTAATCCAAGTCATGAAAGACATTGTAGACAGGAGATAGCTTTCCCTTTGACCAATTTAGAAAGGCAAGCCACATTTGTACTGGTAATACCAACATCTTCCTAATAAGTCCATGAGATAGTGTATTATTATTATTAAAATTAAATCTTGACCTTTGCCTTTTCCCAAATAATTGTGTGACTATATGATTATCTGAATTCTAGTCAGTTCTAGTCTTGCTGCCAATTTCTCTCACTTAACTATATATCATCACCACTCATAAAGCTCTTATTGATCATAATCTTCCAGAGAAGAACAGGGATTACTTATGTTGATATGATCTGTCTGATGTCTGGAAAAAGGTTAGGCAAAGTATGAAGTTAAATAGCACCTGAGGCCATGGGGATGATTTCTTGTAACTCTGTCCTGGCTCTCCCCTCCCTTCCCCTCCTCTCTCCTTTCCTCCTTCCTCCCTCCCTTCCTCTTATACCCTCCTCCCTCTCCTTCCCTCTCTTCATTCCTCTTTTCCTCCTTTCCTCCTTTTCCTTTTTTTTTCCTGGCACTTCCCACTTTCCTCTCAATTGAATTCAGTCTCTACCCCTCCCCTTCCCTGCTGGTCCTCCCCAACTTCTGACCACCTGGCAGGCTCCTGTGGGCATCACTTCATGCCTGCTGTATCACTCAGGGCTAAAGTTATGACTGAGCTTTCCATGGCCCTGAATCTCATGCAGAGAGACTCACCTGCCCCTGGGACCGGAAACGTGTACTTTCTGCAGGACTGATCCTCTGGGATGGGGGTAAAGGAAGGGTAGGGGCAACCATTCTAGACTGGAGTCATCAGCGTGGAAATGGTAGCAAAATATTGAAAGAGTGAACTGCTGAGCTTCTGAAGTCAAGAATGTTTAAGAGACACAGGTTACGTCCTAGGGTCGATTTTTTTCTTTCTTGAAATGGGGAGTCCACTTCTATCTCAAACTCAGTCTGAAAGCCGTTTTCCTTGCCAAAAATTAAAGCAATAAAATACCCCCATTTAATCTGTTCTGTAGCTGGCAGAACCCATTGCACAGGGGCAAAACATAGAGGCAACCGGCCATGCCAACAAGAGAGAGTTCCAAGTAGAGAGGGAGAGATGTGACAAAGCTTCAGCATCACGCAAGTAGAAGTATAAATACCCGTTGTCAAGCTTTTAGAAGAGCAAGTGTTGGAAGAAGCCAACTCTTCTCATGCTATCGACGAAAGCTGTACTTGTATCAACATTAGGCAACCGAGTGAGCACAGGCATGTAACACAATGTAATAAGGCATCAGACAGGTGGGAATGGCATTCCAGCGTGGACCAGCGCATGATGACAAAGAAAGTAGAGCACACAGAAGAACATGGATGAGGCAAAAGAAGAGAAACCCCAGTCCTGAACAAACAGTGATGATTCTCTAGCAGTTGCTAATGGTTTCTTAATGATAGGAAATTAGAAGTCGATGTTAGAACCCCAAGCTGGGTCCCTTGCAGTTTCATGTAAATAATTATATTTTTCTAGAGCAGACTTCCTCAAACTTTAAAAATAAAAGATTCTTTGGTCAAGAAGTCGGAGTAGGTGTTATTCTATACTTTCATGTTAATGATTCACTATGCTTATTAGTATATTAAAGACTCTGAGAAGTCCTGGAATAAAGAATTCTACTCAACTGAGTACTTCCCCATCTCCTCCACCCCTTTTTTGAATAATACATATTAATGTTATATAGAACCAGTGTTTCTTGAAAATCACTTGTGTGAAATTTACTTCTAAGGGAGAAAGTACAGAATGAATGGACTCCGCTGACTGCTGCAATCAAGTTTCTGGGTCCCAGAAGGGGCAGACCAAGGAAGCCCCTCAGCTTCAAGTTTGTTTGGATGGTGGTTTGGGCTGCCAAAGTTTTAATCCCAGCTCTGCATTTACTGGCTCTAAGTCCCGGTGAAATTGACTAAATCTCAGTGTGCTTCAGTTTCCTCATCTGTAAAATGGAAAGATTAACATTTGGGTGTTGTTTAGTTTAATTTTAAAAAGCACACACCCACACACAGTGACAGCACTGAATAAACATTCACCAGTATTGTAATTCAGAAGGATACATGCTCCTCAATGTTCATAGCAGCAATATTTACAATACCAAGACATGCAAGCAAACTAAGTGTCCATCAACAGATGATTAGATAAAGAAGGTGGAATACTACTCACCCATAAAAAAGAATGAAATGCCATTTGCAGCAACATGGATGGAACTAGAGATTATCATACTAAGTGAAGTAAGTCAGACAGAGAAAGACAAATATCATATGATATCATTTATATGTGAAATCCAAAATAATGACAAAAATGAACTTATTTACAAAACAGAAACAGACTCATAGGCATAGAAAACAAACTTATGGTTACCAGGGGGAAAGAGCAGGGGGAACATATAAATTAGGAGTTCAGGATTTGCAGATAAAAACTACTATATATAAACAGATAAACAACAAGGTCCTACTATATAATACAGAGAACTATATTCAATACCTTGTGATAGCTTATAATTTAAAAAAATATGAAAAGGAATATATATAACTGAATCACTGATGCTACGTATCAGAAATTAACACATTGTAAATGGACTATACTTTAATAAAAAACAAAAACATTCACCAGGATTAAAAATTGGGAAATGCTTTAAAATTTTATTACATCTCCAACCTGCTGTTAGACATTATTATTTAATGTCTCACTCACTGGTCAAGATTAAACCAACACTTATTTGTTTCTCATTGAAACAAGTCCCTCTACTTGATTTTCATGCTTTTTTCCTTTAGGATGACCATTCTTATGCCCACTGAATCTGAAATCCTCCATGTCATCTGTGCATTCCTCTTAGTTCTTACAGTTCAAATTTAATCTGATTGCTGCTTTCTTGATGTATCATCATTGTATCTACCCTTCACCTTCTATTCCTGGTGCTCTCCTAGCAGCAGGAGTTCCTTTAAACCTGGGCCGTGGAATAGCCTTGTTTCCTTTTCCCTTCCTCCAATCCAGGTCATCCAGGTCAGTGGTAATAGAGTAATTTAATAAAAATATCCATTTGAAGATACATTATTATTTCATTTTAATGGTTTCCTATTGTCTCCCCAATAATTGTTACAGTATTAGTAACTAATTATTAAGGTTTGTTGAGTGCCCACTATGGGCCAAGCTCCACACGAGGCATTGAAGATACAAAGACAATTAAGACAAGGCTTGGTTCTCAATGGCTTTACAGAGAAGTGATAACCAATAAATGGTCACTATACAACAGGCAATGCTGACGTTTTACAACATGATATGTGAGTGTCTGTACATGTGAATGAGAGTGCGTGTGTGGGTGGGTGTGTACATTCACATATACAACTCCTTTCCCCTGGGGAAAGAAGACTCCACAAAGGCACCCTTTAACTGAGTGCTTCCCTAGCAGACCTGGGTAAAGGCGAGTGGGAGTGACCAGTTAACCTGAGCTTGTTTTGCCCTTCCATTTGAGCCCCAACCCATCCTGCTCAGCTGAGATCTCAGTAATTTCCACTCCATGAATCCAGTTGTTTTACTCCCCATTTTCCAAATATGCCTTGCCCACCTCTAGACATGTGTTCACTTTACTTCCTCTGCTGATAATGCCCTCTTCCTCCTCTTTCATCTTTGCAATTCATTTGTTCAAAACACAAGTGTGAAGCCCCCACTAGCATCTGCACATTTTGTGTACTGAGGTATTCCTCAAAGCAAGATTCACGATCATGAAAGTGGTCAGTATCTACCAGTCAACTTGTACACATCTACGTTAGTGAGGCATTGTGTTTAGCTATAAGTAACAGAGACTAAAATGTAATGGCTGAAAAAAGACATATATTTTTCTTTCACACAAAAAGAAATCCAAAGGTTGGCAGTCTATAGCTGGTGTGGGCAACAGAAACCTTGGCTCATTCTAGTTCTTTGTCTGTAGTCTTAATGTAAAGACTTTATCTTCATGCTGAGAAGATGGCTGCCATAGCGCCAGCCATCATGTTTGAGTTTCTGTGTATAAAGAAGGAAGAAAAGAAAAAGGGCAAAAGAAGCCCACCAGGTAAGTCAACCCCCTTTCAAGTTAATCCCCTTTAAACCTCCCTGAGAAGCCTCCAGAGCCAGAATGAATTTCAGGCCCAGGCCTTACAGGGCCTGCTCTGGCTGCCCTCTGACTATGTTTCCTGCATTGAGAACTCTTCAATCCACTAAACCAAAGGAGATTCCTCACCTAGAGCCCACCTACTTCTTCTAGACAATACTCTGAGAGCCCCAGAATTCTAACCCTAAGGGCTCTGAACCCATTTTTAGGTCTGTATGAGCTTCTTCCATGGGTTGGTTTGTCCTCCTGTGGGCAGTATGTGCAACTGGGGTGCACACCGACAGGCCTGAGAACTGGCCAAGGGGACACTGAACACAGGAGGTGGGAAGGCAGGGATGTGGATGGGGCCTGGATGTGAAGACTGGAAGGTCACCAGGCGTGTGCTTAGGTCCCCTCTCTCCATGGGTTGGAGCTAAGGGTAGAAAGAAAGAATGCCGGCTACCTGGACTGACTCTCCCCATGGCTTTAGACTTGAAAGAGGCCTACTAGTCCAAGCCTTCCAGACGTTGTGAAGGTTCATTTGTCAAGGTAGCAATATGCACGCTATTGTATTTAACAATTCGGTAACTCAATTAATTTTAAAACATTTAGTACGTGGACCTCCATGTGTGCCCTTGGGCCCATCCCTCCAAATATTAGGGGCAGGCTTGCATGTACTCATTTCCACTGACAACTCTTTGACCGCCAAGTTTGAAGGGAGGTTGGGAAATGTAACTCTTTCTGCTTCTCTTGTTCTCAAAGCCGGAGAATGAACAGAATGAATATTGGATATTAACAACCAGCAGTCTATGTTACATGCATTCACAGCCTGAAGGAGAGATGTCTTTTTCTTATTCCCAAAGCGTTAACATTTGCACCCCTACCACAATAAGCTGCAGATATGGAAACTGAGAGCACATAGTTCAAGATGTGCAGATAATTGCTGGTATACAGCAAGTTGGCAGCAGGCCTTATATTAAGGATAAGATAAAGGTAAATGTATATTTATACAGAACCCTCAGAAGGTGTGTGGGTAAGTGGAAATCCAGAGCCAGGGCACAGAGAGGTTGGCAGTGTTGTGGTCCCTGGAAGGGCAACCCAGGACACCTGTGGTCAGAGCTAAGAGGCCCTGATAGCAGCCTCCAAGAGGTTAAGGAAGGCATTCAGGGCGATAAAGAACACTGGGGATTAGAAAGATACACTGCAGGGAGACATCCCAACCCAGAAAAGAAGACTGGATAATGTAACTGAATAGGTACTTACATGCTAAACATTCTCATTTGCACTGGTAGGAGTTAGTCACCAGCAAAGTATTTTTAAATAAAGGCTACATTAGATCCAAAAGGGAATGTTTCATGTGGTTTTGAATAGTTAGTATGTCATGATTTTCTTCCTGCCTGTTAATCCCTTGGGTAATGGATGTTAACAAAAACAACCCCAAAAGATATATAATCTGCAAACATGAGTAATTGATGTTTGTGATCTGTGAACGCAGTGGTAGGATTGACTGAAAAGAACACATTTCTTCCAAAAAAAAAAAAAAGCTTCCCATGCTTGCAATTCCTTAACAGAAATATTCTAAGTAACAAAGACAATCTCTTTGTACTTCTTTGGTGAGGAAAACAGAAATGCAAAGTGTCAATAAAAGCCTGGGTATTGGACAAGCAGAAAAGCTGAGTGTCTAGAGTAAAGATGTGTTTCTTGCATGAATAACTTCCGAACAATCTGCTGAAGGAGTGATTTTGTATCAAGCTGAAACCCCAAACCAGCATCATTTTAATTTGCCAAGCACCTGTGAAGGAATACAGCTGCAAGGCCATGGGAAAACAATGGGAACTGTGACAGTTCATTAATATAAACCAGCAACTAGATTTATTTGGAAAAGTCATTGATATAGAATTACCCTGGAGGATGCAATGACATTCCTGAAGCAGGCCAGCAAGCAGCTAACTAAGATTGTAGATGTGCGCACATCATTTGAAACCGAACGGTAATTTGGTAACTATTTTGATTTATTGTGTATGTCAACCAGAATAACAAATGTGTAAAGAGCCGTGATTGCTTCAGGAAAGTTAAGTTTGCATTGTATTCAGTTGTTTGGCTTTTCGCGTGCCAGGTTATTTTGTTCTGGAAAATCAAGATAATGGCGTTGCCTCTAAAACGATTCCTCGTGTGTTTATATGCATAGAAAGAAAATACAAAGCACACATTCTTGTCTAACAACGCCAAGCCTTAATATAATGCTCATCAGAAGCTAAAGAAGTTGTTTATTGCAATCAAGTCATTGCAGTCTTCTGTTGATGGTGACTGCATATATTTCAGGTATGGTAACTCATAAGCAATCTGGCTTGCATAAAATGAAAGATATCAACAGATCTGGAGGCAGAGAAATAGATCTGCAAACCACTCACTTTTATTGCAAACAGTAAAATGTAACCCTAGAAAATGGGAGGAAAGCAAGATTCTTCTTTCATATACTTACAGCATCTGAGAAAATCACAGTGTCTGGCACAAAGGCAGTCAGCCTATCCATTGAACTTGTTCCCAGCCATGAGACGGGCAACATTAGCCAACAGTGTGGGAGCGAAGGAAAAGACCGTCCTCACACCTCTGACATTTCCTCTTTAAATGCAAAGAACACTCAACAATCCTCCAGCTAATTTCCTTAGGTGGTTTTCTTAATCTTTTCACCGCCAGTACTTAGCATCCCCAGAACCGTTGTAATCATTGGAAACTGATTGACTTGAACTGCTGGTCGTAAAGAGTTAAAGTTTATAAAGCCCACTGAGAACATAATGAGTGGGTAGTGATGACTAAGAACACCGTAATAATATTGCCAACCATGAGGCCCGGGGCCATTTTTACGAGCCCCCATATAAATGTGGTCATGGTACCCTGGGGTTGGAAGGGAGTGTTGGAAAACGTACGACGTATATGTGTATAATCTGCCGCTGAGAAGTAAGGAGATTATAGACCAACAGCATCTTGTTGGCCATTTATTTATTTAAATGGAGGTACTGAGGATTGAACCCAGGACCTTGTGCATGCTAAGCATGCTCTCTGCCACTGAGCTATACCCTCCCCCCTAGCTGGCCCTTTAAAGTATTATCTTCATCCTTAAGATACTAAAGCTCTTTTTTTTATCCTGAAAAAATAAAAATGATCTCAAATCCAGGAAAGATCTGATTTGAAATAGAAAAACCTGAGATTTGGGAGGGGAAACCCATTAAGAGACTATTTAAATGTATGATTCTAAAGAGTGACTCATTTAAAATCTCAGGAATTAAAAATGTATTAAATTATTTGTGCTACACGGTTCTTCATTTTAGCATTACTTTCATCCTTTTTCAAATCCACTGATTTTAAAAGACTTTTTGGGTGTTTGGAGCTGCAAAGTACATTATGTGATGGGAGAAGGTCCAAGGGCTGGTTCTCATTTTATGAAAAAATTCTCTAACGGCACTGCTCAAAAACACAACCTTCCAAACAGACACTGGAATTTTTTGTTGTTTGTTTGTTTGGTTTTCACATCATGAATGAAAAGCATTCTGAAAATACGAAGCAATTATAAAAATTCTCCAGGTTCCTCTGTAACGATGGTGCTGAAACACTCAAAACAAAGGCAAAGAACAGAGTAAGTGCTTGGAAGCTGCTGACTTTCCAGGAAGGCCCACACGGACCTTGGGCCTTCAAAACAAATCAACCAGGCACCCACAGGAGTGGTAGCAACCGCCCTGGTTATTGCCAGTTCAGTCTTGACACCTTCTGCGGGGGACTCACACTGCGTCCGGCTCATGTGTGAAAATGCAAGTCCTGGACAACAGAACCTCACCCCACAGTTGTTATTGACAAGTGTTTTGAGGAAAGAAAACACAGGTTGAAATCTAGAAAGCTAGAAAACAAATTTGGTGTATGCACATATCCCATTTGGATCTTACCTGTAAATTAGTTGGCAACATTAAGAACTTAAGATTTCTGCACTAAAAACTGGATTTCCAGCTTTTCTTGGAAAAATTAGAAGATACGCTACTTAAACTCACAGCTCTTTACTGCAGCCGAGGGACCGGCAGCCCTCCCCAGGTGGGGCAGAGACCCTCCGCTAACCTTTCCAAGATGACTCCGCCTGTCTGCAGATCCCAACTATTCACACACGCTACTGGGCCGGGGAGTCAGTGAGGTTTATTCCAAACCTCAGTTCTCCAAAGGTTGTCTGGTGCCCTAAGCAAGCCCCGCTACATGATTGTGGGGCTCAAAATGCAAACGTGGGGCCTCGCGTGCAAAAATCATTAAGAATTTCAAGATGACAACGACAGAGCATCAAACCAAGTGCGGGTCCTTTCTAATCAGGGGCCCTGAGTGACTACGTGGAGCCAGCGCAGGACAGAAGAGTAGCTTCAGATGGAAGGGCCACCTTTGGTTTCACGCTGACAACTCAAGAACTGTGTTGCGTGGTTTTCTTGAAAGACAAATATTTCTCAAAGAAAGTGAATTCTGAAAGGACTAATAGCCCAGAAGTGTTTATAATAAGCAAATAAATCCTCATAGCATTCAAGTAAAAAAAGCAGAGCTATCTTCGAGCCATTTTTGGCTTTTTTGTAAAAGTTTTAAAAATGAATCTTATTAAAACTAAGTATTTTTTAAATTATAAAAGTAGTGCATTTCTCTGGCAAATATGCAGTAGTATAAAACATAGAATGAAAACCTAAAATCTTCCTTCATTCTCTCAGAGCTTCAAACTCACGTACACATTGTTTCTCACAGATCCTTGCTACAGACCAGGTTTTACATATCCCTCTAGAACTTTCCTACATGCATTCATTTAACACAAGTGAGATTATACTGTATTTAACACCTGAACTTTAAAAGTTTTGAATGTACCTTAGAGAACATTCCAGCATCAATACATGAGAATTATCTTAACCTCTAAAACTACTGCACGTTATTCCACTTCCTCGCCAAATCCGAAAAGATGCACATCACGTTGTTTCCATTATCCTTGTTTGTTGGTTTCCTTTGCTGTTACACACACCCACTGTTAGACTAAATATGTTCTTTGCCTGAGATGCTATCTCCCCAGATCTTTTCATGGTCCTTTTTCCCATCACTTAGATTCTCGGTTAAATGTCAGCTTCTCAGAGTGAACTTAACTTCTGTTATCCTTTTTCTTAATTTATTTCATAACACTTTTCACCATCTGAAATTGTATTTCCTCCTTGTTTCTATAAGTTGCATGAAAGCCAGGTTTTGTCTGCCCTTTTCACTATTGTATCCCTCGTAGGGACACCCGTATTTTCTCACATATGGGGACTCAGGAAATATTTGTTTAATAAATGAGTAAAACCTTCATATACATGTTTTCTCTATAGGATAGAGTTCTAAACGTGGTCATGCAAAGGCTACGTGCATTAAGTTTTTTGTTAAATTGCTTTACCAAGGTTGTAGCAATGTATATTCCCACTAATGTTTCTGTTTCCTCTGATTCTTGTAAACATCATTTTTGGAAATACTTTTCAATCAAGTTGTTTCATCTGCACTTCTTTAAGGGTGCCATATATTCGTGTGCAGGACTACTTTTCTGTTGTGTGAAGTTTGGGGGGAGGGGGATAAGGCAGCAGAAAAATCTGGTAAAATTATATCTTCCTGGCTATAGACATCTCCATGAACTTCTGCATGTGTCTGGGTATTTAATGCCGCGACGGCTGTCCCTTCAGCCTGCAGAATGCATCCTTCCTCCTCTACCTGTCAACATCCCTTGCATCCTTCATTCAAGGACCTGCTCAGAGGCCGTTTTCTTAAGAAGACCTTCTCTATCCCACTTTTCCCATCTCACCCAGTCAGAATTAACTACCCCTTCTCAGTGTTCCCATAGCACATGGCCGGTTACCCTATCTGCCCTGATTTAGCCTGTGTTAAAGTCTGGCCAGTTGAGGGCATGCCTGACCCCCCCCACCACATGTCTCTCTGGTCCTCGTGTGTCAGAAGAAGGTCATATCTCTCGTTCCTCCACCTGTGAATGTGTCTCCAAATGATGACATAATTCGGCCCCTTGAGACCAAGGAGTGCTTCCTCCCTGCAGAGCCTAGCCGGTCACAAGCCCCCAGGCTCTCACCCCACTCTTCCCAGAGCACCACCCACCTAACCTGGCCCTTGACTCTGCACAGCCTCTGAGATAAGCAGAACAAATACAGTAGCCGGTCAGCCCCCATGTCACCCCCCCAACTCCAACCCTCCCAGGCACGAGGAGTCATTTTAAACCCACCTGGGGCTTTTGCCAGTGCTTTTATCTGTGTCACCCGTATCTCCCAAAGTTCGGGCAAACAAAACCACAGTGCTTACAGGGGGTTGTAATTCCTTACATCTCTCTTATCACCTAAGATTACCCAATCCTGCCAGAGCTTTCAGGGTCTGCGTGGAGGATAACAGGACCCTTCTGGTGGCAAGTGGTCTTATCACCCTCGCAGCACTAAAGGCGAGGGGGAGGGTTCATTGCCACCCTGGTATTTTTTTCTGATATGCTCTCAACTTTTCTAAAAGGCTTGGCTTTGTAACACGGTTTAATTGTCTTCAGGAAATTTTTTTAAACTTTTTGTTTTTTGCGGGGGGAGGTTGGGGGGTAATTAGGTTTATTTATATATTTTAAAAAAAAATTTTTAATGGAGGTTCTCGGGATCGAACCCAGGATCTCATGCATGCTAAGCACACACTCTACCACTGAGCTCTACCCTTCCCACCAGGAGACTTCTTGCCTCAAATTTCTACGGTGTTTATGTCTGAAGCAAGTAAATAATAACATAATAACAGCTTGATGTAGCAGGGGCTTCCTGTTTCAGACTCAAACAAGATCTCATTTCATCCTCACAATTACTCTGTGAGAAAGATAGCACTGCTATCTCATAAATGAGGAGTCTGAGGCTCAGGGCAGGGAAACGATTCCTCCGAAATCACACAGCTTGTAAGTGTCGAAGCATGAATTTGAAGCCAGGTCTTCAAAGCCAAGCTTACACACGGTGCTTGGGAAGAGGCAGCACCAAGTGCTGGTTGGCTGCCGGGCTTCTAGAACCTGGCTGCCAGAGTTTGAGTCTTGACGCTGCTGCTTACTACCTGTGTGGCTTTGGGCAAGTTGCTTAACTTCTCTGTGCCTCAGTTCCTTATCTGTAACATGAGATTAATTATACTCTCTATTTCAGAGAGTTGAGATAATAAAATGTTTGTGTGGGTGCGCACTTTTTTCCAGTATAACTGTGCCTCTCTGACACCAGGGAAAGGAGAAATGAACAATAATCCCACTGATTCAAAAATTAAATATAAGGAAGATACGAGACAGACAGAAGACAAGAGAACAATGTTTGCTTGTTTCATTGTCTTGTTTGTTCTTTCTTCTGTTCGTCCTGTTTCTGGAAGTGTATCTGTTCCCTTTTTTACCTTGATAATAGAAATTTGTCCTTCTTTTGTCTTTCCACCTAGAATGCTATTTACATTGAAAAATGTTACAACACACTGAAATGTAATTATTTACTTATTCATGTACTTTTCTCCTTGGTATTGCCCTCCCTCATGTTCACACACACACACAATATTAATGTGTGTATATATATATATACACATATATACACACATAAAGGCACACAACACTTTTACCCTTTGTTGGTATCTGAGCTCAGCTATCCACTCCCATAAGGGTGTGTAGGTGTGTGGGTGTGTGCGTGTGTGTGTGTGTGATAGGAATCCATTCCCCATTTGTTATCACCAGTGCGGTGGCTTGCCTTTCATGAAGTTAAATGTTTGTCTCGCTCACGCACTCCTACACTCTCAGGGTTGGGAGGGATCATCAAAGTTACCTAACCCAGCCACTGTCTGGTGTTTGGCTCCCCTCTTTCAATGTCCTGGCCAAGGGGCTAAATAGCCTATGTTTGAATATGCTCAATGACAAAAAGCTCAGTAGCTCCTAAGGCAGCCAGTTCCACCCTTCCCGCCTTGTTAAAGGCCACAGGCAAAGATGACACTAATGCTGATACTTCCAGGCTGATACGGAGAATCTATCTGAGTTAAGATTTAAAGCCATTTTTGGTAGGAAAAGCTAATTTCAACACGTGTGAGAGAGGGTTAATGTCCCTACATTACAAGAAAAACTCAGAACTTATAAGAACATGACAAACACTCCAGTAGGAAAAATGGGCAAGGTATATATGCAAGTAATTTACAAAGAAGTGCCAATGACTAAAAAGTATGTACAAGATATTCAACCTCAATAGTAATCCCCCCAAAACAGTAATCCAATAGATGCTGTAAACACAACAACAACAAATCTTCTGTTAGCTTTCGGGTTGGTTAAGATAAAGTAAGGTGTGAGGATATTCAGTGTGGATGGGGGAAGGGGCCATCACACCTGGGGAGTAGGTCTAAACTGATAAAAAATAACCTTTTTAAAAGGCAATTAAGCAATACGAATCAATATTAAAAATGTACACAGTGACCCAGAAATCTCATTTGTGGGAATTTATCTAGGAAATTTTTCTTAAGCAGCTAATCTTTTATTTATGAATGGAAGTGATCAGTACATAAGTGGGTGAAGTGTATGTTTCTTGGGTCCTTAAGAGACAAGAGAATTTAATTTGGACTCAAGGAGCATCTTGTCCCTTCTGCTTCCTGCAGTTAATCCCTTCACTGGTACCTTGACTCTCATCAGTTCTAGGGCCATGAGATCCTCTCTCCTCCAGACCAGGTCACCCCACCCTGCCCTAGTCTGACTCTAGATGCTCTACTTCTGCACATTGTTGTTTGAAGGTGTTGCTAGCCCTCTCCAGCCCTGACACAGCCCCAACAAGTGTGGATGAAAGCCAGGGGCAAGATGCATCGGGAGGGGAAATACATACAATGATCAATAGCTCAAGCCATGGACCCAGTCTTCCAGAGTTAGTATCCTGGTTTTACCATTTCCTAGCCTTGTCTCAGTCTCTCCAGATATAAAAAGCTCCCCATGCAGGGGTTACTTTCATTTCGCCTGACTCACAGCTTGATCAGTGGAAACAAGAAGTATTTGTTGAAATCAATCCATGGTAATTGTTTAACAGCACACAAGATATTCAACCTCAATAGTAATCCAATAGATGCTGTAAACCTAAGGCAGCATTAAGGCAAACAACAAGTTGACCAAAAGATGTTTTAATGAACAGATGGAAAATAATATGTCCATAGGATGCTTTGCAAAGCTCTAACATATTCCTGAGAATCTATAGGCTACATGCATGCCCCAGGCTGTGCACGTGACCAAGGCTGTGCACATGACCAAGGCTGTGTGATGCCCAGGAAAGACCTGAGAAAGTCTAACCCTCACCTCTTGCTAAACTTGAGGCTCCATTCAAGTAGGAAGTAAAGGCTAAGGCAGAGTTGTAAACTGCCTTCCTCAAGGTTAGAAAGCATGACCCCATCACTCACATAGACCCTCTCAGTAAAGCCTGGGCTACTTACTGGTTCCAGGCATTTATGAAATCTCTGCAAAAACATCAGCTGGCCACGAATCTAATCAATGGTAGATTTCAGTGGCCACAGTGAAAAAGAATCCAGACTTACAGAGTCAATTCAGGAAAACCACCAAAAAACCCAAAAGACAACAACAACAAGAAACCACAAGAAAAACAAACCTGGAGTGGGTGTAAATATGATTTCCAGACTTATCACACTATTTTAAATGTCCAATTTTCAGTAAAAAAAAAATCATGAGACATGGAAAGAAATAGGAAAAGCATGGTCCAGAAGCAGGAACTTACATTCACGTGAAAAAATAAAAAGCACTGGTAAAGGTAACTATTTAGGTAAATATAAAAGACAGCATTGATATACTTTTTGCTTGTAACTCTGTTTTCCTCCCATCAGATATGAAAGACAACTGCATGAAGCAATAATTATGAATCTATGTTGATAGGCATGTAGTATACAAAAATGCAATTTGTACAATAATTGACCCCATAACCAGTCTCTTCAGGAAAGGGAAGAAGTTTATCTGATAATTGGCCTTGGTTGCATCTTTTCAGCAGCTGAAAATTGTTCTCTTTCATTCCCCAATCAGCTCCACCAACCAACTCAATCAAACACTCAGCTCAAACCTATGAATGAAACCAGTTTCCTAGGAGGTAACTGCTGAAGTGAGGAGAAGGCACCTGCCACAGGCTAAAATCCCCCGAGAACTGGCTTGTTTATAGGCTGACAAAGTTGCTGCTTTATACAGAACTGCAACTGCCCTTTCCAAAAACAAACGACAGTCCTCAGTACCACATTTCAGGGACTACTGTGGTTGGAAAACACACCTTCGAAATCAGTAGTGAAAGCTTTGAGATTGTTGGGGACGATACACTCCATTGTTCCCCTCCCAATGTTGGTCCATTCATGAAAAGAGGAGATGGCAAACCACAGGGACCTTTCTGGAGAATCCTGCACAACGGCTCAGGAACTGCTCTCAGGACCCTCCCAGAAAGCGCCAAAGGGAAAATCACAACGGGAGGGAGGTCACACGCTCATAGCCTTCCCTTTGCTATTATTATATATCATTGTTTGCTACTGCGCTGTTGTTCCAATTAAAAGAAACATCTTGTTCTCTAAGATGTTGCGTTGTCTTTGAAATGACCTGAGTCATTGAACTCCCACAGTCCTAGGGGAGTGGAGATAAGTGTTTCGTGGTTGTTGGCTGCTGTTTATTTGAGGTGGCGGGGAGGACACAGAGAGCAGGTCATACCTTTTTTAAAACTGGGGGCTGGCTGAACAATACCAACGCCTCCAGCTCTGTGCGCAACACCTCTCCCTTTTGTTCTGGAAGATTTTCAGCAACAAGCAAATCCCTAGCAATTCTGACTTAATTTCCAATCATTAAAACAGTGTGTGAATGAAACAAAAAAGAACACACACAGGTTCTCGTTGCCCACACCGTTTCGTCCCAGAGCAACAGAAAAGCATCTGTGTGTTTTCCATAGAAAAGAAAATACCTGGAAATACAGGGAAAGCCTGGTGATTTCTTAAAATTCCCCGCACAAGGTTTTGCATACAGATATGACTGGCTGTGTATCACCTCTCTCATCTGGCTACAAGTGGACTTTTTCAGATTTTGCTCTAGAAACCTGTCAAAATTGCCTTGGATTTAGACCTGAGGTCTTGATTTGTACGTTACAACGTACACTATCTGTACTGGGACGCCTATCCTTATCAGTTCATAAATGGAAACTCACCTAGCCCTTGGTGGCCTGCCTACCGTTGGTGGGTGTGTTTGACATCACTCACTGTGACTGCATGGCAATCTCCCATGACAACTCCTTTACTCCATCGGAAAATAATCTGGGCAGGGTAGGGAAAAAAATAACTGTAGATAAGGTTGCCTGTCTTAAAGAAAGTTCAGACCAAGAGCCAGAGCTTCTTATTACATATTACTTGATTTAAATGAAGCATAGAAATACAGAAGAAATTTCAGAATTTTCTAACACAAGTTTCAGATAGAAGGCTATGAATTTTTAATGGTAGAAAGAGTCTGATATGCACGATTATCAAGATCCTTTTTTTTCTTTTCTTCCTCAAAGGGAAAAATTCCATGTGTTTACATATTATATTTATGACAAAGACATTTGCCATTATACATAGATCTTATTTTAAGGAAAACAGTTTATGAAAAAGAAGTTTTCATACAAGATAAATTTGATGGATAAAAATTCACTTAACAAAATGGATTTTTGTATTTCAAATTTACCATGGGACTTCTTCTACTGAAAAGGTACAACTAAAAGATTTGGTTAACAAAAGTGGGATTTATGAGACATATCACAGTATAGTAGTGGAGAATAGAGGATGGTGTCCAACTGCCTGGGTTCAAGTCCCATCCTTGGCTGTGTGACTTTGGGCAGTTACTGAATCTCTCTGTTCCTCAGCTTCCTCATCTTAAAATAGGGTTAATGGTAACAATGCTTAACTCTTAGAACTTTTAGGAGGATTAAATAAGCAAATATTTGAAAAGCCCCTTAAAACAAGGCCTGGCACGTTGGAAGTGCCATGTAAGTGTTTGCTATGTAATTAATAAAGTTTTCAATAACATATCTATTTCAGAAATTAAGGCAAGCTTGTATATTACATCTGATTGTCTTGTGGGTTAAGATGTCAATACAGGGCTATATTATTAAATTTTTTAAATTCCTAAATCTGCCCCCATATTTGAGTTTTTAAAAAGCTACCTCACAGACAGTAACAAGTCTTGGGCAAATTTTCTTGATGTGACATTGAGATGATTTTTATTTTAATCATAAGCAATGATAGGTAACACTTTTATAAATATTTATATTTGAGGATTGCAGCATGTTTCCCTATGACTCAAAATATAATGGTGCTTGCTTTACTGATAGCACAGAATTGGATTTATTTTTTTTGGAAGCACTCCTTTCCTCTCCAACCACTCCCCCTGCCTTTCCCATCATTACCTGAAAAATAAAGAGGGGAGGGAGGGGCAGAAAAAGAAGTACAAAGAAAAGAAGGAAACCAAACAAAGAGTTTTCAGTAAATGGGTAATAGCACTGGTTAACTATCACATGAGCAGAATAATAAAATTTAAACAGGTATAGCTTGTTTACCTAGACAGCATCTCTCTAGAACTCATATTTTTAAAACTATGTCCTCCAGTGGTCCAAGGAGATACCAAAGGAATCCAATTCCTGGTCTGATTCTGGGAACTGGAAGAATAAGGGACATTTCCGAAGTTGGAGGGAGCATGAAAGTCAAACCTGAGTCACTTGCTTGAGGGGTTCAACTTGTCTTTTCTCCTTAAAAGAAGACTTTGTGTTTTGTTGCTCAGATTTACTTTTCCTTGGGAGACAAAAAACCACATTTCAACCTTTACATGTTAACTTATGAAAGGGTTAAGATTTGTCCTGCAAAAACTAATTTAAATGTTTCCAAAGTGAACAAGTGAGCAAAATTTAGGAACTTATCTTAAAAAACAAATGGGAAGAAGTTTAGTTTCTATACTCTACTCAGCATGTAGAAATTATGATATAAAAATTCCTTTTCTAAACATAGGGCTGCTGAAATTGGATGAGGAAGGTTTCATTTGTGTACTCATCTAAATAATGGTTTTCACGTCCAACTTCTATTTATCTTCATGTTATTCACTCATCTAGATTTTTTTCATCCCTTGAGGCTTAACAAACTCATTCTTGTTAGCTCTTACAATATCATTTCTCATTTTGGTCCTGTTTGTTGTTTATTTGATTGCTTTTTTAAACCATATTTCCAAGCCAATGTTTTATTTTTAACATACTACCCTAAGCTAAGAAAGGATATAGGAGAAAAAGAAATTAGTACAAAGAGCTGCGTGGAAAACCAAGGAAGTTTTTAAAGAAAATGGGCTTCAAAAGAAAAACGAGAGAGGAAAGAGGGTCGGAATCTCTATGTGCATAATTTTTGCTTTATAAAATCTATAGTTTTTGCATTACTAAGTTAGTTTCCTAGGGCTGTGGTAACAAAGTACTACAAACCAGGTGGCTTAAAATAACGGAAACTTATGCTCTCAGAGTTCTGGAGCCTAGAGGTCCAAAATCAAGGTGTCAGTAGGGCCATCCATCCTCTAAAACTTTGGGTAGAATCCTTCGCTGCCTCCTCCAGCTCCTGGGGGTCCAGCCATCCTTGGCTTTCTTTGGCTTGTAACTCCGTCACTTCAATATCTCCTCTCTTGTCACATGGCATTCTCCCTTTGTGTCTGTCTCCCCATCTTCCTTCTTCTTATAAGGACATCAGTCACATTAGAGTAAGGACTCACCTTACTCTAGTATGACCTCATCTTAATTACTTTATCTCTACAATGAACCTATTTCAGAATAAAGGATATTCTGAGCTATTGAGGTTAGGATTTCAACATATCTTTTGGGAAGGAGAGGACACAATTCAACCCATAACAATCACTAATATAGAGAAGAACCAAGATTGCATATACACTACATATCTATCCTCCTTAATCTAACAATAACTAGTATTACTTCTCATCTTATGGACTGAGAATCTTCCACTGTAAGAGGTTAAACCCCTTGCTCCAGGTTACAGAGCTGATAAAGGGTGGAGTCAAGATTTGAATAAAGACTCTCAAGCCTGATTCTTCACTGTAACGTTTTAGCAAAGGATGTGGTTTTCCCATCAGCAACCCTTTAGTACTGGCTTTTAAGTGCTTTATTAAGCCTTAAAGGTCTTCAACACTGTTAACACAACAGGTTGAACTATAAGAAAATAAATTAGGTGGGAAGCTAGGGTAGCCTCTATGTGCCAGTGTCTGCTTTGTTAGGGAAGAGTCAATATCCTTTAGTCCCCAGAGTTTTACATCTTATAGTTGGAACAGCCAATGTGCCTATGATATAACCCAAAATAAAAGATTTTGAAGACTTCCAGATTGCTTGAATGATGCATATATACTCTTGAGCTATAAAATGCCCACTTACACTCTTTCCAAGCCAAGAGAAAAAATTTTTGTTAAAATAATTTATAATGCTATATTCCTAAACCCTATTATGTAGTACTTTATAGTAGCCCAAGATTTCTAAAACAGTTTATATATATAAACTTCAAATTCTTGTTTTACTAGCCTACAACCTACACTGAGAATTTTTCTTATTCACTTGTTTTACTTAAGTGTTTTTATTTTGAAAAGGAAACTTTTAACACATTTGTACATTGAAAACCAGCACTGCAAGCTGTAAGTAGAAGTGTAAGTTGTATTTATTTTTGGACATGAAAAATGTAATTCAAGTAAACAATATCACCAAGTTTTTAAATTAAAAATTAAAATAATGGAATAAAATTTTAAAGAAAAGGTGGTCAACTTCAAAAATGTACAGCTGTAAATTAAGCTTCCCAATGAGATGACCTGGGAGGGTGCAGGATCAGTCCAGAGTACAGGGTTTTTTGACTCTGTGTTATGTGGTTCAAGGCCAAGATGAGTTCTACATCAATGGTGCAATTCATTTCTTAGTTTTGATGATAGCTGGCACTAAGAACTGGAAGTCATATGAGTATGCACCTGGATGGGGAAAATATACTTAATCACTGTATCACAATGGATTGGATGCTCAATATACTTCCTAATCAAAGTCATTTAGGTGGCTTTGCTTCAATAAATTTATTTCAAGAAACTGTTTGAATACATCTCCAGAATCTATTTCTCTGATAGTATTAAAATTTTTACTAATGTCCTCAAAATAATGGAAAATGGATTCACAAGGTACGCTGGCAGTGGGGGCTGCTTTAGCCCCAGGACTTTTCTGGGGCAGAAACTCAGCTGACCAGGAACTCTGGGGTAAGTTAGTGCCTTAGGGAATGTGAGCCCTGAGGGGTAACTTCAGGGGCTCAATGTGCTTTATCCTGTTTCCTCCATCCCCATCCTTTAACTCCTCTCTGACCATAGAGCCTGATCTGGCAGCAGAAGCAACTTCCAACATATTATCCAATATCAGTTCACATGCCACCATTGTTACAGGTGCCACAAAGATGCATTCTAATGAATATCCTATTTTATTGGAAGAAACAAGCTTTCAGTTATTACTTTTTTAGGATTATAGTCATATCATTCACTGCTTCATTCAACTCAGTGTTTACAAGCACCCATTATGCACCAGGCATGGATCAAAAGACTGAGTGTATAGCAATGAATTAAGTGATACTTGATCCCACGTTCCCTTTTTCTCCATCTTAGCTTATGGTCAGGAAGGGAGGACAAGCATTGAACAAATAATCTGCTATAAAGATGATGAGTGTTGGGACGTTTAGGGTGCTGTGGTCACTTATAGCAGGAGATTAACCTAATCTTGAGAATGGAGAAGATCTCCTTGGAGGAGTGACTTGCAGGTGATAACTGATGCATGAGTAGGAATTTGCCTGATAGAAAGGAGGGAGTGGCTCCCGAAGAAAAGGAGAGTGAAAGAGATTATTAAGGTTTTTTGTAGGGTCTGATCATAAAGCCAAGGGGAAGCCATTGAGAGCTAACTAAGCTAGGTTCTGTCCCACACAGTCTATTTGTGATATTAGACTTAACCCTGATGACCACAAAGTAAATATTATTACAATTTTCTTATGTGGAGAATAAAGAATTTATTAGATGGGATTCATGAATGCACAAAGCATCTTAAGCTAAAATTCAGACTCGTATGCCCTAAATAACTTAATCACAAAATTCTTTTTTTAAAAAAATCTAGCAGTTTCCCACTAAAAAGTGACACTTGTTTTTCCTTCAAAGAAAGCTAATTTTTTAAATGAAAAGGACAGGAAAATTGAGATCCGTATACCCAAGTAGAAAAGAAGTTCTCTTTCTATCATTTCAAAGTACTCCAAGTTGACAATGAAAAGAGTAGGGTGATTTGTACTTGAAATTTTCTGTAGGTTTTTAATGATCATTGTAATGGACTCCTGGAAATTCTTTTTTCATGTGTTTAATGCAAACAACAAGAGATACACTGAATGCGATTCACAGTCCTCAAAACCTTTATGAGACATTTAACCATACCCCTGCCCCCAGCTCCCATAAGGCTGTTTCAAAGCAAAGAGAAATAAATAATGTTAGTAATTGCTCCTTACTCTCAAATGGGATTTACTCCCAAAACACTTTCACACATCCATTATCACCACTTGGTCTCACAACCTCCTTTTCAGTCATGTTACCCTTTAAGGCTACTGTTAGCACCATTCTATGGACGAGACAACTGAGATACAAGAATGCATGTGATTTCCCCAAGATCAGGGAGCCACAGATGGATTTAAAGATGCAGATCCCAGAATCCTAACCTTATGTCTTTCCCCTGGGGTTTCTCAGTCTCAACAGACTGAAATCTTGGGCTGGGTGAACCTCTGTCCTGGGCACTACAGAATGCTCAGCAGCATCCCTGGCCTCTACCCACGAGACCCAGGTAGTAAACTCCAACTTCCAACCAAAAATGTCTTCAGACATTGACAAGTGTCCCTTGGGGGACAAAATCACGCCTTAGTTGAGAATCATTCCACTAAATGATTCTGCCTGCACTGAATCCCTCTAAGGATGTATATCTCTACTGTTACAGTCAGATAATATTTTTTCATGGTCTCATTATTGATATTACAGATACATATTTTTATCAGTCCACTTTTTTCTTTCCACATAAAAATTAATGGTTGTAAAATTAATATATGTCTTTGAAGAAAATTTGGAAAAGGAAATTCACAAACACCCCCTTAGAGACAGCCACAGCTGACAGTTTGACGCACTCCTTTGGAGCTTATGCATATTAGCTTTTATATTTTTTAATAAAATTAAAAATACTGAATAAACAATTTCATAAGTCGCATTTTCTAATTCATGAAGTATTTTCAAGTAACTTTAAAAACTACCTAGCATTCCATTATGTAAATATAATGAATACATAAATATATTATACATTACTTTGAAATTCTCAAAGTTCCACTATTATATATATAAGTCTGTTGTGAACACATACGTATTGCAGTCTTGGAGGATATCTCTGGTTATTTCCTTAACATAAATTCCCAAAGTTAAGTTACCAGGTTAAAGGTAATAAGCCAGTTTATTGTCATGTCGTCAAATTAAATTACTCTCCCAACAGAGAAAATAAAAGTACTCCTTTCTGCAAACCTCTGCCAACGCTCGTTTGTTTGGTCTCACTTTTACTGACATTAGCATTTGAAATTTTAAATTGTGTTATTATTTAATTTGTCTATTTTGGATTATGAGATAGAAGATTTTTTAAAATACATTTATTAGTCATTTGATAAGTTGCCTGCAGTACATGGTTATTGTCATTTTTTTCTATTGAATTATTCATCTTTTTCCTTCAAGACTTGCAAAGACTCTTCAGAATTTGAAAATTTTAGTTGTTTATCAAAGACACTATAATTTTTTCTTCAAATTTTGTTATTTCTTTTAATTATTGGCAATGCCATTTGATTTTAATTCAGAACATAATTTTTTAAATTCCACTTTGAATTGTATTGCACCTGAAAATTGATTGTGAGGAAACTGGCATTGGTTATAAGCCTAAGTTTTCCCATCTATGAATATTTCTTTTTTTCCTTTATATTTATGTCCTTCAGTAAAGCTGTCTTCTTCATAAGGGTCTACACATATGCTAATTCTTAGCTTTATAATGTTCTATTATCATCAAGTAGGATTTATTTTTCATTGATCTTGGTAATTGGTTATTTTTGCCATATTCTCTCTCTTTTATTAGATTCTTTATTTCTAAAAGAGTATTTAGTCCTCTGCACACAGTGGGTATGTTTTAAATGTTACTGATTTACACTTGTTCTTAATATCTCAAGGCATTTAAAAATTACATTAGCTGTTGGTCTGTGGGTGGCCTTTTAAGAAATTGTTCAAATTCATATTTTTCTTTTGCATTATGCTATCGGGCACTTATATGACATATACAGTACATAACACCCTGATAAAAGCATGTTCAACAATAGGGCATATTGATATATTACGAAATCTTCTATAACACAATTTTTTTTAAAAGCAATGAAACAAGAATCAGAAAACCGTTTAGACGTATATACTAATTTAGAAAGTAAATTTTGTATTATCTCCTTATTATGCCTATTTAAACACTGATGGAAAAAATGGAAATACTAATTTATATAATGATAAAGTTTTTTTATGTCAAATACAGAAGTTGTCAAAATAAGAGTATTTACTCTTCCTTGGGGGAAAGGGGGTAGATAAAAGCAAAAGTTCTTGAGGAACTTTATTTTATTACTTACAATTTTGCCAGGTAGAGCCCTTTTGATCAGTAAATCTAAATCTTTTCTAATTAGCACACTTGATGCTTTATGTAAAAGAGAGTGACTACAGGGATTTTAAAAACTTGAAAGCATTTTAACCAAGCTAAGCATTGCTTTTTTGCAATCTTTATACTTTGAACATGCTTACAGTTGGAATCCTTTTATTTTTCATATATAGTGCAAAGATAAGGCAGCATCCACTCATTACCATGGTACAGTTTTATGGTATTTATTGCCTCCTTGAGCAGGTTCTTTAAATCACTAACAACCTGTGCAACCTTGAGTAAATCACCTAATCTCTCTGGACCTGTTTCTTCATTCATTACAGGAGAAAGTTAGAATCAATGATTGCTAAGATTCCTTTTAACTTTAAAATTCTAGAAGTCTATAACTCCAAACTGCATGCTAAGGGCTCCCTTTTAATTTGTACTCTCTTCCAAAAAAAAAAAAAAAATAGGTAAGAGTTCATAAAATCAAACAGACTGCTTAAAATATGAAACAAGAGGTTAAAAATGTGAACTCTGAGTTTTCCTTTCAAGCTATGATGGAGTAGCTGGTACCAGATTAGCTCTCCTACCACCACAAAACTAAACAAATGTCCAAGGCGTTGGAAACAGGCAAAACAAGACTGTGAGCCTTGAGAGTTGAGTAAGTCATTAGAGGAGCTCCACAATCAACTAAGCCCTCTACAGAGGGGCAACTTCCTATCAGTGGTACATATTTGATATAAATATGAACAAGTATGAGGATCACACTGAAGCGAGGAGACAGTGATCAGAGTTTGGAGCAGATGCAGCGACTAGAATGTGCAAGGCAGGAGGTCAATGGGCCCCATGAGAGGCCCAGAAGTCTGTGTTTCCCTTACATCTTTGGCCAAGGGCACAGGGTGATACTACTTGAGGCCTATCAGAGAGCAGCTGCTGCAGGGTTAAGAGAGAAACAGACACGATAGAAGTTAGAGTAATGTGGGGGAAGTTGAATTTCCTGCCCAGTCAGAGTGGAGAGATACGCTTACATCATGGAATATCCTTTGGTATCCAGTTGACACATCAGAAATGTTGTGCCACAGGAGTGAAGACCACGGCCTAGAGTAAGTCCAGCTTTAGATCTTCCCACTGCAGGATAAAAACAAGACCTGACAGGAGCGACAGAGGAGAGAATCTCATCATTTAAAAAGGACTTAGGAAACATCCTGGGCTTTCCAAAGATCAACTCTAAAAAGGTATAAAACCAAGTTTACACAATACAGGATGATCAGCCAATGATTGAAGTTGCTATCAGAACAAAGATCATCAGTTTTCAGAGGAAGAAAACAAAATCCATTATCATTTACAATGTCCAGAATATAATCAAAACTGCTGGATAGGAAAAGACAAAGGGAAATGTGACTCATAATTAAGAAAACAAAGTCAACAGAAATCAAACCTAATGTGGCTCAGATGTTTGACTTAGCAGATAAATGTATTAAAGTAGCTATTAAGAATATGTTCAAAGAACTAAAGGAAAATATGTCCAAGTAAATAAAGAGAAATATGATCCTATGATCATCCCAATATTTGCAGAAAAAGCATTTTAAAAAATGTAACATTCTTTCATGATAAAAACTCACCAAACTAAGAATAAAAGAGAACTTCAACCTGACAAAATACCTCTTCAAAAATACAACAACAACAACAAAAAAAAACAAGAATAAACACAGCCATTGAAAGGACTAAAATTAGAGACTGACAACACCAAATGTTGACGAGGATGTAGTGCAATCTCAAATTGCACACATTGTTGGTAAGGGTATAGAATATTAAAACTGTTTTGGAAAATGATCTTGGCTGTTTCTCATATAACCAAAAACACACCTATGACAGCAATTCTACTCAAAAGATATGAAAGCATATTTCACAAAAAAACTTGTACAGGAATGCTGTGGCTTTACTCTTTGCACTGAAAATTGCAAACAGCATGGTGTCCATCAATAGGAGAATGTATAAATAAACTGGTAGATCCATACAATGAAATACTGTCAGCAATTTAGAAGTACACCTGCATGCAACAGCATGGATGAAATTCATGTTTCAATGCTGATTGAAATAAATCTCCTCCCCTCAAAAAAGGGTACATACTGCATCATTGTATTCGTATAAAGTTCTTGAATAAGCTAAATCAAGCTATCAATTAAAAAAAATCAGAACAGCAGTTGCCTCTAGGGTTGGGGAGCAGAGACTGACTTCGAAAGAACAGAAGATAACACAGGTATTACGCATTTGTCAAGAGGTATCAAACAGTACACTTAAGATTTGTACACTTCACTGTTGGTAGATTTTACTTAAAACAAAGAAAATATAAACAGTAATTGAATTCCTGTTGGTGACATTCACACTGAAGTGTTTAGAGTGAAGTACTCTAATATCTGCACCTAACTTACAAATACATCAAAAAATGAGATAAATAAGGTAGAATAGATGGATATAAATGTGATAAAGAAAATATAGCAGAGGATTAACTATATTATCTATGTGGTGAGTACATGGGAATAATGTAGTTTTATTTCAACCTTCCTTTCTGTTTAAGATTTTTCACGTTAATTTAAATGTGAATTTAGCAAAGTTGCTAAATATTGACAAGGTCAATATATAAAAGTCAATTTTACCTCTGTATATAAGCAAAAAGCAGTTGGAAAACATTTTTATAATAGCATCAAATGCCATAAAATACTTAGGAATAAATGTAATGAAAGGTATGTAAATCTATATACTGCAAAGTACAAAAATATTGATGAGTGAATTAAAGGTTTGAATAAATGGATAAATATATCACAATGATGAAACAGAAGACTTAATACTGTTAAGATATCAATTCTCCCCATATTGATTTATAGACTCAGTGAATTCTCAATCAAAAGTCAAGCAGACATTTTTTTTTAAATTAACAGGATGATCCTAAGACTTAAATAAAACTACATAGAACCTAAAATAGTCAAAACAAAATTGGAAGAATTGAATCACCTGATTTCAAGATTGGTTATCAATATCCTAATCAAGGCAGAGTGGTAATGGCATAAGTATAGACTAATAGAATAATGGAACAGAATAGAGCCTAGAAATAGACCCACCTGTATATATTTAGTTGATTTTTGACAAAGCTACCAACATAGTTCAATAGGTAAATGATACTCTCATCAACAAATGGTGATGAAACAACTGGATATTCATGTTTTTTTAAAAAATTAATCCTGACCCTTATATCATCGCATTGACATTTAATTTGAAATAGATAATAGACTAAAATATAAAAGCTAACCTATAAAACTTCTAGAAGAAAACTACTAGGAAGAAAAATCTTCATGACTCTGTAGTAGTCAAAGACATTTGTTCCTAGAACACAAAAAGGCACCAATTTTTTTCTTTAATTTATAAGTTGGACTTCATCAAATTTAAACCTTCTTCTCTTCAAAAGAAGTTAGTAAGAAATGGATAAAAAGTAAGCCACATACTGGGAGAAAATATTTGCAATATATACATTTAAAAAAGAATTTGTATCCTATATACAATGCATTGCTACAGCTCAATATTAGAAGAAAAACAATCCAATTTTTAAAAGGCAGAAAAGTTTAACAAAGACCTTAAAAATGATATATGACTGGCCAATAAAACACGAAAAGATGTGCATTATTCCATGAAATACAAATTAAAACCACAAAGAGATATCATATGACACTCATTGGAATGGCTAAACTTTGAAAAGCTGACCATACTGAATGCTGAATACACCACCGAGAATACAAAATGGCAGGATCACTTTGGAAGATAGTTTGGCAGTTTCTCCCAAAGTTAGACATAGACTTACTGTATTACCAAGAAAGAATATGCCCGTAAGTCCTTTTACACTAATGTACAGCAGTTTTTCTATAACCAAATACTAGAAACACCCCATATTGTCCTTCAACAGGTGAATGGATTAGTTAACTCTGGGATATTCATACAGCAGAATACCAGTCTGTAATTAAAAGGAACAAACTAATGATACAGTCAGCAATGTGAAAGAACCTCAGTTATGTTATACTAGGAGAAATAAGCCAGACATCCAATAGTGCTCTCTGATTATATGAAGTCATGGAATCAGCCAAATTAATCTATAGCGACAGATTATACTGGTTGTTTGCTATGGGGCTGGGGGGCAAAGAGATTGACCTCAAAGGAGCAAAAGGGAATTTTCTGGGTGACTGGGCTGGTGGTTACGTGAATATGTATTTGTTAAAACTTATCAAACTGGTCGTTTAGAACATGTGCATCTTACTGCATATAAATAACACCTCAATTTTTTTTCCAAAAAATTATTCATTGAAGACAAAATTAGTATTATTGAAACAATTACTTACTGAAGAATAAATAAGAAAAAATTTAAAGTAAATACTAAAAGCAACTAATTTTGAAGGCCATTTTTCTTGGTAATATTTAGGGAGAATTTAATGGTTTCCATCCATTTTTTTAAATGTGTGTTTGGCTGCACTATGTAAAGCTTAAAAGCTTATTAATGCTAAAGTCACATCTTAACCTCTTCCACACATTAAAACTGTCAATCAACTTTTATTACATGAATGAAGTACTTTTCCTTAAATCTGTCAAGATAATTGCTAAGATTAAGCTAAATGGAAAGAAAAAATAAAAGTAAAATGTGAGAAGTTATTTTTAAATTAAGAGCAGTTTCTATAAGGAATTATAAAGCAGTGTGGTAATATGATATACTGGTTTTTCTGTATCTTTCCATCTTGGCAAATGTCACTCTCAAAAAGATACTGAAAGAATCGAATGCATCAGTTGCTACGCCTTCAGCTGCAAGGAACAGGAAACCTTGATTCTATTGACTTAAACAAGAAGGTATTTTTTTATCTCATAGGACAAGAAGTTCTCCAGAAGAGTCCCTGGCTCAACAACGTCTTCCTTCCATTGTGCATTCATCCTCAGAGCAGCACCCCTCAGACCTCCAAGGTGATGACTATGGAACCACGACCACATCCAGGGAAGAAGACACCATATGCCCCTGCTTGTCTCCTTTCCAGCAAGAATTCCTTTCCAGCACCCTTCTCACATTTCTCCAGCCAGAGTTTCACCACTTGTCCACATCTATACAATTCACTCGTGAAAGAAATGAGACCAACGTGGTGGACCTAGACCAGCTCTTGTTAGCAGGTGGCCAAGAGAAGGAGAGGAGAGTGGAGATCCGAAGAAAATTGGTTTTCTTGTGAAGGAAGAAGGGCCAGGAGGGAAGGGAAGTTCAGTAGACAGTCAAAAGTGAGTGCAATACGAAAGAAATTCTGTTCCAGAGGGAGGGAAATAGCTCAATGGTAGAGTGCATGCTTAGTATGCACGAGGTCCTGGGTTCAATCCCCAGTACCTCCATTAAAAAAATAATTTTTTTTTTTTAAGAAATTCTGTTCCTAAGTTCTATTAAGTTTTTGTAGTACCTTCACATGAATACCTCTCTCTGGGGTTTCTTTCTACCAGTAAAGGAAAATCAAATTGAAAAACTCCAGCAGCCAAAGTCAGTCTCCGAAATTCTTTGCCCCCTTTAAGGGGCTCAAGAACATTTGCTGACTTTTTCGCACAGAGGAAATTAAAGCAATTCTCACTCCTTATGTGCTATTTACTGCTCTCTACATCACTAAACCATATTTATTTCTTGGTTTGCAGCACAGTGATTGTAGAGTAACTGCCAGGCGGCAAATAACTTCCTCGTCGCTGAAATTGGTTGTGATTTTGCTCTCAGTGGAGCATATTAAAGGACCGTTCAATGCTGGTAAATGGCCACGGGCTTTCCCTCCACATCTAATTGCCACAATGTGTAGGATGGGTGATGGGTAGCTGTTTCCATCTCACAGACAGTCAACAACTTTATGTGGAATAAGATACTAAACATTGTAGTATTTTCTGCACATAATCCACCCTACTAGCCAATGTCCAAACAGTCTTTATCTAGTCCAATGTTTATGTTGCACTTTAAGTTATTATGTTTCCACGAGCCAGGATGCCTTTCCCCATTACGTGTCACTTCCACACACACAGAAAGTAAACCCTGGCAAAATTCCCACACTCAAACAAAGTTGCATCACATGCTGATCACATGCTGTTAATGAACGTTGCTGTCTGATTGTGGTTTGAATTAATATGCAAGTCAGTTCACTCCATTTCATCTTTACTCTTGAAAGAAGCAATATTACCTTCTCCATTATTAAATGTCCCAATGTAAACACGTCTTAAACTCAGGCCAGCTCTTAACTTCAATACATTCAGTTACTTCAAACCACTGAAGTATCCTTATCCCCTGGGGGTAGAGAAGCTATAATTGTACAATCATATCAGTTTCCTCAACTGTCAAATGTGAATGTCACTAAGGGATGGCAGTGAGAGGCATAAACATAAAATCATATCCCGCTAACTCAAGACAAGAACTAAGAAATCTTTCAAAAGCTGGCTCTGAAGCATGGCTGCCCTGGAATGGCTGGGGAGATTTACAGGGTGCCGATGCCGTAATCCCAGCTTCTGGTCATTTACGTTTCATTGGTCTGGAATGCGACCTGGGCGTGGGGCTGTTTACGCTTCCCAGGTGATTCAAATGTACGTCTAGGGTTGAAAACCGGGCCTTTAAGTAGCAGTTCTCGGAGTACTTAAGACGCTGAGCTGGCAGCATCAGCATTACCTAGGAATATGTTAGACGTGCAAATTCTCAGGCTTTGCTCCAGACCTACTGAATTAGAAATTCCGGGGTTGGAGCTCAGCAGTCCCCCGGGTGATTCTGATACGCGCCTGAGCTTGAGCAGCGCCGCTCTGCAGGTAAGGCTTCACAAACCCCGCGATCTCCCCCTGCCTGGTAATCTCCACCAGCTCAGAACTGGAGGGGACTCCATAGCTTCTCATTAAGCAGATCTCGCGGCTTTAAAAGGAGATGTAAGTCTCTAAAAGCAATGATGGGACCATGGAATTCTTTGGTGCCAGAGTCTGAGTCTTGCTGCTTCCTCTGAACGAGCTCGGCGGTTTTTATAATTCACCCAGCACCCCCAGGACCGGTCACACGTGGCCTGTCAAAAGCTGTCTCCTTACCTTGTTGCTTCTGAGGACTCTCCCCTGGCTCTGCTTTCCACCTGCTTGATCAGCCTGGGCGCTCTGTCTCCATGTGATCAGCCCTGCCTCTCTCTCAGCCTCTGCGGTCTTGATGCTTTTGCCCACTTCTCAGGTCATCAAGCCTGTGACTCCTCATGTGCATCTTCACGGTCCCCGTGCTCAACCCCGTGCCTTCACCGAGGCGGGAAGTGCCCACTCCTGCATGCAGGCTCGCGCCATTTTCCCAGCAGGTGAGTCTCGGCAACACCTTGATTGGCTCACATCTATTCCGGATGAGAATCTGGAGAAGGCTGTTAGGAAGCTGATTTTTCTGGGTTTGACCACTGAAACTGTGCTTAGACGCCTTTTGCTGGTTGCTGGCTGTGGTTGTAAACCTCAGGAGTTTCCAGGCCTGGCCCTGGCTGAGCCCCTGTGGCCATAACCCACCACGAGCTCCTGTCACTGCTCTAGCCTCATTCCCTGGTCCCACTCCGGGCCCGTAGTCCCTGTTACGGGCTCGGCTGTGTCCCTCACTCTCTCCCAAAGAGTTCAGACGTTGAAGTCCTAACCTGCAGCACCTCGGAATGTGACTCTACATGGACGTGAGGTCTTTAAATAGAGAGAGTTAATTTAAATGAGGCCATTCGAACGGGCCCTAATCCAGTATGGACAGAGTCCTTAGCAGGAGAGATTAGGACACAGACGCACACAGAGAGAAGACCATGTGAAGACACAGGGAGAGGATGGCCATCCGCCAGCCAAGAAAAGAGGTTTCAGAAGAAGCCAACCCTGCTGCCATCTTGATCCCAGACTTGCAGCCTCCAGAACCTTGAGAAAGTTTCTGTCATCTCAGCACCTAGTCTGTGGGCTTGGCCACGGCAGCCCCAACAGACTGACTCAGGGCCTAATGCTAGTTTCCTGGCCAATGAGCCAGCTCCTGGCCCTGTTCCCAGTATTCCCTTAAAACCCAGGACAAATTCCTTAGGGAGGAGGGGAAAGCAACGATTTCCATCTTTACTGGCATAAAATGAAAGACTTGAGAGTCAGTGATTCCTACAAAATCCCTGAGTGAGGATGACGTTTAAAGGATCACAGTTAGGATGTAAACCCCGCCCTGAGCTGTCCTGTTCAAGTCCCTATGTTAGACCAAGTGACTCAAATGCGTGGACTTTTGCTACCATGAATATTGTATATATGGATTATTCTGATGATGGGAAGATGTGAGACCATGCCCGTGAGCTGAAGAAATGGTTCTCCAAAAGGGGAATGGAAGGTTGCATCACGAAGAATTCAAGAAAGACAGAAAGATCGATCTCTTTCTCTCTCTCTCTCCCTCTCTCTTTGGAGAAGGGGGAAAATAGTGAGATACTTAAGACAAGGAGACAAAGCTTTTCCTTTTCTCTTGGTTTCTGGAGATAGTCATATTTAGAATATCCAGTTCTTTTCTGCGTTATAATTCCCTCTAGTTACTCTTCTCCTGGACCACCAACCTTTTAGAAAGGCTGTTGTATAGAAAGCAACTTTGTGTTAGCTGCTCGGCAATAATTAGAGCCAAGCCCAATAAAAGGCTCTACAGCTCTTCTTTGCCTTAGTGGGAACCCTCATGGCTGTGGCAACATTGTATCACGGGTAATTCTTCATCTCAGAGTTCCAACAAGGACATCAGCAGTAAAACAAGCTGGGACCCCAGGTGAGTTGAGAACCGTCAATGGGAACAGGCAGCAGTGTTCAAGTGTCTAAGGCATCTACTCACTTAGGAAAGCTGGTGGGAAAAATTATCTTAACCCCAAGAGAAAGTAACTCGAGCTTGAGTCATAGTAGTGATAAGGGCAAATGATGCTTTCACGGAAGACTCTTTTGCCAGCTACAGAAGTTCTGAATGTTGGATTATATGCATTGGCATCTTATATCTCATGTATTACCTTCGTGTGGATGGTGCGATATGCATTAGTTCCTCCAAGTCTATGGTAAAATTGGAAACATTTTTTTGGTGGTAAAAACGTATCAGAAAAAAATCCTGAGCATGCAGTCCCGACACCTGTAAAATTTTGCAGATACTGATGTGCTGATGGACTTTTCTATCATACGCATTGTAAAACAAACAGAAATTTCAGGTAGATAAGATAACATATATCCAAGTAAAAGCTCTACCACATCATCTACCCCCACTATATCATCCAGCACAGCCCCAGAGGTGCCTGCACTATTCAGGGCCCCTAACTTAGAATGAAGCTGATGTGACTTAGAGTCAAAGAAACCTAGATTAGAATCTTCGTTTAGCCACGTACAGGCTATGAGACCCTGAATCTGCTTCCTAGCTTCTAAGTGGGTAAGAATGCCCAACGGGGGTTTGAAAAGATGTGCATAAGGTAATATTTACAAATCATTCAGGCATTATCCCTAAGCTTTTGTGCCTACCACATAGTAAGTGCTCGGTGGATACCCATTGTTACCAGTCACCATGACACATCTAAAGCACTGCCAGGTCAGAGAAATCAAGATAATGTCTTTCTCTTAAAAACAAGCCCATGGGTCCACAAAGACATGTTTCTTTTTTTAATGCAGATTATTTTATTTATGTATTTGATATCTGTACAGATGTCTCTGTCCTCATCTTTGTTTCTGGATTCCTACTGAACCGCAAAATTCCTAAAGGATGAGGCTTGGGTCTGTTTAACTCCATTTGCACACTCTCAGCAGAGCACAAGCATCGTAGGGACATCTGACATTTCAGTAATGATAAACACAAGGAAAGACTTAATAAAAAGTTCTTATTGATGGATAATAAAGAAAAACCCACGAGGGCAGACAAAAGTGATGGTCTAGGGGACAGTAAGTCGTTACTTACTGTATTTATTACCCAGAGAAGAATACAGATTATGTATTTCATGAGCCAGATGGGAATAGTTATTTAATCCACAGTAATGATGACTCTAAATGGCTCTATTGAATCTCTACTTGAAAGTGTACTTCAGAAGAGTTGCAGGCTATGAGGGAATAAAGCAAGAAACAAATGTAATAGTTAAAGGATATTTTTGCTAAAGCTTAATTAAACTTGCAATTTTGTATTATTCTGTGTATGATCTTCAAACGATTTTTTTTTTTTCTGAAAAAGGAACCAGAAAGGGTGCTGAGAAATTAGCCTCAGAGCTATGTAGATTTTGAAGGGCCCTTAAGGAGAGAAAAAAAAAATGCAAGAAAATATACAGATTTCAATCTGAAGCAAAGAATTGAAACTGCTGTCTGTATCCCACACTTCCAGCAACGTTGGTACCTACTTGAAATGAACAACTGCTAAAGGAAACAGCTGGTAGAAAGCTGTTACTGCAAAGCAGAATGCAATAGGCATGCTGTAATTCGTCTGCAATAATTACTCAGTCCACTGTTGGGGGAAAAAAAAAAAAACACCCTTGATTTGATCACACCCAAAGCATTTCTATCACTGGGCAAAATTCGGGACTGTTCTGCCCACTTCCTCCCTCTGCACATGTCCCCGCCAGCCAAATAAAACTCTCCCTTGCACCGTAGTTGATGATGACATGATGATTTTTTTTTCATGTGGTCAAAGTGACAACTGGACCATAAAGACACTCTAAAACAAGTACTCTTTTGTTTACATGAAAATGAGAAGTGTCTAAGAATAATAGCTGAACATTTTTGAGTGTTTACTGTGTGCTAGATTGGTGCTGTCCAAAAGAAATAGAACACAAGCCACAAATGTGAACCACACAAGGAAAGTAAAATTTACCAGCAGCCACATACTTAAGAGAAAATAAATAAACAGTATCTTAACTTAGGCTGCCATAACAAAATACCATAGACCAGGTGGTTTAAATTACAGACATTTATTCCTCACAATTCTGGAGTCTGGAAGTCCAAGATCAAGGTGCCAGCAGTCTTGGTGTCTGTTGGGAACCCCCTTGCTGGTTTGCAGATGACAGTGTTCTTGTTGCATCCTTACATGATGGAGAGAGAAGGCTCTTGTCTCTTCCTCCTCTAAGGGCGCTGATCCCATCATGAGGCTCCACCCTCGTGACCTCATCTAAACCTAATTACCTCCCAAAGGCCCCACTTCCAAAAACCATCACATTAGAGGTGAGGGCTTCAGTCTATGAATTTAGAATGGCACAAATGTTCAGTCTATAGCAACAAGTGAAATTAGCTTTAATTCCATATTGTATTCAACACAGTCTATCTAAATCATTCTCTTTCAACATGAAATCAATTAAAAAAAATATTGAGACACATTACTTATTTTTCCTACTAATCTTCTAAACCTAGCATGTCATTTACACAGTTTGGACTAGTCACATCTCAAATGCTCCATGCAGTGTATGGCAAGTGGCTTCCATACTGAACAGCTCTAAGTGATTTATATGGCTTACATCCTTCAATCTCTCAATAGTCTCCTAATGTAGTAACTACTATCCCTTTGCACAGATGAGAAAATGGAAGCACAAGAAGAATCCGTAACTTAAGCTAGAGGGGCAGACTCAGGCAACCTAATTTCAGAGGCTGATTTCAAAATGTCCCTGTATTTGCTGTGCAATAAAAAATGCTTCATGAAGAAAAAGACACGGAACTTTCCATGTGAGAAGCCAAGCTGTTGCATACAACTCGGCATAGGGAAGAACGATGGAGCCCAACAGCCCCCAGAATGTTGATTCCATGGCCCACTGTGGTGATATCCTCCCTTGCTACTTATTCCAAAACTTCTACCATTAGAATGGCCATTTAACATTAGATGATAAAGACCAGCATGTCAAATACCATTAAAGGTATACATAGGAGAGGAATCCCAAATACTGCAAGTGAATTAAACAAGCTACAGAAGAGGACACCATTACTATTAATCATTCACCATTTCTGTTGAAACAGTAAAAATAAAAAGTAGGAATCCACACAGAAAACAGTCTGGAAATAATGCATATCAGTGGTTATAGGTGTATAGAAGCAATTATATGGAAGCTTAATTTTTACATTACACACTTCTGTAATGTTTGAACTTTTATAACCAGTATAGATTACATTGGTAAACAAACTTAACAGGTGATCGGTAGATGAGAGAGAGACGTCTAATGGGAGAGACAGACACAAGAGTACATACTGAATGTTTCTATACACACCACGTTTTTTAAAAAGGCAAATCTAATGTTTGGTGTTAGAAATCAGGGTACTGGTTACCTTTGGGTGGTCATGCTTAGAAGGGAGGTGGCCTTCTGAGGTTCTGATAATGTTTTATGTCTTGTTATGAGTGCTGGTTACAAGGGTGTGTTCAGTGTGAGACAGTCCATGAGGCTACACAGTCTTTGTGTACATTTCCATAAGTATGCTTTGGATTTATAAAAAGTTTTGAAATATATTTGCAAGAAGATCTCCCAAACTGGTAAACATATATTTTCAGATAAAGAATGTAAAAAATTTTTTTTACATATATCCTATATGAGAATAATTTTGTATACTCCCTGGGTTCTTCTCCACCTCCTTTGGTCTTAGAATGACAGGTCAGTGGACACCTTAGCCATCTTCTGGGTGCATCCTTTATAACAGGGTCAGCTGCTGCCCCTACAACATCTTCAAAGTCTGATACTTCGGGCAATATTACTAATGCTTGTGTGGTTAATTTTAGCCAAGTTGTTCAAGATCATCTATAACTGCTAACTAATTATTTCTTCTATGATTGCAAAGAAATAAAACGTGGATTGAAGTTTTACTTTCCCAACTTAAAATACAGAGAAAGAGATGAAAGACTATAAACTGATTTGCACAAGGACTCTGTAAGGCAGGGCAGTGGAGAAAGAATCAGAGACAGGATGATAAGAGGAGAGAGGAGAGGAGACATGCTGGTGATGGAGGGGAGGGGAAAATGCAACAGGAAGGGGACTAGGAGGAGAAGGCAGAAGAGGATTTATATTAGTCTACAAAATAGGAGGCAGACGTATTGGTTTGGAAATGCCCTGCAAGTTGCGTTACTTGGTAAAGTTGCTGGTTTCTTTCTCTGTGTATGATCTGATCTTTAGGATGAGCCATGAGAATAAAATCAGAAGCAGAAGGCTATGACTTAGGGACAGTCAAATAAAAGTCAAACGCCAGGAAGGAGGGGTAAAAGAAATGCCCCACATTCCTCAAAGCCAAGCCTTGAACTAGAGAGAAGGCTACAGAACACGAAGATGGGGAAAAGATGCCTGAACATATCAGGGTTGGTGCAGACTATGGGCTCCTGGAAATGCTGCTGCTTTTGGCTGGTCACTTTGTTCAACATGGCGGTGATGGTGGGAAGAGGCATGGATAAGTGTCCCTGAGACAGAGCAGATGGGAAACAGAAAGTCCCCAAAATGCCACAAAGGGTCACCGAGGTGCAGAGAGTGCCAGAGGACCCGCCTTGATGCTTGGAATGAGAGCACTGGGGCTGCAGTGTGTGCAGAGACCAGGTGCAAATAACGCGGAGGCCACCGTCTCCAGCATCGGGGGCCCACTCAGTGCCCAGGGAGCTGGCTCCAACCAGCAAGGCGGTCAACGTCCAGCCTCTCCAAAACAAGGAAATGCAAGGAGCAGCCCCTCCATTCACCCCAAACAGACAGCAAAATCCTCACACCTTCTTCCTGGTGCCATCTTGCTGAGAAGACAGTGAATGGGGCAGGTCTCTGAAGGTCTGGCCATTTTCCCAGAGGGATCAGGCACAGAGGCTATTGAAACAAAGGGCACTGATCTTTGAGCTGAAAGGAGGCTGTTAAAACTAGAAGACATTGAGCTATTTAACTGACAAGTATGTTTCCTGAGACCCCATAGAGGTGTGGGTTCTTAAGGAAGAAACAGCTTACTTCGGAGAAAATGCAGAAGCTATGTTTTCTTTGCACGTACGAGTGCATTAAGAGCACACTGATGACTCTCCCACGCTAAACAAGAACACCTCAATTAATGCATATGTTTTTAAATATTCCAGACGGGGAATTCTTTCCAACCAAAATGCATATTAGAACATCAGTGTTCAAAGTATTATTGCTTTTATGGAAGATACTTGATGAGACCTCTAGAAAACAGTTTTCTCTGATTTCTTTAACCAAACAGATTTAGTGACCTCTACATATTTTTCTTCTATCAGCCATGATTTTCATCAAAATGGCAGTTACAGGAGATAAGAAGCATTCTGAAAGAAGACACCAGATACAAAGACCTATATCTAGGGTGAAAGATAGCTGCGTGGACCATAGAGGGGAAAGACGATCTCTCTTTTTAACACTATTACTGCAAAATGTGTATCTTTGTATATCATAACTCTAACATACAGTCTTGTAGGAGTAAAGCTGAGTTGTCAGATAAAAAAGGTTTTAGTTTCTTCAACCGCAAAATGAATGGTGTGGAATGGAAAAATCACAGAAGTCCCTTCTCATTTTAAAATACTCTGGCTTGATGACATCAGAGCATTCTAGACGGAATAACTATAAAAACAGAGTCAGTGTTATCGCACCTACTTAAGTTGGGTAGATGCACTAGTTTTACCTTGAAGTCAGCACCTCACAGTATCTTGGACATAATAGTTACTGGGTATTGGTTAGTCTTACAGAAACTCCTACAAATGGTGAAGCTGTCTTCTGTGCACCTCACAACCAAATTCCATAACAAAGTACTGTGTGCTTCTGGGGAAAAAATACATTAACAGACCGTAAATGGATGAGCTCTATTCGCAAGCCTACCTGTGATGTCAATTTGCTAGTTCAGTTTCATTCATAAGATCAGAGAATCCCAGAGCTAGGAGGCATGTTCAAGAATAACTAGTAAAAGTCCTGAACTTGAAAGATGACAAAACTGAAGAGGTAGGTAATGTTTCATGTTCAATATTTACACCAGCATCCCATGGCAGAACCAGGTTATTGTTCTTAATCCAGTGCCTGGTGTCTCTTCTTTACTGCATGGCAGCAGTCGTCTCATAAGCATGAGTTATTGGCCAGGTAGTTTCACCTGAAACCTATTATTATTGGTGTTACTAATAACCAGAAACTAGGGCACTTGGGTCCTAGTGGTATTACTAACCAGTCATGTGACCTTGGGCAATCACTTAACCTCACAATATTTCAGCATTTCAGTCTTCCTTTCTGTGAAATGATGGGTTCCATTTAGATAATCAGTAGTACATTGAGACATTTTCAGGGATAGAGGTATAATTGGATCCTTAAAAATAGCAGTCTTTTCCTAGTGACTGCAGAACAGGTCTATGTCTACAGGGATAAAGCAGAGTTTAGCTTTCGTCAATGAAGACTTTTAGCTCGGCATCTGCAGGCAAATTAATCCTTTCCCTGTCTTATAAACTGATAGGTAGGAACCACTGTCCTGTTGCCCTCATCTTTCCGTTGAAACACTGGAGTCCAGATGCAGCAATTAGCTGGTGAATTTGTGGTATATAAGCCAATCCATAGCGTCAGACATGAAATAAGCATGCAACCATTTCTGATTGCTTAAAATTCTCAAAATTCTGAATCACTAAGTACATTTGCTGTCAGACAGACAGACCCTGACTTTTGAATGCTTCACTTGTAAGTAAAAAAAAACCTGGGTAGGAAGAATTATATACTATTTACATATACTTGTTATTATAACTGATTTAAGGTTATTTCTTTAAAATTTATTAAGGTAAACTCTAAATGACATTTATCCAGTGAAATCCCAAAATCTTGCTAGACACAGGATAATTTAGACTGTTCTTGTTTCAGTGTACTCTGTACTGAGTCGCAGTAAATGACCCAATTCGCGAATACTTTGGACTAGATTTACTCGGATTACCACAGAAATTAAAACAGCCTATTCATTTCTCATCACATTGTTATTCTAATTAGTATAAGTCACACAGGTGCAATGTGTGATGGGAGCCATTTATAAATTAATAAGTAAACATACTTCAAAAGGACTGTGACTTATAAAAATAACACCTCGCTCGGAAAAAAGAAAAAGGAGACAATTGTCCAAAAGCCATTTGTTGGGCTTTCGCTGAGAAGCAAACACACAGAAAAATGACAGTGAGAAATTTCAAACAGTAACCTCTCGGGGCGGGAGGTGAAACAAAGCAGTTCAATAGAAGTATACAGCTGTACAAAAAAGACTCAGTTAAGGGTAATTAAAAAAAAAGATTCGGAGAAAGTGACAAGCTCAGTGAACATCCTTTCAAAAGAGAGGAAGGGAAACAGAAAGCTGGGATTGAAATGATACCTCGTGGCTTTACAAAGCTTTTTATCCGAGGACCCATCCACTTTACAAAAACAAATTCATTCGTTTTTTCCCCCCACACCCTTTTGTTTGTGGGTAAGTGCTGTGTTATTACAACCTTTTGTGGACAGAAGAGATGAAAGCAAAGGGAACACCCACAGCACAGAATCAGTAAGCAGCCTTGGGCTCTTCTTTCAAATCCAACTGCCCCTGCAATCCTTCCACTTGCCCGTCTTCCTTAGATGAGCGCAGATGGAAGGTAACACAGACGAAAGCCATGGTGCCGTAACACTCAGCAGTTAGAGTAGTTCTCCTAGAGTGCTTTGCAGACGTTACCTCATCACTTTTCATACCGTCTTTAAGAAAGGAGGAGGGAGTGGTCTCCGCCCTCGTGCGATCGGGAAGCAACTGCCGGTGGCCAGTACGTGATTCAGCGCTGTGGCTCAAAACAGAGCCATTTTCCCCAGACCCTCAGATCGGGGCACCATCAACCACTTCTGGAGCTGTGTCGCTCTTTGTGGGTTTCCAGCAGTAGAGGGATCTGATCCCCAACTCTGGCAGATGTGGAAGCCGACCAGAGAGCAGACACTGTTAGCCAAAGCGTCCAAAGACACTTCCCGTTTGTTATTTCTACAAATATTGATCACGGGCTGCTAGGGGCCCCTCCTGCTGGAATGGGCAAGGAAAGGAAGAAGAGGAAAGCGTGGAAGAATGACTCATAAATCAAATGTGAACATGCCATTCTCTAAAGTTTATGTTCATTCATTCATCATTCATTCAACAAATGGGAGCTCCCAGGTGCCATTCAAGGTGCAGGGGATGCAAATGCAAACCAGACCTTTCCTTCAAGAAGGTTAGTCTAATGGTCTAATCAGATTTTTTAAACTGGGAGCATAGAGCAGCACCTATTAAAGCGCTGCCCAGACTGTTGCAGAAGTGTGAAAGAAGAGCACTGACGTCAGCTTGGGTGAGTCAGGGAGGCTTCTCTGCTGAGACCCGGAAGGTCACTGAAGTGTGATTAGGGGAGGGCTATCCAACGAGAAGGATCGTTCCCACCGGGTTGCCGTGTGAAACCGGAAGTTCTTTGTTTACACTTCAGCAGGTGGCTGTGCTGGTTGAGGCCCGGGCTGTAGATGGAGGAGTACCAGGCCCCGGGGAAACAAAAGGGGTGAAGTCAGGGCAAGGGGGACTTCATGCATCAAGTTTAGGAGTTCGGACTTTACTGCAAAGACTTTGGGGACTTACAAGGACTATGAGGACGTTTTGGAGGTAATATATAGCACATGGGCTAGAATGGCCTAGCCATCCCTTTTGCTGTTTGGGGACTGGGTATTCAAAGCATGGCTACCTGGTCCCATCAAGGGTGCTGGTTGTGAAAGCCCCAGAAAAGAGGGGCAGAAGTTCCGGAGACAGAGGTTAACTTAAAAGAACAGAACTCTATTCTGGCCCCCCTGCCTTCTGGAACTAGACCAGACTAGGAAAGCTGGAGTTAACATCTAGCAGAGCCATGGTAGAGCAGACCACGCATTTTCCTGGTGTTCTGGCTGAAGGGAACACAGGGCATTCAAAGAGCTCAGCTTCCTACTGAGGATGTCGGGACATCTCGGGGCATTATGAGCACGGCCCTGGCACACGTGTTCCCCAGCCTTGTTACTGTGTCTGGTTGAGACCTGGCACACGTGTTCCCCAGCCTTGTTACTGTGTCTGGTTGAGACCAGGCAGGTGGGCTCGGCGAGCATCTTCATGTCTGTGTACACCTGCTTCAGGGGTGTGATCATGAATCAGTGTGACTTCACACTCTAGTTACACATGAGGATGTGTGTAATGTTTTATATGCTTTTCAAACATGTTGCTCCACAAATTATCTCCTTTTGATCTTTACAACATGCCTGAGAGTATACAAGACATGGAGCACCATGTCTGCTGACGACTAGAGAAAATGAGGCTCAGAGAGGTTAAAGACCTGCCGGGGCTGAAACAGGCAATGCGGTAAAGAGCCAGACTCTGCACGAGGCTTCCCGACTCCTTCCCTGTCCAGACATTTCCTCAGACCCCCTAATGAGGCTGAGAGAGTCTAAAAAGATGGGTGATGAATGAGCTCACTGGTTGACCAAAAACAAGTGAGATCTATGAGAAAGACAGAGTAGGATCCCTTCCCCTCCATCCCTGATGTGTCCCAGCAAGTTCTCAGGTGTGTCAAGGACTGAATAGATTTGGGAAGTCCTCAGTGGGAGCCTACAGACAGGCTCAGAATCATGCCCTGTCTACTTTCAAACTCTCCTTCCCCACCTTGGTGGTAACAGGAAGCCGGTTCTGCCTACACACCTCCAACCTAGCATGTCTAGTGCCTGTGATTCCAGCCCACTTGTGTGTCCAGGAGGAAATACAGGCATATCCCCTTTTATTGTGCCATTTTTTCCAACAGCATTGGCTTGCTTTGTCCCATTTTGGTAATTCTGTAAATAATTCCAACTTTTTCATTGTTATTATATGTATTATTGTGCTCTGTGATCAGTGATCTTTGATGTTACTGTTGTAATTATTTTGAGTGACATGAATCACACCATTATAAGATGGCACACTTAATCCATAAATGTTGTATGATGGGTTCTGACTTCTCTGCCAACCAGCTTTTCCCCCATCCCTCTCCCTCTTACTGGGCCCCCCTATTCCCTGAGACACAACAATATTAACATGAGGCCAATGAATAAGCCTACAGTGCCCTCTAAGTGTTCAACTCAAAGGAAGACACATCTCTTACTTTAAATCAAAAGGTGGAAATGATGAAGCTTAGTGAAGAAGCCATGCCAAAAGCCAGACAGGCTGAAAGCTAGGTCTCTCAGTCCAAACAGCTACCCAGGTTGTGAAAGCAAAGGAAAAGTTCTTGAAGGAAATTAAAATGCTACTCTAGCAATCACACAAATGATAAGACATCAGAATAGCTTTATTGCCAAGAGGGAGAAAGCTTGAGTGGTTTAGGCAGAAGATCAAACCAGCTAAAGCCTAATCCAGAGCAAAGCCCTAACTCTCTTAGATTCTGTGAAGGCTGAGAGAGGTGAGGAAGCTTCAGAAGAAAAGCTTGAAGCTAGTAGAGGTTGGTTTCTGAGGTTTAAGGAAAGAGCCATCTTCACAACATAATGGCACAAGATGAAGCAGCAAGTCATCCAGAAGTTCTAAGTAAGAGAACTAACGAAGGCGGCTACACTAAACAGTAGATTTTCAATGTGTATGAAACAGCCTTCTGTTGGAAGAAGATGGCATTTTGCACTCTCATAGCTAGAGAGGAGAAGTCAACGTCTGACTTCAAAGCTAGAAAAGAGAGGCTGACTCTTTTGTTAGGGGCTAAAGTAGCAGATGAATTTAAGTTGAAGCCAATGCTCATTTATCATTCCAAAAATACTAGGGCCCTTAAGAATTATGCTAAATCTATTCTGCCTGTGCTCTGTAAATGGAACAACAAAACCCAGATGACAGTCCATCTGTTTACAACACAGCTTACTGAATAGTTTAAGCCCACTGTTGAGACCTCCTGTTCAAAAAGAAAGATTCCTTTAAAAATATTACTTTTCCCTGACGATGCACCTAGTCATCCAAGAGCACTGATGGAGATGCTTAGTGAGATTAGCACACCATTCATTCTGCAGCCCACAGATCCAGGAGTAATTTCAATTTCCCAAGTCTTATTATTTACGAAGAACCTTTTGTAAGGCTATAGTTGCCACAGGTAATAGTTCTTTGATGGTTCTGGGCAAAGTAAATTGAAGATCTTCTGGAAAGGAGTCACTGTTCTAGATCCCATTAACAACATTCATGAATCATGGGAAGAGGTCAGAATATCCACACCAACAGAAGTCTGGGAGAAGTTGATTCCAGCTCTCATGGATGACTTTCAGGGGTTCAAGACTTCAGTGGAGGAAGTCACTGTCTATGTGGTGGAAGTAGCAAGAAAATTAGAATTGAAAGTGGGGCATGAAGATGTGACTGAATTGCTCCAGTCTCATGATAAAAGTTTAAAGGATGATGAGTGGCTTCTTATGGATGAGCAATGGGGTTTCTTGAAATGGAATCTACTCCTGGTGAAGATGCTATGAAGACCGTTGAAAAAAACAATGGAAGATTTAGAATATTACATAAACTTGGTTGAGAAAGCAGCAGCAGGGTTCAAAGGGTGGACTTTAATTTTGAAAGAAGTTCTACTGTGGGAAAAATATTACCAAACATTGTTGTATACTACAGAGAAATCATCTGTGAAAGGAAGAATCGATCGCTGCAGGAAACTTCATTTTTGACATACTTTAAGAACTTGCCACAGTCGTCTCAACCTTCAGCAACCACCACCCTGATCAGTCAGCAGACACCGACATCGAGGCAAGACCCTCTACCAGCAAAAAAGACTATGACTCACTTGAAAGCTCAGATGATGGTTAGCATTTTTTAATAATGAAGTATTTTTTAATTAAGTTATGTAGGTTGTTTTTTAGACATAATGCTATTGGACACTTAACAGACTACAGCATAGTGTGAGCACAACTTTGACATGCACAGGGGAACCCCAAAATTTGCATGACTCGCTTTACTGTGATACAGTGGTCTGGAACCAAACCCGAATTTCTCTGAGTTGTACCTGTATCACCAACACCAGGCTGTATTATCTTTAACCGCGAATGGCAACAGCTCTTGGAAAGAATTCCATGCCACCAACCACAATATTTGCTTAAAGATGGGCTCACGCTGAAGGCAACGTGGAGATGCTGAATGTAGGGGAATGTGATGGCCTCGTTACACATCTTGCAAAATTAAAGGAAGAGCACGGTTTTCCAGGGAACAGGGAGAAAATACCTTCACTGCCAAAGTTCCTTCTGACTGTGCTTTTTGGATTGGATTCTAATTAGTAAAATAAATCCTCATAAGCACTAAAGCTAATATTTCTCTATGCTAACTTGAACTGAATCTCAAAACTGGACAATCTCAGAAGCCTACTACTATGGATATTGAAATGACTTCCCGGGAACATCTTTTACCCGGAGTACTTGCACATCATCAGCAGAACAGGAGAGTCAGCGTGCTGATCTTCAGGCCTCCATCTCCCCCCTGAATCCAGTTCCTCTGGTACCACCTCCACGCCCTCATCCCTAGTTTTGCACCTTTTCCAAAATAGTCTCACAAGGATTTCCTTGCTGTCATCCAGGAACCTCATGAGGTAGCTGTTCCTCTAATGGCACTCAGAGGATGTACTGGAATTTATCTACTGTTAGACCTATCTGATCCTGTTTGCATGGTGGGCTCAATTTCATTCATCTTTGAACCTCCAGTGTCTAGAATCCTGTGTCATACAAAGCTTTTTGAGGGTGGTCAGAGGAAGACATGAAGGACGGAAGGAAACAATACCAGGTGTGATATGCAAATAGACACAGAAGACTGAATCTGCCTGACCTTGGCAGTCACACCGCTGTATAGCAGCAGATCCAGCCGCAATCTCAAGCTCCCTGATGCACAGTTCCATGATATAAACCCCAAACTCTGCTGCCAACCATCTGGGTGACGGGAGAATTTTAGCTCCTTCCTAATCATGGGCGGAGAGAATGGGAGGTTGACTGGATCTCCTGTTCCATCTTGTCTCTGACCTTCCCTAGGTCATCCTGCTCGGCGCCTGGTCCATCTCTCTCCTCTCAGCCTTGCCCTTAGCTCGTTTCTGCTGGTGAATCCCTCACGAAGCTCTTTTGTGCCCTGGCATCAGGACTTAGCTCAGTCAGTGCTCAGTACATGGACGAATAAGGATACAGAAGAAAGCAAGCAGAGGTGAAAAAAAAATGTAATACGTGGTTTAGTTTATTTATCAAGTGAAGCACTATCTTAGGAAATAAGACTGCCAAGAAAATCAGGGGGAAAGAGACTCATAAGTTGTTTTTTAGAGCAAAGCACACATCTAGGCTACTGCTATACATTATTTCAGTATTAAACACATTTTTAGAAGACAACAAAAACAGAGAGCTGGAGATCAAACCCTCAAAAGTACACAAGCAAGAGTTAAAAACGGTGATACCTTTTCTCCCAACAGGTAGCAGAGTTGAAGCAGCTAAACTGCTCTCTCTCCACACACGTACACTTCATCCCATTAACACCCAGACCCTAAGGGAACCAGGGCTCCTAAGAGGAGACAAAGGGCAAATACCTACAAACATGAATGCAGGGGCTTTAATCAATGCTATGGTTCCCAGGCCCCTGGATTTCAGGGCCCCATAAAATCCCATTGGGGTAAAAATGGGCTTCTGATACTTACACTGAACTTACACATAGTTTATTACATACTTTATTACATTATACACTTACACATAGTTTATTTTCTCCCCCAATATTTTATTTTATCATCGCAGTAAAAATTCATATGAATTCAAAAAATTAGGAATGACATGATCTCGGAGGAAAAAAGATTTTTTTAAGTTGCATAAATTCACAAATTTTTTAAATTTACATAATAAAATTTTTTCAAGTTGCATTAGGCCATTGACAGGTCTCTGTTTCTGATTTTTGCCGCAGACAGGTACAGATATTGTAAGGGACCTGGACCCGCCCACCGTTCACAGCTGGGTGCTAATTTACAAATGGGCATCACGGAATTAATGCCCTAGATCATCCCATCCCAGGGTATTGAATGGATGAGCGATGAAGCTTAGGGGAAATAGAAGCAGCTCTACACAGTGTGGAGTAAGTCGATGGGGACCACAAACACAGTGAATGCCTGGGATTCATTGTCTCTGAATATTTGATGATCTTGTAACTGAGCATGTGGTTGGGGAAGGGGGGGGAGCAGCCATGGCTTCTCCGTATAACTCCATCAGTGGCCCTAGACCCACCGCCACAGATCAACCAGGGGAAAATTCTGAAACTTCGTACTCAGTTTATCCTCAAAAATGTTAAGCCTGTGGCAGAGAGAAGAGATCCTCAATTATCCCAGGACAGTATGTTACTGATGTTGTAAAAACAGACACTAAAACAAGATTAGTGAGAATGAGAATTAGTGAGAAAGAATTAGTGAGAATTAGCATCTCCAGGAAATGGGAAATGTAGCCTTGAAAAACAGGATGGTGGTTAAACTAAATAGCTCTCTTGCTTTCTTTTTGTTCCTTGAACACATCAAGTTTGATTGCCCTTAAGTCCTTTGCACTTTCTCCCTAAAATCTTCCACCAGGAAGGGACCAGTTTCTTGAGGTTCAGATCCCAATTTAAATGTTGCCTCCTCGGAGGAGTGTTTTGGACCACACTATCTGAAATAGTCCCTTGTGCACTTACTCACCCATCACTGAATTTTGTTCCTCTTCATAACTCCTATGACTATTTGATACTTTTATTGATTTTTAAATTTTCTATGTTGCTGATATCTCTGCCCAACAGAATGGTAAGTTCCGTGAGGACAAAAACCTTGTCTGAATCAACACCACCCTATCCATTCCTGGAGCCTGGAACAGGGCATGATTTACTGTAGATGTTCAACTAATATTTGTTGAACAAAATGAACATCTAATCCGGCATAATCCTCCTTTTAGAGACGAGGGAAAGAGGTTCAGAAAGGTGTAACTCTCTCAACACACAGCTATTTGGTGGCAAAAAAAGATGGAAAAAATAAAAAGATGAATCACTTCTTTTTCAGACTCATGTTTTTCCCTAAAGCTTTGTGTTCATTTTACCCTGATTTTGCCTGTGTATTTAGGAAATAGATACAACAGAGGAAAGATGGAAGTGTAAAGAGGGAATCGAAGAATTTGCAATATAATTTGACAGGGTTTTAATCCATTGAGGTTATTCTGCCTTTAAAATTCTGGCCAAAGTTAAAGAATAGAAATAATCACCTATGTAGAATAGATTAGGGACCATGATGAAATACCCTCATCTTAAACACATCTTTACAAGCCTGTTAGAGTGTCTATAAGTTCGGGTCAAAAACAAATTATTCCCCCTGCACGCTGTTAGTTGATTAATCACCATTCTCGACTTCATTCTCCCTTGCACTCTTTAGAGGCTGGAAAAGATTAATACCTACATTCCCAGCATCCCTTGCAACCAGGGGGATCATATAACAAAGAGGTGGCCAATGAAATAATGAAATCTAGGAGGAATCTGAGGACATTTTTCACTTTCCTAACCAAGTGTCAGACATTGATGCCTTCTTCCCTTCTTCACTTCCTTCTGTCTTGAACATGCACTTGATGTCCGGAACTTTGGCAGCCATCTTGTAATCATGAGGGAAGTATCAAGATCTCAGAGATTCCAGCTTGAATTCATTGAACCACTGAAATACTACCAGCAGTTGCTTGCCAATTGCCAGAGTCTTAGTATGTGAGAAAAATAAATATTTGTTTGCACAAGCCACAATTGGGTTAACCCACAGGTAGTTGGGCTCATTTTACGTACTGCTAAAAGAATTTCTTTCTGATACAAAATCTTAAATTATTTGAATTGTTTTGTGGGGAAAGAGCCAGGGGACTAAATACCTGGGCCTCACTCTCCTACCTTCAGTCTCTTCCCAGTTCTTCAGAAGCTAGAGGGCAAAAGAACCCATGAATGTGTATCAATCCCCAGGGGCCCAGAGCAGGAAGGAAAAAGATGGTAAAGTGGATCTGGAGAGGCAAATGAAAGACAGACAGGACAACCAGAAGCTTTCAGACTTCTTTTCTCACCACCGATATCCTTATATCAAATGAAATCAAATCCATGCCCAACACTGATGCACAAATCAGATGAGAGCAGAGCTCCTCCAGCAGAGGAAGAGCCAGGGTGCCATGCCTTCTACCTCCCTCTTACCCCCATCCCCCAACCCACCCCCCAAAGTCACCTCTGCTGAACTTTAGCTGTGCTTGGAGAATAAATTTGTAAACAACTAATTTATAGAATTATCTGATACAATATACGACATCCTTCGGTTAAATCTGAATTGCAGATCTACAACAAATATTACTGCATTGGACATACACTAAATTTTATTTGTTGTATGTCTGACATTAAAACTTAACTGGGCACTCAGTTGTTTTCATTTGCTAACTCTGACAACCCTGCTAATTCGTTACATTACTTAGCATGGATCTGAAGGGACAGGACACAGAAGATTCAAGTCTTTATAAAGGGGAGAGATGTATAAATGAAATAAACAAAAAGCCTAGAGGTGCTAAAAATGGAAGAGAAATACAGAAAAGTAACCTCAAGAGGCTTGAAAATAGAGTTTATCTAGTTCATGATTTTGTTCAGGGTGGGCTATGAAAAGACCACAGGACTGTTTCCCCCTAAACTGCATCCTTCTGGCATCTCCAAATGATCGGCATATCGTCCATTTGCTCTTTTAAAAGTTGAAGATTCTAAGACACCCATAGGGAGGAAGAAGAGGGACATGAAACTGACAACGTCCTCAAAGCCTGGCTTCCCGACTCCCAATCTGGGACACTTGGCTGTTTTTACAGGCAGAAAATGTTCCTCATCCAATTAAATAAAATGAAGCAGAAGCCAGGTGGAATGCTTCCAGTGAAATCCTTGTCCTCTTATCTTCTCGTTCACACCCTTCCCTCATTATCACAACAGAGCACATCTAGCGCACCCTCCGTTTCTAATGAAGATGTTCCCACTGTATTCCCAATGACAACAGCACTCAAAGAGCAGCCTCTTTCCTTCATGAAAGATACGAGCGACACGTAAGCCCCCAAGTTGCCTGGAAAAGCTGGCCCAGTGGTCAGCCTCCCTCATGAATTCTGGTTGTAGGGAGAAGAGGGACGCAGAGGGTCTGGAAATTCCTTCATGAGAAAGTCAGTTCGGGAGACATCATGTCCGATCCCAATTTATAAAAACATTTTCAAAGAGCCATGGAGGAGTTATGCTCAGAGTCTTATTAGAAGCTAAATAGAAACACAATCAGAACAGGGTATCAAAATCTGTTCCTTCAGGGATACCTACTTGTTCCAGCTTGTCAGGTTGAAAACCCAAGCAATGATTCAGCTGCGTTAATTCAAAAAAGGAAAACAAATTGGAACAAACAACCAAAAGCATTGCTCATCTTTCTGAGCAATGCGGTTTATTATAAGAAAAGCCAAGCCCGAAATACTAAGTGACTCGGAAACTTGTGAAACAAATGTTACCTGTGCAGGAAAACAGAAGAAAACTCCTTATGGGATTAAGGATTCATTTGTAAGTAGATTTTTTTTTAATTCAATGATGGAGAAGATTGGGACATATGTGGGAGGTGGAAAAATGTGAAGCCATTTCCATTTTATCCTATTTTTATCCTATTTTAGGGACGGTTTTCCTCTGACTCCTAGTTCAACGACTGTACGACTGTTTTGTACTATTTCAGGTTACTTAGAGTTTATGTTCCTCCGAACGGACTTTGGAATATTTTTCCTTATGCTTCAAAATAATCACTTCAAAAATAAATATTTAAAAGCTGATATTTGATTTTTAGATATGTGAGCAATATAGATATATATCTATATCCTATCTCTGTCTATATACTTATATTTTATATATTTTTTCTATTTATCTTTATATATATCTCAAAAATGGCTAATCTCTCCAAAGCAGATAGATACATAGATATATAGATGCATAGATGTATCTGCTTCTAAAAGAACACTCTTCCTCTAATGGTAAGCTGGACTCTTAAAATTCCTAAATAATAAGGAATTTTAAGTTGTGACGTCCACCTTGTACTAAATGCTCTACCAGCCAAGTCCCTTTGCCTCTTTGATGTCCTTAATGTGAAAAAAAAGGTTTTCTCTCCTTTTATTTGAGTGCCATGTATTTCTGTTCCGAAACAGATACAGTTTAGCTAAACTAACTTCCTGTGCCCTGCTGGGGGTCTGTGTGATGAGAACTGTTTTACCCAAACTTAACACAATTACCCTGCTGCTGGTCATGCAAGGCTGGAGTAAACAAAAACATTAAGGGGAGTTAGGATGTTATTAGCCAAGTGTTTCCCTCCATTTCGGGCTGTATGTTGAGGCAGCCACCCAACCTGAAAAAGATCAAATGTGTTCAGGCACATTTCGGCAACCAGCAGACATCAACATTCAATGACTTAAAAGCCATTTTCCTTGACATCACTTTTGGATTTTTAAACCCAAGGAGTTCCACTTGTATCCTAAAGTATCCTATCACCAGCATCATCTCCTCAGTCACATCTGACAGGGTTGCAAGGCTGAACATGCACCATCCTCTTTCAAGAGGGGTGAAGATTCAAGCAGTTTATTGCAACAGCAAATATCTGATTTATTTACTTTTTTACGAATTCATTCAATAAATATTAATGAGTGGCCTACTAATGTGTGTTATCGTGCAAGGCCCTGGGGAGGCTCAAGAATGAAATTTCTATTAACGAGCACATCTGTACTTTTACGGAATATTGACCTTCACATATGCTCATTGATTTTTTTTCCAGCGTTCCCAGGTTGCCTGCTACGTGGTAATCCCAGGCAAACTGAGGCCTCAAAAAATGCTAGAGTTCCTTTTGCATCCTAAACTGTAAATGCACACAAGCCATGACCCCTCCCATTTACCCACTGAACTAGCACGACTAGTCAACCTGGAATCTCGTCTCCCGCCTTCCCAACAGTTTGGAAAGCATCTAATTCCCATTCTGCTTATGATGGCTGGAGCAGTTCTTTTTTTTCCTGCAACTGAATTCTGACTGATACAAATGTGTTCTATTATATCCTGATTTGAAATCTGTGAATGAAGAGTGTGGCAATCCTCTATTTCAGTGAATCCTCTATTGTGTTAACTAAAAAGGCTGAACAAAAGCCTGGGTCCTCTTCCCTTCACCATGTAGGGCCTCCGTCTTACTCCAGCAAGTCCTGTTTCTTCCTTCGACCTCGTCTTTGACCGCATGCTGATCTCCTGCCCGGCTGTGTGCCTTCTGGCCCGTTTCCTTACGTGGGAATTGTATTTGCTTTACAAGATGCAAATCAAAACCGTCTCCTCCTTGAAGCCATTCCTGATCCTGGCCTCTGTCAGGTTAACTTGGCCCCAGTGCCTACTCACCTGGAACCCTTTTCAAAACTCTACTTAGCACTTTTCATCCTACCTCCCCCTTAAATTGCTCAGAAAGCATTGCAAACTCAAAATTATGATTTCCTAAAGTTCATCTATGGATGAACATTTGTTTCCAGCTTGGGGTTATTTATTGCAAATAAAGCTGCTCTAAACATTTGTTGGCAAGACTTTGTTGTGTCTCTTGGGTCAATATGTAAGAGTGGAATGCCCGGATCACAGGGTAGATGTATGTTTAACTGTTTAAAGAAACTTCTAAAATGCTTTCCAAACTGGTTGCACCACTTCACGGTCCCACCAGCAGCGCATGATTATTCCAGGGGCTCCACATCGTCCTCAACATTTGGTTTGGTCAGAATTTTTAGTTTTTAGACACTTTAATAATTGTAGCGTGGTAGCTCATATGGTTTTAATTTGCATTTCCCTAATGATTCATGAGGCTTAATCTCTTTTCATGTGCCTAATAAAACTCTTGGATGATGTGTCTCTTCGAATCCTTTGCCATTTTTTAAAAATGGTATTATTTATTACCAATAACATTTGATATTATATAATTTGGATACAAATCCTTTATCAGACATAAAATTTATAAATATTTTCTCCCATTCTGTAGCATATCGTTTCATTCTCTAACAGTATCTTCTGAACAGCAGAAGTTCTTAATTTTGATAATGCCCCATTTATTAGAATTCTAGGCTGGTTTTTTTTCTTCTTAGTACATTAAAGGTGAGTTCTACTGTTCTCACAGTCATGCTTTGTTTCTAATGAGAAATCTGCTATAATTCTTATCTTTCTCTCGAACGTAACTTGTCTTTATTTGGGTTGTTTTTAATATTAACTTGCTATTGCTGGTTTCAAGCAGTTTGATTACATTGTATTTGGTGTCATTTCTTTGTGCTGCTTGTGCTTGGGGTCTGTGGAACTTCTTGTATCTGAGAGTTTATAGTTTTCATCAGACTTAAGAACTTTTAGCCATTATTTCTTCCGAAAAGTTCTCTTCTTCTCCACTCCCCAATTAAACATACATTACACACTTTATTTTTCCCCACTCTTTTTATATCCTCCATGCTTCTATGTAACCTATCCAGTCTCTCATATAGCCTTTTAAATATATGGAATAGAGTTATAATAAATGTTTTTTAATTTCTTTTTTTTATTTTATCTGCTAATTCTATCATCTGTGCCATTTCTGATTGAAAAATGATTGATTTTTCTCATTATGTGTTGCTGTTGGGTATTTTTGTTTCGGTTTTTGGGTTTTTTGCTTCTTTGACTGTGTCATAATTTTTATTAGTTGCCACTTATTGTGAATTTTATTTTGTTGAGTGCTGGATCTTTTTATCTTTCTATAAAAATTCTTGAGCTTCTTTCGATACAGTTAAGTTACTTGAAAAGAATGCTGTTTGGGGGTCTTGCCTTCAAGTTCTGTTAGGTGAATCAGAGAAGCATTTAGTTTCAGGCTGGTTTTATCCTGCAACTGACCCAATGTCCCTTGAATTAAGAGGTTTTCCATGCTGGTTTGAGGGAAGAGGAACTATACGCAGCCCCACGTGAGCGCTCAGAATTGTCCCCTTTATTCTTATCCACTAGTTCTTTCCCCAGCCTCACCGAGATTCCTCACCTGCGTGAATTAATCAGTATTCAGCTAAAGACTCAAGAAGGACCTTCTGTGATTTTCCAGAATCTGCTCTCTCTCTCTCTGCAGCTTGATCCTCTTCTGTATTCAGTCCTATGAACTCCAACCACATCGGCTTCCCCACACTCCCAGCTCCATCTACCAAACCCAGGGAGACAGCCTCTGCCTGGACTCCCCCCCCAGCGTCGTGCCCTGGAGGCCACGTCAGGGCAATCAGCTGAGGCCATCCTGTGGTTCACCTCATCTGTTTCCTGCGTCTCTAAGAGCACGGTCTTTGGCCTCATGTCTAATGTCTTGAAAACGATTGTTTCATATATTTTGTCTAGTTTTTCAGTTGTTTCATTTAGAATGGTGAGCTGAGTCCCTATTAATTTAACCTTGGCTAAATACAGAACACTTCATACTCTACCACTCATTTGTCTCATGCATTCAGATGCCTTTATATTCTTCTATATTAAAGTTATCTTTACCCATAATTTCTTAGGTCAGCCCCCACTCAAGGGCTTACAGTTACAATTATAGATCAGTTGGAATGAAGAGAACTTAGAAATTCTTAGCCTATCTTTCCACAGGTGAGGAAAATGAAGAGCAGATGGTTTAAGTGAATTCCCCAAGGTCGCACAGTCGCTCAAGGGCAATGGCACCAGTAATAAACCTCAGGCCAGTGACGGCTCGGCCTTGCGCTCTCCTGAAACCTGTACAGTATTATCTCTCTCTCTCTCTCCTCTCTCTCTCTGCTGTCAGAAAAGCTGCCACTATGCAGCAGAAGGCTCCAGATTTATAGTCCAGGATGTGGTCATTGACTTATCCTGAGGGTTTTAGTCTAGCTTTAAAATGTGCCAAATTCTCTGTCCCTAATACGAGATAAAGAGTCTTAGCCCCGGTACAAAGGGAAGGAGTCCTCGCTTTAGAAGGGAAAACTGAAGGAGGAGGCCTGAGTGTGAGAGTGCCTGTCCCCTAGGCCTTTCCTGTACTTTATTTAGGCCATGGTCGCTTCTAGAGAACCAGCCCCTCCTTTGGAATCTGAGTGCGTTACTAACTCCAGCTTGTCCTGGACGTCACCGACCTTCCTTGTCACCTTGGTCGTTGCCACTAGCAAATGAATATGTAAGTCATCAGAAGGGACAAAAGAATTCTTCACCTCTAGTGAGCATTCTTTGGGGGGAAGGCAACAAGTTTTTCTCTCTGTAATCATAATTTTACAAAGACACTCGCTTCAATCAGTGCATTACCTGCTGGAAAATTTCTGCTACAAGAAGTTACATTTTCTGGGATTTTCTTCCTTTGGAATATACCACATGATATGGACGATTTTTTTTAAACCTTATGTAATATGTATTTTCTTGAGGTTAATAAAGACTTTTGAGCATATCTACTGTGTGAAATAAAATATACCAGGAGGAAATTTTTATCCTTCTATGTCAGGAAACCTCTGATTTCTTATGCTTACTTGACACTATCTTGCACAAGTTGCTTTACCTCATATAAAGTTAATTTAATTTTCAGTTAACTTAAGCTTCGGTAAAACGGTAATTCCCTCTTGCTCAAAGGAAATGTCTTGAGAATCAAAAAGTTACAGTTAGGAAGGAGGTTGTGATGCCATAAAAATGTGAAGCATAAAGGGAAATGGCTTTAAGGAGCCCCTGATAGAACTTACCTAAAAATGCCCATTTATTGGAACATCGTAACTTGGACAGTAGATGAATTGGGTGTTAAAACTGAGTACCAGGTATATAGAGAGGGTTTCATTTTTTGTGAGGATTATTTCAGTTATTTAGCTCTATCCTTGGTGGTATGTTGCTCAAGCACTAGCCTGTATAAAAGTAACCTGCTTTCATCTAACAGGTTTTAATTTATAAACGCTGTCTCCTCAGTGTAGCAGTTTTACCTGTATCTGCCCAGAAAAGGGCAGTTGTCTGGATCAGTTTGAAGACATCCCACTCAGGGTCAAAAAGACATCCCAGTGTCATTCCCAAGGCTGCAACCAATATTATGACTCTATGGAAATGGAGCTTATAACATTAAAGTAGAAGGCAATAATCCTTTCTAGATAGTTTGGGCAAAATAAAAAGTGGTCTATATTTTGCTCAAACAATCACTAAAAAAAAAATTCACATAATAAAAGTTAATATCGTTTAAAAGTGGGAAATATCCATAAATATACACACATGTACCTACGAAGTACTATCAGGCACATCGTAAATATGCCTAAAACATCATTATAATGACAATGAAGGGCAATTAAAACATTAATAAGTGGAAAATCCAGAGGCCTGAGATTAAAGACCCACTTTCAAAGTCTGGCCGGACCCTTCCCTAGTTGCCTGTCCCTGCTTACCCTCGGTGAACATTTTCCTCATCTGTCAAAAGGGAACGATAGTGCCTTCCAGGGTGGCGGTGCCGTTTAGAGCCCAGCAGCCGGCACAGTGTCTGGCCCCAGGCATGGCAGCTGCTAATGGAGGGCACAACGGGGCGGGGGTGAGACTGGACCTGGAAACCAGGCAGACCCAGGCTGGGGTTCCAGCTCGAAAACTACTTTCTCTGTGTCTTGAGCAAACCACTTAAAGTCTCCAAGCTTTTAGTATCTCCATGACGTCAGTGAAGATAGTCATAAAAATGTCTTCCTGGCAGGCTTGTTGAAAGAACAGACGCAGTATACACAATAGATAATTCTTGTCCCTCTCTCAACTTCCTAGAAAGAGGAGTGCTTCCCGCATGGCGGCGAGGGGCGGTGGAGGAATAACCTCTTCCGACTGTTTTCAGGATTAAATCCTCCCTTCCCGAGGGCTCAGGAGTGGCTCTCTGATCCTGGCAGAGGAGGCCAGCCTTGAGTTAAAACTTCTAAAGAAGGAGGGAGGGCACTCAGGATGCAGGGTATCAGTGCAAATCCTGGATTATGACATGTAACCTGTGCCCCTCTCGTTGCCCTGGCTGGTGGGCCCTAAAACAATCCCCGGGGCCAAGCCCACTTGAAGAGGTCGTGGATGTTCTTCAGAAACAGGGCAGGGCTCCCTCTCTTATTCCCTGCCTGGCCCGCATGCAAAGCCAAGCCGCCCTAAACCCACTTCCGTGGGCCCTCTGCAGTGCTGGGAGAGCGGAGGGCAGCGGTCCTCTTCCTGTTCCTCCTGTCTGGGCCAGCTGTGCAGGCCCGCGCTGCCACACCGAGTCTGCCTGGCCAAGCCATTTCTCCCCAAAGGCAAGCCACCACGTCTCACAGCCTAGATTTGGCACAAACGCTAAGAGGCCTCCATTCACCCATCATTGTGGATTGCAGGGATCACATGGTACTTGCATCTCCTTAAAACGTCAATGTCTCTGTCTGCTGTTTAAATAGTAGTTTTAAATATATCCTGAATGCTGGAAATAGTGGAAGAGTGACCTTTAACCACCCCCCACCAGACTCTAAATGATTAAACATGTTGCACGTGGTCAGCAAATGCAAGTGTAATTGCTAATGTAGTTATTCGGGTTTTGCACTCCCAGGAATGTGCATTTTCAAATCAAGCAGGCCTGGGTTTAAATCTTGACGCTGCCGTGAACTAAGGGTATAATTTTGGACAACATCCTCAGCCTCCCAGAAAACTCAGCGTCCTCGTCTGTAAAAGGGGAGCCATCCCGGCACCCACCTCCTTTGGGCTGTTGTGAGGCTTCGATGGGCTCGTGCACCGATGGTGCTTAGGTGTGAGCCTGGCACACGGTAGCTGGACGAGAAATGCCTGGGGTGGTTTCAGCTGTCAGCACGAGAACCCAGCCTGGCCCGTTCCAATTCTCCGCCTCAGCGCAGAAGCTAGTCCAGGAGGAATCCTGACTCCCGCCAAGCTTTCCTGACTCCTGTTATAGTGTCTGGGCATCTGTCCCTTCTTTCCATTCCCAGTTTCCCCAAAACAGTTCAGGTCTTTATAATTTCACAGCGAATTTATTATAATCTCGTAGGCAGTAGTTCTCCCTCCAAACTCTACTCCCACAAACCGTCTTACCTGCCACTGCCACTGAAATCTTCATAAATTCTCACCTTACCAACAGTGCCCCACTAAGGTGGCCCAGCCCGACGTGCAGGTCTGACCAGAACATGCCCTCAGCCTGTCTTTGCAACCCAATTTCCTACTTTCCTCCCGCATTTTACTAGCATTTATTGAATGCTTACTTTGTGCCAAGCATATCACACCCCTACTTCTCAATTTGTCTTCACGACCCACGGATGAAATGAAGCTGACACAGCCATTTAGTGGCTGCATCAGAATTGAAACCCAGACCCACTTGTTGGTTCTAATTTCGGTGCCCACTGTGTTCCTTGGACTCACATCTGATCTTGAGGTTCTTGCCCGGCCACGCAGCCACCTTGCCAAGTTCTCGCCTTGGTCTTGCTTTATCCCTGGCCGCTCTTGTCCACCTCGATACCACTGCAGGTTTCTGAGCCCCTCACCCTTGCACCGTTTGCACCTAACAAAATCTAGAAATGCAGAAATCTTCCTGCACCATGTTACCTGGACCACCCCGTAACACTGATCACAGCCAGCCTGAACACATAATTATTACACACCTCTTGTCCTTCGACAGGCCTTCCCTTCTTGAGGATGGGAATCGCAGCTTGTGCTTCTGTCGTCCCTCGCATACTTCTCGGGGGGACTTCAAATGGGTGGACGTAGGAACCCTTGGGACACCAGTTCCAATACCCAGGCTGGCATTCAACCAGTATTTATTGATTCTCCAGTACTGTGCTGGATTCTGGGGACACTGCAGGAATCAAGGGGCACGTGGTCTGTGCTCTCAAAGTTTGGAGTCTAGAATTTAGGCTCATGTTACTAGTCTAGAGGCCACATTAGGAGTACATGTTGGAGTCCTCATTAAACCGGACACAAGGTCGTCCCAGAGGGGTGTTTCTGGTATCCTAATAGCTCACAGAGTTCAACTCTTTGCATTCTAACTTCTAGCCATTCCTCTCCCACTGGGCTGCAAAACAAATTCAAAATATAGACTCCCACTTACACAGAAGCTTCCCTCTGCAACATCTAAGTCTTCATAATGGGGCCAATTTTGTCTGCTGAGCTCATCCTGCCCTTTGGATGCCAATTCTCTCACTAGGATCCTCAACACATCATGCAAACAGCCTTCTGAGGGCCTGTCCCAATTTCCTGCTGACCATGCCTAAGAGATTCCATTTTGAGAAAAAGACTTTATTCTTCTGGAGCACTTTAGGTTCACAACAAAACTGACAGGCACAGAGATTTCCCATACACCGCCTACTTCACACATGCATAGCCTCCCCCCCATGACCAAGAACCAAAATGGCACATTTGTTCCCAAGGATGAACCTGCATTGACACATGATAATCATTCCAAGTCCATAGTGTTCACCCTTGGTGTTGTACATCCTATGGATTTCAACAAATATACAATGACATGTGCATCATTATAATATCATACAGAGTATTTGCACTGCCCTAAACATCCTCTGTGCTCTGCTTCTTTCTCTCTCCCTCTTCCCACCCTCACTCTGAGTAATAACTGATCTTTTTATTGATTTGAGTTTTGCCTATTCCAGAATGTCATATAGTTGCAATCATACAGTATTTCCTTTTCAGATTGGCTTCTTTCAGTTAGTAATAGTGCATTTAAGGTTCCTCCATGTCTTATCATGGCTCCATAGCTCATTTCTTTTCAGTGCTGAGTAGTATTCTGTTGTCTGAATGTACCATAGTTTGTATATCCATTCACCTACTGAGGGACATCTTGGTTGCTTCCAAGTTTGGGCAATTATGAATAAAGCTGCTGTAAATAATCCAGGTGCAGGTTTTCATATGGGCATAAGTTTCCAACTCCCTCTAGGCAAATGCCAAGGAGTGAGGTTGCTGGATTGTATGGTGTGAGTATGTTTAGCTTTGTGAGAAGCCACCAGACCATCTTCCACAGTGCTGCACCTTTTGCATCCCCACCAGCAATATATGAGAGTTCCTGTTGCTCCACATTCTCACCAGCATTTGGTGTTGTCAGTGTTTCAGAGTTTGGCCATTCTAAGAAGGTGCATAGTGGTATCTCATTGTTTTAATTTGCATTCCCCTGATGAAGGATGATGTGGACTATCTTTTCATTTGCTTATCTGCCATCTTCTATATCTTCTTCGGTGAGCTATCGGTTAAGACCATTGACCCATTTTTAAAATCAGTCTGTTAAGGCCACTGGCCTGCTTTTTAATCAGGCTGTTTATTTTCTTATTGTTGTGTTTTAGGAGTTCTTTGCATATTTTGGATAATAGCTCTTTAGCAGATGGGACTTAGGAACATCTGGCAGACCCAAAAGCATGGCTAAAGAATTTTGATGAAAATAGGGGGATCTACTGAAAACTGACCCCCTCCACCCCATCCTTGCTTTCTCCTATTGGTCAGAGCAACATCATATTGTCAGCCCAAATGAAATTACTGGTGAGGAAGCCTGTTAGAACCAGCATTGTCTCCCACAAAATTAAAGGAGACATCTGTCCTAAACGGATGAAATGATGAAGTGAGCCTTCTGTATGTCATTTACATTTTCAAGTAATTACCCTGATTATAACTTAAACTTCTCTCATTACCTCAGCTTGTCCAGAGGGAGTCCTCTAGATTCCTACCTCCTGTTGACATCGGTGATTAGGAGGCCACAGGAGGTCAGCAAAAAAACAAACAGATCTGCCACTCTACTCTGGAAAAACTCCACAACAGGGGAAAGAGAGACCCCATTTCTTTGACAAAGTGTCATCAAGAAGGCTTTTTAAAAAAATCCGTTAAATGGCTTCTCAGTAACATTTTAGCTGTGTGTGCTTTTAGTGTTGTGGTGGTCGTTTTTTGTTTTGTTTTGTACTACTCAGAAAATTTGCACATGAAGATACTTCCATTTGGAAATCACTCTAATTTTCCAAGGAAGTTTCAACATATTCAATATACTTACTATTGACTATGCCTTATCTAGTATATCCCACTCTATTTTATTCTCCATTCAGCTTTGTGGAATGTGGTGTTACAAAGGGGTTTTATGCTGCTGTAATTTGCTACTGTTGTCTGCATTTATTTCTTTAATGACATAAAATTGAAAAGCTGGCAAAGTTGCAGGTTAGTACATAATTTAGAAATTTCTTTGGAAAAAATAACCTTCTAGAAATACTAAGAATGATTTGTTATTAAAATGTTATCAGAGTACATAAGCCTTTTTAATATACAGAACAACAGCCATGCTGTCATAGAGACAAAGCATTTCCTCAATAAAGCATCCAGTCTCAATTCCCAACCCCAGAGCACATAAACTCGGAAATGACCTTGGCAAGTCTCCTTCAAACTTAACTGGCTTCTCCTGATTGTATTGCTAAAAAAATCTGTAAAAGAACAACCAATTACAAAATGCACTTGGAATATTTTATTAGCACTAGTCCAATTGTGTCAACATAAGAAAGCTGAAATAAACTCTTTTTCATATGGCAAAATGTTAACCTCAAAGTATATTTAATAAACCTAATGTTGAAATACAATGGAACTAGTACAAAAAGCATGATAGAAATGTTGATATTTCATTAAACAGCATCGAAGTTTTGGATACACTCTTAACTTTGTAAATCTCTCAACAAGTAAATGAAGCCATTGCACATAAACTTGGCAGACGTTCAGTTAAAGTTAATGTGTTGATATAGCAGATAACCAAAACACTGAATCAACACAACTCACTTCTTTTACTTAAAGGGAAATCTTCAGGGACATAGCTTAGGATTATATTATTCTTAATATAGTAGTTACTAAGACAAAAACCAAATGCCATTCTCAGACTTATCCACCCTCTATCAGTTGAAACTTCTTATGTCCTACGTCTGAAAAGTTTAGTTTTATCGCGCTGCACCCGTCTTAGCCAGAGAGGAGGTACAAGAGTTCTCCAGAGAAACAGAGCCAATAAGAAAGGGGGGAAAAAAGAGGAAGGAAGGAAGGAAGGGAAGAAGGGAGGGAAGGAGAGAGGGAAATATTTTTTCGTTATAAGGAATTAGCTCACAGGATTATGGAGTATGAGAAATTTCAAGATCTGTGGTTGGCAAGCTGCAGACCCAGGAGAGCTTCTGATGTCATTTCCAACCCGAAAGTGGGCAAGGATAGTTAAGACTTAGAAAGAGTCGATTTTCCAGCTCCAGTCCAAAGGCAGGAAAAGACCAGTGTCCCATCTCGAGGCAGTAGGGAAGGAGTTCGCTCTTACTACGGCTTTTTTGTTCCATGTGAGATTTCAACTGGATGACGCCCACCTGCTTTAGGGAGGGAGGGCAGTCTGCTCTACGCAGTCTTCTATTTCAAATATTAGCCTCGTCCAGAAACCCCGTTCAGACACACTCAGAATAACGTTTGACCAAAGGTCTGGGCACCCCTTGGCCCAGGCGACACGTAACATTAACCATCATAGAAGTATATTGGGAGCCTGAGACCTGGACACTGGGACAGCTGAAAATTTCCAAACCCCTCAGAGGGATACACAGCCCTGAAAACGATGTTCATCGGCGTCACCCCTCACCCCATTCCACTTCCTAGTGATACGCAACTATTTGCATTTGATCCCAGGGTGCACCACATTCTCACACCTTCCTTTTCTCATGCCACTCCCTCTGTCTAGAATGCCTCTCCTCATCTTCTTTTTCTGGATAACACCTATTCAGTATTTTGGAACTCAGGTGAGTGGTCATTGCTTCAGGAAATTCTCACTGTCCGTGCCCAGCCTGATTAGATGCCCCTGCTCTAATAAAACACGGAATTGTAGTTGTCTAGTTGGTAGTTAACTGTCTCCTCTGACTTTGAGGCTGGGTCATACTAATTTTTCTATCCCCAGTAATTAACACAGTGTGGAGCATATAATGAGAGCTCAAAAACCAAAATATCTGATGGATGAATCTGAAAGTACTTCAGTTGCAAAGACCCAGGATCCTATGAACCTAACCCTAACCAACCCTCACACGGCCATAGACAAGGAATTCAAAAGAGTAAAACTTTGGAAGCAAGAAAACAGTCCCTAGTACTGAACCTCTCAATTTCTACACGTCTGCTTTGGGGGGGTCCAATCTCCGGCTTCCTAGGGATGAGAGGCAGTTGAAGAGGTGGCTTTCTGCTTCCAATCCAGCACTAGTGGTGGCCGGAGAAGTAGGTTTTCCTCTGGTGGGTCAGTTCCAGCTCCCTGCACTGAGCCCTGACTGATTCCAAGGGTGAACATGGCTGTCAACGCTTTCTCTCTCCCACTCTTTCTCTTTGTACTTAGATCCCCGTGGGATAGAAAGACAGCACACATATGCAGTAAAGCTGAGCACAGAGTGCTAGATGGAGAGTCTCCCACATCTCAGAAGAACAATCAGACTCAATGAATCTCCCCTGGTGGACGCAGGAACCAGCAGTGGTACAGATGAGGCCAGCCCTGGACTAGGAAAATGGCAGCACATCTGAGAAGATGGGTTGGAGAGAAGGGTGCCTGCGTGGGGCTGGTGTTTCTCTTTGACCACAATCTGTCTAACTACTGTGGATCTTGCCCTCTACCAGCTTTTGGAATAGGGAGAAAGTGTGTGTGTGTGAAGAGGGGGCGCTTGGCAAAGTTGGGGTTGGGAATCCCAGTGTCCAGGACGGAACACAAGGAGAAGATGAAGGGAAATGGTATATATATATTTTAAAGGAAATGCTGTGTGCATCCATCTAAGCTGGCAGTTCCAGGTGAACGGGGCACATGTAAGCTGGTAGGTGTAATTCTTATACTCTATGCATAGGCATCACGACAGAGCTGTAGTCAAACGAGACTACAGTTACATTTGATTTCTGTCGTCTCTTAAAGGCAGTTGATGGCTTTGTTCATCTTCTCTTTGCAGGACATCATGGGTCTGAACTTTCTGAATGGCAGAATTTTATTGCCAACTTGTTTTATTGCTAACAATTTGCCCTACTGTCTTCTTTCTCTCCCGTGTGTGCACATGGGTGTGTAACATGAAATAGTGAAGACGTAAAACTGTATTTGCACACGCACACGTATACAGAGGGAGAGAAGAGATATGATTATAAACATGATCTTGAACACGATGCTATTCACCCCCCTCCATTGGCACGTTACTAAATTATATTTATTTGCCATTTCTGCATTGAAGGCCTTTAGGGGAAATGAGAACTATGGCAGTATTAGTATCAGTTTAAATCGAATGTCTTATTTTTATGTGAATTGCTATTGACATAACAATAATCTTTACAAAATGGAACAATTATGTTGGTCTCTCATTAAGTTTCATGATAAATATTCTCTACAAGCAACAAATGCCCAAAAAGAGAGTGATCCTGAGGTTTTTTTGGTCAATTATTTTCTACCCTGAAATGATCAGGGTTTGTATATTCAAATGCATCTAGTGTATGAAAACATTCTGCTACTGCTCTTCGTACCTTCCCTTGCCAACCTTCTGATCGAGTGTTTTGCTTGACTTGAATCTGCTTAAAGGATATTTGCCTTTATCCTTTTCTTATTCTTATTGCGTCTTTCAGCTTAAGTGTAAAATCTTCTGGTTTTGCCATTTTTATCCCACAGGACATCACTATTTCTCTTTAATCTTTCACATTCATCTGATCTAGCTTTCCACTGTGCGTGGATTTCCCATTTGGCTTTAAGCTGCTTATAGAATTCTTATTTTGGCTAATTAGATTTAATTCTGAAAGCTGAGAAAGCTGAATGTATCACTTTCTGCCCTGCCATCCCCCCCTCAAAAAAATTCTGTCTCAGATGTAGGCGTCTGGAGCCTAAACAAGTGCAGGTCCAGACATCAGAGGCATAACGCATGTGGTATCATCTTATGAGACACAATACAAGTTCCTATGCCCCAACCCATCTTCCAGCCAAATTTCCCCCACCTCCTGCCTGCCGTCTGCTGCTTGGAATATCTTTTTCTGGGAGGCAGAGCTTTGCATTCCACAATTACAGGTGGAATGTGGAGACACGTGGAGGAGAAAAAATGACTTAAACTTACTTAAATTTAAAATTTCCTAGACTTGAGAGTTGTTTTTCTCCTGCAGAGCAAGTTTCAATAGAAGACAGATCCTAGGTGCCAGAAAGTTAAGAAGATGAAATTGTTCTAGTTCACATTTTGTCCAGGCTTACCTAGGTGGCCAGATCCAGGCTCATCTGGGGGTCTGGCTCTCATGAGAAGGAATGGCCGTGTCAGGGGATCCAGACTCCTTGGGCATGAACTTGGGGAAGCAGAAGTCAACCTAGAGCCCCCTTCTCCTCCCATTTTACTTCATCTCTTCTGGAAGGCAACTTGACCTCAACTAAACTCCATACCTTAGTGTTTGGAGCAACATTGAATAGAATACACAGATTCTTTTCTACTTCTAGTGTGACCATAATTTTTGCTCTAAGTAAATGGTCCATGAGCAATTGTTGATATTATTTTGAGTGTGCAATTAACTTAATCTATCTACATGTGCCTGTAGGCATGGTAATAACTCCTTAGCCAAAGTGAGATCACACTATAAATGCTTTTGATAAAGGTAGAGTTACAAGTTACAGAGTCTATCAACACAAAACTGAGCAAGAGATGACAACCAAAATCAAAACAAAACAATTCAACTCATTTTCTTATGGTAGATTATTGGGGAAAACTACAACAAACCCAGAAAAAAAATCTTTTTTTAAATTATTTTTCAGCCTATTAAAATATTAAATTTAATATTAAAATCATTTCATCTCAGCTTTGATAGTCTTCAAAGCACACGGACACACAGTTAATACCAACCTAACCAACTGGTAAGTATTTCAACGTATTACAGTAAAATCATTATTCTAATAATTACCCAAAGACCTCAAAGAAGCAAACAATCAATCAATCATAGAACCAAAACTCTTAAACTTGAGATTACAGATTTCCCAGAGACTTTGCAGAAACTCTCTTCCCATTTCTGTACCTGGCCAACTCTTCTCTCTTTTGAGTCTTCATTGTGTCTCTGCCTTTCACATCCTTGAACTTGCCCTGTGTGTGTATATATGTATGTATATATTCAATTCTTTCTTCTTTGCAGGTTCCCTTACATTTACCCACTAACACACTCTACTGTATCATTGTCCATATTCAAAGAACAGAATGCTGCTCTTACAAAGTGTCTTACAGTACCATCCAATTATCTATCAGATAAAGCAATTCCTATAGGCTCACTTTGGACTTTTTTGAATAGATAATGCAAGCATGGGGTACAAAATTCAAAACAATATGCATTCCTAAAAGCATTTTTAAAAAAAATTTTATTGAAGTATAGTTGATTTACAATGTTAGTTTCAGGTGCACAGCAAAGTGATTCAGTTACACATATACATACATATATATTTTTTCTTTTCAGATTCTTTTTTATTACACGTTATTACATGTTATATTATATGTTATAATATACATTATATGTTACTACAAGAAACTGAATATATTTCCCTGTGCTATACAGTAGGTCCTTGTTTTTTATCTATTTTATATATAGTAATGTGTGTCTGTTAATCCCCAATCCCTAACCTATCCCTCCCCGCCCTTTTCCCTTTGGTAACTATAGTTTCTTGTCTATGTCCATGAGTCTGTTTTTTGGTTTGAAAATAGAATATGTATCCTTCTTTTTTTTTTTTAGATCCCACATATAAGTGATATCATATGATATTCATCTTTCTCTGTCTGACTTACTTCACTCAATATGATAATTTCTAGGAGCATATTTTTATTTTCATTGTTTTTACTTTATAACTACTTTGTAAATATTTAGGGACTGAGTTTTTCCCCTTAATATATTGCTAACATTCATCCATATTGTTGCATATTCATACTGACTAAAATATTCCATTCTGTAAATATAGTAGTATATTCATACACTCTCTTGTTTAATGCACATTTGGGTTATTTTCAGATTTTGCTGTTTGAAGAATACAGTTTGCGTCTTCATTTATACACGTGCAAAAGTTGTTCTTGGATTGATACCTAGGAGAGTAATTATTGAATCCCAAGGAATGTAAATATTCAACTTTAAGAAAATATACCAAGCTGTTTTCTAAAGTGGTTGAATCAATTCACACTCCCACCAGTGAAAAATAAGAGACCCTGTAGATTTACATCCTCTCCAGCACTTGGTATTGTCAGATTTTTCTATTTTTGCCAATGGAAGTGATAAAAAAGTGTATCTAAATTAGATCTAGATATTTGCATTTCCCTGTTGATGAATGATATTGAACATCTCTTTATAAATTAATGAGCATGTGTTTTTTCATCTGTAAAAGATTGCCCTTGTCTTTAGCCCATTTTACTATCAATTCTTTGAAATTTGTAATTGATTTTAGGCTGAATTACATACTCTTGACATTAAATCCTTATTTACTGTGTGTATTGCAAATATCTTCACCCCATCTGTAATTGTTTGCTGCTCATCATCTCTAAGTGTTTTTAATGAACAAAAGTTTGAAACTCTAATGTATGCAAATTTATTCCTATTTCCTTTCATAATCAATTTTTCTGTACTGTTGCAGAAATCTTGTCCTAGCTCAAGGTAAAAGATATTCAATTATTTTTTTTCTTCTAAGTCTTCAAATTTTTAAATGTAAATTCTTAATTCACTTGGAACCATTTTTGTATTAGGTGTCTTTGCAAACAAGTAACTATGTTTCCATTTCCATTTATTGGACAGCCCTGTCTTTCTCCAATGATCTCACTTTCCACTTCTATCAAATTCCAAAGTTGTATACATTCCTAGGCATATCTATTCTATTCTTTTCTATTCTATTCATTATCTTGGGGACACCATTGCTGATACCACAATATCTTAATTACTATAGTTTCATAAAAAGTCCTGGTGTCTGATAGGGCACATTGCCTCTCTGTCCTTCTTCAGGAGTTTCATGGCTATTTTTGGCTTTTTATTCTTTCATATAAATTTTAGAAAGATTTTATTAATTTTTATGAAAATCCATTTTAGGACTTTATTGAACTTGTGTTGAATTTGATGGCAGCAATGTGGAGAGAATACCATCTTTATAATAATTACTCTTCCTACTGATAAACATGATAGATCTCTTCGTCTATGTTTGTTTTCTTTAATATCTCTTAATAAGGATTTATAATTTGCTGTAGAAGTCTTGCTCATGTTTTGTTAGATTCATTTCTAGTACATGATATTCTCTGACCATATTACAAATGGCATCTTGTCTTTAATTAACTTTCCAGTTGTTTGTTGTGTGTTTATAGAACTGCAACTGACTTTATATGTTTATCTTGCTAAACTCTCCAGTGATTTTAATAATTTGTAAATGGTTTTGTGTTTTCTATGTTAGCAATTTATTACTGCAAATGATTAAAATTTTACTTCCTCTTTTTCCAGTTCTTAAGCATCTCATTTTTGGGGTGCTGTGTTATTTCACTGGCTAGGACCTCCAATAAAATGTGGTGATATTGGGCATCCTTGTATCATTTCAAATATTGAATCTGCCTTACATCCTTTGAATAAACACCACTTAATCACAGTGTATAATTATTTTATTTATTGCTGAATTCTGTTTGCTAATATCTTGTTAAGGACTTTTGTCTCTATATTCATGAGTGATATTGGTCTGTAATTTGCTTTGTTTGAACTGTCTTTTTCTGGTTTTGGTATCAGGGTAATACTAGCTTCTTAAAACAAGTTGGCAAGTGTCCTTTCCTCTTTTAGTTTTTGGAAGAGATTGTGTAAATTTTGTGTTACTTCTTCCTCTAATGTTTGGTAGAATTCTCCAGTAAAACCATCTGTCCTAGAGATTTCTTTTTGGGGAGTCTTTTAATTACAAATTAAATTTACTTAATAATTATAGGGCTATTCAAATTATCTGTCTCATATTGTGTGAGTTATTGTAGTTTTGTGTGCTTTGAAGAATTTGTCCATCTCATCTAAGTTGCTAAAATTATGTGTAAAGAGTCATTTTTAATATTATCAGCCTTTTGGTGTCAGTAGGGCCTACAGTGATATGCCATGTTTTAGTCCTGGTAATGGTAATTTTAGTCATCTCCTTTTTCTTTGTCAGCCTTTCTAGAAGTTTGCCGATTTTTTTTTTTCCAAAAAACCAGCTCTTTATTTCATTCATTGTCTCTATTGTTCTTTGTTTTCAATTTCATTGATTTCTGCTTTTTTATTTCCTTTTTTCTTCTTTGGACTTACTTTGCTTTTCTTTTTCTAAGCCATTGCAGCTGGAGCTTAGCTAATCAATATTAGATTTTTTTTTCCCTAATGCATGCATTTAGGGTTATAAATTTTCTTCTCAGCACTTTTCCAGTCCCATCTTACAAATTTTAACATGTCACTTCATTTCTGTTCAGTTCAACCTTGTTTGTTTGTTTTCAGTTTTCCCTAAGATTTCCTCTTTGACTGATGGGTTATTTAGAAATTCATGGTTTAGTCTGCAAGTTTTTGCAGATTTTCCTGTTATCTTTCTGTTATTGTTTTCTAGCTTAATTCCACTGTGGTCAGAGAACACACTGAATGATTTCAATTATGTTAAATTTGGTCATGTCTGTTTTATGGCCCAAGATATGGCTTATCTTGGCATATGTTTCATGGGCTCTTGAAAAGAATGTGTTCTCTGCTTTTGTCGAGTGGAGTGTTCTGTAAATATTGATTAGATCCTGTTGGCTGATACTGTTGTTGAGATATTCTAGATACTTGCTGATTTTCTGCCCAGTTCTATCAGTTATCAAGAGAAGGGTGTTGATGTATCCAACTGTAATTGTACATTCATCTCCTTTAATTTTTTTTTAATCTAGTATTTAAAAAAATTTTTTTTTGGTATGAGGGAATTATATTTATTTATTTTTTAGAGGTGGTACTGGGTATTGAACCCAGGACCCTATGCATGCTAAGCATGCACTCCACCACTTAAGCTATACCTTCACCCTCCTTTCAGTTTTGTTTCACATATTTTGTAGCTCTATTGTTTGATGAATACACCTATCAAATTGCTCTGTCTTCTTGGTGGACTGACCCCTTCATCTCTGATTATTTTCATTGCATTGAAATCTACCTCATCTGATATTAATATAGTCAACTCTTACTTTCATTTGATTAATATTTGCATGCTATGTCTTTCCACCCCTTTACTTTCAAACTGCCTATATCATTATACTTGCAGTGAGTTTCATATAGACAGCACATAGCTGGCTCATTCTGCAAATCTCTGACATTAGATCATTCGTATTTAGAGTAACTTATGCTATATTAGGGTTTAGATCTGCCATTTTATTTTTTATTTTCTGATTATTCTATTTTTCACTTACCTTCCTTCCCATGGGTTACTGGAACATTTTAAATTTTTAAACTTTATTTATTTATAGTATTTCTGAGTGTATCTCTTTATAGCTCCTAAAGTGGTTGTTCGAGGTATTACACTTTATATATATAACCGTAACTTATCACAGTCTACTGGTATTGTCATTTTACCACTTTATGTCTTTTTCCCAGTCCCCCATTTATAATGACTGCCTTAAATAATTTTTCTACATACATTTAGAACCACACCAGGCATTGTTATAAATTTTGCTTCAACCATGAAACATACTTCAGAAAACTCAAGAGATGACTATTCACCTAATTTTTTTGCTGTGTTCTTTCTCCCCTCCAGACATTCCAAGGTGTCTTCTTTTATTATTTCCTTTTATTTGAGAGAATTTCCTTTAGTCATCCTTTCAGGGTAGTCTCCTGGTTTTTCTTCATCCGAGAACGTTTTGATCTCCCCTGTATTTGTGAGGTATGTTTTCACTGGATGTAGGATTCTGGGCTGACAGTTCTTTCATCATTTGACATACGTTGTGTTAGTTCCTTCTGGCTTCCATTGTTTCTGCTGAGAAACCCACTGTATTGCAATTGTTTTCTCCTATAGTTAAGTTGCCATTTTTCTTCCTGCTTTCAAGATTTTCCCTTTATCTTTGGTTTCCAGAGGTTTAGCTATGACGTGTCTCAGTGTAGCCTTCTTTGGGTTTATCTTCTTTGGATTTGTCTTAGTTGTTAAATCTGTAGGTTTGTTTTATGCAAATTTGGAGGTTTTAGCCATTATTTTTTTGAGTCCTTTCCAGCCCTATTCTCTTCCTCTTCTCTTTCCAGGACTCTGATGACGTGGGTGCTAGATCTTTTGTTATTGTCAAATAAGTCACTGAGGCTGTGTTTTCTTTTCTCTCTCTCTCTCTCTCTCTGTCTCCATTTCTCTCTCAGACTGTTTTCTCTGTGCTGTGTTCAGATTGGGTAACTCCTATTGCTCTTTCTTCCAACTCCTCATTTTATTCCTCTGTCCCTCCACTCTAATCCACTTGAGTCTACCCATTGAGTTTTTATTTTGGTCATCCTATTTTGCGGTTCTCAAATCTTCATTTGATTCTTCTTTATATCTTCCATTTCTTTGTAGAGACTTTATATTTTTTCACTAGTTTCAAGATTGCTCAAAAATCGCCCTTTGAAGCATTTTTATGATGGCTGCTTTAAAATTATCGTTGGGTGATTCTAACACCTCTGCCATCTCAATGTTGACATCAATTGATTGCCTTCTTTTAATTCAGTGTGAGAGCTTCCTGATTCGTGACGGAGCGAGTGATTTTTCAATTCATTCTGGGCACGATGTTATGGAATCTCTTGATCTTAACCCTCTGTTTCATCTGGAGTCTACTAACATCACTCCAGCAGAGGAAGGGGAAGGATGACTTGTCAGCACCAGGTTGGGGTAGAAGTCTGAGTCTCTCTTCACTGTCTGTTAACACCTGAGGGGTGGGGCTCCTCATCATAGTCTGGCAAAGGAAGGGTGTCTAGCTCCCCAGCAGACCTCCACTGATAAACCCACGGGAGGGAAGCAAAAGAGTGCCTCATTACTACCTCTGCACTTGCTTGCACTGTACCATGATGGGGGACGGCCTCATTACCAATATGTGGTGACAAAAGTCATAACTCTCTACCAGGCCTTTCCTAATACTGTCCTAATAAGGAAAAGAAGGGCATCTTGTTATTGTGAGGTGGGGACAGAAGTCTAGGTTCCCCATATGGCCTTCACTGACATGATGGAAAGGAGGTCCTATTGCTTGCCCAACAGAAATAGAAACTAGGCTACCTACTCAACCTGCCTCTGACATCATCCCAGAACGAGGGTTGGAGTGCCTCTTTCAAGTGCTCTTTTAACACGAGATCGTTCATCTTTTATTTTAAATTGTGGGAAATATATTCTTCAAACATTTTCTCCCCAATATTAGTTCTTTTATGGGACTCCTATTACTCAGATCTTATCACTATTACTTCTCTCTTCCATAGCCCTTCTTTTACATTCGAAACGTCTTGTCCTCTCTTTCTTCTGGGAGCTTCTTCTGTCATGTCTTCCAAATTGCTATTTCATTTATCAGCTGTATTTATTCTGCCATTTATCCCATTAGAGTTCTTTATTTCAACTATCATAATTTTTACCTAATATTTCTGCTTGATTATTATATATTCCATGTCGTTATTATTTTCCTTTCCTTATATCTTCTAGAATTTTTATCAGGCTAGTTTTAAATCATTTATAAGTCTTTCTAACAGTTCCGCTTCTGATGGAATAACTAATCTAGTGTTTGTTTTTCTTTTGAGATCGTTGTGCTACTCCTACAATCTGTGATTTCGGGCTGGGAGCTCATTCCCCCCTAATGGCATCAGTTATTTTATCAGGCCAGACTTCAGCCCTTGTCAGCGCAATTAGTGCAGGAGTGGGGTGGGGTGAATGAGACCGGGTGGAGGCACCAGAAAACTACACTTAATCATTCCTCCCCCTGCAGTACAGCTTAGATCAGGGCTTTGCTGTTTGCCCTTTCTGGGAGAAGCTACATTAAAAGACACTTCATAGTTTGTAAATCCTCAACATGGGGGACTTGGAGGGGAAGCAAAAGAGGTGGAGAAGTCATCAGAGGAGGTTAGCGAGTCCCTACCTGTTTTTCTCAGCACCTCACAAGCCCAAGACTTATGCGCTGCTCTGGTTTTATTTTTGAAGACATTTCTGAAGAGCTCAGAGTCACTGCAGGTAAAAGGCCAGGTCTTATTTGTCCCAAGACAATGCTGGGAGAAGTAAGAATAAAACTCAAAATTCCTAAGCTCCATTCTTATTGCAACTCCCACAGAAATGCAGAGTTGCCTCCTGTCCCAGATCAAAGCCTCACCTCTCCCCAGACACAAACACACAACTTCACATCAGCTGGTATCTCTCCAGGAATTTCTCACAGTTTTCCCTATAGTTTGGTATCTTCTCTCTGAAGCAATGATTTTCAACCTTGGCTCCATGTTAGAATCAGCTGGGGAGAATTTCTTTGAAATCCCAGTGCTTAAACCACACTGAGACTAATTAATTTAGAAGCTCTTGGGATGGGAGAAAGGCATCATTTTTTTAAAAACATCGCAGGATATTACAAGGTGCAACCAGGGTTGAGAATGGCCACTCTAGCTCCTACAGGTTGATCTTGCAAGTAGAAGCCAGCAGTTGGGCTAGTTTTGTATCTTGAAAAATACTGAAATCATAAATAATGTCCCAGTGGTCAAACAGAAGTCTTTCCTAGCTCTTCAACCTCACTGGTACCTACCTCCTTAGTACTGGGCATGCCCTCTTGAAATTCTTTCCTCTGGTTGCTAAGGCTGGACACTCCTTGGCCCTATAGCACTGCTCCTCTTTCTCCCTCCTCCCCATCAAAACCCTAGAGTTAGTTACTTTTCAATAGTCATAGTCTGTGGTTGCCCCTTTCTCTCCAAGACCTTTGCCAGCAAGTGCATTTACAGAACTACATCTCCAGTGCTAGTCACTCTTACCTATTCTTTCTCTAATACACCTCTCCATGGATGTTTTGTTGGCATCTCAAATTCAACATAAATGTGTAAAATATAATTTATAATTTCTGCATAAAGCAGCTCCCCCTGTGACTTGTTTCCATCAATCCAGTCACCATTTTCAGGGTCACCCTTGGGTCTTCCTTTTACAGTCTATTTCCAAAGTGCAGCTGGACATTTTTGTGCAATATCACTTTTAGATTCTTATTACCACCTTTCAAGTTCACATTTTATGAATTTCCTGTCTATACTATTAAATCAGCCTTTTGTTTAATCTCCCTTCTTTTAATACTCCCCACCACAAAGTGATCAATACCACACTGTCAGATTACTGAATACAGGATACGACGCCAATCATGTAATTGACAACCCATTGCTCAGACCCTTTAATAACTCATCACCCCCTCACATCCAAAGTACAAAGCTCCTGGCATCCAATTCCCTTAAGTATGGTCCAAACTATCTTCCTGGCTATGTTTGCTAGTGTTTCTTCACATTAAATGGGACTTTTTATTTAAGTGGAAAGAACATAAACTTTAAATCAGACGTATTTTGTTTCAAATTCCAATCTTCTGTTAATAACTTGGAAGAGTTCCTAAACCAAGATGAGTCTCAGTTTCCACAATTGAAACAACAAACAAACAAAAAACAAAAATAGAGGTAATAACTAATAGGATTGTTTAAAAGATTACATGCAATTATATATGAATTATAGTATGATTATTTCTAAACACCCTACTGTACCTGGCTTAACCCTTTGATGAGTAAGGAGATAGGAAAGTGGGTTTTTTGTTTAATTTAGTCATTATATGTAGTTGTTTCTCCTGGCTAAGTTCAAGGCCAAAGGTTGACAAACTATTGCTCATAGGCCAGACCCAGCCTGGGCTGGGCTTCATCCAGCCTCAGCCATCACTTCAGCATTGTCCACGGCTGCTTTCACGCTACAACAGCGGAGTTGAGTAGTTGTGACAGACATGACATGCCCTGCAAAGCCTTAAATATTTGCTATCTTTCCCTTTACAGGAAAAGTTAGACCCTTAATAGGCTCTCTTTCTTCCCTCACTCCATATTCTCCCCTTAGGTGTGCTGGAATTTGTCCACAAATTATTTAATAAAACTCACTTCAAAAGGTGAGGCCTTGAATATGAATGGGATGTGGTGACTGGCTTATAACAAATAGAATGTGGCAGAAATGAGTGACTTAGATTAGGTCGTAAAAGGCATCACGGCTTCCATCTTGCTCCTCTGGATCACCAGGCCAACCACCAGATCATGAAAACTCTCCACAGCCTGAGGGGAGACCCAGGTGGAGAAGAACTGAGGCCTCCTGCCAACAGCCACCACCCTGCACAAATCACTTTGGAAGCGGATCCTTCAGGCTCAGTCAAGCCTTCAGATGAACTTGCTGACTACTGCCCCAGTCAACATCTTGTCTGCAAACCCCACAAGAGACCCCAAACCAAACCACCTGGCTAAGCCACTCTGACCCATAGAAACTGTGAGGATAAAAAATGCTTAGTGTTGCTTTAAGCCACTAAGTATTGGATTAACTTTTTATGCAGCAACAGATAACTAACATACCAGCCAACCTTTGGTTCCATCCATAGGCCAAAGACTTTCAAATGTACCACCACAGCCTGGACCTTTCCTATGAGCTCAAACCTTTGTATGTAACTTCCTCGTCCACGTTTCTTAGATATGTCAAAGGTCTCTAAAATCTAACGTGTGCAAATTGATGATCTCTCCTCACTCAAAGATGATCTTTCTCCAATATTCCCCATCTCAGTAAATGGCACAATTAGTTTAAGCCATAAGCTATAAATCTGGATGTCTGTGATATTTCTTTCTCCTCCACATCCCATCTCCAATCCGTCACCCAGTTCAGCTAAATTACCTGCCGTGTAGCTCTCAAGTCAGAGCACTGCTCTCCAGCAGTACTTTGAAGATACTCGTTCTTTGTCTCTGGCATCTGTGGCTTATGAGAAGTCTTCTATCAAAGCAACTTTCTTTGGAGGTAAGCTGTCTCTCCCTCTGATAGCTTTTGAGATTTTTCTCTGTGTCCTTGAGCCTCAAAGTGGATTTGTTTTTATTTATCCTACCTAAGACTTGGTGTGATTTTCAGTCGGAAGACTTAACACAGCTTTTCAATTCTCAGAAACTCATAACCATTACCTCTCTGGATATAGCCACTTAACTAACCTCTCTAGTCTCTCTGTATTAGAGTCCATTCAGGAGACAGAACCCACACCAGTGATTTTAACAGGCAGAAGTGAATCTAAAGAATTGTTAATCAGGAAAAATTTTAAAAGAAGATACCAAGATATGGAGGTAGTAACTGAGGGTGGCTGTTACCCCCACTAGGGTTAGGGGAATAAAAGGATACAATTGGGATGACTAAAATTTAGAAGCTTGGAGGAGGGAGCCTACAGAACTAAAACTATTACCTCTGAGGAAGGCATGCTGGCCCTGGCCAGCTGGTATTTAGTTTCTGAAAGGATGCAATGAGGCTGGTTACACAAGCTTTGGGAAAACTGCAAATTAGAATTACTGCTGCTACTGGAGTGAACTTCCATGACTAAGAGAGGCATTAAATATTGTTCCCTAACCCATCTGTCTACTCTCAGAACCCAAGGGGCCAAGTTTTGGGCATGTGTCAGCTTCCCTCTTGCTTTCAAGCTCAGCTATAGATTATAGAAGCATGAGTGTGTGTTTGGAGCAAATAGGAGTGATTCCCTCACTTGCTTGGACATTCGTCAGGAGTCTCTGTCCACTTCCCTTCACCTCCACACTCTCACCCTAATCCACGGTTGTCATCTCTTCCCTGGGCCAATGGTACTTACTGTCTTCTAACTGACCTACCTGCTTCCATCCTTGCAAGTCTACAATCTTTCCTGCAGCTAATGTTTACTTACTGCCAATCTAAGAAAATCATGTCTTACTAAGGTTCCTTCCCATTGCTCTCAAAATAAAGATAGCCATCTTTTCTGTATCCCACAAGGCCTCATACAGACTTACTCTGCTCATCGCTCTGGTACCACCTTGCATCACCCTCCCGTTCCCTCTGTTCTCCACCTTCTTTCTATTCTTGACTTGGATAAAGCCTTTGCATGTGCTGATGGCCCTGCCTGGATCACTTCTCTCCCCAATTCTTTACCTGTTTAGTTCTGCCAATCACAAATCCAATGTCATTTCCTCCAGGAAGCCATCCTGGCTCCCTTAGACTAGTTCAGCTCTCTATTTATGTGGCCTCACAGCCTTGGATGTCTTTCCTTTACATAGTTTATTACAAGTTACTTGATAGCATCTCCTGCTGAGCTATAAACTCCAAAAGAGAAGAGATGTACACTTCCTAAGCTCCTAGCAAGAACTTCTGCACACAGTAGACATTTCATAGCTGTGTATAGAGTGAATAAATGAACCATGCTGAAAGCTGATTGAATTTCACCCTGCTTTGCACAAATCAGTCTGTAACACCTACCTCTTCCTCTGAACTCCTGACACATTCATATAATTCACCTGGCATATGTATTTCTTACCTTTTCTGCCCTGGGCCTGCTATTTTCAGCATACTATTAATTAAGGTCAGGGACTCTATATTATTTTTGAATTCCCTGTGTCTAGTACAGTGCTATTGTGATAGAATGCCACCGACAAATTCTTATTATTCATGATAATGATAAGAACGTAGTGCTATTACAGTTAACACAATAAAATTTTGCTAATTCGATTATTCCCCCAAGTAGTATACAACTTTTAAAGCTGTAAAGTAATTAAATGTTCTAATTATCTAACACACTATTAGGCAATACAAAGTTTCATGGATGTTAGTCCATTATTTCCAGCTCTTTATATTTTAAATTAATGACATATTATAGTAATTAAGAAAAAAAAAACTTTTAAAATGCTTCACTTTGGCTGAAAATACAAATAGCTTCAGAGGGTTTCAAATGGTTTAAATTACCCAGATGGGGTGAACATGCAGTGAAATCTTAGAAAGGCCCCAAAGAATTCCCTAAGAATGATACATGAGCCAAGGACATGACATTCATGTTGGAGGCTCTTTCTCCCCCTGAACAAGTTTGATAAAATGCCTTTTCGTCCACTCTGACCTTAAGCACTTAGAAATCATTTGTTTTACCAAAGCCCTGTGGTCCAAGATTATGGCAAGCAGAACAGCGACTTCTGTCTCATATTTCTATTGTGCGTGGTTTATGACTTTAGTGTAAGGGAGTGCTTTTACATAAAAGTTTTTAGATTGATTTCACTCCCAGGCCTGTATTGGCCTCCTCTGTACTTCCATGACGAACAGCTTTGTGCTTTCAAAGCTGGCTTGAAGCACAACCCTGTACCTCCATGGCCTTGTCCAGTTGTTACAGGGACCCAGTTTGACAGCAGCTGCACACATATGTGCACTAAACCAGGCTCCAGGCTTCAGCAAACTGCTTATCTTTGCTATTTTTATGAATTGCACTGATTTTATTTTAGCACCCAAGCATGATAGTATCTTACATCTTATTTTAAGAAAGAGGCTTTCAAATGTTTTCTGGTATTATATTTATAATTTTTCACCACTCAACCATCAGGCTTATTGCAGCATGACTTACACTGCAGACCTCCCTTAATTTAGCTTAACTATCATCCATCATGACCATCCAGATAGTCTCATTTGGTCTATCTAGGAAGCTAATAGCTAGTGCTTTGCCAGAGAGCTATAAATATTGCCATGAATTTTATCATCCAGAGTGTCTCCATTGGTTGTGATCTCAGGTCCTCTTGTCAGCATACCAAGTACATCAACAGGCCTCATTGTGAGTTTTCCAGACATTTGTAAAAATCACAACAGTGTTTGCCAAACGAGATGAACAAATTAAAAAAAAATATTCTTTTTCTAAAAGGTTTGTTACATAAAATAGAATACCATCTAAAATTTTATGCCAAGTACAACATTGCATGGGAACTTGATCACTTGTAAACCTATTTACTATTGACTTATAAATTCATGAAGAAAGAATTAGCATACTATTTTGCCCTCATTTTTTTTGAAATCAGTTGGGTTGTGTCTATTTTCCTAAAGGACGATTCCGTGCTGTCTTCCATCCTGGCATTTTAGTACCTATTTTTTTTCATAGAACAATTTTTTGCATAGAACTATGTGATGTTGTCCATTTGTCAGCCTCACATGCATACTTATTTTTGTAACGGATCAGATATTTTATAGACGTACAAAAAGATAAAGGTTCTTGATATCTCTTGATCTGAAAACTCCATAGTTTGTTTCAAGAATGTGAAATGGCGGTTAATTCTGGTCCAGATGAGTATTTTCCATATCAACCTAGGGCATCGTAATACTTATCTCACCAAAATATGTTTTTCAATGACCATCAATACTTTATATTTTGCTAATGGGCACATCTAGTATTTTAATTTTTCCAAGACTTTCCAAAGAATGATGAAAGAGGGGACTCCCAGTACACACCACATTTAAAAATAAGTTAACCCTATATTTGTGAAAAAAAGTTATTAAAAATAATAACAGGTGCTACTTCAATTAAAAAAAATCTTTAAATTAAAAAAAAAGTCAGATTCTTTCAAATTCAGTCTGAAATAAGAAAAACAGGAGTTTATTTGGAAGGTTCATTGTTGTGATATTAGTGGCCAAATCAGGTGCCAGGAAAGCGGTGCTTCTTCCTTCTCATGCCATCCAGCTCCTAGAGAACTTTGTGCCATGCTCCCTCTGAGTCCACTGGGCATGAAAGGAACTATCATACTATCCAGCAATCTCATTTTGGGGAAATGAAAACAGCTGTTGGAAAAATATCTGGACTCCCATATGCATAGTAGTATTATTCACAATAGCTAAGGTACAGAATCAACCTAAATGTCACTCAGTGGATGAGTAGATAAAGATACAGTATATATTGCCATTGATAGATAGATAGATAGATAGATAGATAGATAGATAGATAGATAGATAGATAGACAGACAGACAGATAGATACAATGGAATATTATGTAGCCATGATAAAGAAGAAAATCCTGCCATTTGCCACTACGTGGTTGGACCTTGAGAACATTATGCTAAATGAAATAAGTTAGACAGAGAAAGATAACTACTATATGATATCACTTATATGTGGAATCTGAAAAAGCCAAACACATAGAAGCAGAATAGAATGGTGGCTACCAGTGGTGGGACAGGGGGTTGGATCTGGGGAAGTGTTGTTTAAGGCAACAAACATGCAACTAGGAGACAAATAAGTTCTGGGGAATCTAATGCACAGCATAGTGATTATAGTCAACAATACCAGATTATATACTTCAAATTTGCTAAGAGTCTAGATCTTAAATGTTCTCATCACAAAAAAGAAAGGATAATTATGTGACATGTTAGAGGTGTTAGCTAATGCTATATTGGTAATCATATTGGTAATGCTATATTGGTAATACATATTACCAATATGTATTGCATATTGCAATACATAAATGGATCAAATCAACACATTTTTACTTCAAATGTACCCAATGTTATATGTCAATTATGAAAGAAAAGAAAGAAAGAAAGAAAGAGAGAGAGAGAGAGAGAGAGAGAGAGAAAGAAAGAAAGAAAGAAAGAAAGAAAGAAAGAAAGAAAGAAAGAAAGAAAGAAAGAAAGAAAGAAAGGAAGAAAGAAAGACAGGAAGAAAGAAAGACAGGAAGGAAGGAAGGAAGGAAGGAAGGAAGGAAGGAAGGAAGGAAGGAAGGAAGGAAGAAAAGATAGAAAAGAAGGAAAGAAAAGTCCAGGTCACCCACCCATCACCACCAAGTCCTGAGGCCAGGCAGTTATCTGCTTCAGAAGTGATTCTCATCAAAACCCAGTGGCTTTTATGAAGTCTCTCCTGACTTCTGGATCTACTTGACCACTCCCTTCTTGTGTCTCCATCTTACCCCATATAAACCATTGGCGGGACATATATGACACCTTCCCTCATTGATTTGTGTACCTGTCTGTTCCCTCTGCTGGACCATAAAGCCATGATCTCAGGAATACTGTGACATTTCTCTATAGCACTTCACACAAGTCAAGGCTCAGTGTGTTTGTTGACCAAATTCTTCTGGACGTGTTCATAGAAAGAAAACACAGACTTTAGCACCAGCACACTCTGCAAATAACTGGGAAACCAAAGCCACAGAACGTAACAAGCTAGAATCATTCATTCTGAGCAAAAGCCTATAACCCTGTATGAGGCAGGGCTGCAAAACAGATTTTTTAGTAGCAAGAGTGCCCTTGGAAGTTCACTCCCTTCCGAGCCGTCACGTTGTAATCACATTGATTAGCTAATCTTTGGCACCAAAGAAAGGGTCATTTTTATTGTTGTTCAGCTCTTTGTCAATACTGAGAAATTGTTGCCAGGTTATTCCAGTGTTTAGAAGTGGTAATTCCCTATGAAATTCGGCGATGCATCCCCTGCTTCTCCCAGTCTGTGTTCTCTGCGTTGCCAAAAGTGACACAGTCAAAAAGTGCATTCCTTCATCATTTTTCTCTTACAGAAAGAAAATTGGAAAAATCTATTATTTGCTTTTAAGTGGAAAAACATTCCATTTTCCAGATGCTGGCACTTCAGGAAATATTATAGATCTCTTGTTGAAATTTTTAGAAGTGATCGCGTTATCATACATTTTACACTCCTGGTCCAGCTGTCATCACCACCAGTGCATTTCCATAACCACCTTCATCTGCCCATTTCCTTGAGCGAGAAGAAGCACAATGATACTAACTCTCCTAGTGTTTCATACACGTTGGAATTTTTATACGTCAAGTCTCAGCTCGTCAAAAATGGAAGCATGGAAATTTTCTCTTGGAACACCAAACCTACATAAAATGCTACCTTTAATGTAATCAGCTTTTTAAAAGAACCATAAAAACTTCAACCAATCTTTAGGCACTTTTTTTTTCAACAGAATACACAGTATTCACAGATAAGAACTGAAGGCAAGGTTGTTTCTAGATAAATTTAGCTTGGGAATCAGAAAAATGTGATCTAATAGGGGAAACCTTTAGATAAACTGAAGATAGAGAATGACCTGGGAACTGGGAAACCTCTTGCCACAGACTCTTCCTTTAAATAGAGGCCTTATAGAATACATTCCAGTTCCTACTCTAACAGAAATCTACTTCTCCATCCCGACTGGGTTTCCTCCAAACATGCTGCCTTCTCCCTAATGAGTCGGAATTGTGCACACCGTGAAGGAGCACAACGCATCCTGAAATGCTGACATTTCATTTTGAATTGAAATCAAACAGAAACATATCCACCGGGGAACAAGAGAGCAAAGCAGACTTTTGATAGAAATTAATGGGGGAGAGACTGAAATACTTTTCTCCATCATAACATAGTCCACTGTCGAAGGCTGCCAGTCCCCTTGCCTGAATCCGAGATTATCTCCAGGATTACATTTGGTGATCTTATGAAGGTGGAATGAGAAATCACATTTGGATTTAAGAAAGAAATGAAAAACACTTCTTTGATTCTTTTTTTAAAAAAAAATCATATGAATATAGAGTTCAAGGAAAAACCGTTTAATTTCACTGCAGAAACAAATGATAACAAAAGTGAAAGAGTTCATATCATCCACAAAAATATCGGTAAACATAAATCAGAAAATACATACTTTTACATACATACGAGTAAGATAAACCTCGTTACTGGGACTAAAATCCTCACAATAGTGAGGCAAATTTATTTTAAAAACAAGTCTATTGAAATACCTATACTAGCAGTAAGTGTAGGAGTTGTGCTTTAAGTAGAAACAATAATATTAATAGAGATTAACATTTATATATCTATAGGTGGATTATAAAATATTTTATGTGAATTTTAATATTCGCTCCCTCGAACAATATTATGAAAACCAGCTTTCAGAAAACAGTAGTTTATTTTTTAAAAAAAACAGACTTCAAATCTAAAGAGCCATAATTTTAATAAAAACATTTATCTTTATGGTCAACGTTTCTAGAAATAATCTATAGTACTTTGTACAAGATGTTGGCTTTCCTATGAGTCACATCAAGACCTCACTGAGGGAGGACTGGTACTCAGATGCGTAAGGCAGGATGTTTGACACCAGGGAGTTCATAGGCCAATGCTGCACACAGGTACTTAGAAAGATAAATGACACTAAGATACGGTACCTGCTGTAATGGAGATTGGAACGAAGTACTTTGAGAGCAGAGAAGAGGGAGGAAGTAATTCTGCCTTTGAAATCCTGAGAAGGCTGCACTGAGCAGGGTACAACTAAACTAGCAATTAACAACGATGAGGAAGTCGCAGGGTGAACAGAGGCAAGCGGGCATCCAAGTCCCTGGGAACTCAAGGGACAGGCATTGAGGACACAAAAGAGGACTTTAGATTTACCATCTCTTGAGTGCAAGGAGTACCAGAAAATAAGGCTGGAAACAGAGTGGGGGTCTGCAAATTATAGCCCAAGAGCTAAGAATAGTTTTTCTCTTTTTCAATGATTGGAAAAAAAAATCAAAAGAAAACTAATACTTCATGACACGTGAACATTACATGAAATTCCAGTTTCACTGTCCACAAATAAAGTTTCATTGGAACACAGGGACGCTCATCCGCTTATGTCTTGGCTCTGGCTGCTCTCACTCTATTACCCCGGAGGTGAGTGATTGCAACAGAGACAGTATAGCTTGCAAAGCCCAGAAAAAGTTTGCCAGGGGCTGAACTAGACCACACGGGCGTTTGTGGGGAGTTAGAAATATGAAACGCACCCTCAAGAGAGATGCGTTGAGGGGAGGGTTGAGGGAGTCCTCGGCACCGAGATGCGGGCTGATGCTGTGGGACCGGATAAGATTGCCTAGTTTGAAATCCTGAGGAACTCTGAGGACTTAAGGGGAGACAGAAGAGGTTCTGGGGAAAAGGATGGAAAAGAACAACCAGATAAGAGAGAAAGAACGGAGTGGGATGGGAGTCCCATGTTTTGACACAGGGTTTCACATCTCGTTGGTTGCCCAAGCCTGATGGGTACGCCTCCCAAGTACCTCTCTGGAGCCCAGCTTCTCTCCATTCTCAGTCAGGGTCTTCCCTTCACACCCGGATTACTGTCACATGACCCTCACATTCTTCAGCCCAGAGTCTCAGACAACCTAACTGTCCCTATTGATCATGTGGGTGGGGCCTTCATCCAACAGGACTGGTGTCATTAAAAAAAAAAAAAGCACATTAGTCAGGCTTCTCCAGAGAAACAGAACCAGTATGACGGGATTATCAGAAGGACGTCCCAAGATCTGCAGTCAGTCTGGAAACTAAAGACCCCCTGAAAGCTGACGGGGAGCTCCCATCCAAGAGCTGGCAAGCTCGAGACCCAGGAAAAGCTAATGTTTCGGTTTGAGTCAAAAGTCAAGGAGAAGACCCATGTCCCGCCTCAAAGCAGTCAGGCAGGAGTTTCCTCTTACTGGAGGGAGGATGAGCCTTCTGGTTTTTTTCCTCTTTAGACCTTCAGCTGATTGGATGACAGTCACCCAAATTAGGGAGGGCAATCTGCTTCATTTAGTCCATGGATCCAAATGTTAATCTCAACCCAAAGCACCCTCACAGATACAGTTGGCATCATGTTTGATCAAGCTTCGGGGTACCCATGGCCCAGTTAAGTTGACATGTAAAATCATTAGCTGTCACAAGGAGGAACAGACAAGAGATACCAGATTTTCTCTCTCTCTCTCTCTCTCTCTCTCTCTCTCTCTCTCTCTCTCTGTGTGTGCACATGAGACAGAAGAAAGGCCATCTGGGGACACAGGGAGAAGGCAGCTGCCTGCAAGCCAAGAAGACAGGTCTCACCAGACAGCAACCCTGATGGCGCCTTGGTTTTGGACTTCCAGACTCCAGAACCGTGAGGAAATAAATTTCTGTTTTTCAAGCCGTTCAATCTGGGAGATTCTGTTAGGGCGGCCGGAGCTGGCTAATACACAGGTATAAATCAGAGCCAGGTTCTTCCTCCTCAGTCAGCTTGTCATAAGCAGTCCCTCATGAGGCCATCAGTGTGGACTGCGGGAGCAAGGCAATACAGCATGGGTAGGAGTTCAGGAAGTCTGGAACCTGCTCGTTCAACTCCCCGGAGTCTTCGGTGAGTCGGGATACCAGTCTCTTCAGCAGCATCTCCCTGTGATGACGGATCGATCGCTGTTGCACACACCCAGTGTCCTGCCTGGATGGGGCAGGCAGCACGCAGTGCCAGCTGACCAGGTCCTGCCGCATTGGCATCCCCTTGGCTCGTGGTCACTCAGTTACTCTGCCAGGACCCAGTAACAAGCCCAGAGCTGGTTTTCAAAGGGAACAGTTACTTGCAGAAGAGCATTAAGGGTTTAAAATTAGATCGTGGTGATGGCGGCACAAATCTGTGACTCCCCTAACAAGCACTGAACGCTCTACATGTGTGAACCGTGTGGTACATGAACTCTATTTCAATAAAGGTTTTCAAAAATGAAGAACCATAGACCATCATCCCTCAACTCCATCCCCACCAAAAAGAGAGTAGGACTTAGGGGTTTACACCGTTGTTCTCCTACTGGGGCTTGCCTGAGGCTCCTTTCGGTGCTCCTCCTCACCGCCGATCACTCAGTCCCCTGCAACTGGTGGGCTGGAAGGAACCAAGTAGCAGAGCAGTTGGCTGTGCAGCCTGGACCTTCTGCAAGGCTCAGGCCCAGAGCTGGAGCCACGCCACCCCCAACCCTGCTGAGAAGGATTGCTGCCTGGAGATGCTGATGCCCCAGGAGCTCAGCAGATATGCTCCACAGAGCTGGGACCCAGACCTCTGGGGCAGAGCCCTGCCCCGCTGGTCCTGGTACCCCTGCAGGGGCCCGTGAAGCTGATTCTGAGGATGCCAACAAAGGGCTGGAGACTGGAAGCAGCCATCGCTGCCTGGGTGAAGGGCTGGGACCAAAAAGCACTGACAGGAACAGTAAGCAGAGAGCAGAGAGGAAGTCCCTTCTGCCCAACTCCAGCCTTCCTGGCTCCCTCGCACGCCTCTTCTCCACATAACCTAAAAGGGCAGCAGCCTGCAAGGAGAAGCATGGTGCCCAGAGTTCAAGCCCCCAGCGTCATGAAGCAGAAAAGGGGAGGATGCTTTTCTGTTATTCTCCCATTAGAACCTAAGCCCCTTGAGGACTGTGACTAGGACTCATTCATCTTTGTGAGACACTTGGAGCAGGGTCTGAGAAAACGTACATATTTAATAAATGTTTGAAATAAGAAGAGAGGATAAAGGGATGGAAGAAGTGAAAAGAAGGTGATATTTAATATTTAGATAACCTCAGGTGTTCTTTTTCATTTTGAATCTTTTCAACGCTTCTCCCTGGTGACCTTGAGAGACTTTTGGATCTACCTCAGATATACGTTTTATGTTCCTTAAAATTGATCAAAATAATATGGGATATATTTTGAGGACCGAAGGCCAGAAGTCCTTGTTCTTTAATAATATGTAGGCATGTGCTGACTTCTTGAGAGGCCACCAGGCATTTAGGGAGGGAAGAACACAGCCCTGTATGAGATTCCTCCCTGAGATGACAAAATCATCTAACTTGTGGTGACTTGATTCCTCCTGGTGGTCTCTTCACATACAATAACCTCTGTAAATTTTGCCGACGAAATTTTAGGAAAATCAAGAGTGCCCATTAACTCAAAAGAATCATAAAACTAATGACAAAAATAATGAGTATTCATAAACAGAAAACAAAACCTAAAAAACTCTTTACTCCTGACTCTCTCTGACACTCCATTAAAATCGCACCAAATTAATATCTAAGTTACCCCATGAAAGCAATTTAATGAATCCTTTGGATAATTCTAATAAAAATAAGAAATCGATTATCTCGGTCTCCAATTTGCCACAATTAAAGGGAAACTCTCTTTTGAATTGGCCTGTTTCTCCCTAAAGAATCTTCTTCTTATAACGAAGGATATTGCAATATGCTCGGAATAGATGTTTAAAATCTCTCTCATAAGTTCTGGAAATCTCTCTCACTGAGACAGTCCCAGCTTGACAGCCCTGCAATAACCATTAAATATTAAAATAACATTAAAGAACAACTGCTCAGCTCATAGATTTAGCTGCAAAACTCCTTTTCACGCTAACGGGGCTCACATGGCTAAATCCCCATGCGCTGTACAGAAAACTGACCCCCAAGGATCCAAGGATCAGACACAGGCAAGAAAATCACGAATTCACTTTCAAAAAAATAACTGATCCACTACCAAACAAATTATTATTCTTCATGGAATTTCAATCACGTAATCATTCTAAAAATCAGACTGTCTAAGATTTAACAGCATCCAATTTTGCATTCATATAATATACATTTGTGATATAATAAAATTCATACTCCTTTGCAAGATAATTTGGATGTTGTAAAGATATTTATAAAGTTATTTTTAAAAAGTGTCTCATTTACAAAGATCGCCTAAAGCCAAAATCTAATTCTAAATATTTTTTTGTGCAGAATTTCTGTACATGCCATCACCATCATGCTTGAAGCTTAAGGACTACTTTTTGTTATTACTGATATATGTTTAACATAAAAGGAAAAAAAGATGATATAAGTAACCAATACTGTTAATATTTAAAGTGATCGGGAGCTCTTTGCCAAAAGTATTTCTTTTAAGAAGTTATAGGAATTTTGATGTAGTTTTACCACATTACATGTAATAACCATTCATGTTAACTATCTTGGAAGCAGTTAAAAACTAGTGAAAAAACAACATATTTAATGAAATGTAATCTAGACTAAATTATAGCTTACCCAAAAGCCAGCCTAAGACAAGTCACTTAAATTCTCAAAGTCACAACTTTATCAGCTACAAAATGAAGTTGTACTTGGGGATGTCTTATGTCTGCCAGTTCATGATTTTCTTTTGTGACAGCTAATTTGGTTTATACTGAGTCTGGTTAGATTTTTCAATTTATCCCCACTGTCACCCTCTTCCCAACACACACACACACACATAAGCATAAAAAAGGAGAAAGAAATTTAAAATTTTTATATAGGACTGTGGTACAAGTGCATCTATAATATTCTGTGAAATTCCGATTTGTGAATGTCAAAGTGTTTACCAGAATGAAAGACGCCTAGAGAATGAGAAAGAGGGGTGGCACTGCTTTGTGGGAAAAGCACCTCGATGGAAAAATCTGGATACCCAGTTCCACCACCAACAAAATCTGTGACTTTGGACAGATCACTTCATATCTCCAAATTGCAGTTTACTTCTTTTTATGATAAAAACTCTCAACAAACTAGGGATAGAAGGATAATAGCCTCAGCATAATAAAGACCATATATTAAAAACCCACACTTAACATTAAGCTCAGTGATGACACACTGAAAGCCTTTCCTCTAAGATCAGGAATAAGACATGAATGTCCTTGTCTTGCCACTTGTTCAATGTAGTGTTACAGTCCTAGCCAGAAATTAGGCAAGAAAAAGAAATCAAAGGCATTCAAATCAGGAAGGAAGAAGTAAAATAATCTTTATTTAGAGATGACATGATTTTATACTTAGAAAACCCAAACGACTCCACACAAAAACTATCAAAACCAATAAATGAATTCAGTGAAATTGCAGGATACATAACCCACATACAAAAGACAGTTGTGTTTCTAAACACTAACAAGGAGCCATTTAAAAGAGAAATTGAGAAAACAATTGCACTTACAATGCCGCCAGGAAGAATAAAATACAAGTTTTGTCAAGGACGTGGGAAAGTCAACACTTGCACCCTTTCAGTGGACATGTAAAATGATATGCAACCACTGCAGAAAACAGTGTAGTCATCCTCAAAAATGTAAAAACAGGATTACCACATAGGATCCAGCAATCCCACTTCTAGGTATATATCCAAGTGAATTGAAATCAGGATCTCGAAGTGATATCTGCACTCTCATGTCCATTGGAGCATTATTCACAAGAGCCAAGACATGAAAACAACCTAAATGCCCATCAACAGATGAATGGATCAAGAAAATGTGGTCTAGATACACAATAGAATATTATTCAGCCCTAAAAAAGAAGGAAATCCTGCCCCATGTGTCAACATGGGTGAACCTATAGGACATTATACTGAGTGAAGTGAACCAAATACAGAAGGATAAATATTGCAGGAGGTCTCTGAAATAGTCAAACTCATAGAAACAGAGAGTAGACCAGTGGTTACCAGGGGTAGACAGAGAAGGAAGAATGGGGAATTGCTATTTGATGGTATAAAATTTCAGTTATGTAAGATGAATAAATTCTAGAGATGAGTTGTACAATATTATGAACATAGTTAACATCCTGTATTGTGCACTTAAAAATTTGTGGAGGATCTGATGTTAAGTGCTCTTACCACAGACCAATATTCCTCATGAACACAGATTCTAAAGTTCTAAACTAAATTTTAGCATACAAAATCCAACAGTATATAAAATTAAATATATATCAAAAGATATCATGATAGAGTGGGGCTTAACCCAGGATTCAGGCTGGTATAAAATTTGAAGATCAATCAACGTAAATCACCATATTAAAACCGAAACGTGTTTAAAACCCATTTAATGCTGACCGGTTCCAACATCAACAGTTGACAAGTTCCAACATTCATTCTCAATTTAAACTCTCAGCAACCTAGGAATAGAAGGGAACCTTCACAGTCTCATAAAGGGTATCTATTTTTAAAAGTCTGCAGCTAACATCATCCTTAGTGGTAAAAGACAGTATTTTTCCCTCTAAAATCAGGAGCAGAGTAAAAATGTCTCGTTTCACCGTTTCTATTCAACATTGCATTTAAGGTTACAGGCAGGGCATTAAGGCAACAAAGGAAATTCAAGGCATTAAGACTAGAAATGAAGTAAAACTGTCATGTGATCATCTATGTAGCAAATGTGGTGAAAACTACCAGGGCGCAGGTGTGATCCGGAGCCAAACCGCTGAGTTCAGCCCCATTGGCTGCTGCCCTCCGGTTCTGTCTCCAGGCATCAGTATAGCAGACGTCAGTGGGGATTTCTTCCACCCCCTCTCTACTGGCCCCAGGGACCGCCACAGGTACAGGGCCGCAGCATCTGGAGGATCCACAAACTCTGCAGGACCCAGTAGCACCCACATTCCTAGCACCGGCGGGCTGGTAAATAGCTTGCTTTCCCGCTGCGAATGGGAACGCTGCCGGGTGAGCGCGGGAATTTGAGCAGTGGCAGGGGTAAGTCGACAGAACCTGGGCTCAGCCCGCCTTCTGATGGGAAGGGAAGTTCTCACCACAATAAACTGTTCCTTCACGAGAACCTCTCCCGGGAGGAGTACTGTGTGCACTGCTGGGAGGGGCTGCTCTGTGGGGTTGTGCCGGAGCCAGCATCTTAGCGGTACCCTCTCCTTTTGCTGTCTCTGTCACAATGCCAGACCCCCCAGCGTCCGGAGACACAGACACATCTGACTCAAATAGTCGCCCTGCTTAGGACATGCTCTCCTAGCTTTGCTAAACGTTACTCTAAAAGGTCTCCAACTCACACCCTGCTCTCCCACCTTATCGGCCAGCCTGGAAGCTAGCAGAGTAGTGGACCATAGCCCGCCCTTCGAACCTCTAACCTCAGCTCTTCTTCCAACTTTCTAGCTGGGCATCGGTCACCAGCGACCTGCCCTGAGGGAGGCCAGCCCACTGCACCGCCACACTTCCCCGTCTTAGCCGGGGTGTGTCACATGCAGCTTCTCCAGCTGACACTTTCAGGTAGTCCCTGTCCTCACATTACGGTCCAGAAGCATCTAACATATGGGCCACCCCTCCCCACATAGAGGATGATGGCCAACTCAGGATTTCCCCTCCAGATGCCCATGGATTCTGTCTCGTTGGCTGGCTTGCCAACCATTGAGTCTCAACCTGTCACCTGCACAAGGAGGGCAAGGAGACACCAAAAAGAGAGTCAGACCACTCTAGACCCATCGGTAGGTGGCCCCTTTAATAAATAAGCAAGGGAACTTACCTAGGAGATTTGTCTTGAGCAGCCGCAAGGCCAGTAGATCTCCGCATCCACCCGCCGGAATCTTAAAAGTTTATAAAAAGTCCTTAACGGGGTTCAGTCATGGTATTCATTCAGATGGTCCCAACAACACATTGCTATCTCGAGGCTGGCTTCTTGAGGCAGTTTCTACTGCCCAGGAGGTGAGCAGAACGCAAGCCCGGGTCAAACTCGTGGGTCAGCTGGCAGTCACGTCCTCTGTGTGACCTCCTCTGACAACTATTGATACACGAAACAGCAGGGATGAATCATAAAATAATTAGGCTGAGTTCAAGAAGCCAGATAAATAAAGAGGAGTGGGAAGGAGAAATAACAGAGGAGCATGAAGAAGTTTGGGGGAGTGATAAATACAGGCATTTCTTGATTGATTTCATGAGTGTATATTTTATATATATATATATATATATATCAGATGTATCAAATTGTACACTTTAAATGTGCAGTTTATTGAGTGTTGAATATTCCTCAATAAGCTATTTTTTAAAATATGGAATGGCCAATTTTTCACCAAATAAATAACTACAACTGTGTACTATTTTGCTTAGAGCTTTCTCATTTTTTAAAATCAAAGCAACCCAGTGAACTGGATATTCTGATTATTCATATTATATGATTGTTCTATGTTATTATTGTATGATTGTTCCCATGTAACATACAATGCAATCAGAGGCTCAAAGACGTTACCTTGCCCAGTGTCAGAAAACCTTTGTCAGCAAACATCTTGTGGAATTCTCTAGAGGCAAATGAAATAGAGGACAAACCTGATTTTATTACGGTGGTCCTCAACCATTGCTATTCCTGCCTCCTTAAGATTCTCTCTCACAAGCCTAGGAGATTCTCACTAAATTCAAGAGTCCACATCACTCTCAAATCCCAGTCCCCTCAGAAACGCAACCATCTCTTATTCTGCGATGTCCACTGCAGGAGCCACTCACCATTGCTGCTGGAGGAAAGTAGCTCGTCCAGATTGAGATGTGGTGTAAGATACGGCCCAGATTTTGGAGGAGGTAAATATCTCATTACTATTTTTCTATTTTTGATGTGTTGAAATGGTAATATTTTGGATATATTCGTTTACAGGAAATACATTACCCATGAATTTCACCTGTTTGTTTTTACTTTTTAAGTGTGGTTCCTAGAAAATTTGAAATTACACACTATTCTTGCATTATATTTCTATTGGACAGGACTGACCTAAATCCTACTGAGAAGAGCAATGCTATACCTCTCGATCTGACAACTCCAGAAAATAATGAGCTTGTGTTTTAATCATGGTGTTACCTAGGTTCAGCTTTATGAAGGGTGGAAGGCCCCAGGTGGGATGGCACTGGGAGAAGCTATGGGGATACCGGGAGGAAAAATGGGCCCAGGTAGGGAAGCAGATGATGATTAGAAGGAAAGGGGGCACAGCTGCTCATGAACTCATTACAAGTGGTGGAAAATATTCAGTCAAAATTCTACTTGAAGAAAACTGAGCCTAAGCAGGATAGGAATGATGATTAGAAAGGAAAAGGGGTACAGCTGACCATGAACTCATAGACGGTGGTGGAAAATACTCAACCCAAACTCCAAGATCAATTTTATGTCGGTCTTGGTGCTGGAATGCTTCGGGGCACAGTGTAGCATTTTGACGCATCAGGCTGCAGTGGATGTTTGGGGCGGTCGTGAAGGCTGTCGACGACTTAGCTGTGCATCCATGACGGAGGCAAGATTTGAAGCAGCGGCAGCAGCAGTGCTGGGGTCTGTGGATTAAAATCTTGATCTTCCCTGGGACTTCGCTTCTTGCCAGACTCTTGTGCCCCATCTTGCTCTCTCTGCTGCTCGAGTTTTTCAATCAGCTAGAGTTCTGTCACACTGGAGTGATTCGCGAGAGCGTCCATGAATCCTGGACCCTCCTTCTTGGGCCCATCCTGCTCACTCTTCCAAAGTCAGGTGGGTGCTTGGGCCCCACTGTCCTGGCAGAATGGCTGCATCCCAGGGCTTGGTGGGCTGTACTTGGTTCTCACTATTTATATGAAATCCAGCTCATGGAAAAATACTGTCGAAATTGCAAAGCATGACAAATGTCACTGCGGCAGAGCCAAGTCTTGCAGTAAAATTGTGTTCTCCCAGACTCTTTCCTCTGGGATGCCTCAGGCTGCCATGCTAACCACCTCCCTACGAGAAATCTTTCCATCTTGATGGATATCTTCCTGTTGTAGCTGTTAAGGAGTCAATATATAGCATCCTTTTTATCATCTTCTGAATTTGGAATCAATGGAAAAACAGACCCAGAAGTCAGACAGATGGTGAGAGAATGTGGCTTTAGATGAAAGGCCTAGGAATCTCCCTTTTACTTCACCTCTGAATGAGAGAGACACCAGCCCAGTCACCGACAGAGCTGGACAGAGAAGGCCTGCTCCACGTTCAGTGCGTGCGTGAGTGGACCAGAGTGTGCATATCCCCCGACATCCCTTACGGAGAGACTCCAGCAAGGCACTCAGCTGAGCATGCTCAGTGATGTCAATCAAACTTGAATCAAAATAAGTCTGCAGGATTGCCGTGTGGGGAGAAGGTCCCTCTGCATAGAAACATTAGGCCAATAAAATGGATATCCCCCCACAACCCCTGCCTCTACCTGAATGCATTTGTCTGCATATGGTCAAAGATGTGACAGGTTTTCGTAAACATGTTTGTCAGTACTTGTCATATAGACCCGTAGAATGTATTTTCTTTGATGCAACTTCCATTCATTCATTCCAAAAATATTTGCTGAGTGCCTGGTACAGGCTAGGCACGTTCTAGGTGCTACTTGGTAAAGAAAGAGACAAACATCCTGCCTTCGTGGAGCTTATCTTTAATAGAAAGACTGAAAAAATAAATGTATTCCCCCAGCCACAGGGCTTTCTTTGCCTAAGGTGCTCTATAAGAATATGCAAACCAAAAAAAAAAAAAAGTTCTCATCTCTTTTGCTCTTTAAAGGGTTCAAGCAGATGAATCAGAATGGAGAAGAGTATTTAACTGCATGTCTTCCTGTAAAACATCCTCCAGGTCCATCTATTTCCAAGGTGGCATTTGCACCTGTAATAACTGAAGCCCACATGGTGGCAAGACACTGGCTGGGTCTAATATTTGCATTGTAAACCTTTAAAGCTCTAGAGAGTGGGAGTTCAAGATGGCTGATGACATGGAAAATGATTTAACGTGACCGTTTAAGAAGTTGCATTGCTAGGAAGTCATCGGTTGAAGCCCCCCAAAATATCAGGGTATCAAAAGCTCCTATAACTTTATCAAGGAGAAGAAGGTAGATTTGAGGAATTTTCCTAAAGTGCTTGAATTCATATTATCTTTTTGTGGTCTAGGAAACTTGGCTAACAGCCCTGCTGATTTTCCATCAAGGGTACAGTGTGATGGAGTGCAGGGCACGGCGCTTTCATTCGTAGATCAACAGTGAAGGAGACAGATTGGTCGTTTTTATCAGCATTAGCAGGGCTAAGCACATTTGTTCACAGGTGTTAGGAATCACCACTTGAATGAAAAGCTTGTCTAGTGAAAACATAACAGGGACATACACGGTCCACACCTTAGAATACAGCATTCATTACACATTCAGTGCTGATGTGAAGCTGGGCCACGTCGAAAACATCTTGGCATGTTCTCTCTTTGAGTTGGTTCCTTAACTTGAATTAGCACATGGTGAATCCTTACGATAAGCGTATTGATAGGATGGTGGCATTTTGTGTCAGCGACAAACCTTTTCACGATCAATTTGGTGCCGAGGTTGTGAGATGATTCATCTCAATGTTTAAAGACTAGAAAATGAGACTTGTGAACAGTGGCATATAAAATTCTTTGACGGACCTATGATTAGGACCGAAAACATCTAATTCCAAAATCCCTCTTTAGTCTCTGGAGACATACCATCCCCTGGGTTTGTCCTGTTGATTCCTAGGGGATTAAATTTGCTGAAGAAAGGCAGCCTGAGGCAGGGTTCACAGTATAAATCATCGCTTTTTAAAAAATATTTATATTTTTATTGAACTATAGTCAGTTTACAATAATGTGTCAACTTCTGGTGTACAGTACAATACTTCAGTCATATAGGAATATACATGTATTCATTTTCATATTCTTTTTAACATGAGTTACTGCAAGATACTGAATATAGTTCCCTGTGCTATACGGTATAAGTTGAACCCCCCAGCTTTGTAACATGGGAAAATCCTTACCGAACCTTACACACAACATTTTTCTCCTAATTTGTTGGAAATTTCATGATAAAATTCTGTATCAGATTCTATCGATGATTTGACCTACTGACCTTCAAGAGCAATGCATTTTTATTAAACATTTTTGTCAGACACTGTCAGATAGTCAAAAAACATTGCCACTGGGTTACAGGTTTCCCTGGAACATGGGAATATTTTCAGGCGTGCTTAGGCTTTTTAAAATATTTCTTTAGGGAAAGCATAGAAGAAAACACAATACTTGGAAAATGAATAAAATATGAACTTAAAATTCATCGCCTTCCCCCAGCAATAAGGAGACGTGGGATAAATACACTCACCTCTGCCCATTATATCCTGAGCACTGTTCCTGAACATCTGCTGTGTGATGTCACCCACTGCTCCGTTCCCCTTCCCTCTGAGAAATGCAGACCAGACCCCGCCAGCAATTCTAGGGAGGATAACATAATTATATCAATTTACTGGATTTTGATGTGTGAGAAATGAATTAGGTAGCACTTTCCTAGCAATAGGAGTATATGCAAACAATGTTATTGAGCAAATGTTGTGAATTTGTTTAACGTAATTGTTAGAGTAGATAAATATTATCTAGTATTTCGATTGTCATCCCTCGAACCAGAAGAACAAGCATCATTGAGTAAATATGATTTTAATCAAGATCAAGTCTGGATTATTGGTTTATTTCCAGTCCAGGTTTTTTTTTTTTTTTTTCGCTTAGGAAATACTTACTCTGCTTAAGTTATCGATATTCCCTGTTGTCTGGAGGTGTGGAGTGAAGACTTCACAAAGGCCTCTCAGACTCATGCAGCTGAAAGTTTCTAATAACTAAAAAGGGGGAGGGGCTGGAATCTCAATTTTTTCCAAGATGGGTCCTTAGCCCTGTGCCAATTTCCTCACCTCAGTGGCCTGCCTTTTGTGATCGTTCCAGCCATCACCGTTTCTACTTCTCCCCATTCCTCTGGGTCCTGTTAGACAGTCCCAGTCTGCAGAAACCTGTCCCTAACTGGTAGCCATTATAATGACCAACAACCCATTTTAACCCCACCCTACTTTCCAAGATGATCACATGGGGGCTCCCAACCACTGAGGTCACTGCTGGTCCTGGGTACAAGTTGGTTTTTGCTCTACCAGCTACTGGAGATGCTGGGATTCCCTTTAACCTCTTCTCCAGTGAGATCATGTCCTGCCCATCCCCTGCCATTCCGCTCCCCGAGCCGCATCCCTGTATTCTTGTACGCTGCGGAGACTGGGTGGGCGATGCTCAGAAAGCAAAGACCCTCTTTGTCCTGCTCTTGCAGCCTGGACCAGAGCCAGCGCCAAGCAGGCCTCCAGCACTCCTTCCTTAACCCTTCGTTAACCTCCCGACAGAAAGCCCAGCAAGGTCCATCTTACCCACGGCAGAGGAAGGAAAAAGAGGAAGATGGCGAAAGGAAGGAAACTTGCCCCCGCCCCTGCGGACGGCTGCCCAGTGCATGGCCTTGACACATATCGGAGTTTATTTCTCCAAGAATTCTGGGGTGGAGTTAGGAGCGTGGCAGAAAAGGGGAAGGATCTGCTTGAAATAAACTGATGAAGTGGCAGATTAAAACCTTCCCTCAGTATTTATGTGCAAAGTCTTCATATCTAGTGCTTTTTAGAAAATTATTGTTGTTAAGATAAAGCAAAATAATAATTATCCAGTGACTGGATAAATGTGGGGTGAGTGTCAGTTTTGCACAAGGACCCGTGCCAGGTATGCACTATTGATGGACACAGGATGAATCCCACAAGGGGTCTACCCTTTGGAAGCTCTGAGATCCAAATAACATAGCATCTCATACAGGGAGCTCCGATGATGTGACACTGATGACATGAACATCCATCACAATTCGAGCTTCTGAATGACACACGGTTAGAAGACCACACAGCCCAGGAGTCAGAGACAGTGCTTTCTCCTTGGGAGAAATTATTTTCTACGCTGTGCTTTGTGAATGGAGATGAACTCCCGGCCTCCAGACAATAAGATATACTCTTTGTGATGTTTTTTTCTGGTCATAGGGGTGGGGAGTATCTGCTCTACACGCTGGGTACCTATTTGCCTTTAAAAATGACAGCAGGCCTTTTAAAAAATGGGTTAACCAGCAGCAGGGGTGCAGCCTGTGGTTATGAAATGGAATGATCTTAACTAGTAGTTTATTGACAATGGTGAATAGTCAGTGCCTGCCTGTCCCATCCGTTACCACCGTGTTAATAGTCCCTCTAGAAGTATGCATAGAATTCCATTCTGGGGTTGATGGTACAGTAATAATATATTTCAGATCATATACAGCCCTCTCAAAAATGGCATGAGTGAAATAAGAAAATGGTAATATCCAACTTAATGCTTAGGTAACAATTCAGAATTTACAAAATCTGCGTGAACGCATTAGCTCTTTACAACAACTCCATAAAGTAAGTAAATGAAAGTAAGTAAACTGTAGTTCCAAGAAATTCAGAGGTTGGTCTAAAGCAGTGGTTCTGAATCGGGGTGACTTTGCTCCCCAGGGAACATTTGGCAATTATCTGGGGGCATTTTTGGTTGTCACGGGTAAGGGGTGGGGCTGCTACTGGCATTTGGTGGTGGAGACCAGTGATGGTTCTAAACATTCCACAATGCCCAGGATAGACTTTCACATCGAAGAATTATCCAGTCCAAAATATCTATAGTTCCAAAGTTAAGAAAACCTGGTCTAGGATCACACGGTTGATAAGATCTGAACCCAGGTTTATTCTTCTTAACCCAGTCTTTTTTCTATTATCCCCGAAGTGGAATGTTTTCATCTTGAATTGAATGGGGCAGCATAGCCTATTACATTTTCTATTACACTTATTTTTGCTTCTCTTATTCCTAAGTTCCTGGGAAAGCTTGGAAACTGTACCTTTAGTAGACAAGAAAATGTTGCTATATGGTATAAAATTGTTGCCAGTAACAATGGAAAAGCTTCCAGCATAATTCCCACCCAATCTCCCCCCAGCCCCATGCACTCATGCACTTTTCCAACTTTATCCTACTCATTGTACCTGCAATTACAATTTTTTGGACTACAAAGGGTGATAAAATTTCACTGTGTTTTCCCAATTCTGTCACTGAGCTAGACAACATCTAGAACCATATAAAAGAGATGGAAGGCAGGAATAAATGATTGATTTAACACACGTATGAGTTCCCAATTATCGATGGTAATGGCCCGTGGATGTAACGTGAATTTGCCAAAGCCGCTGATAACCCAAAAGTCCTTTTTATTGAGATTTGGAGTCCAAAACATTTTTTTTAAGGAGAGTCATCTATCTAATAATTACTTTAATTTTGAGGTAAGCTACTATAGCAGTTATTTTTAATTCCCCAAATACACATCACTGTGAGGCAGGAGAGACATCCAAGAATGTGCTAGTCAGCCGGGGATGCCAACAAAGATGAAAAACTGGAACTGGATGAGTAAAGGACTAGCTAGAAAAGCTGTGGTACAGGCAGAGCAGAGCCAGGAACAGTAGAGTCAGGCATCCCAGAGCCAGGCCACTTGGGTTCCAACCCAGCTCTGGGTACCTGCGAACTTTATGACCGTGAGCAAATTACCTAATTTCTCTATGCCCCAGTTTACTCAACTACAAAATGGGTGCATACTTACTACCTACCTCCTAGGGTGGTCTGAAGAACTAAATGCAGTTTTAAATGTGCCTGGCACATAATAAGTATGAGAATGCTGTGTATTTCCTATATTATGCAGGTGTTAAGGCAAATCAGGCAACCCTATGTATAGTGATGTGAAAACATGGCATGAAATACTGTTCAGTGAAAAACAGAAAAGAAATTCACAGAGGAATGCTTACAGAACCGTCCTGTTTATGTTTTTGAAATCCCTGATGACTAGATATGTGAGTTTTTGTGTGGTGAGGAAGAGCTTAAACCTTTTTTTCTTTTTTCAATGAGAGACATTTATAATCACTTCTTGGTTCAGGAGTAGGTGGACATGGAAGGCCACTTTGAAGCAGATTTTCTTGTACTTTTCTCAGTAGTGGAATGTAAGACCAGGAGGCCTGGTTGGCTCCATGGGAAGGGTGTAGAAGGATCTTTGAAGTTCCATCAAAGGTTAACTCTCCTAAGAGCCCTTGGTAAACACAGCTGGTCACTTGGGAAGATGTGGGCAGACTGCATAGAGCTCAGTGAGCCCCCAAGAGGGTTGGCTCCTTTCCCTCTCAGAGTAACATGGTTAGAACTTCTCTGGCTTCTGTTTTAGCATGATCATGCAGAGGTCTGCCAGCAGGAATACACACCAATGATCCCAAAGGGGAATGTTCCCCGAGGGACTAGGAGCCTGGTTGGGTGGCAGAGTCTAGACACTCTGGCCTATGGTGCCTAGGGATGGTCACTTCCAGTCCAAGTGTACCTGTGGTCAGAGGTCCATTTGGACCAGCATCATTGGCCCATAAGTCACAAAGTGGCCCAAAGTGGATAATATTGACGCCCACATGTAGGGCAGGTCTGTGGTTGCTGCAGGAATGCCACCAGCAAGAACATCACTGTGGCTGTGGATGACACCAACAGACTGCCCGAGACCAACTGTCACTAGCGACACTGGGCAATGACAGAAATCCCAGCAGGGGTGGATCAGGCTTGCCAGTTCTCTCTCCTCCTGAATTTTAGAAGCAAAATGGATCCCTTGAACTAAGTACCCGAGTATTAAGACGACCTGGGGAAGTGGTACATACTGGATTTATCAAAATAGTTGTAGATGCAGATGTGAGTGTAGCTGAGGCACAGATATTTTAATCAGAGAGAGATGAAGAAATATACCGATGGAAAGACAGATCAAGATATTTTGACCCCGAGAGATGGTTTGACTTTACAATGCATGTGGAACTCTGGGAGTTACAGAATAGAAGCAACTACTTCATATTCGTTCAAAACTCTGGACCTGTCATTGTGCGTGTGTGTGTGTTGTTTGTGCCCATGCACGTGCAACGCGAAGGTCCCATGACTAACAAAATTGACATCACCTGGCTGCTTGCAGAGTCATGGGTCCAGAGGCATGCTGGTAAATATTTAACATCTGGCTTTCTGGAGGGGCTGGGGTGGAGTTGGGGGACAATCCTGATTTTTAGCCTTAGCTTATTTCAATGGGTTAAATGCTCCCACCTGGCCAGTTTCAGCCATCTGTGTGACATCACTGAACATGGAGTGGGGAAGAATGTTGACAGCGCCTCTCCTGAGCTTGAGCAAGTTGGCTCCAACACACCATTGCATGGGCCCATCCCTCCCCAGATTCACTGAATCAGAACCTTGGGGATTGGGGCCCAGGAGTAGGAGTTATAACAAGCCATCCAGATTATTGTGATGCTCACAAAAGTTGGCAAAGCACTGCCAGATCATCATGGAAGTCAGCAGGCTCCTAGGTTTCCTACAGAGGTGACAGTGTCATCTGCGGGAACACCCAAACCAGCAACTTTGTTGAAGCCACAGATTCTCCTGCCCGGAGGGCATACGGATCGTATACTTCAATCTGGGACTTATCAGTAGAATCTACAGGTTTCAAGAGAGAAAGACAAAGAGCTCAGACAATACCTGTGAAGAGAAAGCAGCCACCAGAACAACTCAGATACAGAAGGGAGAATGGAATTTGCCAGTAGTCAATCCGAGAATACCCAAGGATCTGCTCAGAAGTTTCCTATGAGTTAGCTAAGAAATAAATACAAAAATTAATCGTTATCAAATTCTATCATTAGAGCTATATAACATAGATGCAATCTGTAAGTGGCTTAAACAGCATATGATAAAATTTTTCACTGACTAAAAATAGATTGAAGCGTCAAATCAGTAAAATTTAGGTCTCCAAAATTTCCTCCAAACTTGAGCTTGAGAGAAATAATGGCAATATTGTTTGGTTTATTGTGACTATACACATGTGTTATAGTATACTTATTTTTAACTTTTAAATCCTGAAATTGTAAGGAAAACATTATTTTTTATTGTGGCCAAAAATGCGTAATATAAAATGTATAATCTTGGCCATTTTTAGGTGTATATTAGTGTCAATTACATGTACATTATTATGCAACAGATTATAGAAATTGTCATCTTGCAAAACTGGAATTCTTTACCCATTGAAGAGTGACGCCCTTTTCCCCTCATCCTCCTACCCCCAGGCTCTGACAATCATCATTCCACTTTCTGTTCCTATGAATTTGACTAGTGTGGATACCTCCCTATATGTGGAATCATGCAATATTTGTCTTTTTATGATGGGCTTATTTCACTCAGTATAATGTCCTCAAAGTTCATCCATGTTGTTACATATGACAGGATTTCCTTCTTTTTTAGGACTGAATAACAATCCATTGGATACATAGATCACCTTTCCTTTATCAATTCATCCTTTAGGTTACTTCCACCTCTTGGCTACTGTGACTAATGCTATAATGAACATAGGAGTGCAAACATCTCTTTGAGAACCTGTTATTGATTCTTTTGTATATATGCCCCAAAGTGGGATTGGAAAACATTATTATTAGTTAAGTTACTGAGTATTAATTAATAATATAATAATAAATACAAGATTCTGAAAGTCATAGCTAGATATTTGTTAAAAATGGACAAAATCTCTATGCCTGTGGAGAACACAATGTGAAGCATTGGAACAACAGAGAACTCTAAGACAATCTCTGCCGTCTAGAGGTTTGGCCTCTAATTGATGAGCGGAGATCAATATATATGTATATAAACCATGATAATTTATCCTAGAAGTAAATGAGTTCAGCTCTTACATTGCTGTTGCAAGTACAAATTGGTCAGACCTCTTGGAAAATTATCTGGCGGCACCTACCAAAACTAAAATGTGCCTACCACCTGACCCAGCAAGTCCAGCTGTTCTAGGCATATAGTAGGTAGATCTTGGGTACATAGCCAAGAGAAATAAGTGCGTATATCCACCAAAAGATGTGTACAAAAAATTTAAAGCAGCTTTATTCAAAGCAGCCAAACTTCTGAAAACTGAAATATTTGGGGGTGGCTGGGAGATTGAATAGATAAGCTGTTGTATATTTTTACAATGGAATACTATACAGCAATAAAAAGCCTGCTCCTACATGCAGACACATGGATGAATCTTACAGGTGTCATGATAAGTGAAAGAAGCCAGATGCACATGAATACATATTGGATGATTCCAAGTTCAAGAACAGGAGAAATTAATCCTTGCTGATAGAAGTCAAAGAATGTGGGTGTGACTTTGGAAGGGAAAGAGGTAGCCTTTTGGATTGCTGGAAATGTTCTGTACCCTGATTTGGAGAGTGGTTAAGGTGGTACATTGATATGTAACAATTTATCAAGCTGTGAAGTTTTACTTTTATCTGATGGATATAGTACTGAGTTTTTTTAAGAAGAGTTTTTGTTTTAAGTAAATGGGTTAGTTCAGAGAAGGAAGTGATAGGAAAAGTCCAAAAAGTCAGAGCAGACTTCAAAGGGGAGGTAAGAATTGAGCTGGAAAGAACTGAACTGCATGAGGGAGCTCAGTTCAAGCAAGAGAAGAGGTGGGAACAGATAAATGCACCGTGGCACACCTTCCAGAAAGCCTGGCTAACCCTGTGCTTGTCTCTCCAGCACCCATTTGCCCTTCCTCCCAGTATATGATAAGCCCTGTGAGTTGGGTAGGATTGGTTTTACCTCAGCTCCAGGAATGGGCTTGAACTGGTTGGTGCCTTATCAAAATAATTACTTAGGGATAAACCAGGCATTTCATGGTTTGGGTCAAAAGTGGGTGTCCTCCTACGATGGTCCAGTTAGAGTTCAGCTGAGGCTTTAGTGTCAAGGCTTGGGGAGAAACAGCAACTATCTTCTCTTGGAGGAAAACAAAAAGGTACACAGCTTCAATTTGGGGTAGGAGCCATTTTTTGGGAAAATGAGGGAATGAGCCTGACGTATAAAGTTGGCCTGAGATGAGAGAAATGTGGAGAAATGAAGCTGGAGCCCTAACTCTTGGCTCTAGACTTCTTAGATTTGCAAGCCTTTTATCATTTATGCCAGTTTGAATGGATTTTTCTATTGCTTTGTAACCAAGTAACTTTTCTGGTAACCTACACCCAGAATCTCTTGGATGATTCATCTAGTTTCCATGGCCATAGCCACTGCCTTCTTCAACTCTCATATTCGTGGGTTGAGAGACCCAAAATAGCTTCCTAACTGGTCTCTGCCTTCAGTATCTTCTTACCTTCATGATCCGCCATATTGCTTCCTGAATGGTCTTCTCAGGCATTTCTGATCACGGCTGCAACGTGCGTGACCCTAATGGTTCCACACTTTGGGAGTAAAGGCCAATGGGCCCAAATTTGCCAATTCAGTTTTAACACTTCAATCCTTCAGTTCCACTCACAAGATCCTTACTCTCCAGCCTTCCAGCCTTTGCCAGAATTAGTCATTCAGCCCATAATGGCCTTGTCTCTCCACCTGCCTGCTGGGAATACCATTGCTCTTTCCAGATCCAGTTTTAAATGCATCTCTTCTTAGAAGACTTCTTAGATTTCTTCAGCTGATAATTACTCACTATGCTAGAGTCTCCTGGCATGATCTTCCATTTTAACAGCTCTCAGCTCAGTGTGTCAGGACCAGGGATGATTTATGTCTGTCTGACTTACCCACCAAGGTATGAATGCTGGCAGGTCAGACGCCTGTTTTTTCATCTTGAATTCCTCACTGCACCTTGCAAAGAGTTTTTCATAGACAAGCTTCTCAATAAAGCATGTCATATAACTAGTTGACTCGAGACGAAACTTCCTTTAGGGAAGGAGGTGGAGATTGAGTTGGAGAGATAAGCGGAGGGGTGGGAGCAGCTTTTGAAGGGCTTAAAAAACCAGGTTAGGTATATTAAGCTCAATGAGTTTCATTGCTCTTTTGAACAGGTGAAAGTTTCTCCTGCTGTTTTCCAAAATTCCTTCTATTGTTTCTACATTGTTTATTTTTTTTAAATCTTTTATTTTTTATCTATCTCCTTTTCTTTGGTGGTGGGGTAGCTGCTGACTTTTGAAATAGCATGCAGTTTGGGAAGAGAACTTGAATGGGAAGGTGATAAGCTTTCTTCTCTCTCCCCCATTATAATCCCAGAATATGCGTCACAAATACCCTTGCTAGCAAAGCAATGAAGCCCACCTATGCAAGCAGTGGTTTTAAATGTTTTTGATGGCAACCTAGTACAGACACACTCTATAGTTTTATACGTCTGAAACAGACTTTTGCAAAACAACACTTACTCTTAAATCATGCAATGCATATTGATATTTTCTATTATTCTCTTTCATTTCAAACAGACAAAAAGTTGATGACAAACCACTAAATCAATTTCATGCCATTAAGGAATTGAGACTTGCAATTCGAAAAATGTGACACTAAGGGGTATTGTATGTTATAATCATTAAGTTACCATCATTAGATGAGCACTGTGCTAAGTGCTTTGCTAATATTATTGTATCTAATCTGTCATGATAATTTTATGACTGATTATTTCTATACCCATTTTATGGATGAGGAAACTGAAGCTTGGGGCACAACAAATTTCTTGGGGTCACACAGCTACTCTATGGCAGGGCTGAGACTTCAACACCGGTGGACCAGTCTTCCACTTACGGCTCAGTGACACGTGTCATGGCCTTAGGTCACAGCCAATGACAGAGAAAATTAGTGTATATTTGGACTTTTAACCTTGCAGGACACATAGAGGATGAGTCCACCACAGCAGAGACAAAAATATTCTCTACCCCAAAACTTCATTTCTTCACTTGAGCTCTATTCCAACCTTATTATCACAATTTTTTAAGTCTCTCAAAAAATGACAACATCCTTAAAATAGGCCATTCGAGCTATGACAGAGAAATCAGTTTTATGATTAAAAGGAAATCTTCCAGAAGGCTGGCACTAAATCTTCTGAATCCTCTTTATATTAACAAAATTCTGTGGACACTAAGAATGAATGTTTTATTTTTTTACCTTTCCTTTTCCAAAGCCCCCAAAACATCTAAAAATTCTACTTTGTTATGTACCTAGCTACAATATGGAAAGTTTATTATTTTAAACATTAGTCTGTTGCCATATAACTTTATTTCCAAAGTTGCTTGATTTTTTGAGTCATTTCTGGAGGAATAATTCAGTTCCATAAACAATCATTCATGTGCCAAGCGGTGTCCTAGGTCATGAGGACACAAAGACCTGCTACTCACCCTTATAAAGGGAACATCTACTGAAACGTAGAACATCATAAACCAGCAACTTCGCAACAGAAATAGTTGAACAAAGTGCAGTAGAAAGAAAATCATAATTCTGGGGAGGCAGAATTTTGCTTTCAACTATTTTTACATGTTTTGGGGGCTTGGGGAAAGGAAAGGGAAAATAAACTGGACGATCTTTAGAGCCAGCCTCCTAGGTTTCCTCTTGATCATTAAACTGTTCTCTCTGTTAGTTTGATTGTTCGGTTTTAATGGTTTTGTCATTGTTTGAGGGACTTCCAAATTGGGAGACTAGGGCAGGAATAGAATTCCAGAGAAGAAATGAAGCTGTTGTGTAGAGAGAACGCGTCTGTACCCTGGAAGTACCATTCTCCCTTGTGTGTGCTGCAAGTTTAAAAGCTCAGCTTCTGCCGATCTTTTCTGCACGTGGTTGGCTGAGACCTACAGCCATGGCACATGTCACTGAGCTGTAAGCAGAAGTCTGGCCCACCTGTGTTGAAGTCTCCCCTCAGCCATAAAATGGCTGTGTGGCCTCAGGAAGTTTGTTGTGCCATAAAATGGCTGTGTGGCCTCAGGAAATTTGTTGTGCCCCCAGGCCTCAATGTTCCTATCCCTAAAATGGTGTCATAGTGAGGTGATACAATGATGCCACCTTTTATTGTATTCATAATGATGAAGAGGCTGTCCCGAGGGTTTGCCAGATTAAGGCAATCATCCTTGTTCTATCTTTAGGGTTTAGGATGCAGATGACAAGGGGCCAGTGGTCTGCTGCAAAGCAACCTGCATATTCAGCAGCGATATTTACCAACATTGGAATCAAGATAAAATGAAACCTTAAGAGAAGCTGATTTGAAACTCTTCAGTGTAGTGTGAATCTTGAGGATAAACACAGTTCTTCATTTGCTTATTGAACAAACGGTAACCCAATACTTAATATGTGCCAGGCACTGAATTAGGAGTGGGTACACAAGGGGAACAAGATTGGTGTAGTCCCTGCATTATGGCATCTACAGTCTGAAGGGAGAGACAGACAATATAGAAGTAAATATTTTAACAAAAGGATCTCAGTTGGGGAAGTTTCCACTAAGGACATAAAGCTGATTTAGTGGCAGAGAAGAATAAGATGGGGTGCTTACTTTAGGCAGGATGGTTAGGAGTGTCTCCAGGAGGAGGTGACATTTAAACTGAGACTAGAAGGATGACAAGGAGCCAGTGTATGAACAGCCAATGGAAAGAACCACTGGACCAGCAGATGCAAAGGCCCTGGGGTATGTGGGGCTGTTTGTGGATCATGAAGCTCTGGCCTTCTGCCACACACCCTGACTGGATCCTTCCCCTTCTGTCCTGACAGCTGCTTTCCTGACTCAGCCTTGCAGTATGTTTGGGGCTACAGTCTGGGGTCCTGGATGGTTTTGCATCAACCTAAAAATATGCTGGGATAGCCCTCCCTTTCCCACACGTCTGCCACAGGCTGTATCTTGCCAACTGTGACTTCGCCATTCAATCAAGACTGTCCTTCACATTTATATCATTCTGATCTCTTTGCCTCTGTTTTTGCCTCAGGTCCTGCTGACACAAGGTAGACACTCAAAAATTATTTGCTGAATTTTGGGATGGATTTCTTCAGATCATCAAAGATCTGAGTTTTTGTTTGTTTGTTTGTGGTTTCATCTGCTTATTTATTTCAACATGGGTAAGACTTGGGAGGAGCAAACTGGAGCACATTTGAGGGAGAATGGCACGGCATTCTGGACTGGCACTCAGTTCCTGGAAGGCTACTTTCGATTCTGTAACTCATTAGCAATGTGACCTTGGATGAGCCTTCCCACTCGAGCCTTGACATCTTTCACTAAAATGAAGGGTTTGGTATAAGCACCCTTCAATGTCTGTTCTTTTCAGTGACTCACTGACTTTTAAGATTTGCCACGCCTTCCACACTCCTATGAAAGAAATGTTATCTTTAGGCATCAACTCAGTTTCTAAAATAATGATGCTTTCCATTTGATTGGAATTTGTCATTTGCAGAGCACTTCCATTTCCACTATCACATTTGATTTTAACCAGTCACGTAACATACTGAAGACAAGTTAGTTTCTTGTGTGTCACAAGATATGAAACTTGCCCAAGGTCACAACGTGCTAGAAAAGGGAATGCCAAGTGTATATACTGTCCCGACTACAGGTGACACAAAAAATTGGACAGAATCTCTACCATGTGGGAGTGGAACAAATTATTTACCCCTTGAATAGCCGTCACTACTTTTATTTTATTTTTTTAATGTTAAGGACTGTTTCGAAATCCAAAGCTCTGTTTTTGTTGTTGCTTTCCAGTTAAACTCTTTAGTTGAAAGGATCAGAAACAGGTTGGCTCAGTTAGGGAAGGGGAGCATTGCAGGAGTCAGCTAGCTTATGGACAGGAGGCAAGGTAGTCCTCAGATAACTGGGAAGGTATCTCAAGGCATCTCTTCCTCGGACCAAATTGTCTGCTTTTCTCTGACCCTTCAAGACCTTTCTCTCTAATCTGAAGAGCAGTTTCCTCTGCTTACTCATGGTTCTTGTTTCCCCATAACCATGGCTCTCACATGGCTTGGCTTCCTGGCACCAGCTCTGGCCAGCTGAGGGCAACATGTCAGATCCATCACTCACTACAGACCACTGTCAATCTCTTCCTCTTTTAGTTCCTGCGGTCCAGTCAGCTGGGGCTGGTGGGGCTGGGTCAGGAAGGAGTTATGGGGCACCCATGTCAAGTTCTACCTCTGTATCAGGATGTATGAACAGGTTCCTAGGGAAGGGATCCTGCAGATGATGGAGTAGGCACCCCAAAACATATCTACTACATTTCCCTTTTTATCTAAGTTTCACAGGATTTTATTGAGTCTCCTAAAATGCCTCCAATCTTCGTAAGTATATCTATTCTTCTGATAACTCTGGAAGAAAATTCAAATTTGTCTCTTAGTTAAAATAGGAAGACAGTTGCATGATATACTGTACGGTGCAGTTTGAAAAAAAAAAAGCACTGGCCATCTACTGGGCATATTTAGGTTCCAGACCTGATCCTATCAGTGATTTCTGGACAGATCATCTATTTCCCTTGAAATTCAGGGGAAGGGGGAAATCTTAGAATTCTGGAAACTAGAAGGAGTCTTAACAGGATTATCTAATCTGGTCTCTACATTTTACAGTACTTACATTGACATCAAAACCTTAGGTCACAAGGCTGATTGGAGGTAGAGCCAGTGGATTATTTCTCCTAAACAAATGTTTGTGATCTTTTTATTACATCATAGAGCCAGTAGAGGCTTATTCTGAGAATCAGAGATAATGCCTGTGATAATGCAGCAGAAAGTAGTGTCTAAATGTAAAGCTTCATTATAAGATGAGGACATGGAATGGGTACAAAGAACAGGAATCTGCACAATGTGCGAATAGACAGGAAACAACCTATAAAAGCCCTAATTCTTGTTCTCTAAAAATTTACCATGTAAACAGATCATGAAAATAGATCTGAACTCTGTCACTGTCACAAAATTGCATCAGAAAATGGAGATCAGGACGTTCTCGCTGCCAGATGGTATAGGACTGCAGTTGGATGCTGACTATGATCGCAGACTGCCAGCCTTCAAAGGTGGGCTCTCACTTAGTAAAGTTGTGTAATCTAGGCAAGTTTGTACCACCTACTAAACTGCCCTGGGTCAAGCGTAACACAGACTCCGTAGACTCACTCTCAGGATTAAAACAGCCAATATTTGAGAAATTCTTAGAGTAGTGTTTGGGACATGGTAAACCCACTATAAAACTGTTAACCTATCATTATTATGACTTGCTTTTCTCCAGTGGGAGGACTAAAAACTCTTTAAAATCCCGTGGGCTAGGTTAGAGATATCAGTTAGTTCAGCGAGGAGTTAAGAGATGAACAGGTAAGATTTCTTTAGGGGCGGCTCCGTCTTTATCCGCATCCCGTGAACGCTTATGAAATTCACAAAGCGGCATTTGTCGTTTGCATTTCACAGACCAGAAAACTGGCTAGAGAGGGCAGAACTGGCCAGAACGAGGCGTCGAGTCGGTAGTGGGTCACAGTACAAAATCGATCGAAGTCTACAAGAGAATGAGAACGTCTTCTCCAAGTGAAGACTCTCTGGACTTACAAAACCCTCACTTTTCCAGGGACCTAGAAAAAGATGGGGTGGGGGTGGTGGAGGAGAGGACCCACATCCCTCCTGAAGCCCAGGCGCTGCACCTCGGTTCAGCGGCCTCTTTCCACGCCGCCCAAGCCAGGCTAAGAGGACCGGCTCCACAGTGCGGGAGAACCGGGCTCGGGCTTTCCGATGGGGAGGCCGGCGTGGCCTCTCCCGGGCCTCCCTCAGGGGATCTGACTCCTCTGGGCAAGTGCATGGAGTTTAATTTCTTAATTTCTTTAGAAACTACACTTTTGAGTCAAAGAACAGCGGAGGGCAAGGATCCGGATCAAGAAGAAATGCGCAGGAACACGGAGCCTGTGAACGGCCCCAGCCTCGGGAGCCCTTGCAGTTCGGCGCCACGCGCGACGCCCGCCCGAACCCCACCACCGGCCTCCGGCCTCCACTCGCCAGTCCCGGAGGGGGCGTGGCCCGCGCGCGCCGCCATCTTGGTCGCCTCTCTAGGCGCTCTGTTTACTACTCTATGGTCGCCTGCTCCCGCCCCGCCCCTCCCCAGTCATTGTCTGGAGGAGCAGCCACGGCCGCAGCGCCTTCTCTTTATAAGCCCGCAGTGCCCGGATGTGAATGGATTACAATGTATCTTTCAGGGAAACCTATTATTATCAATGTGACTCCACGGGGGAGTCAATGGTGATGATGATGAGGAGGATGATGATGATGAGACACCTCTAAACTTGGAACAAGTTTAAGACTTTATAAGAGGAGAAGAAAAAAAACCCACCAGCGAGACTTGTTTGAGGAAAAATTATAACTATCGTGTATTGATTTTTTTTTTTATAAACAATAAGAAAAAGTTGTTGGATTTTTTTTTTTAATGATTTCTTTTTTGGGGGAGGGAATTTTGTTGCAGTTTTATGGTGGAAAATGCAAAAACCAGAGCCAGGTGCATAATCTTGTATTCTGTGGATATCCCTGGAGCAGAACTGAGTACCAGTTAAAATACTTTTTTGGGGGATACACATGTGAGATACTAAGTACTTGCAGAAGATTTTTGTCTCTCTTTTTAAAGTCACTTTCCTTGGAATATTTTGAGCATATTTGTGGCCATTTAAGGTAACGTTACAATTTGCTGTCAGAGTAAACTGTTTGTAATTGAATTTAATTTTTTAAAATGTCGATCCCAATGTTTTATTAAAACAAAAGGAACAACCTATTAAATAATTGCCAGTGGGAAAAAGTGTGTGCATGCATTTTGTGTATGTACTCGCACATCTAGTAATAACAGGGTTTCGAGAGTGTGTATTATAACACAAGTTAAAATAGCGAATGTTGCATATACTGGATAAAGCACGCTTGTTATTGCGAAACGATAGAATTATGTAGCTTAATTTTTATCCTAAAAAGTGATGTGAAAAAGTATGTTTTAAGAGCATGCAGGGCCTGTAATGGTAAATGTTGAATTAAAAACTTAAAGTGCTGGCGAACGGAACTTAGCGTGCCTAGGAACTCAAGTGTAAAAACAAAACAACATCCACCCTCAAAAATTGCTTTTTTTTTTTTTTGGCGAAGTTCGCAGCTATACTATTCTGCGACTTAAAAGGGAGGGGGAAAAAGTATGTAATTTAGGTTTCGCCCCCAACGCAGAACTACCGACATGAAAATCTCCCCAGCAAAATGTGGCTTGGTTTATATATGGAAAAGAAAAATATTGTTCCTCTTGGCAAAGTCTTTTTGCATCACGTGTATTTGCAGCCTAGTATAAACTTGCTTTGCCGTGTGTGGATGTGTGAGTGAGAGGGAACGAGAGTCAGAAAGAAAGAAGTGAGGGGATGTAAACTCGAATAAATTTCAAAGTGCCTCCGATGGATGAAACGGGCAAAAACTGAACTGTTCAGGCTTCAGATTGTAACTGACGATCTGAGGGAAAATGAGGTGCTCGATGAATTTTCGTTTGTATTATTTTTTTTTTTGCGAGGCGGGGGAGGTGTTGAGATTCTTTTCCTCGGGGGGGTGTGGGGGTGCATCCCAGCCAGCCCGACCCGAGCGAGCCGCGTCTCCCCGCCGGAGCCCCCCCACCCATTTCTTTGCTGAACTTGCAATTCCGTGCGCCTCGGCGTGTTTCCCCCTCCCCCCTTCCCTCGTCCCCTCCCCTCCCCGGAGAAGAGAGTTGGTGTTAAGAGTCAGGGATCTTGGCTGTGTGTCTGCGGATCTGTAGTGGCGGCGGCGGCGGCGGCGGCGGCGGGGAAGAGCGGAGCGGGCGCGGGCGCAGGCGGAGGAGGTGGTGGTGGTGGAGGCAGTGGTTAGACATGAACGCCGCCTCGGCGCCGGCGGTGCACGGAGAGCCCCTTCTCGCGCGCGGGCGGTAGGTACCGGCGCCGGCGGGGCTCGGCGGGGCTGGTGCGCCGGGCGGCGCGGGGCTCGGGCTCGGCGGCCCCGCACGCGGCTCCGCGCCTCCCGTGCCGCGGGCTCCCGGCTCCCGGCGCTCCCACTGGAGACACCCCTTCCCCTCCCGCGCCTCTTCCCTCCCCCTCATCGCTACCCCCCCGCCCCCCCTCCCCGGCAATGCCACTTGGAGGGACGGATGACTTTGCCAAGGGCCTGACTTTAATTTTTACAACCCTTTCTTTCACAAATTAGGGTGCTGGACAATTACAGGACCCGACCCTCCACTCTGCCCCCCCCCTCTTTCGCCGACCCTGTCACCCCTCCCCCTTTGGACGTGTTTTCACTCTGGAGACGCTCATCTTTAATTTCTTTATAGCGACTTTGAAACGCAGAGGGGAGTGGTGTGTATGTGTGTGTGTGCGCGTGTGTGTGCGTGTGTGCGAGTGTGTGTGGGGGTGGGGTGGGGTGGAGGGTGGGGGGAAAGTTGAGACCGGATCGTTGAGTAGTTTCTCTTTTCTCTGTGATCCATTCATTTCTCGCTCTACCTCCTGTTGCATAAAATGATGCGCTGAAGAGCGGCTTTTTTTTTTCCTTCTCGGATTTGGTTTTATAGTGGATGTTACCAGTTTTGATCATCTCTTTGGAAATACAGTATCAATATCGCTTTTTTTTTTTTTTTTGCTATTGCTGCCTATTCCATCTTTAAAAAAAAACCAAAAAAACCAAACTCTCCAATCCCTCCCTCCTTTCCACCTTAATCCCACCCGCCCCCACATCCCCACCCCCAACCCCCCAGTCTCCAAAAATCCGATTGTGTTTTCTCCAAGGATTGGGACTGGATTTTCTGATTGCGGTTATTTCCATGTTTCTAGGTTTGTGTGATTTTGCTAAAATGCATCACCAACAGCGAATGGCTGCCTTAGGGACGGACAAAGAGCTGAGTGATTTACTGGATTTCAGTGCGGTAAGAAAGAACGGTGGAAACTAACAACAGCTGTGAAACAAAACAAAACAAAACCGAAAAACCCAAACACTTGAACTAGAAACCAGCACTTATCTAAGGGACAGAAATAATTTTTAATTGGCTGAATCCTTGGTAAACATGAAGGTCTTTTTGATAAGTTTTTAACTACAGTTTTTGGGTGTGATGGACGATTTAGGCTTTTTTTTTTCCCCAGTCTAATTACTTCCCTTGAATTACCTACTCACCGAATCCCCCCTTCCAATAATGGAGTCTCACCCCAATGGAGAGGAAAAAGACACCCCTAAAACTGCAAACCACCCCTAAAACTTGGCCTTATCCGAACGCCGACAGTACTAATACTTCGTGTGCTACTTATTTATTTTCTGAAAATGGAAAGGAGAAAATAGGAGACTCCAGTTGTCTCTTAAAGTTTTAAACTGATGGTGCTTTGGATTAGTAGGACGTGTGGTCCTCCAGCTTCCATCTTTCCCTGGGATTCTGAAAACTCGCGTGTGTGTGCTGAGTATCCATTCTTTAGAACCCTTTGGACTGTCTGTAAATTTCACAGTCGTGAGATCAGCACAGAGCAGAACTTGCACACTTGTGGAGTTTTACGGCTGAACTTGGTCCTCCTCCACCCCTTTGCTTCCCTTCCCCACACCAAGTCCCAGACACGTCAGGGGAATTAATTCATCTTTAATGCCAGATGAGTTTGGTGTGAGATGCATTTGCAAAGCAAAATAAAAATAATCCACGAAACACACAAATAAAATCCAAACCGCCTTTTGAGTGGGGCTCTTTGGTGTTGCTGCTGCTACTGCTGCTGTTTGCTGCTGCTGCTGCTCCTCCAGACCTTTTGGAGAAATGGCTTTCGGAAGTTTTGCCAGGAAACGTAGCCCTAGGCAGCTTTGTGGCCCCCTTTCTGCTTGCTGCACTTTCTCCATTCGTTCCTTTGCTTTTTGCAGGCTCTGACTCAGGGAAGGTGCGCATTATCCACTAGATACGTGGAAGAAGAGGGAAACCAATTAGGGTCGAAATAAATGCTGGAGAGAGAGGGAGTGAAAGAGAGAGAGTGAGAATGAGAGAGAGAGAGAGAGACAGAAAGAGAGAGAGAGGGAGAGTCTTGCTTCAAATTGCTCTCATGTTAGAGACGAAATGAGAATTTAGTGCAGGTGGCACTTTTATTTTTATTTGGGTTCACATATGACAGGCAAATCCTATACGGGATGGAAATGGACGTTGCCACGTTGATGGCCAAGGTTTTCAATACGAAACAAACAACTTTTTTCTTCTCCTTTGTAAAACTAGCGTTTTCTAGAGAGCTTGCTGCCCTCCAAACTGAATCTTGTTAACATTATGAGGACTGTGTTGGTTTAAAATGTAGTACTGCCTAGTTCTGGCGATCTAATGAACCCGAGGAAAAAGAAAGAACAGAGTGGTAATGGGGAAGGGGGATGATTGGTAATGCTGTGCCTGTTTTAGTTTTAAGTTGAATGGTGATGTATTTTTACTAAAATGAACCCTTAGCATAAACTGTATATTATATAGTGAGAGTATGAAAGATCTTTGCTGAACTCTGATGGCACACGTGTCTTCTTTTCAACAGTAATATTTCTTTGTTTCTTTTAGATGTTTTCACCTCCTGTGAGCAGTGGGAAAAATGGACCAACTTCTCTGGCGAGTGGACATTTTACTGGCTCAAGTATGTAAATTCTTTTCTTAGTGTGTAGTTAAATGTTCTTAGCTGTTTATTCACTCATGGTATATTTTTGGCTCTGTTGAAGTGTTCTGAAAAAGTCATTGAAATTTTAGCCTATAATGGTACGGTTATTTCATTATCCATTAGTAGTATAAGTTAGGCAAAACCATTATCTTTTGCAAAATTAAAAGTAGGTTTTTTTTTTTCTAATCAAGGAAACTGTCTCAGAATTCCATCACTTAATTTAAAAGCAATTTTCTAATACAGTTGTAATCAAACATGTGAAGATAAGGCAGCGTTAACATGGGGGAATAAATTAATGTTTCCTATTTGAAAATAGGGGGAAAATCTAACTTTCATGAAAAGGGAAAAGCTCTTGTAAATAATATCAGTTTTATTGGGTACTATGTATAATTAACCCTTTTAAAGAAATGAGCACTTAATTTTGCAGATGAATGCTGCGTAGTAAACCATAGCTGTAAATAGAGAGATTTGCTAATCTGAGAGCTAAATGTGAATTCATTTATATTTAAAATATCCTTTTTGATGCTTTGGCTGTTTTTATTCCCCTAAGTATCTACTTATGCAAGGAATTTTTGCTATATTTCAAGTTGCAAATTTGGAAGGACTTTCACATTTTATAAATGAAAGATCTTTGGGTGATGCTTCAAAAAGACGTTAGCGCTATTCACAAAGGAATCTGTGTGTGCAATGATTATCTGGGAACTAAGAAGGAGTTTTAATAGGGGATTCTCTGAAAGTCTGTTATTAAAAGTAAAAACTGAAAATAATGATACTCATTAAAATTTTTTTTTTTGTCCAGTGAATTTCATATCAGAAGGAGGCAGACATTGTTGTCTGCTGTCCTTTACGTTCAAGGCTTAAATCCGTTTATGCTTGTTAAACAGCTGTAGTATTTGAGGAGTCCTGGCAGTGGTACATAACAGTACATTAGACAGAGTACTGTTTTTAAGCCAGACTGGGAAACTTGACATCGTTGAGCTGTGAGATACCAGTGGAATTGTCTGTTAGCTACTGAAAATAATTTCACATCTCTTAATATTCGTTTGATGCTATAGCAATGAAAGAAATCTGTTCATCTTTGTGATTTGTGTAATTGGCATGCTTTCACAAAATTAGTGGCTTTTAAAAGTTGCTCGTTTCCAAATAAGTTACTTTTCCTTTTGTTGGCCCCCATAAGTCTAAGGGAATTTTTGCTTCTAAAACTTGATTTATAAAATATGTCATGACTCCTAGAGTTATATTTTATCTTTTATTTTTTTGGGTCCACTTTGATTAAAAGGGCTGTTGACCGTATGTTCGTGTTTTACTGTCTGGACCCTGTTACATTTTTCATTTGGGACTTAAATTTTGTTGTTGTTGTTGTATTTGTATTGCATCTTTCAAATTTCTGTATTGTGTTCTTTACACAGCTTTGAAGTGAAGATGAGGACAAGTGTGTCTTGTAGGCAAATTAATTTTTCATGTTAGACAGTATCAAAATAGGTACCAACTTTATCTCTGACAGTAATTTTCTTTTTGATTTTACTTATGAAAATGTGTATTCAGTTGAAATCTAAAAGTAGATTATGTCAGAAAGGCACAGAGAGAGACTGCTCTCAGAGTCAGTGCAAAAATACTCTTTTGCACTGTATAATAACTGACACATTTGGAATAATTTAAGTGTGTCAGTTTAGATATGGTTTAATAAAGTAAGGTGATTTAGAAGCATGAAATTGTGTACATTTAGAAAGACAACTGTGCATCTGGTCTTTTTTATGTTCACATTTAAGTGAAGTCCTTGCTATGATGTTTAAGTGTTTACAGAGTTTGGGCTGGATAAATATGAATATGTATTAATGCATTTTGATAAGTGATCATATACTGCAACTTACACAGTTCTTAAGACAATATATCTATCTATATAAACCTAGACAGACTTCATCCTTAGTGAAACATGTGATATTTCTAATGAATATGCTGTGATTATTTTTAAGGTGTTGAACTTTAAGTGACATTGTACCAGAGGTGTAATTTTCAGGCCCACATGTTTACTTGTAAAGGTAAAAAGTGTAGTGGCTATTTTGTTCTGGCTGCTGGATTGAAAATGCAGGGTATTCACCCAATGCAGTATGATGGGGACTATAATATATACGGTACAGATTGGAGTGTTGATTTTTCTCATCTGTCTGAGACAGTAAATGGCTTTGTTTCCACTCAATAACAAAGATAAATCCCTTTTTAAGGAATAACAAATAAAAAAAATGAGGAAAACTGCACTTTGCCCCTTAGCAGGAAGGATGAACCAGGAAACTTAGGACAGAGAAATAATTTTCTAAATGTACTTCAGGTTACTTTCCATTGTATTGAGGGTGCTTGCATGTCACTTTCAAGGGTAGCTTTGAAACTTGGGTCCAGGAAGAAAAGAGCCACAGTGCAAATGAACTGTTCATATTGGAAAAACCAGCTCTAGTTTTTCAAAGTGAGAGGCATGGTAATGTTTCATGCTTAAAGTTCCCGGTAGCTTGTGATTGCATTAATATAGGATGCTCCATCGTGATTTGCAATGTGAGAGTGAAAATAAAGTGTAGCCATATTCCCTTTAATCTTTCATTTTACAAACATGCTTTTCCCTACCACCTTAAGAAATGGTGAGGCTGCTATGGAGAATGGAATGTAACCTGAGCTACAGCCTGACATTCCCAGGGAGCATTTTTCACATGAAAGGCTTTTGTCAACCCAGGAAAGGACCAGCAGTTTTTGTTTGATGTTTGCAGGTGTTCAGCAGAGAGCACTAAAACAATTCAGCCATGATAGTTCAGAGCTTGGATGACCTTAACAGGGAGAATTGGTGGGCTCTGGAATTATTTTTAAGGGATAGTTGAAACCTATAGGGTGACTTATATAAAGGGATTTAATATCCATTATATCATTGATCTTAAAACAAGCTAAAAGCATCCACATGCCTGGATGATTGGAAAATTATTCTCATTAAAAAGCAGGATGGCAAAGTTACCAAAAGAAAAAAGAAAGGCACCTAGAGTCTATAATTTATTGACGAACAGGGGTTTAATTTTCTAATATAACAAAAATACAGTTTATTTGGTTACCTTTGAGTCTTTTATGAGCCAAAGATAAACATACTAGCTTTGGCATCTTTCAAAAAGTAGTTTTAAAGTTGAGCCTCTAAAATTATCTATACTCGAGAACAGCCCTGGTCACATCTGTTACATGTATTTACAGTTAGTCTGTGACGGATGGTACATCTTTCTCCCCTAGTTTAAAAGTTGAGCCTTTTCCCCTGTAATTGTTTAGTTTTACTTAGGTGTTCAGCATTTGTTAAAGATTGCCAAATGAATGGATGTTTTAACAATTAGGAGCAACAGTAAAACACATCACATCCCTGTCATGGTGATTTTTGGAGGAGAAAAAACATTTCTCCGCGTTCACACAATTAGTTAACTTATATCCATATGACACCCAAATGACACATCAGTTTAGTAAACTCAGTGAGAAAAAAGAAAGATCGATCCAATCTAACGAGTAGTTTTGTATCCTAGAGAAAATTCAAACGGTCAGCATCCTGAATTAATTTCCATCCATACCAGTTTGAGTTCATGGTTGTGATGTGAAAAAAAATTGGTTTCCCCCAAAGATATTTATGGAGTAGAGTTATTTAATTGTGTGTGTGTGTGTGTCTGTGTGTTTTAAAACAGCCATACTATTATAGTAAAATTCATAATGTTTGTGTGGCTTTTTGTAAAAAGCACAGTAATTAAACAGGTTAAAAAGAGGGAAAGTGGCATTATGTTAGAATCATAGAATTTTGGGATAGGAACCCCTTAGAAATATACAGCCTAGTGCCTTCAAGTTAAGAGGCTCACGTTAAGAGGTTCCAAACTCTGCCTTATTTGCTATTCTAAAAAACAAATTTTGATTTGCTGATTCTCTGTGGCCCTGCAAATCCTTTATTGGAATAACATTGGTTTCACTACTATGTTTTCCTGTAATTTGTATTGCATAATAGTGTATCAGGATTTGTGTGCTGATCTTTCTGCATACAAATACTTGTAAATGTGCGTGTGTTCTTCGAATGCTTTTTAAGGTTTAGAGCTGCATTTTGGATTATTGATCATTCTCTTTTGCCTGATCTCGCGTGTGACTATTTGCAAGTTGTTAGATCGAATAATAGAGAGTGGATGGGCAGGCCATTGACAAAATTAAAGTGCTTCTTACTGTGCTATGCACTTTATGTTTGTCATATTTTTTTAAATCCTCCCTGGAGCCCAATGAGATGCTAGGATTACCATGCTCAATTCAAAGATGAGGAAACTGAGATTCAGAGATGGTAAACCACTTACTCTCAAGGCAGCCAGTAATGATTAGGTTTTAAACTCAGGTCTGCCTAGCTCCATGTCCTTTTCACACACACACACACACACACACATGCACGCGCGTGCACACACACACACACACACAAACACACACACAGTCAGATACACCTTTTTTTCCAAGATCATATAGGCATAAGAATATATTATTGAGGTTTGTGTGCAATACTATTCCTGGTCTTTAGAGTAGATAAACATTTTTTAAAAACGTATTCAAGGTAATGATATAAACCATGTCCCTTATTTTTCCTGCTTTATTATCCAAATAAGCTAGACTTCTAGTTTATGTTGGATTTCACTGTGACTTAATATCTCTCATATTATTATTATGTTAATATACAAGGAAAATATAATTGGACATTTTCAAAGTCGTGTTTTCGTTCTGTTATAAAGTGACAGTCTGGGTCCCAGTGAGAATTTTTTTCTAATTTTTTTGTGCCTGATCAAACCAGAAGTTGAGGTAACCAAGCTTGCTCTGTTATTATCTAAAAAAATATAAAAAATAAAAAAGATTTCCTTTCTTTAAGTGTAACAATATTTTGCAGTTTCTTGTTAGATCTTTGAAACTTGATATTCAAGAACAATAATCCTAAATTCTATTTGTATCCCTAATATAAGCAGTTCTGTAGTTTTGATATGTCTATTACCAGACATGTGCTTAAAATGTTACATTTTCTAAATTCAGAAGGAAGAAGCAGTACTCTTTTTGACACTGACTTAAGTAAATAAAATGCTTTAAACAAGCATAGGGATCCAAGATCTGTTGAGCCTGAAATGCTTAACATTTTTGACAGCGTCAGCAAATTATCTTTACCCTACTATTGTAATGAGGAAATCACTTAAATAACAGATGAACAGCTAAGTCACATAAACATATATAATAGAACTATGTAATGAAAGTTTATGCTGTTAATTGCTCGAATCTGTCTTAAATGCTCAGAATCATGGCGCAGTAAAGACTGTCATATAAACAGTTTTGTTTTGAGCTTAAAATTATTCCTTTTTGCTTTCATCTGCTATGATAAACAAAGTAATTTTGTAAGCTTTACAGATCAAACATTTACTCCTAATGGTAAACTGCATTTTATATTGGAAGTTTGCAACCTGGTCCAAGGCAGAGAGTTGAGTCCTGGTGGCCCCAGGCCTGTGATTTTCAACGTTTAGTATTATGATGCTGTTTAGATCTGTTCCCATAAGCCAAGATAGCAGATCTTAGGTTGTCTAATAAGGAACATAGTGTGTTTTGAAATGTTCTTCAGTTTACAAGTCTTGAACCAAAATGTTCTTGGCCAAACCTTTAGAATTTACATCTATATGTTGGGTAAGTCAGATCTTGCACAGACAGAGCATCAAAACAAAGCTAGGCTGAAACCAAAAAAAAAACCCCTCCTTCCTTGGTTTTCATATTTTATGAGCTATTTTTTTTATGACCAGGTGTTCTTCCAAGTTAATTGGATGGTGCTAAGATTTGGAGAAAGGAAAGTAAAGCACATTATAGGTTTTTGGTTTTTTTTAAGTTAATTTTGTTGCTGGCTTCTTATTACTCTGAAAAAAGTTCTCAGAACTGACCACCAAGTTTATAAGCTTAAAAACATGGGGCATCTATTTTCTAAATCTGTGAGCCCATTCAGACTCAGCAATAAGGTATGCACATGAGTTTTAGCTGGGTACTTGTGAACCACACATCTCTTAATGCTTATGAGAGCCGTAAGAGAAATAGCAATTTAATCTTTAGAGAAGATTGGTTAACACTTTTTATAAGTAACGTATATATATATTTATGTCAGGCTCAAAGGAATAGCAAAAGTATTGAAAAAGGTTGTCATATTTATTTTCATTTCAACAATAAATAAAGGCCCAGTTAATCAGCATATCAAATACCCAGGTGTGTTTAGAATCAGTTTATGTGGATGAATTTCAGGGCTGTAAGAAAGTGTTTTATTTAAAGGTGCAGCCACTCAATTGTTCAAATGGATGCTTTTGTACTTTTGTGTGACAATTAACATTTAATGAATGACTTTCTAGACTGCCATTGGTGGTAATTACTATATGTAGTTTATTAACTGAAATCCATTGTTGGATGTGCCTGTATTGATTTGTTTTGCAAACAACCCTTCACATGTTCAGCAGTATTTGTACGTTACTTTTTAAAGACCCTATTTCATTTGCTGATGCTGATAGTGCCCCTAAAATTTTTAGCTTACAAGTGCTTCTTCGATGGGAGTGATTTTCATTAAATTAAAAGTTCATCCGCTTTTCAGCTGTAAAATGTTTGCACTTAGATCCTCAGGGAATCCCAAAGAAACTGCACAATATTGTTTTTCAAGTAAATGATTTATAGAAATTTAGATTTACCAGGAGACTTTAGAGATGTTCTGTTACCTTTGGGATAAAAAGCCAAGGTTTGGGAGGGTTCATTGTCTTTTGCCCAAATCATACAATTGGTTACTGGCTATAATGGGACACAAATACAGATGTCCTGACCCGGCTGGTCAGGGACCCCATGCTGCTTTTAATTAAGATTTGAACTCAATCCATTGGTACCAACTGTATGTTTCTTAAGAGGAAGAAAATTTGTATCATCTACCATTTCTGAAAAATGTAATAAAAGTTCAGATTATGGGAGATGGACATCGTAATCCAGCCCACTTGTCATCACGTGCTCTAATTTGGCTAAGGCAGTTGACGAATAACTGTTAAAATGTATTGTGTTATTAAAAATAACATAGTAAGACCCATGATTAAATATCAGAGCTGTAATTTAATCTCGGGGGTTCTGGTGCTGTTCATAAACCATTCGGCTTTTTTCTGTAACAGATGACGTCAAAATACAGCTTGATTGAATTATGACCCTGGGTTACAGGAGCACCTGCCTGTGCCTCTACTTCATGGCATGTCAGCGTTTCCATTACAAACTTTTTTTTTCCCTCTGACATTTTTAAGTTCGAATAGTTAAGCTAGACTGATGGTTGACGTATAAAATTTCAGCCCCCTGGGAAAAGACTATTTTCCCAATAAAATGGAGAAGGTGGTGACAAAGCTCCATTACGGAATACCTTTTAGAATGTTCTTCCTTGCTTTAATCTTCCATTAATTTAAACATTCCCTTTTGCGGTACTTAGCTGAATTGTGAGGCATCCAAATGGAAGGTTTTAAATCTCAAATCTCTCAAGCCAAGACTTAAATACAAGGCATTTGGAGGACTGTTAAACTAGAGAAAGACCTAGCTTCTGTGAAGGATGATGTTGAAATGATAGCTCTGGCCACTCCAGTTTTCCTGTTGTGTAAATGTTGAAGACGAGGATGTGAAAAACATGCAAATTTGCATACCTTGTCAGTAATTACTTTTATATCCACTTAAGATGAGTAAAAATTGATAATGAATGGTTTAGGACGGTCTATTTATTTATCATTATCTGGAGACTGGTAGCAGAGCTTCAGTTCAGCCCCTGGGGTTTGAATATGTAGGCGGTGGAGACAGGACATTGTATCCGTCTAGCGAGTTATTTTTTGTCTACTCCTCATCGTTCTTATCGATGGTTCATCTACTCTATATAGTACATGCTATGCTCATATTCCCCTGTGTTAGCCATTGCAGGACACAGAGCGCTTTGTGGGAGAAAGGTCTGGCCCTGAGTGGGCATATATTCTGATGGGAAAGAACAGAAAAGTACATATGTAATTAATACTGAGTGCCCCACGGACAAGTGTCATTAACGCTGAGGGAGTTTGGGTAAAGCAAAACTTACTTCTTGCTGGGGGAAGTGAATAATGAAGATTTTGTGGACAAATCGATTCTGATTCTTGAAACAGGAGTAGGATTTTGACATGGGGGCTTTGGGACTGAGCATTTTATATCAAGATCACTGTGAGCCAGGCACAGAGGAAAGCTATTAACAAGGGTGGGATAAAGAGGGCGAATTCCTCGTCTGTTGGCAGTGGAGTCAGCTCCGGTCTGGGCACCTCAGTGACTTCCAGGTAGGCATTCCTATCTTGGAAGCTTTTTATTCCCCTTTTCTGATTTTGGAATTTCAACTAGAGATGATAATCCAGTTCCTTCTCCAAATGCATGTTTTTAATGGTAGTGTCAGGCAGAAATCAAGGTTTTTATGTTTCCAGTTCCAAGCTCTTCCTGTTGTATATTCAGCCATGGAAATTTTCTTGAGTCAAAGTGAGAGCTACTTGGGAGAAAATGATTTATTTAACTGAATTTTGGAAATCTAGATTCTGTTGCAATGTTTGCTGTTAAATAGCTGTTTCATATTGACAAAGTGATAGCATCTCAAAGCCTGCGTCTTAAAACTGAAAAAAAAAATACTTTGAAACTCTCCAGTTTCAAAATAAATAAAAAATATTTTCTAATTAAAAAAAACCATCGTTATGGTTTTATTATTATCATCACTGCCATCACCGTCCCTGGTGCCACATCCCTTGGCTCAGAAGCTGACAGGGAAATGTGATAGTTATCACTGCCCTGCAATACATTTGGAAACGCATTTACAAAACATTCTCAAAGATATTGTGATTGGAGCCCAAACCTATCTGACATTTGTAAAAACATGGAGTGGCCAGGTATACCTTTGAATAAAATGTATCATAATTACATCACACATAGGAAAAATACGTAAATACTATCCTCTCCTCAAGTATTGATTAGTTGAGATGAAAATTTCTTTCTCTCGGTGACCTTCAAGTATTTCAGTGTAGCGCGTGTTTCCAAGTTTCCACAAGAAGCCACCAATTCACGTTCTAGTTGACACTGGCTTAGGAAGATTGTATTAATGAATGATTGTGCTTGTTATAGGATATAAACAAGACTTTTATGACAAAGAATATTTTAGACCCGTTTACCCATTAAAAAAAAAGTCAGTTTTGGACCTATGTATTCTCAAAACTTTTTCTTCACTTTCAAAAGTAAGGGATTCATATTGAAAATGTTTTGCAGACCTACCTACAACTTAAAACTCATCTAAAAATAAGTAAATAAATAAACCTAATTACCTCACCCCCAAAATAAATAAAATAAATAAAAACCAAACAAACAAGAAGGATGAATATACAATTTCATACATAACCCAATTTTGCAGTTTTGAAAAAGCCAAACAATATCAGTTTCAGTCCTTGGTCAAATGATCGTTCTTTGTTGTGTGCCTTCTTTTTTTGGAGGGGGGAGGTAATTAGGTTTATTTATTCATTTCTGAATGGCAGTCGGGGGATTGAACCTGACCTCATGCATGCTAAGCATGTGCTCTACCACTGAGCTATATACTCCGTTCCCCAATATAGTATGAGTTTAACCCAACATTTTTCTCTTTCCAAATTCTTTTTTGTTGTTGGTGGTGGTGGGGGAGGTATGAGGTTTATATATTTATTTGATGGAAGTCCTGGGGATTGAACCCAGGACCTCATGAATGCTAAGCATGTGCTCTACCACTGAGCCATACCCACCCCTCTGCCCTGCCCTGTTCCTCTCTGAACTTCATTGTCTACTCACTGGTGTCCCAAACCATTTGAATTACTTTTCTGTTCTCTTGTGGGCACTGTGTTTCTTCACTTAGTTTCTTTTAGCCGCATGGTTAATTTTCTTTTGACATCTAATTTTCCTTGATTTTGTTAACCCCTTATTTTTCTGCAGTTTATCTTTTCAGCCCACATAGAACAATTCCTCTTTTACATGGTGTACATTTGCAGTGTACATTCCCTGGTTCTGAAGGAATTCTACACTTTAGTCCCTAGTCATTTTGGTAGCATTGGATAAGGTGAGAAATATTCCATAATTACTTTCAGCAATTAATTTTGCTTAAAAAAATTCCATTACTGTTGAAGGCTTGGTTGTTTAAAGAATGTTGAAAGCTTCAGAGAAGTGAAAGGGATGAATGCACATAATGGTTTTTTTTTTTAGTGTGAATATATTTCACTGGGAAAATAATAGAATTATTAAGAATTACTAATTTTCATTTACTCACTTGTTCATTCATTCATTCATTTAGTAAATGTTTCTCTGAGAGCCAAGATCCAAGTTGCAGTGCTAGACACTATGGTGATAAGAAAGAAGAAAAAATCTTGATGCCATCATGACAATTGAATCATGATACTGCTGTCCTTGGGTAAAAGTGCTACAATGATTTTTTAAGAGAGTGCTTTTAAAATAGGTGATGTCACAGTGTGGAAGTAGATGTCTTCAAAAGATACTTTCAAATATACCTAAGAATAGACTTGACATTTTTCAATGAAACAGAAATCCTGTGTACCTGTGTACTTTTATATAAGTCTAAAGGAGGGAGAATGGACTTGAATGATTATGGAATTTGGACCTTGAAGAGTATTGTTATGAACGTGCTCTTTAAGTGAGGCCCAAAGATTTTTTGGGAGGCAGTGACAGTGATGTCCTGTATGTTTTTTTTTTTTTTCCTGGGCAGAAATTAAAATGTCATATTTGTAGGTAGTGCTCATTTATTTCAAGGACACTAAATATACAAGCTTATTTATTTATTTTTATTCCCACACTTGAATATTTTTAAGATTTATTTCAGATGTACATGCAGGAAGTTTTTCATTGACTTTTAACACTAAATATTTACTAAGGGTCTGCCATGTGGCAGGTACTGTGCGGGGTGGCAGAAATAAAATGATCAGCAGGACAGATACAGTTCTGTGTTGACTAAACGTGGGAGACAGACATGTGCTAAATAACCAACCAAAGAAATGAACGTCAGCTTCTGCCTTTGAGACGTATGAGGCATTAGATGAGTTTGCAATAGGGTATCTGACCACGCCGAGCAGTCAGGAGATGCCTCCCTGAAGCTGGCCCACCTGGACTGAGGTCGGAGGCCGAGGGGGAAGAAGATGGGGGAAGTGGGCTGGGGACCAGCAGGGCGTGGCCGCTGGGGTGGGGCTAGAGCAGGGTTGGAACTGAGGCTGGGGGTGGGTGTCAGAGCCACATCACGCTAGGCTGCGAGATAGGAAGTCTTTGCAGTTTCCTCCCATCGGGTTTGTGCGTGGGGACCCTCGGGCTGCAGCCTGGAACACACACACAGCAAGGGTAGTTGGTGTGGGTGGCCCGCACCAGTTGTCAGGCTTTTGCAGAAATCCAGGTGAGAGATGGTGTTGCTGGGCCTCCAGGGTGGGTGGTGAGGATGGAAACTTGGCTGTAGACCTTACTTGAAAACTGTAACTTTAGCCCAGTGGGGAACATTCACAGTGGGCATCTACCTGTGTGTGTGTGTGTGTGTGTGAAACTTTCTTAAATTTTAATACTTGAAAATCTACTATACTTCGTACCTTCTAACAGTCGCTGCGAGACCTAGTTCATCTACCATGTGCTGTTGACTGCCTTTTTAGCAACCAGGCATCACAGAAGTGTGTTTTATTTTCTGGGGAGGGTGGTAGATTGATACTGCAATTCTGTCCTGAGAGGGTGGGGAGGTGGGAGTGGGAAAGAGAGACAGAAGAGAGTCTTCTTTTTTATTTAATGATCTTCAGTGATTCTGCCCTGTTTAGGCTTCCTCTAGCTTATGTTCTAATGACTAGTAAACAGTCTGATGGTTCAGTTAAACCTGTTGAATTGAGACCATTGCACACCTGTAGTCAGGTATCAGCGCCTCCCGCCCCCACCCCAGATGCTGCCAATCATCTTTGTTTGGTGAACTTTAGGAGGGTGGTGTGATTATGAGATATTTGGTCTGAGATGGAAACACTGTTTACTTGGCTGTGTTTTGTCTGAGGTGCCCATGGGGGAAAATGCTCTGTTAGGTTTTGACTAGCAACAAAACGAAACTTTCTGTTTTGACACATCCCAGCGAACAGCCCTCCGCCCTGTTTCACTTTTCACTCTGACCATCCGCCTCCTTCTCTGCCCCTCTGCCTCCATTTTCTCACCAGTCCGATCATTTACTCACTTCTCAGCCCGATACATTTGTTAGTCCATTTTAGTTAGGAAAAATATCACCATTCTTGCAGTGTATTTGCTACTCAAGTTGAAGAAATGGTAATTTTTTGCCCTCCTCTCTCTTTTTTTCCATCTCGGCTGGGGGATGCTGTGGGTGTGGGCTGGGTCCTGATATCCATGCCCATTAGGAGTTCTTGGCTCTGTGACCCAAGAGCTCTGTGGGTGCGTCATCAGAAGGGTGCTGAAAGGAGGGAGGCCCAGAACCTTCTGCACTGAGTGGAAAACTCCTGAAAACTTGTGCCTTGTGCTGGTGAGTTAGTTAGTGGAGTAATGCTGACGTAAACGGACAGCCTTCACGTGTTGTTCCTGCCTCCTGGAGAATTCCTTCAGCATCTAGGCATGCATTCGTAACTCCCAGTTTAAAAAAAAAAATAAAAGGAAATACAATTACTTTCCTTTGGGGGGAGGGGAGGACATGCAGAGTGCTTCCACAGTTACCTCCAGTGCTTAATATTTTTGGAAAGGGAAAAATAATGGTAGAATGTCACGGTGGACAACTCTATGCTCGAAATACTTCATAATTAGAAACAAAACAAAAGCATAACAAACCAAACAAAAATTCCCGCCCATTCACACTCCCCACGGCACCAGTCCTCTGTCTTGCCCTCTTTCACAGGAAGAGTTTTGTTGATGGTTGTCTACACTGGCCGCTTCCTTCCATGTACTTTTTATAAGTCTAATCCCAACCAAATATTCCAAAACATATTTTATCTTGTGATGCTTGACCTCTACAAAATAATACATGTAGCGTATGTGAATTATGAAGCTAAGTGATGGAGCAAGACCTGGAAGACCCATCACTCACTGTCAGAACTAAAGCAACATCGGAACCTTGTGGGCTCCTTCCTTGTCCACATTCCCCCGTCTTCCCTGCTACAGGTAGATACTTCCTTTTGCCAAAGTAGTTTCAAGACATATATATATGTATTCCTAAACAATGTATAGTTTGGCTTTACTTGATGGGGGATTATAAACATGGTATTGTTCTTAACACTATCTTCTATACTTGTGTTACGTGTTTAAGATTTGTCCATGTTATTATATGTGGCATTAGTTCATTTTCACTGCTGGTGAATATGCCTCAGTTTATTTATGCATTTTCTATTTGATGAACCTTTGGATTGACTCCCATTTTTCGAGACTGCACACTTTCCTAAACACCGCTCAGTGCACTCTTGATCATCTCTTTTGCTGTCTGTAGGGTAGATCTCTCTGAGTCAAATTGCTTGGTTGGAGAGTTATGCGAATATTCAAAATGAAAAGATAGTGCCAAATTGTTTTCCAAAGTTTGTTACCAATTTGCACTACCACCCACAGCAGAAAAGATTACTGTTGATGCATAATGGCCATCTTCGGTGTTCTCAAATTTCTTAATTTGTATCAGTCTAGTGGGTGTAAGATAAAAATGTGTCTCACTGTGGTCTTAACTTGCATTTCCCTGATAATCAGTGAGGCTAAACATCTTTATAGGTATTTATTTATCTTTCTTGTTTGTTCAGTGGAATCTCCTCTCCTCAGTTTTCTGTTGTCTTTGGATTTTTTCTTATTGATTTGTAGGTGTTCTTGATACATTTGTGGATAAAAATTTCCTCAGTCATCCATGTTACAAATACTTTTCCTTGTTCTATGACCTGTCTTTTTACCCTCCTGGTGGTATCTTTTGATGAACAGAAGGCCTTACATTTAATGTAGTCATTTTTTCCTCCTTTACCCCTTTCATGTTTTGTGTCATGGCTGGAAAAATCCATCTCTACCTCGAAGTCATAAAGTTACTACTCTTACATGTTTCTTCTGAAAAGGATTTCATAGCTTTGACATCCACATGTAAGGGTTTAATACAGGTGGGACTGGTTTTGTGGAGTGAGAAGTAGGGGTTCAACCCCACATTTGCAGGAATATCTTGATATACATTTGCTCTAGAATCATTTATGGAAAAGGCCTTCCTTTCTGTAGGCATCCACAGTTAGGCATCCACAGTGCTATTTCTGCAATACTGTAAGTTTCTATATTTGTAAGGGTCTTTATTTCTGAATTCTTTTTTCTAATCTGTGAGTGTGTCTACCCTTGCTGCAGCACCATATTATAGGAAGTTTTATAGCACATTTTGGTATCTGGTAAGTAAGCCCCTTCCTCTTCGTTCTCCTGTACCATGTGTACACATTTTTTTTTTAGCTATTCGGGGGCCTGTGTTCTTCTGGAGGAATTTTAAAATAAGTTTGCCAAGGTCTTTCATAAGCCTTTTAGGGATTTTATTGAAGTTGCATGGAATCTAATGATCAACTTGGGGAAAATGAATATATTTTAATAATGATTATCTCCACTCATGTATCTCTCCAGTTCTTTAGGTCTTCTTTGATATCGCAAAATAAAGTTTTATATATTTTTTTCCATGAGATTGTGCGTATCTTTAGATGATTTATTCTTAGGTACATTTTTGTTACTATTGATAATGGTATTTTAAATTAAATATTCACATTGTTTGTTCCTGATCCGTATAAATGCAGTTGATTTTTGTATATTGATTTTATATTCAGCCATGTTGCTAAATTTTCTTATCAATTCTAAAATTGTCTTCTTTAGGCTTTTCTTACTGGTTGTCATATCATGTGTGAATAATGACAGTTCTACCGGTATACTTTTAAACCACGAAGCTTGGATTTTTTTTTTTCCTTGTGTTTGCTATCTAGGACCTCACGTACTTTCTTGAATAGAAACAGCGATAATGGGTATCATTGTCTTTTCCCGTTATTCTTTTTTTTTTAATTAAAAATTAAAAAAAAATTTTGGGGGGAGAGAGGTAATTAGGTTTTTGTTTATTTATTTATTTTAGTGGAGGTGCTGGGGATTGAACCCAGGACTCCGTGTATGCTCAGCACACCCTTTCCCCCTGGTGTTCACTGTTGACATTATGATGGTAGATATTTCATTTAGAAGTTTTCTTCTTATATATATTTTGCTAAAAGTTTTATTGTGAGTGGTATTGAGTCTTTTCAAATTTTTTCTACGTATATTTAAATTACGATTTTTTAAGATTTTCTTTAATCTGTTAAGTTGTGAGTGCCGCTTACACTTTTCCCTTTGGTAAACTTCCCTTGGGTTTAGGGGATTGATTAATGTGATTGATGTGTTTTTATTACTCTTTGAAAAGTAATATCCTGGATTCAGTTTTCTAATATTTTCTTTAGCATTTTGCATCTATATTTATAACTAAGATTGATGTATAATATTTTTTTCTCTTACTGTCTTTATCTGGTTTTGACTTCAAGGTTACACTGACCTGTAAAATGAGCAAAAGATTATTTCCACGGTGTCATCTCTGGAAGAGTGTGTATAAGTCTCAAATAATCTGTTCCTTAAAATTAGGGGAATCTTCTCTGTGTAACTATTTGAGCCTGGTATGAGATGATTTTAAACCACTGATACAATTTTTAAATGAAGTATTGAGAATGAGAATTTTGCTTTCTTTTTTAGATAGTTTTAAAAGTCTGTATATGAATAAAGCTATATATATAATGTATATAATATTTTCCCATTTCGTGTGCATTTTAAAATTAATTGCTGTAAGATTGTTCACGGTATTCGCTCACCAGCTTTCTAATCTCTGCTTATTCTATAATTGTCTCATTTTTCATTTCTGATTTTATTTGTGTTTTCCTTGATCAAGATCACGAGAAGTTTTTCTCATGTATTAGTTTTTACGAAAAGAATCAACTTCTGGCCTTGTGGATCATTTTTTGTGTTTTTTCCCCCTACTTCATTAATTTCTAATCTTTGTTATTGCCAGCTTTCTATTTGTTTTGAGGTTATTCTGATTTTTTTCTGACTTACTAAGTTGGACACTTAGCTCGTTTGTTTTTTTAATGGAAGAACTTTAGGCTATGAAATGCCCTGTAAGTTTTGCTGTGACTGTGCTTCACTCGTTTTACTATGTCGCATGTTTATGATGTCTTATTTCTAAGTATTTAAAATTTTTCAAAATGATTTTCTTCTTTGGCCCTTGCAGTATATATGGATGCCTTGGAAATTCTACCAAGTGGATGTGTTATTTATCTTTTTATTATTGACTTCTAATGTAATTTAATTGTTCTCAGAGAACTGTTCTGTGTGACCACAGTTCTTTGGTTCTTATGAGACTTGCTTTATTGTCAGTTTTAATTAATCAGTTTTCCTCAGTGCTCCATTGTGTGCTCGGCAAGACTGTGTATTCTCTTATTATTGAGTGGAAGGATTTCTGTGTCCAGAAATTTAAGCTCACTAATTGTGCCTTAAAATCATGTACACCTTAACCAATGTTTTTTGTCCACCTGACATTTTGTCACTGAGAGAAGTGGATTGAAATAGTCCTCTATCATGATCACTTTGCACATTTCTCCCTGTGTTTTTGTTTTGACTTTATATGTGCTGAAATCGTCGAATTACATGCGTTCAAGTTTAGAATGACTGGGGGATCCTAGTTAATTAACCTCTTTATTCCCTTTGTATGTGGTCATCCTCTCTCTGCGGTTGTATCTTAGAGTCTGTTTCGCTTGTGAGTATAGTTATCCCACTTGCGGTTTGACTGATATTTGTCTCATGTATTTATTTTTTGAGCTTTTATTTTCAACCTATGTTGATGTGTTATGACAGCTACAGCTGGATTTTAATTTAAGTCCAGTCAGATATCAAATTATTTCAGTCCATTTACACTTTTTTGTACTTTGCTTTGGGCCACGTACACGGACTAGACTATGAATGTGCCTCTTGGAATTGTGCAGTGTGGTACCTCTGTCATTGCTGTCATCTGAATTCTTAATTTCCGTTTGCATCGCCTCTTACACACTCCTTTTTTCTCTCATTCCTTTAAAGAAATTAGTTAAGGTTTTGTTTGGTTTCTGTTTCATTTTACTCTCCCATTGTTTGGAATTTATTTCCGTTCTTTCAGTCATTACCGTTTAGATTTAACTATGTATAGTTATCTGACAAAGTCAAAAGCTTGTCTGTAGTCTTAATCCTTTGAAACAATTTCGGCACCACATACATCCTTGTTCTTGAAAGATAATTTTGCAGGGCGTGAAATTCCAGGTAGATATTGATTCTTTTTTCTTCATGACTCAGATGGTTTTATTCTATTGTGTGCTGAATTCCACTGTGGCTTATGAGAAGTTGGCTGTCCGTCTAATTGTCGTCCCCTCCTAGGCGTGTCTTTTGTCATGACTTTCCTTTCTCATTTTGGTATTAGCAATAGTATTTTCTGACTTAGCAACTTTTGAGAAAATGTTGATTTATTTTTATTGGAAATTCTATGCATCTGGCTTGTCTATACCACATTCTCCATGTGTGTTGTTATTGTTGTTTTTCAGTCTGACTCTCTTTTGCTGGCTGTCCTTTGGCCTGAACTATAGAGTGAGTCCCTCAAGGATCTTACCTGGGCCTTCTTTTTATTCTGCTGAGAGGCGGTGGGGTACAGTGTCTCAGTCTGGAATCAGATTGGGTTGGTTGTCATCCATTTACTAGCAATATGATCTTGTTTTCTTATTTAAATGGGTAGAAACAGGGTTGTTGGGAGACTTTAGTAAGATAATACTTGCCATGCACTTGACCCGTGTCCAGCATATAGTAGGCAGTCAGTATATGTCTACTTTTATTCTCACGTATATGTTCTTCTTAAGTCATCTTGTCTGGTGCTAAGGTGTCAGCTCTCTTGCATATCACGCCAGTATCATTTGTACCTTTCATGTCAGTTTGTAGAGTCACCTGTTCATTGTGTTTGATTTCCTCCTCTGCCCTTACCATGTACCTCTCCTACGATTCTGCATCTTAGGAGTGGCACTACCATGTGCCTAGTTGAATAAACCAAGATCTGGACACTGGCTCTTTCCTTGCTGTTACTTTCTCCCCATCTAATCATCATGGAGTTTTGGTTTCTACCCCCACTTTTACCAGTTGAAATGAAGGCACCATCATTCCTTATCTGGTCTCGCCTAGTGGTTTCCTAACTCCTCTGTTTGCCCACTTCTTCCTTGTTGACTGTATACTCCAGAGCATCCAGAGTGAGTTTTTAGGAAAAGTCAAACATAGCATTTAATCTCCCAACTTCATTGTTTTTCACTGTTATAAACTCTTTCAGGGTTATAGAGTAACTTCTGTACTCTTTAACATGTCCCAGAGGTACTGGTCCAACCTCACCTGGACCCTGTCTCCTATTGCTGTCTGTACTCAAGCTATGTTGTTCTTCTTTAGGTCTTGGAGTTTGCCAAACTCTTCCTTGATTCAGGGCCTTTGCACGTGCTCTGGAACACCTTTCCCATCACTCTTTGCCTGGCTGATTCCACGCAGATTTCATCTGAAATGCCGTTTTCTCAGAGAGGCTTTTTTGATCTGCTAATCTAAATGAAAACTTCTTTTGATTCAGTAAATACCAGATTTGTTTAATAAATGTTTCAGGAAACATATATGTATATTTTAATTTGAACCCACTGATTTAGAGGAATGGTACTTCTGTGAGATTATGCTCATTTTAATTTTAGTAATAGTGTTGTCACTGGAAACAGCTAAACTTTCCTTTTGTCTGCATTTATCGGGTTTTCAGAGTCACATACATTTCTCACGATCATACTACTTTTTCTTTTTTTTTGCATTTTCACATATATTTTGCATGTAGATTTTATTACCAGATAAAATAGCAGCCCAGATCAGGGATGGGAGAACTCTCACTCACTGAGTACCATACGCCAGGCACTCTTATGTCATTATCTCACGTAAAGCCATGAAATCTGGTCATCCCCAAATCGCTGAAAAAGCAACTGTGACTCAGGACCCCCTGAGTTGTCCAAGGCTGCAGAAGCAATGAGAGACAATGCTGTGGCTTAGTCGAGGTGTTGGAATTCCAAGAGGAGAGCTCACTCTGTATCTTCTGCCTTATTACTTCCCTGGGCAAACTCTTAACTAATTGCTGTCATGAGTAGGGGTCATGGAGTTCTTACACATGTATCACCTCATATAACACGTACAGCACGTTCAGGAGGGGGCTTGATGTTTTTGACATTTCATTATGGATCAAGCTTTCTATTCACTAACTCTTTTATTCCCCAGAATCTCTCTTTGAAGTCTTTGAGGTAACAGATGATACAAATTAAACAAAGAGCAATAAGTGAGTTCTCTGAGAAGTGACATAATGGAATATTGAATTGTTGACAAGTATGTTTTTATTAGCTGGAGAAGGAGAAAACATACAAACTTTGAGTTTCAGTAGTTGTGTCTGCCTGTCTTCTGTCTGGTTGGCTGGCTATTTATTGATATGTATTTATTTTTGAATATGCTTTAGAAAATGCACAACTAGGCCTGGATTTTATAGATATTATTCTTAGGAGAAGCCTAAGGTTTTTTTTTTTTTTTTAAAGTTAATTCTTTGTGAAGAAAAGTATTAACTAGGTAAATGTTCAGTTAGTGGCTACGGCAAAAATCAAGCAGGTGGATCTGGAGTTTGGCAAGCACTATTGGGTCAGTTGGATTCTTTGGGCCAAGGAGAGTGTCCTTGGCGAGAGCAAAGAGGGGATGTGGGGGACGCTGTACAAGCACTAAATTCTCTGTCCAGGGCTTCCCTGCTGCTGTGTGTGGCTCTAGCCTCCTTTGCTAAATATTCTGGGTTTTGGCAGGGCATTTTGGTTCAAATATATATTTTGATGTTCTGATTTTTTTAAAGCTAAAATTGAAAAACAAAAAGCTCATACTAATACTCAGTCCCTTATGTTACGGATTTTACCATTTTACCTCTTACATGCATAGCATCTAAAAAAGCAATTTTCCTTAAAAGAAGAAATCATCCTTTAGACCTTGAGAATAAACAAATGTTTCTGAAACTAGAATGACATTAGCCTAGAGCAGAGGTACACAAATTTGTCCTGTAAGGAGCCAGCTAAAAAGTATCAGCTTTGTATGCCAGGTATCCCCTGCACCCTCTGCTGCAGGCGCTGAATTCTGCTGTCTTAGCATGAAAGGAGCTGCAGATAACAGACCAAAGAGCATGACTGCATTCCAATAAAACTTTATTTGCAAAAACAGGCAGCAACTGGATACTGACAGGGTCTCAGTCTAGAGACAGGTACTTCAGAACTTTGTGTCAGAAAGGATGGGCTTCTACTCCCACCTTCTCCATTTTTTTCCCCCTGTGATCCTGGACAGCTCACTTTCAGTCTCAAAGAGTGAGTTTGATCACTTGAAAAATGAGACAGTGATACATCATCTTGTCTGGGTGATGTATGTTTTCTGTACATTTCTATGTATTGCATATGCATAATGATACATCATAGTGGGCTTGTATTACTTTTATAAACAGAACAAACTAAAACCTCAAACACAAGCTGAAAGAAGGAAGTTGTCCCCATAAAAGCCATTATTTGAAAGAATTTTGTGAGAGTAGATTAGGTTCTTTGAAAATAGGATGCATGTAAATAGATCAAGAAATAAGTATTAGGTTTGAACATGATTATGGGTGAAGATCATTTCTTGTGAATTTTGTGTCCCACAGTACCTTCTGTCTTTTTTTTTTTTGCAGTATTTTGTTTATACTTTGATTTATCGATTCATTCAGCAAATTTATTGACCCCTTACTGTATGTGAAGGACTGTATTGAATGCTTGAGATGGTAAAAATGGTGATAGATCACATAGTTCTTGATCTCAAGGAGCTCACACTGACGGAGATGAGCATCTACGTCAAATGTTATCCTATTGTATGAGCAACTCTCCTTTGGAAGCGTGTATGTATAGGGACCACTAGGAGATCAGAATCGTCGGGGTAGATGTAAATGCCGGAGAACGTTCATCAAGACTGCCGTGTCATCTGGGCCCGGAAGGATGAGTGGGGAGTCTCTAGAGAGAAGGTCTATGTGTTTGTGAACTTTGCAAATCACAGGTAGTTCTTGGAAACTAGAAATGGAGAAATGAAAGCAAGTGGAGAATGCAATGCTTAAATTTTGGCTGGAGCCTGGGAGTGAAGGTGAGGGGATTTGAACACTCTTGGAGCTAGGAAATGCTTTGGGAATCTGACGAAAGATGAGATGCTTCTCCATAGGAAAATTATGTAGCAGGAAGAGTCAATATTTTGCATACAGTTTTGGGAATAAGGATCTAGAGTTCACTTTTAGAACATTATGAACATTGCCATGTACTTCCCTTCTGGAAAAAGGTAACAGTTACATTAGTAGCCAGATGCTTCATAACCCTGCTTGATGCTGGCAGCAAATGCTCTTTTTTTTGTTGTTGTTGAAGTAAAGTCAATTACCAGGTGTCAATCTATGGTGTACAGCAGTGTCTCAGTCATGCATATAAATACATATATTCATTTTCATATTTTTTTCCATTAAAGGTTATTACAAGATATTAAACATAGTTCCCTGTGCTATACAAAAGAAACTTTTTAAAAAAATCTATTTTTATATATAGTGCCTATCATTTGTAAATCTCAAATGTTCTTGATAACCTTAAATAAAGTTTCTTACTTCGTTTCCTGATGAGTCCGGGAGTATGAGATTGTGCTGAAACTTCTGAGCTTATTATTTCCTTGAAGAGATGGTTAGGGAAAATCAGACAACACTTCTTGTTTTTTTCATTAAAATATTTTTTTATTGAAGTATAGTCAATTTACAATGTGTTAATTTCTGGTGTACAGCATAATGATTCAGTTATACAGGTATATTTTCCTTTTCATCTTCTTTTTCATTATAGACTATTACAAGGTATTGAATATAGTTCTTGTTGCTATATGGTGGGACCTTGCTGTTCATCCATTTTTCTTATTGTTGAATATCCACACACCTCAGGCACATACCTAAATGCTGAAGAGACTTTGTCACTTTCTGTAGAATTTTCTCATCTGTAAAATGGTGCTTCTCCTGGGACCTACCTCATGGAGTTGTGAGAGTTGAATGAACTCGTCCAAGTGCAGCTCTGAGCCCTGGGTTTACGCACAGTAAGAGCTCAGTAAATGTTAACAATTGGTACTGTTACCAGAGTTGTGAAAAATCCGCAATTTCATTTATGTACCTTCCTGTACAGAGTGCTCACCAACACGTGAGTTCCTTTGTGGAATTTCCAAACCGTCTTGCATTATTAGCTGCTTTAACATCGATGAGGACCCAGGTGTTTCTGGATCTGCAGGGGTCATTTCTTTGAGCTAAAATGGCCTGAACTGACATCCCCTTCCCAGCACTGGCTGAGCTCTTTCCGTGATGGGTTGCATTGCATATTTTCTGTATGAAACGGCAGCAATGGTGGAGATAAGTTAACTAATGAATATTATTATGTGCCTTTTTTTTTTCTTTTTTACAGCTCCTAATATTCAGTGGGGAAATTTTCCTTGTTAAGAGACACTGACAAGGCCAGTTGGCCTAAAATTAGATCCAGCAGCTGTGTTTTGAATCGAGGCCCCACGTGTGCACTGTGCGCTCTCTTTCCGCTGCTCTTGTCTGCTGCTTTATCTTGCTTCAGGGAGCAGCCTTTTTGGGTGAATTTTCACATCCATGTTTTTTCCTGGTACAACCAGAAAGGTGCTTCCACGTAATCAGGCGCCATGTTTATTTACACGTACAGAATGGCAGAACCCAGAACAGCAACAGGTTTGTTTATTTTTATTTATTTTGCTTTTTTCCCAAACCATCCTCCAGCATAACTTTAACTCAGGCTATGTATGGAAATTCTAGCCTTCACCCCTACTCTTACCCCTAGATTCTTCAATTATCAATATAAAAGAGAGTATGTATCAAAAATAAAACTTTGGAGCCAAAATCAAGGCACTAGGTCATTCTTATATTTAATTGCTACCCACATTGCTTTTTTTTTTATAAGATGAAAGAATCCCACGATTATGTTGGATATTTTTGACATTTAGAAATAATTTTGGTTTTGTTTTATTAGTTAACGTTCAGGAGCCCATGTTAACCAGTGTTAATTTCATAGGTCCTAGTCCCTTTGTATTTCTTTGCCCTACTGTTTGGTTAATGAACATTTAAAAATATATATATTCATATACACAACATTATCATGATTCGGTTTAAGTATCTGTGATTGTAAGTGCACTTCATTTCACCTAATTAGCTATTTAGTCATTTACACATTAGCAACGTAGTACATATTCCACTTTTACAGGAACTTATTTTAATTATACCCACAGTTCTGTTCTGCTCCATTATGTCCATAGATCAAGCTGAATAATAGCCGTCTTAAAAGCCATATGCTAAAAGTGATTATAGGTCATTAAGGCCAAATTAAGGTACCATTTCTGATGGCCACAAGCGGAAGTCTGACTAACAATTACTTTTTTCTTTTGCTTTGGGAAACTCAAGTCTGTTTGGCTTTGATGTCGCCAGACTTATCATTGAATGCCTGGTGTTTGGCATGTGTTGGGTAGTGGCTTTGATGATGCTAATTTTTTTAAAGGGGGAAATACATAGACCATACTTTTTATTTATCCAGAAATCTCTATCCAACAGATTTGCTGCCATCTCTCTTAAGAAATTATGTTGCTTCTTGCCTCCTCTCCTCCTTTCTGCCATTAAGAGTCAGCTGTGCAGCCAGTCCTCATAATCTGGGAAGAGGAATATATTAGAGTATGTTTAAGTTACTTTTTTGAACAATAAGAATAAAGCCTGGTAATGCCACTGAAGAGTGACCTAAAGCATTCTGTCACATCCTTCCAAAGAGAAATGCCCTGGCTTTGTCTCTTTTGATGGAAACTTTGCTTAAAAACAGTAACAATAACCATCTGGTTTTCAGTGCGTCCGTGTTTAATTCTCATTTTGGTTGGCCTAAAGTCATTTATTAAGAAAAAAGACATCCTTCATTTCAGGCCTACCCATATAAATTTTTGTTCCCTAAGAAAAGGTGACTCTAGTGTTAATTTTCTCTTCGAGAAATACTTTGGTGTGTTCTATGGGAATAAATAATTCTGGATTATTTTGTTGATTATATAGACATAGACCTATAGAGATCTATTTTTAATTACCATTACTTGATTATCTTCCAGTTTTATAATCTATGATTGAAATGAGTAAGATTTAAATGGGAAAATTCACTCAAAGTATTCCAATTTAGACTTCATAGCAAGTCAGCTTTTTGTTGTTATTAATGAAGACTTTCCTATGTATGCAAGTTTGGAAGATATCGGAAAGTTACACAAATATGACTGTGGCTAATATAGAACTTCTTCATTTTCATTGGAAAATTACGTTTCTACCAGCTCATACACTTTTAAAAATATCACCACTGAAAGTGATAGTTCAGTCTGGAAATATCAGTGTAGAAATTGGCAGGTTACCTTTTGTATAAGAAGGGGGAAAAACAGGAATAAACATTTATATTTTTCTGTACCTGCATTTAAAAAAAACACAAGAAACAAAGGAGTTACCTGAGGACGATTTGGGAGGGAGTAAACAGTATGGTGGGGATGAAAGTTAGCTTTTTGTATTGCTTTGATTCTTGGTCCATATAAATGTATTTTCTCTAATTTTGTTTAGGTTGTTTTTGAAACACTAAACAAAAAAATTTGGTGACAGTTACAAACACTTTCAGTATTATTTTGGATTGTGGGTTCAGAATTCTAATCATAAAATACAAGAGATAAATAAATGCAATTAAGAGCGCAGTCATCATTGTATACTATTAGGTTTGCTCATTGTCTCACATTAGTTTTGGGGTGACTTAAACATACTGATACTCTAAAAACATAGCTTTGGATAATGTGGCAGTATTAAAAAATCAGGCTCGTGACAGATTTTAAGGAGGAAAAACTGTTGGACTTATGCAGGAATTTGTTGCTTTGAAGACTGGTCCCCAAACATGGTGGGGCAAGGAGAGGTGGAAGAAAGAGACAGGTCCCTCCAGATTGGTAGGTGGCAGGTGTAAGAAGCAAGGGAACTTGCATACCAGGCTTGTCTTGAGTGGCTGTAAGATGAGTCGTTTTCTACACCTTCCACCCAGGGTCTTCAAAGCTCATATAGAGCCCTTGACGGGGTTCAGTCCCCACAACACCTTGCTCTCTCAAGGCTGTTGTCCTTGAAATAGCCCTGGCTGTGGGAACACCGTGCACATCTCCATTCCAAGGAAAAGGAGTGGGTGAGGAGCGTCTGATTGCCTGGGTCCACCTCATGGGTCAACTGGTGGTGACACCCTCTCTGTGACCTCCACTGACAATTGTACATTTGCGTAACATATGGTTTGGTTGATCCAGTGGTCTTAGGACATAGAACATGCATTATTAGTAGTTGGGTGTGACAGAGACAGGTGCTCTTGCATAATGACAAGCTTGTTCCTGGATTCAGGGACTACAGGAACTTCCGTTAAGTTGAGAATGGGAGCAGTAAGTGGACAAGCTAAATTTTAAGTGATTTTTAAAGTACTTTACTTATACTAGAATCATTTTAACCTGTCAAAATGTGACAAAGAGATCCACAAAATTCTCTAAGTTTTCCAGATTTGTAGGTGCTAAGATACTTGAATTAGCAGTAATGAAATGATTTAGTAGTTTTATTTTAATGAGTGATGTGATTGATTTTAACCTCTATTTAAGAAAAGAAAGCTAATATGAATGTGTGCATTTATTTTACTATGGAAGAAGTCCACCTTGAAATTCTCAATACAGTAGCCCTCAAAACAATCAAATGCTCAGTTGGAGAATTTGCATTTGCTTGTTGATAGCTGAAGACCTACATGCTTGTTAATTTAATTTCTGATTTATTCACATTTATTAATATAATGTTGAGAAATTATGCTACATTCTTTTTACAGTTGTGTTTTTGCTGATTGATCTAGTCTCTGAAAATATAACAAGACACTAGAGTCATTAATCATAGTTCTGAAACATTATTATTCTTGAATGGGGATGTGAAATACAGGGCAAATTGTGGGGGAAAAATGCTGCTCTGGAAAACCACTCAGTCCTTTTAAAGTCAAAGAGATTAAACAATTCGGAATTTGAAAAAAAATCACACTGAAAGATAAAGGTATATAAGCTCACTTAACTATTAATGATACAAATTAATCTGCAAAGAATTAAAAGCAGCTTTGTTAATGGTAGAAGACACATGCAGTTAATAAGGCCATTACTTCTCATTTGGGGTTAGGTTGGCCTCTCATTTATTAATATCTGTTTAAACTACAAATAGAAAGAACTCCATTTTTACCAGACTTCTTGTCACAAGACCCAGTCTCTAAAGAGAAATATCATTGATGGAAAACCAGGAAGACTAAATAGATGTATTTGGTCTCACAGGCAGTCCATTAATTTGCTCAAATTAAATATTATCTTTAAATATTGAAAGGTTAAATGTACACTGATAATGGATTTAGACAGCTATTAAGCTATAATTGCTTTCTAATGTAGTTACTAGAAGACATTTGATATAACGTATCGAGAAGGAAGAATTAGGGACTTTTTCTCTACCTCAGTTTTTAACTGAGAGTTTTATAGCTTTCATTCTGGCAGTTGCAGGAATTGGATAACAACAATTTCCTTTCTTTCTTTCTTTTTTTTTTTTTTTAAGAAGAACACATACGATGTCCAGAAAGTATTCAGTGGGCAGGTTGTTGAGGAAGTGCATTTTGTTCAGTGTACTTAATGATCATACTTCTTGCAAATCTTCAACATCGATACTGTGAAATCGACTCTCCACTCCCGATGTTTTTCTGTTAAAGTCAAATTTCTGAAAATGTTACCAGTTGGTGATTTCTCGCCAGCTAAGTTGAATGACGGTGTTTTGTTCCCTGGATATGTGGATACACTAGTGACCAAATTAATTTGAAAATTTCTCAGTCTGCTGGAGAGTTCCTTCCAGCTCAGGTAGTCAAACTGATGGCTTTCGCTGGCTGGATAGGCAGCTCTCTTTTTGGCATTCCCATTGTTTGATTTGTCAGATGATGTTTTCACGTTTTTACATGTTGTGTTTTGTAAGTTGAGTTTCCAGCTTTAACAAGTTATTGTTACCCCAAGAACACATGCTGATTGATTTCTTTCATCAAGAAATCAAGAAATTTCTTTAAACAAGAAAATTTGGGGGAAAGAAATGAAAAGGAGAGCTAGCTCTTCAGAACATCTTTTTCCTTGTGAATGATACAAACGTGATTGAAGTGTGAGTACGCATCAGGAAAAAATTACCTGCAGTTAAGATATCAAGCTGAAGAATTTTTGAATTGAATCAAGAAAGGGAAAGAAACACCCTGCTGTTGATCCCTGTCACTCATCACATTTTTTATTAATAGGCAGCCTCTGCTATTTGTAGGCTAATCTCAACGGTTTTATAACATTTTGGTTCAGTCACCTTTTTTTTCCCTGGAATTTACTTTGGTTTCACAAACCATTATTGAGGAGTAAATGTGTGTGAAGTTCTGTTCTGTGGCCTGGGAAAGATGTTTGGCTTCTAGGTGGTGTTGGGGCTACTGCATGGTGCCCCCTGGAGTTGTGCACACAGCACTGCACATGGCTGCCCTGCCTGGTGCCTGCAAAGCAGAATGTGATGATAACTGTGCTTTCCGTTGGACTTCTAGGGTACTTTCACAAATACATTTTTAATTCTTTTAAATCCTCAGAAGTAGCTTATTTCAGTTTTACAAACAAGAATTCATATTCCAAGAGGTCTTATAAGTGACTGGCTGAATTTAAAGTGGAGTACACATGAATATGATAATATCAGGCAGAATATAAAAACTATGATAAGAATTTCAAATGCCACAGGATCACAGAGGGAGACAGTATGACTTTCATTGACTAGAGCTGGGATAGAATTTGTAGGGTGCTCAAATCCAATGTGTACCCTTTATGAGTAAAATTGGCAATGCATCCCGTAACATTTTTCCTGCTTGCCCAAATAGATGCTCTGCCTTCTCCCCTCAACCTTATTCCACATTAAAATTAAAGGAATAGAAAATTACATTTCTTAATTTTACTGAGATCAGTAAGTAGAGAATGTAATCGCATTACCCACAAGGGTCTAATGTGTAATATTTGTAATCCTTTAAAGTGGAATCAGGGCTCTGTCTTCTCGGTGTACCATGCTGACTTAAGGATTCACTTGTTACAGCTGCTCTATAAACCTTTTTAAAAACTCTCAGCCACTTGATGTTTTTCTTTTGTATTTAGATATTTGTCTAACTGTTTACCAGCTAATCATAATTTTCCTGTAAATATGGATTTCCAAACTTTTGTTTAATGATTTGACTTTAATATACTTTGGTATGGCCTACCACCCTTTCTTCCTTCTTTTCTTTTCCTCTCCCTGTTCCCTCCCTCCCTCCCTTCCTTCCTCCTTTTCAGAGTATCATCTCTTTGCTCTGTATTTATCCTGAAGTAAATGGAAAAATTAGATTCCATGGGTCTTGTTATTGGCTAATGTTATAACATCCTAGGGTTCTGTGAGGCTTCTTTGAGACTTCCATAGTTAACACAGCTTTTAAGTCTTTCACATCGGCTGCATGTGCTGAGAGCAGCCGCTAGCTTCGCTACACCGAAAGCCCTGACTGCGGTGATATACCATCCGATTCATTCTTGATATTTACTCATCTGCTATGTACACAATAGACTGAAGAGCTCCGTAAACTTTTCCACCCAAACTGAAGACAGAGAGTAAACACATAAACACAGGGAGCCTGGGGACTTGGCTGAAAGTTGCCACCCAAAGCTTGAAATTTATTTGCATGCTGGTACCAAAAATATCCATGAAGTTGAAGCTCAGGAAGACTTCTGATGTTTGATGTTTATTCTGTCTCACTGTATATTCCAGGGCCCCCTCTCTGTACACCCAGACGGAAAGCATAGTTTTAAAGCAATGCTCTTGGAGATTGAAGGTTTTTTTTTTTAATAGAAGTCACTGTCATTTATTCCATGCTGCTCTGCCTTCCCTTCTGTGAAATACCGTGAGAATCTTGATCTTAAGGGTTTATTAGAAGCAAATGTCGTTGCCAGAATGAAGTCTAGACAACAAAACCACCAACAGAGGACATTAAGTAACTGCCACATGTAACATTATTTTCTTCAGAATTACTCAAATACTATGGTTGATGGCAAATGTGGAATTTTGTTGATGTCTCTGAGTTCCTCTTGTAAAAATGATCCATGCCTTTTCACATGAAAAGTCTTTATTGAGTTACTGAACAATGGAAGTTCTTTGGGTGGGAGGAAATCTGTGTGAATACACACACACGCACACACACCCCCCCCCCCATATGTATCTATACCTGAAGCAGGATTTGACACCTATGGTTTTTTTCTCCTTTTCTGGCCCCTGTTCCTACATACACGACGTACATGAGTGCAAATATGTGGAGAGAACGCCCTGGAAGTTTTGTGTTCCACTTTTTATGTACTGTGATTGCTTCTATGGCTGTGCCATTCATTTCTGATTTAAATATCTAATGACTCTCATCAAACAACATTTAAACTTTCTATGCGATCGTCTAAGTGTTCCTTTCGATCATATTATGAGTAACAATGGATGAAATGAGCTTCAGTGGAGAGGCTGCAGCTCAGACGCGGCTTCTGCAGCTGTCAGCGGTGGCAGTGGGACACGTCACTTGAACGGCAGCCATCCAGTTAGTGGCATTTCGCCCATTAAGCGAGGTATAAAAACAGTGTTACTGGTACAGTATGTTTCATCTCTGCATCATTTTTGGGTTCGGCTCTGGTAGTTTCTGTGGCCTGCACTTTCCTCTTTTGGGTGATTAAAAAAAAAAAAAAACAACCCAAACCTGAGTACTTTAAGGTGATGTTAGCAACGTGAATGAACCTACTCAAGAAATGCCTCTCTGGCATTTGCAATATCGGTCACAAACCAGTAATTAATTTATTTGAAAGTAAATTCATCCTGGGGCTGACCAAGAAGTGTCGTAGCTAATTTTCTAAGAGAGGTGTAAAGCCTTTCCCGTGTTGTAAATGTCAGGATTAAACCTAAATTATTTTTGAAGATATTAGTGACCTTAATTTTATTCAAAGGCTATGGTTCTGTGGAACAGAAATTCAGTTTGGTTTAATTTGACCCATCATTTCTGTGTGAACTAGTGTCAGACCCTCTGCTAGTTTCTGCAAGGAATACAAAGATGGACACAAAATACTTCCTGACCTCACAAAGCATTCGTGCAGCATGGCTGGAGACATAGGTCTAAACAAATAGGGATATCAGATCAAATGGAATAAGACGTTTGAAAGAACTAAGTAGAGGAGGCTTTGCACGTACAGAGCCGTCAGCAAATGACGGTGGAAGTCAAGTGTGTTGAAGAATTGCCTTTGAATTTCAGGTATTCCTGTGTCACCATGAACTCCCCGAGAGCTGACGGAAAATGGTGATTACCATTTGATTTTATTTAGTCTAACACTCTAGGACTAATTTAGCATAGACAATATACAGTTTTTCCTGTTTTACCAGAAAAAGTTGGAGCCAGAAGTTACGTTTTGTTTTTTTTCCCCTTGTGCTTTTTCTTTTGAATCTTGATTTCCCTCATCTTATTTTGCCCCAGGCTTTTGAGGAGGAGGATATATTCTGAAGTATATTTTAAGTAAGTTGAGGAAGGTAGCTTGGCAAGTGTGAAGTGCAAGGTTAACCCGTGTGCAGGAGAGACAGGGAAAAACACATCCTAGGTGGGGAGCCACCAAGAGCCAGAAGGAACGTTGGAAGTTTCTCGTGGAGGCGGGAAATGTGAGAACTGTGGCTGCTTGAAACAAGTTAGAGGAGACACAGGAGTGATTAGGAGGCTGTGTTCCAGAGTTAGACTGTAAAGTTTGAATCCTGGCTCTGTCATTTGCCAGCTGTGTGACCTTGGGAAAGTTACTCTACCTCTCTGAATCTCAGTTTGCTCATCCATTAAATGGCAAGATAATAGTGTCTTCTTCATGGATATGTGAGGAACAAATAAGCTAATCCCTATGGATTTCTGACCACAGTGCCGTATTTAAAAAAAAAAAAGACAATGCCAACAGTATTAGCTATGATTGATTATATATATAATCATATATATACAATATATTAAGTGCCCCATCATGTTGGGGGAAAATGATTTTCAAGGTGTTTGAAAGAGTAACAGATAATGAAGATGTTTCTGGCATTGGCGTTTTGGTCACAGGGAAGTGAGGAGAAAATGGACATTTCATTCCAAACCATGCAGCGCTAAACATTAAACAAAGAGGTTTTGGGGGCTACGCATAATGATTTTGATTCAGATATTTTAGAAAGTTGAGCATGATGGATGCCCGAGTCAATCCGTTTTTTATTGGAATCAATGAAAATGGATACATAAAGATTTAAGAGGAGGGGGACATTCTTTTCTCCACAGCTGGTCACGAGCCCAGCGTAGTTGGCAGTAAAATGGATTGTTTGGAATGTGTCCCTAAAATCCTGTAATTTAATTTTCATTATTTATGTAACACAGTATACGTGGCACTTCCCTGCACACACACAGGACCGAATTTCTGGCCGGTGTAATTCCGCCAGAGCAGAAGCTGTAACCTAAGTACTTGTACCTCCTAAATTAACTGTGGCTTGGTTGCCTACCGCCCCCGACTGACACGATCCTCATCAAAGGGTGGTAACCTAGCGTAGGATCAATATTTCTGGGATGGCATGGTTTACTACATGTAAAATCACTGTCTTTGAGGAGTCCAGAGAAACAAGTTTTTGAGTATTGAAGTTAGAGAAAATAACGACCAAGCTGGGCGCTACGATGTAAGAGGAAACAAAATGATTATTAAAATAGTTTTTCTTTTGTCACACTCAGCTTCTTTTGTTTTATGCACTTTAAGAAACACAAATTAGAGGGAGGAGATAGCTCAGTGGTAGAGCGCATGCTTAGCATGCAGAAGGTCCTGGGTTCAATCCCCTGTACCTCTGTTAAAAAAAATTAATAATGATAATAAATGAATAAATAAAATAAACATGACCCCCTCCACACACACAGAAAAACACAAGTTAGGTAACAGTCATTCTCCTGACATACGTCTAAGAAAAGAGAGAGTAAGATTTTGGGAAAACGCCAGACATCTAACTTGGAGAATCTGTAGATCCCAACAGGAATTTCAAGTTAAAAATTCTGACATCAGTGGCGCCTCTGTGAACTGTATTAACTTCTGGAAACGAGGAGTTGTTTTCAGAGTTACTGCTTTGGCCGTGTTGGGAACGTGCATGATTTATTGTATTTGATTATTTTTCTGATTGTAGTTCTTGGTTGTTGAAAGAGTCATCTGGGCCAGGAGGAGGCTGATAACTTCTTGCAAGGGGCAGAAGGTAGCTTCACAACTGGTCGAGTAGTTTTAGATGGAGTGAAAGAGATATTCCTGAGATTAGCGAGAGGAATCAGAACCGAGGATGTTGGAAGCCTCCAGGGTCAGAATGTATTCGGCATAGGCTCGTGTGCCACCAGGAAGCAGAAAGAATGTTCTGACTCCATTCCTGGGCGAGATCCCTGTGAAGCTACAGAGTCTAATGACTCTACAGATCGTTTAAGCTGCTGACCACTCGGGAGATCACTTCCTAAACGAAGACTCCCACCTAGACGGAGTGACTTCCTGCCTGGGGTGCCCTTCCAGCGTGGTCAGAAAACAGAGCAGGAAATCCACGTTAATCATTGAAATAAACCAAGTACAATACGCCCAGCGAGTCAGTTCACAGATTTGCTGTTTCAAGAAATGGGGATTCAGATCTTACCCTAAGTTTTCCGCGTTCGTGTTCTTAAGCATCAGTTAGGCTGTCACTGTGCGGAGTGAGAGTGTGATCTGAATGCACGGCAGAGCCCTGGGCTCTTGGAGGGCATGTTGAGGGGGAGGGTTGGCGAGGTCACAACACCTCCTCCTGCTCTCCAGTTGCAGTGACAGGGAATTTGAGTGCTCCACAGTTTGACGGGAATTTAAACTGTGGTCTAAATTGATAAAACAGAGCTGTTATTTTATGTCCTCATCCTTGTTTTTCTACATCACCAAATCATCGCACAAATGGCAGTTTGTTTTCCAGAGAGGTCTGGGCCCAGAGCAGCAGGTCACAAAAGCAAGGGTTTTATAGCATTGTTTTTCAGCTTCTTTTGGCTGAGTTGAATTTCCCTGGGCAGAACTTTTCTCACCACTCTTTCAAATAGTGCATCAAAAAAATGATCTAGGCAATGTTAAATGTCTTCGAAAATCTAGATGGAGACAAGGCTTTGTTAGGGAAGTTTGCACCTGTTTGTTTTTTTTTTTTTTCCTTAATTCCTTTCTTAGGAGCAATTCTAATCCTTAAATTCTTCACGTAGGGGGTATAAATAGACACCAGGGGCGGTTGTAGGTGGCTAGTGTATAGCTGTATAGTGACTTGATCTACAGGATGTCAAGACAACGAGGAATTTTAATAAATTTTGTCAAACAACTGGCCAGTTTGGGCTAAACCATCAGAATGTTTTATTGTACATATAAGCATGGATGTCGGTTTGACAGAAATTGTTTTCACAGAATAATTTATGATATGATTTCAAAATGCATCCGGCCATAGCCTTTTAGTAATCCTGTCATTGAGTATTATTTTATACCATCGTATTTTAAGAAGACAACACTGATAGCACTGACTCGAGAAGTTGCAGTTAAACTGAGGCGCGTTCTGAGATGGCGGGACAGCCGGCCTTGCTCCAGCAAAAAAGGTGTTTGAAGTTTAAAACCTGTCAGAATGGATTTGCAGTCCAGCTCTGTCCGCTGGCAAGTCCTGGTGACTGAGCAGCGGCTGGAACGGGCAGGGAACCTTGGAGAACCTTGCTTCTCAGGAGCTGGAACCCGACCCTCCCTCAGCCCACACGGCGCAGGAGCTGTGCTTTCCCTTCCCCTGATTCCTCCTTTTTCTCCATTTCTTCCCCCTCTTCACTCACTCTGATTGATGGAAACACGTGCTGGGAGCTTTCCCTGACATTCTTTCCAGACACTGAAAGTATGAGCTGTGACGGTGGTGCTGTGTCTATTTTTGAAAGTAAGGCTGTTAATGTAAAGCCTGTGTTGATATATTGGGATGAATTATAATGGTGATATGATTACAGCCTTCAGAGCTGAAAATTTATTATTTTTCTCACCTACTTTGGGCTGCTGATACTTGATCGTAGGAACGTGCTGTGCATCTGGTTACTTTATGGGGGCTTCTTTGTGGAATCCCAAAAGTTGGACTTTCAATCTTCTTTATACCTTGTCTGGGGCCCCTCCTCTTATTAAAAAAAAATGAATAGAAATATGACCCACCACAGACTCACTTGGCCGTTCTGTATGTCCTAGTCTCTCCCATTACTGTTAGCGCTTGACGTGAAGATGTTTTTGCTGGCTTATCCTTGACTTTGCAAATACAGTAAAGATGGCATTGTCTGTTGGAGCTGCTCCTCATGAGTCTTTTACTTTTAAACATTCAGTTCACAGTTATCCTTGTTTTGACATCTGTATTTCAAAATGTTAAACGTCTCTCCATATAGGAGGTCATGTTGGGTTTGAGAAGCCGATGGAGATTGATAGTCAGCAATGTGCCCTCCTGAATGGAACTCTTAAGTTATGAAAAATATAAGCTGTGGGTGAGATGATTTTTAGAGTCTGCCTTGCTTACCGCAGAGGTTCCTCATGGGCAGGGCCCAAGTCTCCCTTATTTCTGCTACACCCCTTGTTCCTGTGTATGGTCTGGCCCAGATAAATTATTTAACTATTGTTCACTACGTGGGTGAGTGGAAAAGTGAAGTGGACAATTTGGCCTCAAAGTTAACAGCAGAGGCTCATTTCCTTGCACCTGTTGCTTGACTGGAAGATAAAACTGCTCATAAGTGATCAAAAATATATAAATATATATACGTGTTCCGATGGAGAGGAGAACTGTATGGACACACACACACACAATATTAGTAATAGTTCTCAGGCAGGTGGCTTCAAGCACAGTTGTGGGCACATTCCATATATAGACTTTATGTAAGCTTCATACCCGTTTTGTGAGGTAGCAGCTAGTCTTTGCCTGTTTGGCGGTTAAGGAAACTGAGGCACGCATCGGCTAAGTTGCTTTTTCAAGGTCCCGGGCTTTTAATTGGCTGAGCCTGGAACTGAAGGTGAACAGTTTGGTTTTAGAGTTCCTGCTCAAAGTCTCTCTGACGTCTGACAGTGTATCACATGCACACTTCTGTATAACACAGGCCTGTGCATGATTTATCTGCACTACTGTGGGAGTTCCCTAAAATACGCCTACGTTTAAATATCGTCAAGCAACTCTCCTCATTGAGTGCTGATCTTGTCATTTTTTGTTTACTTAAAAAGTTCAGTCTTGTGAGTTGACGAATAGATATGTATGTTGGTTTCTTAAAAGTATTAGATTTATCGACCCCAGGGCAACAGGTGATTAATTTCTGCCTCATAAAGATTCAGCTACTGCCTTTGGGAATTTACTTACAGAGCATCGAGGATGCTCATAATGTACTCATAGCATTGGGTCCTCATTTGTGGTAAGTATGCATAAAAATGAATAATTAGGATCTGACCCAAAGAAACTTAAAGTGAGGTCCGGGAGATAAACAGGTCGTTGTACAGAAGTAGGAGTGGAAAGAAAGTTTTCCAAAGAGCAATTGTGGCATCTTGGAAGTGTTACTCTTGTAAGGCATGCTAGAAATTACATCATCGAAGCCTCACGCTGGCGAGGGGTTCAGGCACGAACAATCCTTCGAATCTGGGGAGTCAGGTGTAGGATGGGTTATTTAACCCCTCTGGGACTCATTTCCTTTCCTTGAAAATGGGTTGATAATAATACTCAGCTCCTTTGTTCTGTTGAAAGGATTAAACGAGAGAATAAATGTACCCAGAGTACTTAAACCAGTTTCTGCACAGAGAAGGTGTTAATAAATATTGCCTCTGAAGTTACCATTTTACAATTGAGGAAACAGAATCCCAGAGAAAGCGCATTACTTACTCGAGGTTATCCCAGCTTGCTAATGATGGAGCCGGGACTGGACTCTTGACACACATGCAGTCCGTGCTCTTTGCGTGTTCCGTTGTGTTGTCGTGAAGCAGACGTCCACTAGACAAGTAATAATACACAATTTCCACATTTACTCTGGATCCTGAATCTATGCTGAACTTTTTGTTGCCCCTCACTTTTTCTTCTGGGAAATATATATTAAGCTGATTTTAAAGAAACGATTATATGTCAGCATTATGGGAAGGGAAAATAAAACTTACCAACTTACCATCCTTTTTTTTTTTTCATCCATAATCCAAATTTCAAATGTATTAATTTTGCCGAATGCCATGGCAACATACATATCTGTTTTTCAGTTCATGAAAGGTATTTTGGGAATTACTGGCTCTTGCATGCTCGAGCATTTTCGTCTTTCAGCTATAGAAATACACGCTGTATCCTCTTCATTTTGTGTTTGTGCTTCTATTCAGACTGAGAATAAAAGCAGTTAGTTTCTGGGTTGTAATATTCTTCAGTGAGCGGTGGCTTTCAAAAACAGTAACACCTTGACTGAAATGAAAACTCTGCAGTATCATAAAAGATGCTCTAATTACTGCATCTAGTTAAAAGGAGAATAAATCACTGGGAGATTATTTTAAGTGCCTTAAATATAATAAAAAAGAATAATGGACGCAGAACAGCTTGACAAGTTTGATGAATTCAGACTGTGGCTGATTTCTGCTGCTTTCTAATGGAAAAGGAGAACGTTTTACTTTCATGGTATATTGTCAAAGGTAATTTTTGTTGGAAAAGATAAGGGGGAACCTTATCTTTGTTGAGTACTTATGTCCCAGGCATTAGTCAAGGGAGTCCACTATCTCATTTAATTTCATTTAATCCTCCCCAGCCTTGTAGATAACAGTGTCCCCATTTTACATCTCAGAAAAATGAGGCTCAGAGAATTTAAGCAACTTCCCTCAAGGTACACAGCTGCTAAGTGGGATCTGGTTGTGCTAACCGTTAGGATCCAGCATCAGAGCCCCTGCCCTTTTCCTTTATTACGTTTTTGCCATTGTCACAGAGGTGCCAGAATCAGCCCCCTTCATGTAGAATGAGTGTGTCCAAGAGTTTCATTTCTCTCAGCCTCTGTAAAATGGGAGCAGTCAGGTCGCTGTGAGCATTAAAGGAAAAAATACGTGTAAACCTCTTTTCTCAGTGCTTTAGCACACAGCAAATGGAGAGTGCTTGGGAGATTTTATTTTTAGGTATTTCTGACTGACGATGTGTTCCCAGAGTTAAGAGTTTTTAGGTTTTGTTTAATTAATTAAATCTTCAGTTGTGTCTGTAAATTTGAAAGTATGTCTATTGAGTTTCTCAGAATGTCTTTTACAGATTAAAATGGTGAGAGAGTTGATAAAAGTATTATGCACTTTGCATTGGATTTGCCTTCAGAATTGTGTAAAAATGTATTTAATAATGTGGACTCTGACAATGCTTTTGTGACAAATTGCATGTTCATACATGTGTTTGCATATATATGTTTGCATATATATGTGTGTGTGTTGGTCATTGCTCTGTCTGCTGGAAGGTAAAAATGTAAATGGTAAAATTAAATCAGAAACAACTATTTTATTTTTGCCTTATGTTTTCTCTTTCAAGAGTGTTATTACTGGTAAAGTATTTTGCAAACATTTTTTATCTGTGTACTAAAAATGAAACACATCTTTGGTGGTTACCACACTTATTTGTGTCTCTTAACAGTACATTTTGGATGCTGGCTTGCAGATCTTTTTCCCTTAAATCTGTAAGTGAAGTATAAGGAATTCCAAATACATAAAACATAGAGAATCTATTACTGCCAGTGCCTGCCACTAAGAAAAAGATACATGTTTTAAATAAGAGTCAAGCAAATTAACTTTTACCGGTTGACGTGGATTTTATTTTGGTTTGTTTTTTACTGAAGTGTAGTTGATTTACAATGTTAGTTTTGGGTGTACAGCAAAGCGATTCAGTTATACATATACATATTTTTTTTTCAGATTCTTTTTCATTGTATTTTATTACAAGAAATTGAACACAGTTCCCTGTGCTATACAGAAGGTCCTTAATGTTTATCTGTTTTACATATAGTAATTCCACGTGGATACTTGATTCTGTTCATAGTCAGCTGTCCACTGATGGCATTTATGGGAACTCTATTCATGGAAACTCATAGAAACAAAATCTTCTTTGCTACCATTTTCACAGATATTTAGTATTTCTTTCTTCAATATCTTTTGAACTAAAGAAAACTGTAAAATACTGTATCCCATGTTCCCATTTTTAACCCTAATTATCATACTTTCACATTTATAGGTATAGACCTCATGTTCAAGTATAAAATCTTATGGAATCTTATACCAACTACCAACATATTCATTTAGTTATAATTAGAGTTTCTTTTGTTGATGCTGTGGGAGTAAATATAAATCTAGGTTCATGGTGGTCGCAGTCTTTCTTAGTAAAGCATAGGTGGAAAAGTATTACCTAATGGTTTTTCTGCCTATATTAAATAATGTCATTCTCTCTTTCTTTGACATGTTAAATCAGCTGAAGAGATAAATAAGTTCAGAAGGGATGAGTCTGGTTCCATAATCAGGGATGAACGTGGTATGATCCATCTTGATCCAATAAGCAGATGAATTATTCCACAATTGCATTATTTAGTTAGAGAATATTCTTAGATTTTTTTTTTTTAGCAGAAGTGCTGGTAGATAAGCTTATCTTTCCTGATCTTTTATATAACCAAGTTTTTATTGTAAATTATATAACCAGCTAACCTGAAAAATTTACTTTTATAGCTGATTTGCTTCTGAAAAATAGGCTTAGACTATGTATGTATATGCATTTAAAGGACAGATTTGATAACTGTCCTAAATCTAATGTGATAGCATTAAAATTATTTTTATGAAAAGAGAATTTAATGTTGAGAATATTCAGTACAGATACAAAGTAAGAAGTTCTAATCCTGAAATATATACTTACAGATATCTCTGTTTCTAAATATTTTTGTTGGCTACCACATCAAAATGATTATGCTTTCATAATGTCTAGTGATTTTGATCAAATTAGCTGCAATGTAAAAATACCATATAAAGGTTCGATGATATTAAAAATGATGTGTATAATGAAATCAAGAAAAGAGCATTTAACAGGACTTTATCTCTTTCTTTACGGTTTTGGAAGGCAATAAGGATCTTTGTCTTGCCATTATTACTCACACGGTAGCATTTTTCAATTCAGTGGTCTTCAAATAGCATATCATGGAGTTCACTATGTGAAAGAGATACATTTCTTACACACACGTGCACACATCCAATGACCTCAGCGATGGTGGAGGTCTTACTCTGAAACTATATTCTTTGTTTTGCTGAATTATATTTTTCTGTTAAATAAAATCATTTGAGTAAAATGAATATGGGGCATGTAGTTCTTTAAAAGGAATAGTCAGTGATTGAATTTTTGAAGAGGAAAGGATGAATGAAGTCCTGCGTACACAGAAGAAATCCTGACGGACCAAACACACTGGTTTATTGATAAAGTAGATATTTGTCAAAGAGAAGTTGTACCATTTCCTTTGCTTTCTCAATTGTGAGAGTTTTATATGTCTCAATCTTAACGCTTGTGGAATAGGGATGTATTTGTTGACTTATTTCTATAGCTACCTGCCCATATGTAGAATGGTAAATTCATATGCAAAGAATTTCTCTAACTTGTTGCAAAAATATAGTAATAATGACTTTCATAATTTCCCAGAAAATATGGATAGACTCTTGATTAGTCAAACTGAGGGAGTGGTATCAGACAATACAGAATATCCCTCACGACAAATCAATTAACATTTCTCAGCACATTTACTTATTTGCAAATAAATAAAGATGTTCGTAGCCAATCAAAGCAGATGTCAAGTTCATGAAACAAACTTAATTGTTTTGGGCAGGCATTAAACATCCATGTACTTATGTTAGGCAAGAAAGCGTAATTATTTAGTGAAGAAAGTTTCTATTGTTTGGTTTTTAAGATGTTTATTTGTTTGGGGGTTCTACAGATTTCCTGTGATATGTCTACCTCTATTTAAAAATATATTTATTTTGCTTCTTCAGTGTGCTGATTTTGTATCTTTCAAAAAATTCTGAAAATTTCTCAGCTAATATTGTGTATTTCCCCTTCCTCATTTTCTCTGTTTCTTTTATGGAACTCCTCTTGGAAGGATTTTGGAACTTTTCATTCTATACTATATCCCTTTATATCTATTTTATATTTGCTCTCTTTTTTAGTTCTGTTTTATCCACTAGAATGTAAGCTCTATTAGGATCAAAGTCTTTGTTTTGTTCAACAATGTATACCAATTGTTTACAAGAGTGACTCACTTAGAATGGATGCATAATGCACAATAGGACTATTTGTTGAATGAGTGAATGATTGCTGCATAATTTCTTCTATTTTTCAGTTAAATTAGCTTTCATTGCATCCAATCTGCTGTTTAACCCAAGTTCTGTGTTCCTAATTTTAGAAGTTGTATTTTTAATACGTCTATTTGGTTTCAGTTCAAACTTGTCCTTTCACTGTTGATTGTTTTTCCTTCTTTTATGTCTCTATTAACATTTTAAACACATTTGTCTTTTTAGTCTCTTTCAAATTATTCTATTTGTCAAAACCTTGGGGTGCTAATCTTCCTTCATGTTTCTGCTGACTCTTCTGCCGTTAATTGCTTTGCTTATGTTTCTAATTTTTGATTGTGAGCTCATCTTCATCTGGGGTGTTTGTGTTCTGTGAAAGTCTCATGTGCTCTGGGTTATGGGAGAGGTCTTACAGAGTGGTTTTATGTTAGCTTCAGTTTCCCAGGAGTTTTCATTGGTTTGGGATCTGTTTTTACATTAATTTTATGGCTTGGAATTCCCAAACTATGCAAATAATGTAAATTTAGGTTCTGCAAGTACATATGGAAAATGTTTGGAGGTTTGATTATTCATAGGAAGCTCTCTCTTTGCCTCCCAGAGCCCTTGCTGAAATCATATTTCCTTGCCACTTCCCTGAGTCAGTGACTTGAAGTCAGTAGCCTTTTCACATCCTTGGCTTCATGCAGGACACCTTGGACCTGTCATTCTGTGACCATTAAAAATCCAGCCCTTGTCCCTTAGAACCCGTAGATTGGATTTCTTCTGGGAATTTCATTTCTTTGAGTTTGAGTATGTACTTAACTTTTTTTTTCTCCATTATTATATTTTATCCAGGATTTTTATGTCTTTTTTTTTTTCCAGAGGAGTGCATTACCTTAGACCACCATATTGCTAAAACTCGAAGTCTCTTCTCACTTCTAAGCTCAATTATTATGTTGATATTTGCTTTCTTTGTCTGAATATAGTATGAAACGGGTTTCTGACCCTAGAGGGTTTCTGTCAGAAAAACTGAGCCTTCATTCTTCATTTGTTTTATTTTAATCTCTGAGATCTTCCTATAATCTTCTTAGAACAACATATAGACATCCATAGAGGATAGCGGAACAGACTTGTTGTCCATCTTTGTATCTGCTGTTTGTCGATGAGTCCCTGCATGAGATATGCCTAACATTGCCATAATTGGTCTATTGCTTCACTTTGAGTTTGATATTCAGGGTAAGGTGCTGACATAGCACGTGGAGGACCAACACTAAAAGCCCTGGGTGATCCTGGACACTTTGTCACCTTAATCTAGGATCTCTTCCAGAGACCAAAGAAACCCTTTAAAACTTTCCTCCTGTGTCGCCCCCTGGCTCAGGCACCAACCATGGTGTTGTATTGAGGCGTCTTTGCTAGGACGTGTTTTCCTATTTTCGGACAGCAAAGATAAATCTCAACCTATTTAAAAAAGAGGGCTTTGAAAGGATCCTAGTCCAGTAGGATAGGGACAATATCCCCGACTAGTGAGAAGATCTACAAGCATCAGCCAGACTTACCTGGGAGGGGGACTAGTAGATTTTACTTTCAGAACTACATTCAGTATGATTTATGGCTGGGCTGAAAATCCCTCAAGAATACATTTCACATTGATTTTATTGTAGGCATTTGTGAGGCAAAGCAGAGGCAAATGGTAGCACACTCATTTACCAGTGATGCAAATTGAAGGAGCGAGCGGCAACGAGATCACTCCTGACACCTTTGCCCTTTTTATTCTTGATTTGTACTAAAGACATATGTATGCACTCGAAATCCAGATGAAGGTCCACCATCAGGGTAACCATCTCACCTGGGTGACTCACCATGCGCTTGAATTAAAATCTGTTTGTCCCTCCTGGCTGTGCAAGTCTCAGAGCAGCCCTGGAGGCAAAGTGGGGGCTGCTTGTAAAGGAGGAGCCTAGATGTCCAGAAACCTTTTGCAAGTGGCAAAATGCACACCAGCCCCTCCAAAAACAGCTTCTAAATTATGAAAAAAATTTAAATTCTTCCAAGATCTTTGGCCACTACAGGTAATATAAAGACCTACCTCTCAAAACACACGTATACACATGCACACCCCCACACACATTTTACTGTTTTATAAGAATGAGAATCTCCTATTATTAATGGCACATAATTCAAAAAGTTAGACAAAAGAGGAAGGAAACAGTTGAGAAAGGAAGGTAGTGGCCAGAATGTTAGAATGCTTGTTTTCAGTTTTTGCAAAAATTGATACCATAATACTTGGCTTTTTCTTAAAGGCTTTCAAGTCAGAAGCTGGAAGTACTTTCAAAAGTATGATGGGTGACACAAAGAAAGTGCCCCTTGCCCACATTTACTGAGTTGTATCTGTAATAAAACTCAAAATGTAGACTCCCCAGAATTTTAAAAGATCTTATTACTTGTATCCTCAGTCTTTGGGAATCTGTCTTGTGTTAATTGCAATAATATGACTCAAATACAGTGTAGGTCTTACATAGTGAGGGGAGCATTTTAATAACTATAAATTTTATATTTTCTGATGTTTGTGTCTGAGTAATTTTTTGTGTTGACTGCAGTTAAGCTTTTGCAAAGTCACTAGTTTTTGAAAGTCGTTCTATGTTTAGGGTGGCACTAGGTGACTGTACGTATATCCACTTGAATTCTGTCCTTTTGGGGATGTGTTCCTACAGAGCTATGGTTTTACAGCCCGGAGCTGAAAACAGGTTTTAAGAACTTACTGTTGCTCTGCTCCCTTGCCTCCCACACTCCTACTGTTGCTACATACAAACACGTTTTTGAATATTGGAAGAATTGAATTTCTAGAAGTTTCAAGAGTAATTTTTCTGTACTTCACAGTAGGGGAAAAAATGGACTTCTTAGTCATTTAAATGTTCTCCGAGGCCTTTGAAGATCATAATATGAGAAACATAACAAAATATTACGATTGATATTCCTTCCACCATGTATTTGCTAATGAAGGCTTTATAATTTTGAGGTCTAGGGACCACTTGAAACATGAATAATGAAAAATAATGCGACTTTAGCATTTTACATTGGGGCCAGGTTAGTCTGCTAAAAAGTATGAAGTACAGTTTTATGAAGAATGTGTCTTAGATTGAGAAAGTGGAAACATTATAGAAAAAAAAAGCTTTACTGTGAGTCCTTTCATGGATTTACTGGTTTGTTCTCATTGGTCATGGGACCATTTCCAAGTGTAAAATTTTACTTTCTTGAAATTACGGTAGATTCTATTATCAAAACCAAGTGCTTTTTTTGAAATAGCAATTTTCCTTCTGATTTTTAATGCTAAAACTCATGTGATGCCTCTGCCTAGTAATTTGTTTAGCTCTCTACCTATTAATTGGACCAAGGCATAACTTTGTACACAGTATTCGGATCTTTTTTCTATTCCACATTTTATTTCTGCTTCAAGTAGTGTGTGCCTTTTGCAAAAATGACATGGTTTTGCTCTCTGTTTTAGAATTTGCCTTCAAGAAAAATATATTTTATTGCCACTTTTCTCAGTTGATCTAGTAGGGTTTACAAACAATGAAAAGAATAAGAAAATTCATTTTTCGGGTTTGATAATGTTATAAGTTTTTCCTTCTTTCAGAAAAAAGTATGTACACTCCTTTTGTCTCTAATAGGGCCATTTTGAAAATTTATGCTTACATATTTCCTGTTGCTCGAATCTTAAGTAACAGAAGAATGGCCTCTACACTTTTTCCATTTTAGTGTAGAATGTGGATTCATTGTCGATGGCTAAGGTTTTTCTCACCTTGACAAGTTATGGCAGGACCTCATATCTTCATGTGCTGAGGCCAGTGTAAGAGTTTGCTAACTCCTGACTTAAATACCCCAGTAGAGATCACATTGAAGTTGAAAAACAGAGAGCTCCAGCCCTGAAATGCCCTATATTGAGACTATTTCTAGTGGATTAGTGGAAACACAGTGTGTCATGAACTGTGATCTCAGTGGTAGATTACAACCCCGTTGCTCGCCCAGTACGTCTTAGCTCTGGTGGAGTCCCTTCAGGGAGAGTTGGGGACACCGGGGAGGGAGTTTTCCCATCTGTACATACGGTGATGATAAGAATTCCTTGTGCACATTTGTTGTGAGAATGGATGAGACACACTAGCCTGGCATATAGTAAGTGCTCACTGTTAGTTCTTTTTCCCCCTACTCATTCTCTACTGTGTCATCATGTTTACATGATCACAGGAGTATAGTGAAATATAAAATAACATCGAGTTTTTTTCTTTTTCTAAGACTTAGTATTTTTTAGTGCAGTGTTAGGTTCACAGCAGAATTGAGCGGAAGGTACAGAGATTTCCCATAAACCCCCTGAACACACATAGGCACAGCCTCCCGCGTTACCAGCATCACTTACCAGAGTGGTACATTTGTTACTGAGGATGAACTTACGTTGATAAACCATAATCACCCAAAGTCCTTAGTTTACATTAGGGTTCACTCTGGGGGTTGTATATTCTGTGGGTTTGGACAAATGTATAATGTATCCATCATTGTAATATCATGCAGAGCATTTTCACTGTCCTAAAAATCCTCTGTGCTCCACATGTCCGCCCCGCCACCTTCCCTGCCAACAGACACTGATCTATGTATTTTCTCCATAGTTTCGTTTTTTTTTTCCCCAGAAGGTCTTATAATTGGAATCTTACAGTATGTAGCCTTTTTATATTGGCTTCTTTCACTCAGTCATTCGCATTTAAGATTCATAACATGATGTTCTAAAAGCTATAGATATGATCGACTTCTCAATCTTGCAAAAGGGCTTTTTAAACTGAAATTTAAATTTCCTTGGAGAAGACTCGTGATGGACTTGACCAAAGAATACCAGGACTGTGGGAAGGAAATAAGACAACTCCTAACTTTTAAGTCTCAACTCCTGCTTTTTTCAGACAGTGGGGGAAGCTGGGTGGATATTCTCGGGGTCAGAAATGGAAGCCTTCTCTTTCCTCGAGGAGGGAGGAGAGTGGGGAGCCACTGACCGGCGAGTGGGGAGTCCTAGAGTGTCTTGCCAAGTCTTCCATCCCCTGTGTAGATATACTGCCCTTCTTCAGTTATGTGTCCCCTGCCCAGTAAAGATCCACTGTGCTCTCAGTCTTCCTGGCACTTACCTGACCTGTTTCTTCTTCCTTTTATTGTGTGTCTCTGTCCTTGCCCTTTCCCCACACTGTGTGAGTTTCATCACTGCATCCTCCGTGCCTGGCACAGCGTAGATGCCCAGCAAACATTCTGTTGAAAGAACAAAGGGACGAAGAAGGAAGGATGAGACATTGAAAAGTGGAGGAGGAAGGCAGAAACAGGGTGATGAAAAGTGTACTTGTAGACCTCCTTTGGGATATTGGGAAATTATCGGCACTGAAGGTCTTTTTATTAATGGTCATCCTTGAAAAAAAATTATGCTGTTCTTGTGCGTTGGAAGGTGCCTGGGCACTGTCTCATGGAAATTCATAATGTTTCTTTGTGAAAAAGTCCATAAGGGTTGGAGAAGTCCTAGGGAACTTGTCTTTGAAGATACTTTCTCATGAATTTCCAGCCCAGACTTAGAGCTTTCGGGGCCCAGGGCAGCTAGGTGATCTTGAGAGCAGCTGGAAGGGCTCTAATGGGGTCCAGCTGTGTGCCCAGAGAACGCACCTTCTCGGGAGAACATTAACCGGGTAGACCCCTGCCCTCCCTGGTTTCCTCTGGGCTTTATGGGTCCCCCTGGTCTGTTGCATTGATCTTGCATTTTCAGGTTTTATAGCAATTCTAAACATGTGAGGGTACGTATTTGCTCTTTGATGTTCCCTTTGATAGAAGCCAGAGCACTTTACCTGTGCCTGTGTTTAATAATGATGGGGGGTCGTGTGCCCTGCAGCAGTGCACTTCCTGGGGTGGCTGGCTTAGTGTGCACTCTTTTTTTTTTTTTTTTTTGAGCTTGTTGATGGGCAGACTTTAATCAGGGGTATTTCTTGCTTTATTTCTGAAAATGAAGTATATTAAAGGTAGACATGTTGTCCTGCTGGTGCTTGTGTTTTGTTTTTGTTTTGTTTTGTTTTTATCACTCCTTTTTCAATGTGCCACTTGATAGAAAAGAGGGCAGGATGGGAACCAACATCCAGGGGACAGAAATGGCCGTCCTTGTGTACCTAAGTGGTGGCTGTGGCTTTCCATCATTCCCCATATTTTGCCTTTATCTGAATCCCCATTAGAAGGCAGTTATTGTATCTCCATTTTACAGATGGGAAACTGAAGTCACTGAATTTTAGAGACATGCTCACTGGGGTTATTGTGTGGACAGAAGCTAAATTAGAATTCGGGATGTGTGGCTAAGTACAAGGTGAGCCTGGCGCTTCTGTGGACTCTTTCAAGGAATAAGAGGACTGGTTGCCATTTCTGAGTAGAACTCAGAGTATCTAAGTGGAATCGTAGGACCTGAGGATGAGAAGGCCTTTGCTGGGACCACGCACTCTAAGCTGTCAGTGCCGCTCCTGCAAGCTCGCAGTGTGGGTGACCTCGCGGGGCTTGGTGTCTTTATTGTTTATAATCTAAACATGTCGCACTCATGAGAGAAGCAGGGTCATCTTCCTGTGCTTACGTCCAGCAGTACTTACCAGAGGCGGCCACATTATGATTTTCTATCTTCGTTTGTTTTCAGCCTTCCTTGGCCACTAGCTTCCAACAGAAATCAGCTCCTTTGTGTTCTCCCTTGAATTTGGCAAAGGTTGGTTTGGAAGGGGCAGGTAGGAGCCGCCTGAACAGCCTCTGAGAAGCTGGTGTGCTTAGCAGACGGCACCTGAGGTTTAGGGTCTGAAGTCTGGCTGTGGCGTGTTGAGGAGGAGGATGTGATGGCGATAGTTACGAGCGCCTTCGTCCACCTTTAACCACATCATTAGAATTGATGATTGTTCATTGAAGACTCACTTCATAAAATGCAACCTAGGTGGTTCCTTTTTGAAAATAACACTGTGGGTCTAAAGTGGGTAAGACCTCGTATAGCTAAAAATGACCTTCTTCCCTGCGCTTTGTCCTAATTTCTTTCTGATTTGTTTGAATTTATTAATGGAGTACATCCCACTTTGAAGTCATTCATTGGGGGCAGACTCTAAGCATTGAATGAGATAAAAATTTGGAGTGTTTTTATCCTAAGCAAGTTTTATGTTTTTGACAGTTGGTTTTGTATTTAATCAGGGAGTAGAAAGAAATGTTCTTTTCTAAACAGGTATGCTCAATTATTTTCTCTGTGTTTGGATAAAATGATGATTGGTCATGGCTGTTGTTAATCCGACTCAGCAGTGTGTTTGTATTAGTTCAAGAGCGTTTTTTATTCTTCACACAAGTGAACGCCAGTACATTGTGGAAAGTGGAACATACCCAAGTGCAATTTATTATTTTTCTAGGTTTTATTGCTGTCCTTCCCCATCCAGTGAGGACGAGAGTCATTTACATGCTCGGCAGGAGAGACAGACACTATTTGTTAACTTGTTGATGATTGGTTACAGAGAACTGATGAGTATTAGCTCTGATATGTGACTGCTCACAAAATAGTAGTGGCCATTTTGGTAGAAAAATTATCCTCACATGTTCATGCATAACATATATGTACACACACACACACACACACAGAGGGATGAATGAGTACATGTCTGTATTTCCAGCTGCATATACCAACACTGTGACTTGGAAAGCTTCATTCTATCTGCTACCTTCTGGGGCCTCCTGAAGTAACTTTTATCTGTTCTCCTCCCTCCATTGTCTGTTTACTGAATCCTTTCTCCATGCCAACCATAGTGCTAAGTGCTGGAAACGAGAGCTCAATAAGACACAGTCCCTGCCCTCAGGGTTGGAAGCAAATACTTATTATCCAACTTGATGGGTGTTACAAGAGACTTATATAGAAGATGCTCTGGTAGCCCGCCCGGAAAATACCTACTTTGCCTGTGAAATGCAGTCAAAAAGGCTTACCAGAGAATGTCACTTGCATTCTAGCGCTAGTTTCCTAGGATGTCTGTTTCAAGAGGGCCCTTCTGTACATTTTTAGTGTTTATTAGTGGTCATTTCTTCACGCTTCTGTCCCCAGACGTTTGCAGTTAATGCTGAACACTGATTTTCATGTGAGTATTGATTTTTAAGTGGGTATCTTTTCCATTTTCGTTCCCTCCTGGCTTTTAAGTATATTTTAAAGATATTTTTTATCCATTTTTATTCCTGCCACTTTAAAAAAACTTTCCAAGCAGTCACCTCCTGGCCTTCTTTTTCCCTTAACTACTCCCCCCTCCCAGGGCCACCTCCCTTTCTTTAGAGCCTCGGCACAATGCTATTCCTTTGCAGTCCAGCCATCTGCCTGTTTTAGCCTCTTCTTCACTCTCTCTGTTTCTTCTATATAGATTTCCCCATATGTCTGCTTCTTCCTTTATCCACAAGTCCAGACACTCCTCCATAGCTTTCTTACCACCCCATCCTGGTGTCCCGTCTGTTCATAAATAACTCTTTCATCCGCTTTGGATCCCCAGCCCCCACTCTTTCTAAAAAGAGTGTGCAAATAAACCTGACGTGCTCCGAGCCAAGATGTACAGCATAGTTGTGATTCAGAATAGGCTGCCTCCTTCCCATCACCTGTTTTTATCCCCCATTCTTCGTCGCTTGCCTTCTTTGTACATTTCTCAACAATTTTCGCTCAATTCTTGCATGGCGCTGGATGAAAAGTTATTTAATGTCTCCAGGAGAAAGTTTTTGCCCCTTCCTTGCAGACGGGTTTGCCCTCATCGGTTACTCAGGCTTTCTGTGCTGCCTGGCGGTTGCTATTCTTGGAGTTAGAGTCGCGTTTGAACCTTTTGTTCTTCCGAAATTAACGTAATATGTCAGAAACAGCAGTCTCCCCACAGCAGTCTCCCCGCGGCCCCGGTGCTTGGCAACCTGAAACTCTCCAGATATGTTCTTTTGCAAGTCTGAGTTCTAGAATACGTGCACAAAAGGAGTGTCACGGAATAACCTGCAGAGATGGCAGTGTTGAGGGCTGTCCGATGTTCTAGATATTTAAAATGTCCCACGTCCTCCTCCTCACATCCTGTGCTAGTGACACTCTCTCCTCCCCCCCATTCAAGAGTAAACATTGGCAATTTGCTTCGCTTTAGAAATGTGTTACTGTAACCATCGCAAAGTTGTTAGTGTTTTTCGTTCCTAGTGTCAGTGATAATTTTACTCACAGATTCCCTGCAGAGATTTAACTCAGCAGGAAGTAAATCGAGGTAAGATTGCCTTGAAAATTGATCTAAAAAACAGTAAATGCTAACTGTATTATTCCCTTTATTTAAAAAAGAAATCTGAGGTATAACTAAGTTGATTATGGGCTATAAGTAGTGAGGGCTAATAATAAGGTGTGCCATGACTAGGACCTAATTCATTCTCTTTCACTCTCTCAAAGAAGTCAGGGATTAAAGTGATTCACACAGTATTTCAGTAAGGGTGAAATGCCATGGTAAAAAAACGAACGATGGAAGTGTTTACTCCTGAGATGTTGAGAAAATCAAAACTCTGTAGTTCTGCTAGAGTCCTTAGGGAGCTAAATATTTTACCAGTAACAAAATCAAAAGTCTCTGAAGAATAAGGCATTTTGTTTTAAATGCCTCTCACTTCCTCAAGAGTTCTCTTTGTGTATATTCAAGGAAGAGGTTTGAACTGCAACAAGAGCATCGGAACCCCAGGAAAAAAAAGTGTAAAAAAAAGAAAAGGTACTGAAAACCACAACAAACAACACATATTGCAGGGGTTTTGGGCGGGGGGGATTTAAAGTCAGTCAATAATAAGGAAATGTGAATTTCTTGGAGAAAGTTAGGTCAGGGTCATCATTCTTTTAATGACACTGTTTCAGCCAGTTATGCATAATAGTTTGGCTGTTGTTGAATGTCTGTGGATTCTGACAATTAAATATGCACAGATCCAAACCTGTGGCTTACATATAACTTTGTTTTTATGTTTTATCCAGTGCAAAGGTGAAGGTGGTCAAAAGGTACAAACTTCTAGTTATAAAATACGTTACGTCCTGGGGATGTACCATACAGCTTGGTGACTATAGTTAGTTATATTGTATTGTTTATTTGAAAGTTGCTAAGAGAGTAAATCTTAACAATTCTCATTACAAGAAAAAAAAATTGTAACCATGTGAGATCCTAACTAGACGTATTGTGGTGATCATTTCACAATATATACACATATCGAATCATGATGTTGTACACCTGAAACTAACATAATGCTGTAAGTCAGTTATATCCCCAATTAAAAAAATGTGCTCTTGTAGCGCATCTCAGACTCAAGGAGATTAAAAATCACCAGTCATTTAAGAACAGTTGTTGGTTATGAGCAAGGTTCTAATTGCAGCTTATTTCCAGATTTATTGACTGTATACAGTGTATTATAAATACCAATAAGCTATCAACTAGATATGAATGGATTGGATTATGGTGATGGTTCTACATCTGTGTAAGTAATACAAGAATGAAGCTCTGAATTTCTTTTTCATAAAGTGAGGTTGCTTTTCTTACTCATACCAGATTTCTTGCTCAAACATCAGATATCTAAAATCTTATTAATCACCGTCCTCCAAAGCGTTTATTCTTTAAGTGTTCACGGACTATCACATATCTTACAGATCACAGAGAAAATGTTTCTTTGCTCTGCGAGTTGTGGTAGGAGATGTAACAGTCTTTTGTGACAGATTTTTCACCTTCAGTCCTCTTGCTGCCTAATGGGAATCAGATGGTCGTACACTTTTGGGGTTTTTTTGAAACAAGTTTCTAAAGATTCAGCTAAATAGTTTCAAGGTTACCTTCAAGCAAGTACAAATATCTCCTCTTACTCCTTCACGTTTTCTTCTAAATTGGCTCTGGTCTGCGGGAGCTTAATTAGTTCAGGCTCAGAGCTGTTGATTTACACCAAGGATGTGTCTATATGTAACATTTTTATAACAGAAAATACATTCTTGCCCTCATTTTGGCTTTTGTTTGTTTGCCAGTTTTAATTGGGTCTTGGCAATGGGAAATCATAGGGGAGGCCATTGTAACAATTTCTTAGGTTTTCAAGTTGGATTTACTTCTTCTTCCCCCAAAGACTTCTTGTACAGTAACTTCTATATTTCATTCACTTATTTTGTGTTTACTGAGTGCCGCTGCTGAGCACGGCTTTGTGCTTCTAGAATGAAACAGATCTGGGAGACTCTGGGAGCCTTTAGTTCTAGCGTATGAGTAGATTGAGCCTGGAGCAGGGTTCTTGACTTGGGGTTGGTTCATGGAGGGAGAGGTCCCTAAGTGTATATGTCCGTCTTTGTATTTCGGGGAGAGTGTCTGTGGAGTTCCTCAGGTCCTCAAGAAGGTTCAGCAACCCAACAACGGTTAAATCACATGCCAGGGAAGAATTACCAGGAGACAGTTTAGGGTTAGATCTGGCCTTTTGTTCATAATTATTCTGAAAGTCTCGGAACAACTCAGAGCAGTGAAAAAGGCACAGGGATTCACAAAGCCTTTTCCCTGGCTCACTTCAGAGGTTTTAGATTGAAAATCCCTAAGCCCTCTGCAGAAATAGGATCTTTCCTTGGGCCTTCCGTAGACAAAGAATTAGCCAAGACTAGACTTAACCTACACTGTGATGGAACTGAAATGAGCGCCCAGTAGAAGGAAGAACAGCCTTTAAGACCAGCCAGATGCCTTGTTCGATGGACAGGTGGGATGTGTGTCTCCCTCCCCAGCAGTGAGGCGTGTTTCTTTCCTCTTTGTGGTTCTGTAGACACATTGCTGAGTCCACTGAAACTTGAAAGATAGAACAAGGCTACTGATGACACACAAGAGTATTGTATGGCCAGTTGACAATAATGTCTGTCATGGTGTTATGAAGGATACATGATGTTAATGCTAAAATCTAAGACACACAAATCGCGGAACAGAGCCCTTTGGGTCAAGACTCACGGTAATGGCTTCACTGTACCTTCCAGGAAGTGAGTTTGCGCTTACTGATAATAATGACCATCGGCTCTTTTTCTCTCTTCTCCTTTCTCATTCTTCCTCCGTGGAACTGGGGTTTGCCTCGTTGTAGAGAGACGCTCACGCAGACTGCTGGTCCCACACCTGGGGCAAAGCAGAAATGAACTGAGTTACTCCATTTCTGTCTAAATGAGGGTTGTTTACTACACATATGAGCTTTGGGCCAGTGGTCTGGGAATTGGGCTCATTGTTAATCTAACTGCTTTTTAGCCTTTTAATCATGTATTTTAATAGGGAGGTAAGGAGAGGGTAGGGGCCTCATTGGCTTCTAGTGCCAAAGACAGATGGTTTGAAACTCAATTCTTCGTGACTTAATGAAGTTATTTAACATCACCATGTCTAATTTTCTAATCTATAAAATGGGGTTAATTGTATATATTTTGCAGGGTTGTATTGGAGATTAAGTAAGATAATGCATTTCAGATTTCTACCATAAATAAAGCCCTCAAATCTACTCTTCCCTATTATTAAAAAAGCAAAGTGAAATTGAGAAATTAGGAGTTTCACCTACTTGGTCTTTAATTTATAACGTGGTATTTCTCCAGTAAGGGCAGAGGAGCATTTTCTTTATAGAGGGTCATTGACCCTCAGGAAAAAAATCAATCAATCAAGCGTTACATGGAAGTAAAAGGCAATGTCATTTCATTAAGCGGGTTTAAAAAAAATGTTTTTTAGGTAGAGATTTAAAGTGTCAACTCACTTGATTTGGAATCGATAAGAACGTGTACAGTTTTATATAGACAACACAAGAGATATTTAAAACTATACCTAAATCTGGCATAATTTTTTTGAAAGCTGGCTTTTTAGCACAGGAGGAAGAGAGAATAAGAAGGTGGGGGAGGGGGGTGGCAAGACATCTAGAAGAAAGGTGGAGACAAACACACTGAAAAGTAGGAAGGGAGAGATGGAGGGAGACTCAGAAAGAAAGGAAGAGAAAGGAGGGCCAGAGAAAGGGGGAAGGAGATGGGCTGGAAAAGTTCTGAAGCCTTAATTAACTGATCTTGTCACACACAGCTGTTCATTTGAGTTGTGGGCCTCAGAGAATTATTCCTTTTTGTCACTCTCTTTTGAAATGTTAATTAGATAATTGACCATTGTTCACAGTTCTTTGGTTACTTTTTCTTCTTCAACTTTTAGAGACCAGTCCTTGAATGGGACACTGGGAGCAGCACACCAGATGGGAAATTATTCTGTGGCCTATAGTTGCCAAATGACCAGCACAGTAGCGCTTGGGGTCTATGAAACCCAGCTGGGTGCCAGGCCTGGCCTCGGGGTGGTTAGGACACTTTCTGTGATGGTCCTTCATCAGTAGGCTTTTATTTTGTAATGGCGAAGGGGCCTGCCTTTTAATTTTATACAGATTGATCAGATCTCCTCTAATCCATAATGAGTCTTCTTGACCACGGAAAGCTCATTTGAAGAATATCTACAAATAATTAGCAGGACATCTTTGATTTCCCATGAAAAACCATCGCAAGTGTAATGGTGGAAGAAAATGTCACACTTCCACTTCTGCCTGACTTAACTTATAGTTGTTTTTGTTTCACAAAAAATTGATTTGGATAATGTACATGAAAGCTTCTTGGAGAATGTTATACAGCACAAATACAACATTTCATTTTATTCTGACTCCAGGCAGTTACTGACAAATACCAAGTAGTGGCAATGTATCTATTGGTGAATCTTGCAGAAAATCATGTCCTTGACCAACAGGACATGATGCAATAGAAGAGATGCTTGTTTTATATATTTTACCAAGAGGCTTAAGCATTTTTTTTAAAGCATTTTTCTTTTATATACTCAGTCTGATATCACGGAACCTCAGTGATGTCTTTTCACTCTGTAGAGGCAGCAAAGTAACATGCCCGATCTTTTCCATGTAATCATTAAAAATTATTAAACTAGTTATTATAAAGATTGACTTCAATGATGTATTTTCAATTTTCAATGAAAATTTTTTTGCTAACACTGTTTATTTTTATTTTATTTTGTTTTTTTGTTTTTGTTTTTTGTTGTTTTTTGTTTTGTTTTGTTTTGTTTTTAACATTTTTTTATTGAGTAATAGTCATTTCAATGAAACATTTTAGGTGTAAATTTTCAGAAGCTTCATGCAAATAATCCGCATTAGTTATGGTCCTGCAAAAGTTGGAATATTGATGGTATTTGTCGTTTTAAATGTAGGTACACTAAAAGTTTCTTTGTAAATATCACAGAAAAATTCTTTTCCCTGAGGCTGTTTTTCAGAGAAAAAAAACATGTTTTTCTTTTTTTTTAAAGGTGATACATGTACATTGTAGAAAAGTTTATGAACAACAAGAAATAAAAAGGTGAAAATAAAGTTTCTTTTAATAGTTAACCATTATGGTGGTGGATTGTATTGCCTGGTGGTCATTAGGTGTACACACATGCACACACACACACTTTTAAGTATGTATACAATTTTAGATTATTTAGATAAACTTTTATTTCTGGTTGTATAATCTTTTCATTTTCATATTTTCATATGTGTTTTTTTAATTGATTATTTTTGTTAGAGATACATGTATTTTACTGTTTCTTAGATTTATTTAACTGTTTTAGCTCTGTTGTTTTCTAATTTATTCATTTATTTTTTAAACTTTATTATTCTTTTGGCTTTCTTGGGCCTCTTGTGTAGAAGTCATTTTCCTTGAGTCAGCTTTTTAATTAAATTATTTCACTCTTTTTGTTTCCTGGATTATGAATTTGTGTCAGACTATAAATTTGGCTGCATCCCATGGTTTGCTGATATGTAATATTCTTCTTGTTTGTACTTTCTGAATAGTTCTTGTTAATAGTTTTGTTCCCCTCTTAATACAAGAGCTAATTGGGAATGCTGTTTACATTTCTAAGAAATTGCCATCTTTCCTTTTAAAAATGTTCATAACTGACTTCTGGGTTTATTGCAGTGTGGTCAGTAGAGAAATGGTATAGCTTCTGCTTCTTAAAATTTACTGCACTCTGTGTGTGTCTTAATAAGAGACGATTTGGGGAATTTTTCAATAAATACTGTTCTCTGTAGTGGGTATTTTAGTTTGCTTTTTAATTTTTAATTTTTTAGAATTTTACTTACCTTGTGGTCCTAGGAGGATATGTTAAATTCTTCCACCAAAATGTTTGTCCTTTTTCATGTCCCTTTTCATGCCTAATGATTCATGATGGCTGTGCATTTATGGGAGAGTGTATTTTCGTCTTTGATCTTCACTACTCCCTCTTTCATTATTATTATCACTTTGTTTGTTTTCTTCCTGTTCTAAGAGAACTTGTAAAGTTTGTCATCTACATCCTAACATGTTTTCTACAATTTTATGCAGATTTTCATTTTGTCAGCACATTTTTACTTTTTTTATGGTGTTTCTTATAAAATCCATCTTCTTTTACATCTCATCCTGAATCTTTTGTCTTGGCATCTATTTTACAGAGATACTCTACTTTATATAACCATCAAAGGTAATGTTTTCCAAAATTTACTTTTAGTGTTTGTAGGCTGAAAGGGTTTTCAGAGTCTGGTTTCCCTGGGAATCATGAGAGCGTATCTACCTGTATTTTAATCTGTAGTTGTTTTCCTCCTCCTCTAGACATTTTGTTTTTTTTTTAAAGTCACACTCGAGCAAACTCCAAACCCACCCTTCTATAATCTTTGCGATGCTGGAGCAAGCTAGACTGAGGCTTTTCCAGCTGTCCTTCATGTTAGCTTCTGCCAATAGGAGGCGCTAGAGGAAGACAGGCAAGGTAGTGGAACGAAAAGGGACTTGGTCCTTCCTGTTCTTGTCAACAGCATTCTGACAGCCTCAGTTGTTTCCCGGTTTAGTTTTTTCCCCTACATTCCTAGAATCAGCCTGCGCATGCTTTCTCCTCCTTGCGTCTCCTCTGAGCTTCTAGGCTCTAAAAGCCCAACCTCTTCCCTTTGTTTCCACAGCCCTGGGGGTGGCAGCCGTGTCCATTGGACCGTTCTCGGATACCTCTTAATTTTATACCCGAGAACCGCAGGTCCAGTGTGAAGCTGTTCAGCCATGCTGCTCTTCCACTAGTTAGGCTTCTAGAAACTTCCTTAGAAATATGACTTTAGAAAGGAGATATTAATAGCCTGATGCCTCTTACCTTAGGAGAGTTTTCTATCACGATGTTTATTGTCATAAACTGAATTGCGTCTCGTGACTGCTGCGTATGTTACACTTTCTCGAGGGTGAGAGAGTTATTAACATAACCTGAGTCTTTTACGGCACTGGTGGATGGCTTAGCCAAAGGGGCACATGGCCTTCATCAGTGAACTCTCAATGGGGAAGCTGGACAAAGAAAGTAGAGACGAGAGTTAGCCTGCAGTTCTGGTGTGGTTTTCTTGAAGGATGGGGTAGGAAGGAGACACGTGGGAGAAAGGATGTATTATGTTACAAAATTTGACTTAGCGTGCACCCTTTTCTCTTGATGTGGAAAGCAGTAAATAGGCTTATTGGCGGCGATGTTTAAGGTCATTGCAGTGCCGCGAATGTAAATCCAAACTGTTCTTCTTCACTAGAAGCTGGGCGATAACATTTACATAACATGCTTTTAAGGTAATGAGTTAAGTTCATTATTTCTTTATTACTGTAACTGTTTCGAGAAAGTTATTTCCATACTAAAAATACTCTTCTGCTCGAATCTGATTTGTCATAATTTTTGCATGACGTTATAATCTATTGTTAGGAAATGATAATTCCATTTATTTTTGTTTCATGGGGAAAATTGTTAACCAGCTGTTTCAGTCTCTCCAAAGAACCTGGCTTCCAGAATTCCTAGTGAGGAGCAATGCTGATTGATAGGAATACCATCATTTTTCTGACCCCCTCTGCCTTGTCGCTGTGACATAGTGCAGAAGCCAAGTAAGAAATCCGGGCAAAGGAAAAGATACCAAGGCCTAGATATTTCACAGACTGGGTAATTAGACTGAACTGTGAAGAACAGACTGAATGAAGAAGTGTCACAAATCTATCGTGATTTAAGGAGCACCGAGATTTGATTTCAAAATGAAATCTTTTTTATGGTTAATTAGTAATAGGAATAAAACTTGGAGCAATCTCTGAAAATCATATGATGATTCAGATGGAATGAACGGGAGAAGATCAGAGGTTATTCTCCTTAACTCACCTATTGCTTTTCCTGAATGATCAGATTTTCTTCAACCAAGTCTTAGCTCCTAACTAAAGCTGCGTGTTCCGGTTCAGAACGTGGCCCTTCACTTAGAAGTGCACAGAATATGATTTTCAGGGGGGAAAAATGTAACTCAGTCAGCTTTGCGTGGTTTACATAATGTGATAGTCTCGTATTTACTATGTGGTTAACAAGAAATAACTGTTACCAACAAAAATCAGAGAATTTAAAAACAACGAACATTTTGCTTGGGAGCCTCTGTTTAGCTGTGTATAAATACATATAGACATCTATAAACATCATTGATCCTCCTCATATGCCCAAGCCACAGACATGTGGATGTGGGATGGTGCTTGTTTTTATAGATTCAAGTCTCTATTTATATAGCTGAAGAAGTGAAACATAACTGCTTTTTATTTCAGCGACTCAGTGCATTTATAGACAAGCCTTATTTTACAGCACTTTATCAATGCCAGGATGATTAGATATTACGAAGGATTTGATCTTCTGAAGGTCAGATTTTTTGGCAGGGTCTGTTAATCCCCAGAGACACTCCTATGATATCAGTGCCCTTGCTCACACTGACTAGAGAATCTCTAGGAAAAACTCATTCTTTGATGGAAATAAAATTTTGCTTTGGGTAACTTGATAGAGTTGAGTTATTCATTTATGACGTTGCTTTCAATTGTGTGTGTGTGTGTGTACATGTGTGTTGGGGAGGATCTTTAGGGGATGGAGGGAGCAGAGATTAGAAGATTCTTACAAGCACTAAAGAGAATGTTTGATCCCCTGGTGAAGTGGAGAGGGAGGAGATGAAGCCCTTAATTTCATTCTTTTTGGAATCATTTAGTAACCAGACTCCATACTTTCTGTAGACTATTTTAAACACCTCGCTTTTGTAGTTGGGAAATAGACACCTACCTGGATTTTCTCAGGTTCAATATTTAAGGCATCGGGCGGGGGAAGGGGGCTTGCTGTGAGTTAACTGTGGAGGAGACAAGAAAGAGACACCGGTTCGAAGCCAGAAAAGTCCAGGAAGAATGTGAAGGCCCTGGAACGTCTCAGGTCAGCAGATGAATGGAAACAGAAGATGTACGGTGGCACCGTCCTGCCTCAGTGCTCGTCATTGCTCTGTATTATGAATTTATAAAGCTGAGTTTTTTTTTTAGACTCTGAAATAATAAGTGTTTTTACAGGGCTCAGATTTGCTCAGGTCCCTCAGAGATGATTCAAATTCCCTGATTTGACATAGCAAGCTAAGGGAATTGAGACAGTTGGAGCAGTGGTTTCTCAGCATTCGAGCACATCCTAATTTTTCAAGATTTAAGATCTTGTTGGGACTCTGAGTCAGCTGATAATGCTGCTCATGTAATTTACTGTCCTAGTCTCTGATTTCGCCCCTGCCCCTACCCCCTTGTGCTGAATATTGTTAGTGCTCTGACAAATACTGTTCTAATAACAATGTGATGAGTTGAGATGGAACGTCTGCTTTCCCTTGTCTGGCATGTTTGGATGCATGTAAATGTGTAATAATACCCAGAGCTAAATTTTCATTTCAAGAAGTTATAGTGACATTTCTACTTATTAAAATGTGAAATAACTGGGAGAATACAGAAAATAAACCTGCAAGGTGGGAACCCTGACAAGTTTCTTTATTCTCTCAAATTTTATGCCCTGAGATTTACAGCAAAAGGTCCTCTAATGGCTATTACACACTTTTTATGTTACCAGATGAAATTTTGAGTTTTGTCCATGTGCTTATGTGTTTATTCACCAAGTTTCCTCTTCTGATGCTCGTCACCCCGGTCCCTGCTTGGTGTTTCCCCAGCTGCTCCTCCACGCCCCCGTCCATCCTGTTCGCCACTCCAAGAGGCCAACCTCTAACAGTTGCATAATCTGACTCTTTCTTTCAGTCTTCTGGTTGGGTTCAGCCAATGAGAAGCTTTATCTTTCTCTTCATTTTGATTATAAACTTTTTTCCCCCCTAATGACAGTGTATTGTTTTAGATTTAGGTCAGATTAAACTGACATTCTGTGAGTATTTGATGTGAACCAGTTTCTGTGCTTTGAGACACGTTATTAAGCAAGAAACTTCAAGCAGACTTTATTTATCCCATTTAAAAGCCAGGAATACTGAGGCTGAAATCAAATGTTTGGCTTTAGGTAGGAGAAATGGGAAACAGAAGCCCATCTCACCCAACCTCACACCCCGCAGCCTTTTTCCATGGGCAACTCTACTTCCGTGATCCATCACCGCATTTCAGCTGTTACACGCCCCAATGCAGTGTGTCTTCTTACATGCACACGTGCGCGCATGCGCGCGCACACACACACACACACACACACACACACACACACACACACACACACACACACACACACACACACACACGCGCGCGCGCGCGCGCGCGCGCACCCCCCCCCACTATTGTATGGAAATTTCTCTTAAAGCCGCATGATCTTTAATAATCAAGCCTAATTTGCTAGTCTTCCCTTTGTTGTCTTTACCCTCCCACTTCCTGGGAGAAGGTGTGTTCGCCACGAGTCTTTCTCCCTTTTTCTCCTAAATGACCAAGCTCCTGTTCTTTCCTCATTCTTCAGAATTTAAATATGCTTAAGTCTTTCCTGTCTTCAAACTTAAACACACAGACACACACATTTTGAGACTAACCTCCAGCCTCTTTTTGTTCTTTCCCTTACACAACCAAGTTTCCTCCCATCACACTCTCTCGGTGATGTGCTCTGGTCAGCTTTTTGCCCAAAGCTCCACACTACAGTTGCAGGGCCAGGTCAAGCGGACATACTTTGGTCTTTTGACCACTTGACCTCTCCGAAGCCTTGGACTCTGGACCACATCCTTCTTGTCTAACTCTACTGTCTTTCAAAGCTCACCTAAGGTCCACCTCTTCTGGGGAACTTTTCTTAAGGCTCACCTAATTCAGCTGCCTCTCCGGTGTACCTCCTTGTCCTCCGGGGCATGTGTTGTAATAGGTATCACACCTGCCGAGGGGCTTCGTGCTGCTGATTGAGCTGTGGTTTTCCCGTGAGTTTTACACTCAGCGTTCTCTTCCTGCCTGGGACTGTCTCACTTTTCCCTCCCAACCGCTTGCCTGTAGGTCCTTTAACTCAGCTCTTGTTATTTGCTATTCTTTACATTAAGTGTTGGGAATACGGGATCAAATAGGAAATAACTGTCTTCATGGGGTTTCCAGTCTGCCTCTTAATTTAGGCAGATTTTTCATCTTACTGAGGTTGTTCTCATCCTTAGAAACATAGTATTTATAGTAATCTATAAGACAGAAAGGATCAAATGAGCATGCTTATTAATTGATTAGCCTTGTACCTAGCACATAATTAATATTCATTCATTAATGTTATAAGTTAATAATAATAAACCTTACATTATATTTGCACTATGTGTTTGTCAGATAATATGTGAATTATAATAATAGACACAAATTGTGCTGTTCTACAAATTCTGTAAATAAAAAGTAATTATTACATATCAGTTGCTTTGTGCATCAATATATTTTTATATTTAGCCCTTTTACAAAATCATGGTTATCTTTTCTTTTGTTCACTTGCTGCTTTTTGCTTACAAAAAGCTTTAGCCTGTTAAAAAATTGGTCTTAAGGCTGCCTGGTGCCAAGTTCACCCTGAAAGAGGCTTCCATTGTAATGGACCTTTTGAGAACCAGCTTTATAGTGAGATATTAGCAGCTATAGATTTCTTTAAAAGTTTTCTCTTTAGTGATTCATTTGGATTAAGTGTCATCACTTTCTCATCTTCACTAGATGAATTTTCGGGTCTTCTTGCTGGCCATGGTGAATACTGAACAGCTTGGTGGTGTGTGTGATTGTTCTGGACGGGCATGCGTGTGTGTTTTTTTCCAGACATGTGCTCGGTAATCAGGAAGTAAACATGGAGACCCTATGGCTGGGTACCATGATACTCCTGAGCATTGTCACCACAGGGTGCCATCAATATAGTTATGGAGAATGTCTGTATTCACTAATTTGGTACCATTCAGAGAAGATTAGCAAAAGGGAAAAGATACAGTAGAAATCTGAGGGGAGATGAAGATGGGGGAGAAAACCGGTGTTTGAAGAATGATCTTTGATCTTTCAGGGGAGAAATACATATCAAGAGCTTATCTATTCAGAAGAATTTACATGCAAAGCAAATGAAGAACATAGATTTTACTTATCTTTGTAGATTATAGTTTGGTCTTGGATAAAGGGAAAGCCAGACATCTATAAAAGGGGATTTACATGTTTATGCTAACTCAGTTAGCATTAACAGGGGCTACCAGTAATGCTGGCTGTCTGGCCTCAAACATTCACACATACGTATTTTCAAAGACAACAAAAAGATTCTCGAGAATGTTATATAAAGAAGAGGGAGAATTACCAAATGTATGGCTCCGTTTTAAAATTTTTAAAAATATTTGTATTTTGAAATGTTACTTCAGGAATAACTAGCTTTTTTTTTTAACTAAGAGAAAGCAAAATTATATCTTATAGCTATTAAAGCTTATTGCACTTTCCAAATTTATAGTTGGAAGTCAGGAAGATTTTCTTTAGCAAACTGAAGAATGCATTTGTAGTCTAAATGGTAGCTCTGGGAGGAGTTAGATATTTATGGAAAAAATTATAAGAAGCAACGTGCATTAATTTTTTTTTCAGAAATAAATATTGGTTAGGAAAGTAAGACTCTTTCAGTATTTGGTAATGCATATTCTGACTCATTCACACAGACATTGTGGTACCTAAAGTGTCACACAATCGGACATTTATATGGAGATGCGCTATTGATGTTAAAAAAAAAAAAGGCTGAGGGTTGGGAAGGATAAGGAATGAGTACAGTATTTAAAAAATGAGCTCTTTGTCTTCTGTCTTTCATCATGCCTCGATCTCAGAGGGGTTTTGTCCAGTGAGAATAAAGATCCGATGGGAATTACCCAGGAATCACCCACCAGTAAAAGGGCTAGTTTGACTTCAGTGAGCAAGGGTGGGACCAGAAGTCTGCAACAGTCAGTGGTACTTTTTTTCTCCCCTTCATGCCAGGTGAACATTTGTATACGCAGGATGCTGACTCACTGGGGGCATCACAGTCTAGTTGAAAGTCCAAAAGGTGATGCCTCTTTCTCCTCTAATAGGGGATTTTATTTCATATGAGAGCAGCAGTTAGAGCCTGTGGGTTTGTCACCAGTCACTGGCCTGATGCTCAAGGCCAGTGGCCTTTCTTCACTACAGTTTTGCTCATTATACTCACTTCTACTCAAGCACCTACTTGAAATCTTCTTAGTTGTTCACGGATTTCTCAGTACTTCCTCTAGACATGAACTTTTCTCATTTCTGAACTTTTATATTATTTATTAGTCTAACTCTTAGGACGCATTGCATTTTCCATGCCTTTTGATTATTGTTACTATTATTTGGAAAAATGTCAAATATGTATAAAGAGGATAGTAAAATAAACACCCATGTCTCCATTATACACTTGGACAGTTATCAACGTTCTGCTGCTTCTCAATCACCTGTGCATCACGCTCCCCACCTCTATTTGAATTTAATTAATTTTGAATAATAGTTTATGAGACCCTTAAAGTCAGGGACTGTATATCTATATATATACACACACATACAAACATATACATGCGTATCTAAACTTAATTTTTGTTCTGATTGAAACTATAATATATCCTCACTGTGTAGATATAAGTACTTGTCCTCATTTGCAAAGATATTAGGATTGTTTCCTTGGGAATTATTAGGTGAAAGGCTTTTTACATATCTTGCCAAATTGCTGTCCAGGAACACTGTGCCAATTTGTATTATTTTTATCTTACTAACTTGGTAACAGAAAAATTGTGCCTGATTGTGTTCTTTTTAAAATTGGTATTTTCTGGATTATTAATGACGTTGGACATTTTTCACGTCCATGGTTCTTATTTCATGTGCTAAATAAGGTATTATCTGAAATTGCAGTGAATGGTACATGCCATTTAATTTAGGTCCAAATCTCATGCTTTGCAGCGATGATCAATTATTTTTTAGTATTTCACAAATTAGCTTTTGCTGTCTTTGGAACCAGAATGTCTGCCTAAGTGCAAATTACGTTAGTTGAGAGTTAGTCTTATTTTGCTTTTTGAGTATTCCTTTGCAAAGCTGTCACTCTATATTTTCTTCCTTTACATCATATAAGGTTATTGAGAAATATATTTGTCTGGAATTATTTAGTTTAGGTAAAAATTCTTTGTCTAAGAAATATACTCTCAGGCCTAAATACATTTTTTTTAAGTTTTGAAAAAAATTACTTAGGTAAAAGTTTTGAATCACTCATTGTATTTGACTGAATTTATAGTGTATTTAACCTTCTGGAATGAGTTTAGAACTCTGTTTTTAAGGTGCTTAGTGCAATTTGTATATGCAGTTAAATAAAAGTTGCCGTTTTCACAAGTGAGCTTTTCAGTGGTAAGGCTGCTCTTTTGCTGTGTGAAATTTCCAAACTCCAGCATAGGGGTTGAATGAAAACATTTACATTAATATGCTAGCGTAGGTAAATATTTTCAGTTTTAGAAAAAAAGCAGCGAATGCTTTTTTACTGTTGGAGTTGCTTTATTGCCTACATCTAGGTTGTAAATCCACAAGTAAAACCAGCATTTTATTAAAATCTCCTGCCCTCCGTTACTTCTCATCAAATCGTACTTTGCTGAACTACGTTCAGATATGTCGAAAAATAATTTACTGCATCGTGTTGAAAAATAATATTAAAAGTATATGTGTTGTGTAGAGGGAACACTCAAAACAGAGCTACCCAGACATCAACAGGATATCATTACCCCAAAGAAATGACGACAGTTTGCCAGCCTGATGCGTAGAGGAAGGAAATTTACAAACATCTCCAAGAGAGGCATGTTGAGCGGTTGAAGGAAATGAGGCACGTCCTGCTTTTATTGTGCTTATTGGAGTGGGATTCCCAGAAGACTGAACAAGGCTGTCCTGAGACCTCTGTTTGGCAAGGATCTCTGTTGACTCATATTTTATTTTTGTTTCAGTAAAGGTCTGCTATTGTTCAGGTTTCTAATGTAGCTTATAAACACGCAGCCAATTTCATTTCCCCTTCTATTGACTGATATATACAAATAACTGAAAAATCTACCGTCATCATTAACTCATGCTCTGTTTCCATGGAGCAAAGAAGACTAACAGTAAAGTCTCCTTAAAAGAAAGGTTCTTTAAATGGAGATCCCAGTTCATGAACTTTCAAAGTTGTATTTTAGAGTTTTATTCACCAGATATGTTGGGGGAATTTATTACTTCCTATTCCTATGGAAGAGGAAAGGGGAGGTAAATATTTACTCTACTTGTATTTAGAAAGCCTAGTTTTTGATCCAGAAGTTTGATCTATTGACTTCTGAATCCTCTGCTTCGAAGTTGAATCACTGGACATTTTATGTCTGAGACCAGTTAGAAAGATTCCCAGTTTGAAATGCCTGGTCTAGAATAAGGAATTCGTGTAATGCTTTGAAGTTTTTAAAAAAATTTCTGTCAATTTGTACACCTATACATGAGAAAGTAATGAGAAAGGGTATAAACATTTTTGCTTTTTAAGCTCAGAATTTTTTTATTGTTGTAACTATCAAAATACCTAAGAGTGTCATAACTCTCTAGACAGAGAAATACCGGAATGGAGACCTCTTTTGGTCTTCTGCTGTGACTCAGTCTGAGGGGCAAACTGAGGGCTGGATCTGGAGTTTTAGGCTATGAATTTGTACCCTTCAGTCTGAGTCAGAAGTTGTGGTCACTGTCAGTCTCGGTCATTGAGTGACTGCAGCGAGGGGAGACCTGGGTTTTGCTGAGCAGAAATTTAAAGGAGACAAACATGAAAGGGAAAAGCAGTGTGAAAAAAGTGGAAAGCTAATGCTGATTAAAAATCTGGTTTTGCTTTCATTTCTCTTAGTTATTCCTTAAGATGATTGCTTTAGATACTTTTTTCCCAGTCATTTTAATGTGTGAAAAATTCCAAAGAAAATTATTTTCAACCCTTCAAAGGTAGTTTTCAGAGTGAAGATAGGGACGGATCACCAAAGGAATTTCCCTGGCGGGAGTCCTAACATTTTAACTTCCCATGGTTTTTTCATCCCCTTTTCCTTTTATTTTTGGCTCAGAACCCCAGGAATGTCTGGCTTAAAGGAATTCCTGCAGGAGCAGGTTTGGAGGATATTTAAGGGTCTAGAGGTGCTTCTGAGGCAGGATTTTGAGGAATGATGTTCGCTGAGAGATAACCCTCTATTGTCCTAGTGCAGAGGGGCTGAGGATTTGGGGGCAGTCATTTTGGACGTCACATTGAGCCATTAGAGCTTTGCCCCTGATGACCTCGGTTGCCTTTAAATATTCATTAGGTTATTTTCTCAGTGTTCTAGTTTTCTAGCAGAACTTAGTTTGGTTTGTAATTCTGAGGGTTTCTTTTACACACTCTACTGTCAGGAAAATACCAAATATTTTCTGACTAGTTTTCTGCACAGTGGATTAAGGCTGAAAAAATAAGTGGTGGTACCAGCATGTGAACTGGGTGTGTGTGGGGCGATGGTGGTGGGGGCAGGCGTGTGTGCAAGGGTACTCACGCGTCTATAGCACTTGTGTGTTCTTTGTTGCTACACCTGCTTGCTTTTAGGTAACTATGGTTTTAGCAGAGAACAATTTAGATAGTATCAAGGCTTTGGATGTCTTAGTCCTGCAGCAATATGAGTTAAAAATCTGTTCTATGTGTAATGTTACTTTGGGAAACCCATGATACGTGGAGATAGTCAGTTGACAGGCAATTCTTAATGTTACTTGCATACTTACAGAAATCAGACAAAGGGGAGATCTATAGATCTATACTTTGATTTCAATTCATCTAATTTTTGGTGTGAAATTTATCAACAATTTATCGAACACAGAAACGGAGTAGTTTTCCTGTTTAGGGTATATTAAGGTTTAACCACATACAGAGTCTTCCTACAATTTTTGAGAGAATGTTTACTCTAACCCTTACTTCAGATCATCTGTTTTAACAGTTAATCAAAATACAGTTTCAGTTTTGTTTGGATTTTTTTAAAGTCAGCACGTTATTTTTTGAAAGTAAGCACTTCTTACTTTTAAATACCCCATAAGCATATTTCTTGTAGGGATTATGAAATGAAGATTTTTGTAGCACCTAGCATGTTTGCAATTTTGTTATTTGCAGTTTGCTATTAAGTGTTGCCAGGAATAAAGGGGCAAGGGCAACCACAGTGTTTACTGTGCAGACTTCTGGTATTGCAGAATGAAAGAGCAAGTTAAGTGTAAGCTGGGAAGGGTGGGCTTTCCAAACCATGGACCCTGGCTTTAATTCTCAGCTCTTTTACTTACTTCCTGGAACCTGGAGCAACACAGTTACATAATTTCTCCTTAAGGGAGGATAATACGAGTACCTACTTCATCAGGTTATGAGAATGAAAGGAGCTAAGACATCTGAAGCCTTTAGAACAGTGTTTAGCTCATAGGAACTGCTCAACAAGTTATTTTCAAGCCCCTAGCATCATCTGTTTTAGAGAGGAAAGATGTAACGGGGCAGTCCCTCAGTTATCATTGGAAATAATAATTGCATTAGAAAATCCAGCAAAATATTGACATTGAGAAATCATTCTCAGAAGTGGTTGCAGTGGAATCGCGTTAGGAGAGGCAGTCCCTTTAGAAGGGCGGGGCGGGGTGAAACAGATACCGTTTGCTTAGGAAGCCCGCTGACTTGACCTTGGCTGTCTTGTAGATCGAGTCAAAGGAGCACATTTTTCTGAAGGTGCTTTTAGTTTCACTTTAAATGAATTTGCAGCTGCAGATGTCAAATCATAAGAGGTTTGAGAGGCATTTTGTTGGTGGGGTTGGGAGAAGGTTTCGGAGTGTATCGTGTGGACTGGGGATAAGGTCCTCCAGCCACCTCGTCCCATGGCCACTGGCCCTCTGGTCAGGAGGCCCCGCTGACCTCCACGAGGTCTGCCTTTTGCTGAAGGTGAGCATCAGCTTGAGGATGGAACTTTCTAGGCCACAAGTTTGCATCAGTGTTCCCGGCTTGTTATAGTCATTCCCCAGTCCTGTGGGTCAGTTCCTCTGTCAGTAGGGCAAGCTCTGCCAGGATGATTTTTAGGAGCTGGAGAAGCTGAGCAAAGCTCATCAACACTAATCCTTGAGCCCAGTCAGTTACTGGGTAGTTTGTCCTTAGGCAGTAAAATCTCCCACCCCCCCATCCCCATCCACCAGCACTTCTGCCCAGGCTAGAGTTCAGTGGATACCTCTGTGGCTGCCACCACTGCTGTTGCCTGGCAGGTGCAGAGATGGCTCCCTCCTTTCCCTGCACATGTGCAGTTGCCTGTTAACTTGCGGCTATACTGCGTAGAAGTACCTAACTCTTTGGTAAGGAAAAAAGAAAAGGTAATTACGTAGAATAATTGTGTTGAAGTGAATGAGTGCATGCTTGCTTGTGGAAATATCTCTGTGGGTGTGTGTGTGTGTGTGTGTGTGTGCGTGCACCTTTTAAAGTATGCATTATTTTGGCTGATGTTTTTCCATTGGACATTTGGCTTTATCATGTAGAAAGAAAAGGTGGTTTTAGAATCAGAAAGCTGATCAGAGAATTATTGAATATATATATGTATACACACACACACACACATATTTAATCCAAAATGTCTGGTACTCCCTGAGAGCTGGGAAGTTGCAGCCACAGTCCTCCTGGGTTTGTTGGAGTTACGTTTATTAGAAAGTAGCCTAATCCTCTGTGCAGAGAGAGGAAGTGCTGTTTCATAGCAGAATCACATGGGTGGAGGATCGCTGAACTGGAGAGAAAACTGCTGCTGTTTGACTTCCACTGTAAGTGATCAGTATTTCTAGATCTGGAACAATGATAAAAAATGATCTGGTCTTTAAGTAAAACTGAGATTTAAGGATTTCACATCAGAATCTGAAATCTTTAAAACTGAAAGAACAGGTTTTCCAGTGTCTTGCTTACTCCTTCATTTCACAGATGAAAAGCCTCATTGCTCAAAGAAGTGTCTCTATGGAGCTGAAGTATTGAACAGCAGACCAGCGGAGTCCAGCCCTAATCATCTTTCAGTGTAAAGGCGTTGTATTTTTTTATTTTTGCAATAACCCTTAGACTAAACCTGCTCTCATACCAGTATCCTGGCTAAGCACATGGACCAGATCCATATATCCTGGGTTTGAAACTTGGTTCTCCATGTCATCATTCCTTGTTCTAGTCCATTTCTCAGACCATTTCTCAGTTTACTTATCTATACAATGGGTGTAATAATTTCATAGAATTGCTGTGAGGATTGAAGAAGTTATTTCTTGTATATTACTTACAAGAGTGCCTGCCACCAGGCATGGAAGCAACCTAAATATCCACTGACAGATGACTGGATAAAGAGGATGTGGTATATATACACAATGGAATATTACTCTGTTATAAAAAAGAATGAAATAATGTCATTTGCAGCAACATAGATGGGCCTAGAGATTATCATACTAAGTGAAGTAAGTCAGACAGAAGAAGACAAATAAATATATGACATAACTTATATGTGGAATCTAAAAAAATAATACAAGTGGACTTACTTACATAACCAAAAGAGACTCACAAAGATAGAAAAGAAACTTATGGTTACCAAAAGGAAAAAGGGGAGGGATAAATTAGGAGTTTGGGATTAACAGATACACACACACACACACACACACACACATAATAGATAAACAACAAGGTCCTACTGTATAGCATAGGGAACTATATTCAACATCTTGTAATGACCTATAATGGAAAAGAACCTGAAAAAGAATAGATGTGTATATATCCACATCTGAATCCCTTTGCTGTACACCTGAAACTAACACAACATTGTAAATCAACTATATACTTCAATGAAAAGAAAGAGTGCCTGGCATAAGTCTTAGCTATAATGTAGTTATCATTATATTTTTAATAATTATATACTAATTATTACTTTATTAATAATAATATGGTTTTTAGACACTCTGGCTACCCAGCATATTACAATAAAAAGGTGCCTTTGTAGGAGAGTAGGATTCCATAATTGTCTAGAGAAATTGGGGCCATACATCACTGAACATCTTGGTTCATTTTTGTGCAGATTATTTGGATTGACTGAGTGCTCTTGGTACCGGGCTGGATTGCCATCTGCTGTGTTTTGTCCCCATAGGTCAGGTTTGTCCTCCTAGAGAATGAGGAGGCAGAAAAAATACCCGATACTCCAAAATATATGCTAACTGTCTTGTTCACATTTATAGGACAGTTTTATTGCTGTAGGTAAGACGGATAACTGGGCATGATTCCAACATCTTGGCAGTTTTCCTTTTTCAAGGTACTAATATTAGGATTAGCGTGTTGTTTTAAAGCCATTGCCTTTCTGCACCTTATAATTGCTTGTTCTTGGGGGAGACTTGGAAGCTTTGAATTAGGGTTTTCCTGCCAAGTATGGCAGAGCATGTCTATTTTGCTTGAATACCCTGTGTGGTTTTTAAGGTTGGTACTGCAGTACATTTTGCCAGTAGGACAAGTCAGAGGCTATGCGGGCATGCTGTGTGCATACAGGGCAGATGCAGACTGGGGCCCTGAGGACACCTGAGTGAATATAGTATATCTCTGTCACTTTATTTTTGTGTGTGTGCTTTTGTTTACTTTTGGTATTGATTCCAGTGTGTCGCAGTACAGTGATTTGCCTCATCTATTATGTTTCTTTTTTTTAAATTTAGTTTATACACTTTCTCTAATGTACTTATATTGTTTTAATAATGAAGTAATAAATATATCCAAGTTAAATACCAGCGATAACTTTAGTTGCCTCAAAAAAATGGGAATGCAAATTGAATGGCCTTTAATCTCTACAAATTAGCACATATGATGTTATTTTATTTTTACTTAAATATATTTGAAACATAACCGTTGTGTTAGTTTTAGATGTACGGCATAATGATTTGATTTTGTATTTTGTGACGTGATCCCCACGGTAAATTGAGTTAACATCCATCACTTTACGTTGTTATAAATTTTTTTTTTCATGTGTTGAGAAAGTCTAAGATTTACTCTCTTAGCAGCTTTTAAATACACAATACAGCATGGTTAACTATAGTTACCAGGCTGTACATTACACCCCCAGTATTTATCTTATAACTAGAAGTTTGTGCCTTTTGACCGTTTACTTTTGGTATTAAGACCTATTTTCAGGCATAGAATGACTTGCCTCCTCTCTGATGTTTCTAAATCAAAGCCTAGGTGGATTAAAATTATAAGAAATTTAATGGCTTATGACATAATCGTTTTTCTAAAGCACTGAGGAAACATAGTGTTCACAATATCAGGATGCTATAACTAGTGATTAAAATGTTTCTTTGTTTTTACTCAAATATTAGTAGCATTTCTTTTCCTCAGAGAGCCTGGTGCTGCCAAAGTTACTAGGAACCACCACTCTTCGTGTAGAGAAATAGGCCTTCTGAACTGAAAAACATCCTTTCTGAATTTCTCTTATGGAATTGAAAAAAATGCCTAGCTTGCCTTCCTGTTCTTCGAGGCAATCTTTGAGGAACTGGTCACAGTGCCTACACTCTGCATGTGGGCCTGGCCATCAGTCTCAGCTCTGAGGTCGCTCGTTTGTGGAGCGTTGGACAAAACTCAGACTTTCTTCCTGAGGCTCCATTTCCATCTTCACGTAATTGTTGTAAGGATTCAAAGAGATAAGCTCGGGCGTGGTTTTGTTCCCATGTATACTCAACAGGCGTGAGGTGCTTTTTCCGCCACGTGTGCATTTCTTCCCTTTTTAACAGACTTCATGGGGGCAGCATTTATGGATTCAAACTTATAACCTTGACAATGACCTTGCTACGTCATTGTTGCTCAGTCATGTTCTGGAATGAACACATGTTCAGGAGAGCAGAGGTGAGGAGACTACATTAGGAGAATTAGAGTAGATTTCGGAGACAAGCTGGCTGTGTTATTCTCTGCTCTTTGATGTATATGTTGTACGTCTACAGGGACTTATTAGCGTTGTTGCCTAAAGAAACTCAGTTTCCCTGGAATGTGCTGGAATAGAACCAGAATTCTGTAATTGGATGTGACAGTGGTGGAACTTGAGCGGGTCACTTTCTAGGTTTTGGTGGAGGTAATGAAGCAGGGTTAGATTCGTACTCGCGGAGAACCTCTGCAGCTCTACTGGAGACCTGGGCACTGTCGCTAACCCCTCTGCGACCTTAGGACAGTTCCCCTCTTTGAGCTCCATTTACTCATCTATCCTATAAGGACGAGGATGCCTGTTCTGCCTTCCTCTTAGGCTGCTTTTGAAAGTGGATGAAATAATATGTGAAAATTCCTTTCACAAGCGTAGAAGAGGGTTGGTGGTGGTGGTGGTGATGATGATGATGATTAAATCGATGATGGCCAAAACAGCAAAAATCCAGACTTAATTCATGCCTTTCCAGCTTGGAATTTCCAGCAGTGCATGGTAGTAAAAATTTTCTGGTTTTGATATTCATTGTATTTTGTCTGACTAGGAAATAGACCTTCAAAATTGGACACAGATAACTAAGTTATTTTCTTTTGATGGCGAGGATCACTCTAATTTTAGAGACAAATGCGGTTAGGATCACCTGACATGAGGAATCTCAAAGTTAGGCTGTACTTCACTAGCAACTAAAGTCGTTCAGATAAGAGATATTCAGAATGAATAAGGATAAATCAAAGGTAATTAATATCTATTGGTGAGGAGTTGGCACATACCAAGTGTCAACAGTAGACATTTTTTAGAAATTGGAATGTTACCATGGAATCAAAGCGTTCCACTTTAAGGTTGAATATCTGAAGATACCTTCTTTCAAGCTGTCTGTTAAGAGGAATTTAATATTCATTTTACGTATCCTGCGAGAAACCTCTTATGCTATGACATTTTCCTGTCTATTAAGAAATAGCTTTAGAAAAAAGAATTAGTTAATTCCCCAACTTGCGTGTAAGTTCCTTTCCTTAAATTGTATGTGAATCACATCATCTTTGTGAAAGATACGAGATGTCACATAGGTACTATTATAATGCCATTGGTTACAGTTTCCAGGGTCAGAATTATGTTTACATTTCCCTCCATTGTGTCTGGCTGTGCAATCTCTACTTTAAAAGGCATCCCAAAATAGGAACAAAAGAGTAAATTGTGAGTTGGGTGTGTTAGGTTTGTATGGTCCGTTCATTGAAATGTTTGCTCTTTCTGATTACCAAGAATGATCTAAACTTCTAATCCAAGCTTCCTTCACTGTGCTACATTGTCCTTCAAATGTCATGGTAAACTTAGTAAGAATTGTTTCAAGGTACCAGTGGGGTAAAAATCTATATGAGATGCCCAACAGATTAGTTTAAGGACTTTAGAAAGCTAAGAATAGTGCAAACTAGAATTCAGTGACTTTAGATTTAAGGACATAAGGTGTTGTGGGAGGATCCTGGTGAAAGATGTAACATCTAACTCCTTTTCTCCATAACGAGAAAAAAAGAAGGGAAAAAAAGTAGAGAGAGAAGAAAACTTATCATAATTAGTGTATCTATTTTGGTTAGTTTTTTTTTTCACATAGGGGATTTCAAATTCATATGAAAATTGAATTTGAAACAATTAAGTCATAACGAATATCCTCCTTTCGTTGTAAAACCTGTAAAACACTGATGTTTGAGTTGCTGCTTCTCTCTGGCCGGTCCTCTTTTTCCACTTCATTGTTAGTGTTTGGATGATCTGGGAGGGGATCTTCTGGATGGGGTTGCTCACAACCCACAGAGCCCTTTCCTCCTTCTGTTGAAAGGAGGCACAGCTGAAGTCGGTCTCTTTGCCTTTTCATGATCCGGGGATGCAGTGGAATCAAAACCCGCAGGATGAAAGCGCCAAAGCTTCCTGTTTCCAGCTGTTTTCCTCCGCGAAGATTTTTTTTTTTCTCTCCCAGAGATGATGCTTCCTTTCAAGCGGTTTTTAATCTGCAAACTGTTTCCTCAGTTTATTTCACTACAGTAAAATGTGTTCCCTTTAGGTCATATCTGTCTCTTTTAAAACCCAACCTGTCCTTTTCAGCAGTGTTAGTTGCTACTCAAAAGAACAAATGTGATTTATAAAGTCCCTTTAATGAGGTACAAAGACCAATAAACCTTTACCACCAGAGTTTTATCTTTTTGGTTGCTTTATTTTCATTTGTGAAAAATTTTAGATGCCAAAAAGCCATGAAGAATGCTATTAATTTGACCATTTAATATTTGTAAACAAGGCAGTTCAGGGTAAAATATGTTGTCATCGCCTTAAGGTTTATTGTGTAGGTTTTTTTTCCCCTTCTCAGTGCACTATAATGATATGTAATTTGTTTAATGTAAATGCTTAAAATTAAAATTAAGGCACTGGAAACTGCATAAATGCTAAATGAATATTAAGAGTGGTTTGATTCATTAAGTCATGATGGGAATAAAAATATGACTCTTTTTCTACTGATGGTTTTTACTTCACGTCTGGCATTGATGTTGTTTTTGAATTTACATCTGTAAATTCTGCTTCCTTTGGGGATACACGAAATACAAAAGTGAATTCTTTTAATCACTTGTTAAATATAGTCCACAAATGTTAACCAGACCTTTCTACCCATTTCCTGGATCATCCAGGCTCCTCGATTAATGATAATATCATTCTACATTGGCTTGTACTTGACTTATTTAAGTGAGCTGCTCTTAAATGAATACCACCGTGAGTCGAAAGTTCTCAATTTCTCTATCTCTTGCCTTTTCCCAAATATTTATACTTACTTCCTTAGAGTGGGGGAATTTACCAGCAAGAGGCTTCACATTGCTGTCCTGTTATTTGAGCTAATTCTTTGTGATGTAACGAAGCCAGTGGCATATGGGAGATAACCACCTCATTTCATTTTCACTTTAATGCTAACTCTAACATATGCTTTTGAATTGAAGTGGGGTCCCAAATGCCGATATATGTTAAAAGAATTAAACACTAAAAAAAAAGCTGCTCCCCCTTATTTACTCGTGTTGCCCGATCCTTTGAGGGTGAGTGGCTGATAGGGCTTAAAATCATGAGCGTGCCTATTTTATCTGTGCTGTTTAATAGAGAGCTATGAAAAAATGGCAATTAACATATTCAGACAGAAAATCATCCTGGCTGAATGACTCATTAAATAGTCGTATAAACAGGATGTGCTGAAATGAACTGGTACAAAATTTAGTTTCATTGGTCTTTTTGCTCATTATCAGCACTTTAAGAAGCAGACTTGTGGGTGCTTGGAGGACACTTAAATTTCTTTTCTCTTTATTTTTTTCTTAAATACTTCTCCCCTCCTCCACCCTTTCCCCCTGCCATTCCTAGTTCTCTGGCAGGCTAACATCACCCGTCTGAACGTGACGCGTTCTGTTGGAAAGCAACCAAGTCAGGGCTAAGGACTCCTGAGGTTTGTTGAGGCCAGTGGTTCTCAACTCCAGCTGACAATCGGAATGTACTGGAAGGTGTTTTTTGTTTTTCTCAATTGCACACATGTGTTGAGACCTTATTTCTTGGGATTCAGGTTCTGTAGGTTTGGGGTAGGGCCCGGGAGTCTGTATTTTAATGAAGTCCCAGTGGGATTCAGATAGCCAGCCATGCTTGAGAACCACTCACTAATTTGTGTCCCCTCAGAGTGAAACTCCTTCCCCCCCATACCTGATCTGTGGCCATCTGGCCTCCGTATCAGTGGCGTGCAGCCCTGGCTGTACGTTATAGCTACCTGGGGACCTGGGGAGATGCTGATGCTTGACTCCACCCCCAATTAAATTGGGGAGTTTTAAAACCTCCCCAGGTGATTCTAGTGGAGAGCCAAGTTTTAGAAGTTCCATCCTACATAAACAGACGGAGCTCGGCATAGCTGAAAAAATCCTTTCTAGTTTTCTTTTACAAGGTGCTTTACCCGGTGCTAAGTCTGCTCTCTCTGCATCCCCATCCCAGCCAGACACACGCAACTTACACCTTTTGTCTTCTCCAAGACTTTCATCATTTATTGGTACCCCGATCTCAGGTGGGAATATAACGTTCTGCTCTCCTGTTATGGCAGATTCCTGTTTCTTCCTATGTGAGTGCCACAGCTGTGATGTGCAGATGTGTTGGTATAACATTAGTACCCCACGAAGGCTAAGTAAGAAGGAAGAAAGGCAGGAAAGCAGTTTAGCAAAGGGAAGAGTATCCATCTTTGGGGTCCCCGTCTGTGCCGAGAAAAAGTCTGAGTAAACAGATCTCTTTTTTTTAGCAGGTTGTGACATTAAGTTGGAGCCTTTCATTACATTGATCAATACTACTGTTTCTTGGACCTGTTCCATAAAAGGTTTGAGGTCACCCCATAACTGAAGATGAAGAAGACTTCTTTCCCCATTTCAAGGGAAGAAGGAAAGATCGTTTTGCAGATTGGTTCTTGAGAACTGTGCTTCCCAGCTGCCCGAAGGTCTTTAAGTCTTCCCTGGTTTTAGAAGGGGTGTTTACAAGTGGAAGGGAAAGGGTACATTGCTTCATGGTGCTCGCTGTTGAGGAGCCCATCATCTACGTAGGAAGGTGACCTCCTCCATGTTCCATGGAACCTTCCACATGCTCACCACTCCACCCTTCCCCGAAAGGTGAAAGATACCCTTAAAACACCAGTCAGGTCCTAAGTTGGTGACAGAAGTGAAAGTAGACTGAGCTCCTGAGGTCTCAGGTTTCAGGGCACCTGTGACCGGGTGGGAGAAGAAAAGCTTCCCTGCAGAGGGGGCGTCAGAGGGAGACTGACTGACTCTTCCTTATTTTGACATATCTTGTGGCAGAGTCCTGGGGTAGACCTCAGACTCCTGATGGCTGCTCTTGTGCTCGTAACTACATACAAGGATTTCTGAGGACAGTGAGGTCCAGGAGGTTTCCTTAGAGACTCAGACCATGATACTAGCAGGAGTTAGGACTTTCTCTGGTCTACACTGGATAGCGGGAGTCCCGGATCCCGGTTGTGGGAGGTTGTCACCCTTTGGAGTCTAGACTTGCTGCCATGTAGGGGTGGAGGGCTCATTGTCAAGGTCCTGCAAAGGGTCAGTCAACATTTGCAGGACCCTGAGCATGAATGTCTCCTTAAATAAGGCTCTGAGGTGCTCCATTCGCCTCTTCCCAGTCCCAGTGCTGGTTGCCAGCAACTGAGGTCAAGACAGCCATCGGTAATTTAGGTTTTTCCATCTTTTGCTTTACTTACTATGATTGATAAAGAGCTTCCTTGCAAAGAAATATCTTGGTAGACTCCCAGGGAAGGAAACACTTTTGTGTGACTGACGTGCTGGCAGTGCCCATGGCCACGTGTGTCACCCTGGTGGAGGATAATCGTCCTATTATTTTTTGTCAGTAGGTATAACAAGTGGGTAGTGCTTTGTGTATGCCACTGTGATGAATTAATTTTGTGTTCATTGTAGTAGCACTGATCATAATGAATTAATTTGGTATTCATGTGGATGTCAGAGTGTTTTTTTTTTTTTTCCCCTCTTCCAGTTTCCTGGAGCTTTCGTTCATGGAGACATTAGACGTGTAACATTATCTGATCCTAGTCTCACATTAACTTCTCGTGATTTACCCCCCACCCCGCTAAGTGTGTGGTATTCTGTTTAACAAAAAACATTTAATTTAATGTTAACATAATTAATATTTTAATAGCATTATATTAACTTTAACATTTCCCCCCGCTTTTATTTTTCAAAATAAAGGAAGTCAGGTAAGCCCTCATGACAACTATAACTGCCAGGTTGGATGATGTAGTTAATATCTTGTATGTTTTAGTTTGGTTTAAAAAAAAACTAAGGCAAATGTTTGTAATTTGTAGCTTTATTGAAGACAAATAGTGCATTCCCTTATGCAAATAGGAAGTAATGAAAACGGCATGCCGTATACAACAGTTTGCTCTCCTTTTAATTTCTTCTCTCTTCTTTTCCTCTCAGACAAGATTGATGAATGTATGTGCATATATTATTTATCTGTTCATGTAAGGACACATAATTGGCTATTAGGTATGGTAATTGCATAACTAGATCTTATTCAAATTCATTTCCTTTTCTGTTGATAAAATAAATGTTTTCGTGAAATTGGAATATAGACTGAAATAGAAGTGCCTGATTTAAGATCGAGAAACCAGGTACCCAAACAAAAATCAAACCAAAGCCTGGGAAACTGCACCACCTTGGGCTTCGGCCTATATGCTGCTGCTTAATTTGTTCATCACGTTGGCTAATTATTGAAGATATTTATAAGAGAACAAGGGTTTCCTTCATCACTCACCCACCTGCTCGGCTGATTGGCTGCCCCTGGGAATGTGGTGGAACCTTTGCAGAAGAGATTTTTGTCCTTGTGAGCATCAAGATGCCATTTGGGGTTTTCTTTGCATTTAAACTTGGAAATGGTATCACCCTCCACACTCTCCCTTTTGGCTTTAAACTTATTTATTTCTTAAAAATAATTTTACAGCTCCTGTGAAGTTGGATTCTCACTAGCAGCTGTATTCCAAACACTGTGTTTTAGCAGCTGATGGGTCCTGTATGTATTTCATACACTTAGAGTACAGAAAGAAGTTGGGACTCAGTTGTAAATGGCAAGGATCATATAACTGGGCTGTACTGCTTTCATTATTTGTGTTATTATTGTAACAGATTGTACAGTACTATGCTAACAAAGATTTATGGCTTCATGCAGTAGGAGGAAATCTTGGGATGGAGGAGAAAACTCATGTTTAAACAAATGTCTATAATAATAAGAGGAAAACAAAACTAAAAAAGGCTCTAAGAGAATTGTTTCCAGTATAAATATTTTTATTAACATTTGCTATGGTTTGAAGATCTTGAAAGTAATTGTTTATGCATCTCTGGAACTTAGATATGTTGTATGCCTAGATGTGCATGCTTGTACTTGGAAGGAGATTTTTTCTTTCTTTCTTTCTTTCTTTTTTTAGATTTTTTTTGTTTTGTGTTGAACTGGAACACATAGCTATTGAATATGCAATGAAGAGAAAATTTATGGAGGGCAGAATTATGAGTATCTGAGGAAAGTTTAATTACTTTTATAATTTAGATAAGCTTCATAATTTATTGTAACACACTGTACTTTGGCACAATTTGTAACAATTAGAAAGCACTTGAATTTAGGTTCTTTACTTGGCAGCTCTGAGCAGAGTGAGCTGTAGAAAAACTTTGAGCATTTACTTTTCATCTTAGACTTGCATTCAAGACTTCAGCTGTAGTGGTTTTGTTGTACCCCCTTATGATGACCGAATCTCTGGGTTTTATTTCTCTGAAAAATATGTATTACAGTATAGCAGGCTTTGGTGGTAAACCTAAAAGAAAGCCAGAGAACCTAGAAGGAGGGACGTGAAGATAGGGAAGGAGAAAGTCAGAGAAAACTCACGTGATTCCTACTCAAATTAAAAAGAAAAAGACCTCATCACCCACCTCCATGTAAAGGGTGCATCCTGAATAATGCAGACTGTTCAGAAATCCGGCAATATACTTAATGAATATGAATTCATTTTCGTAATTAAAAAGGGGCAATGTAAAAACAGCTACTTCTCTGAGGTCTGGATTCTTTTGCTGTTAGAGAAACTGCTGCCTATAGAATACTGTTTTTTGACATTGCTGTTTTCTATAAAATTAATCTTACTTACTGTCCATTTCTGTCATGACTTTAAGTGTGTATTTGCCTTATTGATCGTGTTGATATTGAAAATAATGAATGAAAACATGAGGTCTTAGCAACTGATTTTGACTGTTGCTGAAGACATTTTTCTTAAAAAAAAAATGTATCTGTTTGCAGGCCGGGAATTTTGACATTCCCATTTTCCTTTTGATAACTAAACTGCAGAACAGAATTAGCTCTCATAAAGTCTTGTGCTTAGGGCGTATTCAACTTCTTTCAGAATTAAAGGATCCTCATAGTTTTGGGTAACATTTTGAACTTACAAAAGTGCTTTCATATTTATTGTATGTTTAGGACAAGATTAAAAATGGAAGTATTCTACAATTCGAGGTAGAAATAAGGATGAATCAACTTATGAACTTTTGTGCCTCTTAAATACCTTCTTTTTTGCTCCACCTTCTCTGGAGTGGAAACCTATGAGGACTTGGGTTCAGGTTTTAGATTTTCTTGGGTTAGTGTAGGTTTCTGATAAGTCATTTGGAGCCAGGTGCTGAAGCAATTCATCTGTTGGCTTAAGCGAATTAACAGCCTGAGTCAAACAGGTTTTGAACTGGTTAAAATAATAAAAACCAGTAGCCCTATGATTGAGCTCTTGATGATTAAAGAACCAGGCCGAAGAATGCGTTTATTTTCTTTCAGAAAGAAAGTCAAGACTCACTTCTTTGAGCTGCGGTGATTTGTATAGATTTTTTTTTTTTAAAGAAAGTCTTCATTATTTGTTTCAGATCTTTATAGATGTTGCAATAAGCTACTCTTTTAATATAGGATTGAAAGGATCAAAGTTACTAACTTTAACTGAGACACTTCAAAATAAAAGAAAAAGTTTATTATCTGTTTTCTTTTCAAGATTTATATTCATACAAAAGTACAATGTTCCTGATTGAATGTGGTCCTTCTGGTAAGGGTCACATGGATAGAATAATAATTCCCTTGTCTTGCCTGCTCTGCTCTGGGTTGTTTGAATGTTGCAGGTGACTGTGTTCTTCTCTGCAAATAAATGTCATTCTCCTGTTCACGTTCCTGATGACTTGTATCCTTAAACCCTTTTGTTCAAATATTATTGTCCTTTATCCTGAAAAATGTCTGGTTGTAGTGCCCTAATACTGTAAAATCAATGGGGACTGAATTCAGGGCTGGCTGAGTAGTGGAAGGCAACCCTTTAAATGCAAATGCATCAGGGCTAGTTTTAATGTAATTTTAATAGGGCTGAAACCATTTTGAAGTAGACTTAAATCATAATACTAATCTCAAAAGACTCTATTTAGCTGAGAAGGCCCTTTATTCTCACTGGCTATTTTTCCTCTCCCAGCATTCAAACCACCTTTCATCTGATGCCACAGTTTTCATTCAGGATAGCATTCTCCACCCCCACCCCGCAAATGGCATATATGTACAGTTTGTGGCTACTTTATTAGTTGTAGACAAGTCTGTCTTAATGAAAACAATTTTACTTCTTTTTCTTCCTGGTTGTACATTCCTGACCAGTCGTTTTTTGCTTACAAGATAAATAAAATAAATAAATAAGCAAGCATTTCAAGTAAGTTGCTATGTTCTGAACAAAGACGTAAAAATCCATTGTTGATTCTAACGAGAAAAGTCGAGAATGTAATCTAATATGTAAATAGGGGGATGAATGCAGAGTCCTAGAAATGACGAAAACATTTACAAAATGAAGTCTGACCCAATGACCCATATATTGCAATATCCTAAGTTTCTTGGTTTCACCAACTTACCCTACTTCAATATACAAATGAAATGTATTCTGCTGTCTATATTTGGGCTGGTGGGAAGGTGTGGGTGCACTGACTTGGGGAAATAAATGTGGATTAGGGATGAGTTTAACAAAAGGTCACAGAAACTGAAGGCAGGATTGGGGTGCAGTTTTTCCCATGTGGGTTATTGTCACATTCTTTGTATAGAAACAAAGGACTTTCGGTCTTTGGCTGCTTTAATTTTGGATATGCCCCCAAATTTATAATAATTTAATTAAACAATGTAAGTATATTATAGATTAAATCATTTATAGATTAGCTTTCCCACATTTTCTTCTGTTGCAGAATTATCAAGGAGGAGATGATTAAGTGCTAAAGTCTATACTCTGTTCCATTGATTAGCTTTTAAAAAGTTCTTATAATTTACAAAACAGTAAAATGTCAGTTACTCTTCTTCTCCTTGTGGAGCTTTTTGAAAGAATACTTTCAACCAGCATTTTTTAAAACCTTGTTACAAGACATGTTAGTAGAAATTTTATTTTGAGTGCATTTTGCATTCAATTTTGTAAAACACCCAAGAGGGTCATATCACTACTTTGACCAGAGAACTCCTTTTTCATGGGCTACCTCCCCTGTGGAACATTCTGCAGAAAACAATTGTAGGAAGTGCTCAGCCCCAAAGTGGGTCCCCCCCCCCAACCCCCGCAAGTTGGCGGTGGTATCTAGTTTCTTGTTTTTTAAGTACTGATCACTAATCCTTGCAGAGTTCAGGTCGAGTTCCTAGGACAGCATGCCAGTCTTGCTACCAGTGCTCTTCATTTGAAATCCTGCTTGTGATACGTGAACAGAAGACGAAGCCCATGACTCAGATACTTTAACATCAAATGATCGCTGCATCTTGGAGAGACTGGTGGTTCTGTCTTTAGGCGTGCTCTCGCTTCATTTCATGACTTTAGTCCATTTCCTAGGAGGGGTGTGTGTGTGTATGTGTGTCTCCTTCTTTTACCCTGATAACAGTTGGGTCACGGCGGTGACCACTGGGTCTAGAGCAAGGCCTTGAAAATGCACTTAACTTTGGACCCCACGCAGGTAATGTCGATGAGTGAGGCAGACAAGAGGAAGAGGTGGTGCAGGCGACTGGGGAAGCCAGGCCACACCTGACATTCCAGCATCCCCCAGAATCCTGTGCGAGCAGACACTGTATGTTTTGCAGCCAGCAGTGTCTCGTCCTTGGTGTGAAGGCAAGAAATCAGAAGACTTGGACACAAGACTTAGTTGTTCGCCTCCCCCCACTTTCATTTCGTGTTTCCTGGGGATGTTTGCTTCATTTACAGCAAGTAGAAAATAAGCCAGGTCTTGTTTATACCTAAAAAATGGTGTTTTAAAAGTTGGATGTAATACTTGTCTGAAAGAACATATAAAAGTATGATGATAGATGCTTTTGTAAGAAAGAAAACATTCAGTTTAACCCCACAACTTTTCTACTTGCCTAGAACTGCAAACTACTGCTACTGTTTGAAATAGACTTTTTGTTGTTTAAACTATACATCCAAGAATATCTAAGGAATTGGAAAAAGTGCACAGCCGAACATGAGCATTAACTTCAAACCGTGAAGAAGTGAAGGTTAGAAATACTGTCAAATGTAGGAGGGTTCCAGGGCCAATTCTTTAAACACATTCTGAGACGTTGGAGCACTCTGCACTTTCTTGGACTTTGGTTTCTAGGTCTGTGATCAGTATTGAGCTGGAGGCCGTTGATGTCCTGCTCTCAGGTTCTGCGATGCTGGGTCTGAGATTAACTTGGGTCTGAGATTGACATGAAGGGGAACTGGTTCCTAGATGCCCCCAGCGCTGAGACGTTGCTGATTTTTCCTGTGCGATACCACCGCACAGAAGTACAATTTGCATCCATCGGAACAAACGTTTAACAAGTTCTGAGTATAGAAAACTGCTTTGCAATGTGAATTTCAATGATTCCAAAATTCAGAAACGCTTCCTTTTGATTAAATCCACTGCCCTCAAATACACATGCTCATTTTCTCTGTCTTCTTCTTCCACATTCTGTCTATTTAACTTTACTTGGCATCTGAGAATTTTAACTCTGAGATTTTAAAGTCCGTATGTGAGACTTGAACGGGTCGGAGAAACCTCGGAACAGATTCATTAAAGAAGCTTAGTAGGCGCATTGCATGGCCTTTAACATCAAGGTGTAAATGGAGCCCCTTCAGCCATTAGTTAAGAGGTAACAGGGAGTAAGCGCCTGATTAGATTACAAACTCTTCTGTATGTGGACACGGTATGTGAAAACAGAACACTTGATCTTCACCGCAGTGCCATGAAGATTCAATTAGAGGACTGGTATGTGCCCAGATTTGGGGACATAAAGGGCAACTGGATTTTGAAGGAAAGATGGTAAAGAAACACCTGCAAAAATCTGCCTTTCTGTGCAACAGACTGGGTAATTGCATATGCAGATGGATAGTTAGGGATATAATTACTTGATTTGTGAACACAAATGCCCTTTCGATTGTGTGAGTGTTGAATTTTGCAGTGACAGGTGCGTGCAGATTGCTGTGTGTGTATCCTTTGCACTCCTGTTTAAATATTTGGCCTGGAGTCTAGCTTCCATTCATTCTGCAAGTAACTGCTCTCCCCCACTGATGGTCTGGGGGAATCGTTACAGCTCTTAATGCCTCTCCAACTTTTTCTCGTAAATAATAACCTTAATTTGAAACCTTGACTAAAAGAAGGACTGCATACAGGCATGTGGTGGAAGGGCTTACGAATTATGCACAGTAATTCATTTTTTAAAGCTGCTGGATGTAACTCATTAGTTTTCATTGTTTTCTCAAAATAAGGAAAACTATTAACCAACACTGCAGACTAATAGCCTGGAATTTTTTCTCCATAATCAACTGAAGTTTAATGGAAAATCATCTTTTGAAAGACTTCTTTTTTTTCCCCTCCCTGCTTTTTTCTTAACCTTTCCATTAATACTTTTGAGACATCTTTTCGCATCTCTCCCAACGAAATAGCATTCTCAGTTATGCCCCCTGTAAGTATTTCTCTGTTGCACTGAGATACTCATCAAAATACTGGTGTGGTCCAAATGAGGGTGTTTTTTATTTTTTTAACTGAAGAATTTGTTAAGCATTTACTTATGCCGAGGGCCAGATCGTTTCTGTGTTCCTTTCTCCCGGCCTCCCGGAGAAAGTGGATGGTGGCGTTGCTGTCTGCTCTGATGAGGTTACTCGTGTGTTAGAACTACACGGTGTTGAGTCCTGTTTCATATGACTTACTCAGTTTCTGTTTTACTCCTTTGTAAATCAAACAGTGCCTCAACGATTTTGGAAGAGAAAGGTTGACAGTTTTTACTATTAAGAAGAATACTTAGAAAAAACTTGCGTGTACGGCTCACCTCTGTGTGCCTGACACTCTGCTAAGGCTCTGGCATTCCACCGTCTCATTTCACTTCTCAAACACTAAATACTGTTATCCCCATTTCACAGTTGAGGACGTTGAGATGCAGCAAGATTAACTATGTCGCCTCTGCCATAGTTAACAGAAAGGGATGAACGTTTAGAAATTTGTCCTTCTGTGGCCCATGGTTGTTCATTTATTTATTTTTTTATTTGTTAGCTCATGGTTATTTTTTTTGCTGGAGTCAAATTTGTTAAGACAATATTTTTATATATATATAATATATATAATAAATAAAAGAATCTTGAACCTGCCCTGGAGGAACTAAATCTACATTTGCCCAAGAGAGGCAAAGTAACCAGCCGCACAGATCCCAGTGTGACTGGCTTTGATATGAAGACTTCACACGTCTCCTACATGTAAATATTTCAGTTTCTAGATATTTCCTGGTGCTTGCTGCTCTTCTAAGGCAAAATTTTCTCAGGAAGATGCTCTTGAGGCTTTTTGAGCAAAAATGCTGGGGTTAAATCTCACCCACACAAAGGTTCGAAACCATTCTTTCTGGATTCTTCAGTACACGCGATGGGGGCCTTGCTGCTGCGGGCGGGGAGGGAGCTGGCACCCTCTGCTCGGATAATGTTCAGAACCACCTGCTTTGAATGTGGTCTGATTGAATCAGATGACGGCCGCCTTTCATCACGGCGCCGGGCTTGGGATGTGGGGGGAGCGTTCTGTTTTGATATTTCCCATGTGCTTAGGTGTTAGCGGCTTCAGATTGTCTGGGAACAGGCTCTCATTTCTGAGTGTTGTTAAATTCGAAGGTGAGGGGAAGATTTGAAGGAACCTTGAGTTTTTCAAGGTCTGTTTAAAAATTATGTCTTCGTGTGTTGGGGGGTTTATTTGTATGTGAGATTCAGGTTGCCTCGTGGGAAAAAGCAGATCATTTTCCCTCACAAAAGGAAATTCTGTCGGGTGGGTGGTTGGTTTGCTTTCTGTGTTTTAACTCTTTTTTTATGGTCGTTCCTTGTGAGCTCTGAGGTCAGTACATTCATCATTAACAGCGCTCGGTTCTCTGGAGTTCTTGATGCTCTGTGGGTTCACCTGTCTTCTTTGGGGCTGATGACTAACATCCTCCGAGATTCGCCTGGTACTTGAGATTCTGGACATTATTATCTCCTCTTTGGTTGCAACACGTGGACACTTGTAGGCAAGGCGACTTCCAAGGAAACTGAAAGAGGGATTGCAGCTCACTGGCTGCACCAGAACGCGTTGCGGGGAAGGTTGGAGGGTGGGCTTTGGGGAGAGGCTTGGTGAAAGTTCAGATTCCTTGGGACCATCTAGAAGACTCAGATTTAGTACCTCTGGGAGGTACCCAGGAATATGGACTTTTAAGCATTGCTCCAGATAGTACAGTTAGATCTGAGGGTCAGTAGGCATTAGGGAAACTCTGGCTGTCGTCAACACCCCAGCATTCCTGCAGGTGGGTGCCCCTGCATCCTAATATGCTGGGTGTTTTTTGTAACTTGCAGGTTCCTGGCCTCCACTGGGACTGGTACCCTGGGACCAGCATGTTTAATGTGCCCCCTCTGGGATGCACATTTGTACTAAATTTTGAGAACTACCGCTCTAGAGATTCTAAGTTGCGGGGACTCCCGGAGGAAATTGGAGGATTAGAAATCAGCCTCTAATATCTGTACAGATACAAAGAATCCTTCAAAATAGGGACAGGTGTGTTTGGAAAGCTTGTTTTGTAAAGAGAGTCTTTTCTCCCTTTGACTTCTCTTATTTACACTGAAGCTACGTTTCTGAATTAAAAAGGAAAGAGGGGAGAAAAAGAGCAGCAACAAAAGATTCCGGAGGCATACCAAAGCTGTGGGGAGCCGGGGGTGGTTTCCCTTTGTTCTACTTTGTAACAACTGTTTTTCCAGCCTTTTGCTTTTGTCCATTTACTCCTGGGCCATGAGGATGCAGGATTAGAAGCATTAGAGACGCTGGATCAGCGGGATCACCCTCCCAGCCCGGGAAGTCTCTCTGAAGTCAGAGCTACCCCCGAAGTTGGGGGAGAGTGTGCTTTTATCTTGGCACGTGCACCTTTCAGTTCCTATCCCAGCCCAGTTGCCCCATTGTGCGTTTTTCTGGCCACAGGTCCTCTTTTTCTTTCCGTCCCCTAATTCTCAGCCTCGTTTGAGGCCAAACTCTTGCAAGAAAGACTTTTAAAACGCTGTGGGTCTGAACACTCGTAAATAACAGAGAGCTGTGGTGTATTTGAAAATGTACACACTTATTTCCTTGCGTTTCTCCTGTAAATGAATTACTGAAAAAATGTTTGGTATAGGGACACCAAAAGAGAGAATCTCTGTGTGTTCCATTTACATCAAAAACGCTGTTTCCTTGTATATTAGACTATAGCCAATAGAAATCCAGGAACTAAGGATTTTCACAGCCCCAACTGAGTATAGAACTTCATTGTTTTTTGTTATGACTATAAATACTGAGAATAGTTTTGTTTGTTTATGCTGGTGCAGTTTTATAGTAAATCCTTTCAAATGGGGTGCAAAGCCATCCCCGGATATTTGTAAAGACTTTGCAAAGTCATACATAAAATAAATTATCCATTCAATTTGAACAAGTTTTGCAATTATTTGTGGCTTTAACAGGGGCTTTTGAAGGGCACTGTATATATCTACCAGCTGGTTCTACTGTTTTTCTCAAGAAAATGGAGAGCTTTGTGCTGTCCTTTGAGTAAACCATTAGTAGACTATCAGGTAGTCGAGTTTTGCTATTTCAGATCTGGTTTTTATTTTAAAGGGATAATAATTTATGAATTTCATCGCATGGATTTTTTTGTTTGTTTGTTTCAGATTAAGCTGTAATCCCATTCTTGTCTATTTCTTTACAGATTTCCCCACTCAATGTATTACAGAAATAAAACACATAAAGACAGAATTAAAAATGTCTGAAGCCCTTGGTGGGAAGAAAAAGCTTTCTTCCTTATTATATTTTACCTCTTAGTAATGTTTTATATTGACATCAAAAATTCCTTTTGGTTGTTGATAATTATTTTGTCAGCTTCAGTGATTTTTGTTCTATGATTTTTTTCATGATAAAGCTTCTGAATTTTAACGTTTAATAAGTCTCTTTATCCACTCAACAAACACTTCCTGATTTCTTAGCAAGGCATTGATGCAGGGTCTGCGCTGCACGTGCTCAGTCAGTTCCCTGACGTAAGGTTTGCGTCCCACTGGGGGAGACGTCCAGTGAACAGAGATACTAACCACCAAATATACCTACATTTAAACATGTATAAATACTAAATGTTATTCAAAAACGAAGCAGTGTCAACGGCTAGTGAGCATCATTTTGGGGTGCACAGGAACTGGGCATATTCCTTTTTTTCTAGGGTAGCCAGAAAGAGCCCCTCCAAAGAAGTGGTTTAAGTTGAGACCCCGAGTGGTTGTGAAGGTTTGAATCTTGGGGGTGATGTATATCAAGTTTGCAGACATTTTTGAGGACAGAATACAGGTTCTTAAAATCCTTCTGTAGCAATACCATTAAACTTTATCAACTGAGGTTAAAGGTCAGAAAAACAGTTTTGCAAATGCATTTGCATAGATGCACATGAAAGCTGAAGGTGTCTAGAATCCACTGTTTTATACACATATTCGAATGTTCCATCCTCTGGTGATGAAACATGATTATATAAAAAGATAAGCCATGTCCCACTGAGGGCTGAATTAAAGTTTATATTTGCTGTGAAAAGACAATTCATCAATTAATATATGCAGATTATATTTGTCCTAGGAACCACTTATGTAATTAAAGCCTTAAAGTTGAACTACTAGACGATTAAATTCTATGTAAGCCCTTTGGTGGGGCCTTACATTTCGGCTTTGTGAAGAATTGATGTTTCATCCCTTAGCTCTGGCTGTACCTACCACACAGATGTATGTAATTGATGGACTGGTGTGCTTGTTTGGGTCCCTCAATGAACCCATTCATTCCTTTCTTTATTCTACATGCATTTACTCAGTGGGCAGGAATATTTTTGATGTGGAGAGAAGACATGGAGACCAGATAACCAGAGATACATTGGGGCACGGTACAGAGTCTTGTGTGATTGACACACAAAGGAAGTAGCGATGCTACTTAGGGTAACACAAGGAAAGAAGGTAAACACACATCACCAAGTACCTTAAATGCCAGGCTGAAGAATTTTAACTTTATACCCAAAGCAGCAGGGAGCCACTGAGATTTTTTTGTCTGTAGAAGTGACAGTTGTCAATGGTTCATGATAGGTTGGAGTGGGGCACATCTGAAGTCCTGGAAACCAGTTTCTAGGGCCATATTATGAAAGGTGGCAGCAGGAGAGGAAAGGAGGAGAGAACCTGGTAAAGACTGCAGTAGGAAAATGGAGTAAGGCTGAGTAAAGTGTTTGTCAGCATGGCTGATGGAGAAGGTCCAGGTTTCTTCTGTCTCCCCACTTTTTTGCTAATAGTAGTTACTTTGTCAAGTGCCTATTTTGTCTCCTCAACTAAATTTGAACTCGGGACTCATATTTCATTTGGAGGGGCCCAAACTTAAGAATAAGCTGTGTTCTGTGTTTTTAAACAATGGGACTTATGTTTTCTTCAATCGATGGGATACAGATGGTTCTTGAGGCCCCAGGAGGGTCCACAAAATGCTATGCTATCTGAAATATTGCAAAACTTCAGTATCATTAATACTTGAGATAGTTTTCCTGGGGCAAGAAATATGAAGAGCTGGGGAACATGTCCTCTGCCCTCACCTCTGTTACAGGGATAAGAGTGTGTCACACACCCGGATGGTGTGGTTTGCTCGACACTAGTTGATCTAGAGCAGAGGTTCTTAATGTTTTTAGGGTCAGAGACTGCGTTGAAAACACAATACAAGCTATAGACTTTCTTCCCAGAAAAAAATGCGTGTAGACAAATACATGGGTAAAATTTTGCAACAATTTCTGGGGTTTCTGGATCACCCTAAGGCCCACCGATAGGTCTAGAATCTCCCCTCACCCCTCACCCCCATCTTGGCAGAGTTTAGGTGCTGTGTGTGGCATGTGTGTAGGACTGATATTGGCAAAAAGAGGAGAAAGCACTGTCCTGGTACCTTTTGCTGCCATTAACTCTCCCTGTGCTAAGCGCTGGTTAAGTATTTGCTGGCTGATTAGTATCTGTGAGAAGGCCTCGGGGACAGGAGAGGTGAGAGAGAAGACACGTGTGCGTATTGAAAGGGGAATGACCGGGCATACAGCTGGTACACTTCCTGAAAATGATGCCTCTGTGGGGCTGGGACAGTTCTGATTGGCCAGGAGATGATGGTCTTTTAGTAGGTTAAGTCCAGGATTATCCTGAGTTGGTATTTTATGTATTTTTCCCGTTTTTTCTTAATTTTTCTTTTTTTATTGAAGTGTAGTTGATTTACAATGTTAGTTTCAGGTGTACAGCAAAGCGATTCAGTTATACATATCCATCTATATCTATCTATCTATCTATCTATCTATCTATCTATCTATCTATCTATCTATCTATTTATATATTTATTTCAGATTCTTTTCCATTATGTTATTACAAGAAATTGAATAGAATTCCCTGTGCTGTGTACTAGGTCCTTGTTTATCTGTTTTATGTATACTGATGTGTATCTGTTAATCCCAGACCCCTAATTTATTCCTCCCCTGCTCTTTTCCCTTTGGTAACCATAGTTTGTTTTCTAGGTCCCTGAGTCTAGTTGTGGTTTGTAAATAAAATTTTTATCATTTTTTAAGTTCCACATATAAGTGGTATCATATAATATGGTTATTTCTCTCCTGGCTTACTTCACTTAGTATGACAGTCTCCAGGTCCATCCATATTGCTACAAATGGCATTATTTCATTCTTTTTTATGGCTGAGTAATATTCTGTTGTATATATACACCACACCATCTTTATTCAGGCATCTGTCAGTGGCCATTCAGGTTGCTCCCATGTCTTGGCTATTGTATATAGTGCTGCTATGAACATTGGGGTGCATGTGCCTTTTCGAATTAGACTTTTCTCTGGATGTGTGTCCAGGAGTGGGATTGCTGGATCATATGGTAACTCTGTTTTTAGTTTTTTAAGGAACATCCATACTATCCATCATAATAGCTACACCAGTTTACATTCCAGAGCTGGTACTTATTTTTGAAGAACCCTCCTGAGCATTAAGTTCATAAGCCTCCTTCTCTAGGGTGGCAGTGGGTAGGAGGGGGGTCTGCTCTTTGCTTCAGCCACAGCAAAAGAAAACTCTGACTTAAACTGGCTTAGAACATAAGGAAATGTGTTCCTAAAGTAATACATAAATGCAACCTGCCCTGAAATCTCTGGTATTTTCCTTCCTCTGTGTACTGGGTTCATCCTAGGAGTGAAAAGGAGACAGTTCTACACACGATCGCCAAACAGGAAGGTGGCCAGAGAAGATAAAAAGCCATCTCCTAGTTGGTCTCTTTCCCTGGAGCAGGGAGACCTTTCCCAGGAACCCCGTGGTGGACAGCACTCTGTGGCTCAGTGGCTGTTTTTTAAACCAGTCCCTGGCCAGGGGGAGGCAGGAGCTGTGACTCCCACCAGTGCTCAGGATCTCTGTCTGGAACTGGAGATGAGGTCACCCTCCCCTGATGCACGTGGAGGAGGGGTAGCTCTGTGAAAACAAACAAACGAACAACCACAGCAACAAAACCCCTCAGGGCTACGATGAAGGAAGAAGAAGGGCCTGGATATTAAGTAGACAGAACTAATGATCATTGCATCTTTTATTAACTGTTTTGACTAAAGTAGAAAAAGTGATGTTGGTATTTTTATAATCCAGATACATCTCTGTTGTTTTTTCCACCACTGCACGTGAGACACGTTCACGTGCTTAAGTCCACCTAAGTGAAGTTCTGAATAGATTTTCAGTCCACGTTGGGACTGGTTGCCAGTGCTCCCACTGAATTTACTTCTGGACCCTACAGTCATGCACAGTTAAGAGAAAGGTGAACTATAACCCACTTGCCTGAACTGTCCATTATTTGTAACAGTGCTTTTCTTCATTGGTGGGTTAATTGTTAATTGACATGGTTACATATTAAATGCTTATTTTGAGAATTTCGACATGTAGCTTACAAAGTAATACGTATCTTCATTTCTTCATGTGTACCTTCAATGTGAAAAATTTAGGAGTAAAAGGTACACACAAAAGAGTTCAAAATGCTTCTGAGAGTCATAATTAATTTAAATAGTAAGATTTTTCCAGTGGGGCATATTGAACCCAAGGGAAAAGTCCTGATAACTAGGAAATTGATTCTGAATGATGGATTTGTAAGACGAAAGATAACTTCTTTTCTGCAGAGGATATTAATATTCTTCATCCAAATTTGGAGTTCCAGCTTCTGAAGATGTCACTTCTCTTTCATAGCGTAAGAAAAGGGGTGAGAGTCAGTGTGGAAAGAGGTAAAAAGGAGACATTTTATGGATTCTCCTCCCAGCTCTTTCAAGGCTTTTCCTTGGCAATTTGAGCCAGTCCCGGCCTTTCTCTGATGTATATAATTGTAAGGGAAGATGAAATAGTGTGCGCGCGAGTGCTTTGAAAATTCGAAAGCAGTAAACTGCTGTAGGGTATTTATTGTTGTGGCCGTGGTGTTCTGATTATTACACTTGAAGCAGAACTTGAAATATTAATGCTGCCCTTGTTAATCAATGGGGAAGTTTCAGTGGAAACTGCTTTCAGAAGATGTCGAGTTGTCACTGCCGTCTATGTAACTGACACAGAATTCCTAACCCACTTTCCGTCTTGCTTATCCCCCGACCACAGAAAGCTGTTTTACTGTAGAGGTAACAGTTGTTCTCTCCTCTGTCCTGAGGCCAATGATTATATAATATGTATCAAATCACTAGGGTGCATATCAAAGGGAGCATAAAGAGGCAAATATTTCCCTTTACAATGACCGTATAAGAGATTATTTCTGTCAAGGGAGAAAACATACGTGAAGTCTGACTGTTTCACTGCGTTTTTACTATAGGCATCACTGAGCTTGAGATTTGTACATCAGCTCCTCTCTGGTCCTGTGACTGGCGAGGGTGTCTGTGTTAAGAGCCCTGCACATTTCTTGCTGAGTCTGAATTCAAGCTTTTGTGTTTGTAAAACAAACTGTTCTTTAAATCCTGGAGGAAAGATATGTTGTATGCGACTCTCTGAGCTAATCTTTCTGTGTGCCTGTGGCTTAATTTCTTTAGTTAATAGGAGATGAGGCAAAACTTACGAATTTTCCTCATTAGGTTATCCTTCTCAAAAGCACAGGAGCTCTGCAGAAAGTTTTGCCACTTCAGGAATTCTCTTAGCGTTTCGATGTTTTCCTGTGTGCACAGCCCATTGGGAGGGGATGATGGACCAGCCAGCCGATTAACTAAGCTTACACTGAGTGTTTCGTCCTTCTTCTGGGTGCTGGTGATTGGATGGGAAGCAAACAAGACACTGTCCTCGTCTTCCTGCAGCTTACTGATCATTGGGGAAGAAAGGAATCATTTGAGAATCTTAAAAATGTAAAATTTCATCTGTGACAAGTCAGTGAAAGAGGAGGACAAAATTCCTGATTTGGGAGGACAGGAGAGTTGCCCCGAGGAAGTGATGATTCACCAACAGTTGACAGAAGTGTGAAACAGGCCAAGCGGGGATGTGGAGTGTTGGGAGTGGATCGAAGAATGTTCCATTGGAGGAAACCCAAGTTCAAGTTCTGCAGCAGGAGGGCCACAGGTGTGCTTGAACATTGACAGGGATCAAGGAAACTGGAGGACAGAAAAGAAGGGTGTGTGGCTGCATTATTACCAAGATGGGGTTGATGTCCACATCTCCAGTGTGTGAGATCCTTGTAGTTTTTGTGGGATGACTGCATCCCCGGGGGGCAGATGTGGTTGGACTAACCAGTCAGGGTAATCCTATACCCCTCATCGTGGTTTCTAATTTGGGTCAGTGATGTCTGTGCAAATCTGTGCAGGCTATTCCCTGACTTCAAGGATTAGTTCAATGATGGTTCCAATCAAGGCAAAGTTCAGGAGGAATTTTGCTCTTTTGTGAACTGAACTCTCTGTGACTATGTCGACGATAAGGAAGCAAGAAGGTCCAGGACTTCTATCATCATGATGGATTCCAGCTGTAAGATGAAGGTGTCACGGGGATGGCAGAGTGGAGGGATGGGAGGAAACTTTATCCTTGTTAATGTGGTGGATCCACTGGATATGTAAGTCCTAAAACCTGCCTTGTCTGCAGACTTCCCACTTATCTGGGCCAGTAAATTCTCTATATAAGGGGGCTCTCCATTTAAAAATCATACCTCAAATCGCTTTTATCTGTACGTCTCTCTTCTGAACTCCAGACCCACGTAGTCAGTTACTTTACTTGATTTTATATTTAGGTGACCAATGGACACTTGGAACACAAAATGTCTAAAATATATTCTTTTTTTTTTTTAAACTATCCCACCCCCAACCTGCATCAATATCCATGAGACAAAAACCTGGGTATAATCCCAGACGGCACTATTTGCCTAAGTTTCCCAGGTTAGTTGGTAAACCCTGTTCTCTTTCCCCAGCGTAATCCTGCATTGTCTGTTACCTTGATTATGGCAATAGTTTTTTGCCTTCTTAACTAGTCTCTTTATCTCTAAGTTCTCACCTTTAAAACCCACCATCCCCGCTGCTACCATTTCCAAAATGCAACCACGAACCTGTTGCTTCTATACTCTGGTGCCTGCCCAGAGCTTCTAGAACAAACAGTAAACTTCGTGCTTTGTCCATGGCCACGTCTTCCTCCGGCCCCGCCCAGAGTCAACATTTCTTCATTGGCGGCCACTGTGACTTTAACACCTCTATTCTCCAAGCTCATTGTGTGTGCCTTTGCCACTTCCTGCAGCGGATATGGTCTCCTATGCTTCGGTGCCTTCCCACGTTCGTTCTTCTGTCCTTGGAAGGCTCTGGGTTTTATAAGCTTCGGTCAGACAGAAAAGAACTGCCGATATATTACCAAGTTGGCAGGCCCCCCCTGCCATCTAAAGTCATGCTTGGTTGCAATGTCTTCTGGGACCTTGGGCAGCACCAGAGACCTGTGGATGTTCCCTGGCTTTTCCTACCACCCTGCCCCCCACCCCAGGCACATGTCCAAGCTTGACACCAGCTACTGATGGCCCTTGTCACTGAACTATTATCAGGGACCTCATCTGAATCCAAGAGCTGTCCCAGCTCCTCCGAGGTCTAGACTCACTCACTGGGCTGTCCACAGCTCAAGAGGGAATGGATTACCTTGGTCAGGGCAGGTGTGTGAGGAACCACTGATTTAAAGAGCATTCATAACTTACCCCAACCCTTAGGCACAAGTCTGTTTTTTGAGAGAGTGTGGTGTGTAATTTCTGAAAGGCCTCCTGTACAGAGTGTTGCATTGGCTGTGTAGAGGTGAGGGTGGTGAGGAATGTGGAATATATTTATTAAGGAAAGTCAGGTGCGCGGAGGAGCAAAATGAAAGACAGCAAAAACAATGAGCGTGGTGGGAGGGACCCCCCCCGCCCCCCCAACACACACACTCCGTTCAGATGTTTCCAAGGAGCAGCTTTCTGTGTTTCGGGGAATATACGTGTAATATGCTGAGAAAAAGGAATCCAGATGCCCTTTGCTTTTAGAAGCAGCCTGGTTTTTAGTGCAGGGGATCACAGGCGACAGGATTTTTGGCCAATCACTTAGCATCGGCGAGGCCTGATTTTTCATCTGTAAGATGAGCAGTAGTGATTGTGAGAATTAAATGAGGCAGTTTGAGTCAAATGAAATACTTTTCAATGAATGATTCTTTTCATTGGAGTGGCGATGTTTAATAATTTGCTTTTCAGGGAGGAGAGGGGTGGGAAGGGATAAACTGGGAGTTCAAGATTTGCAGATACTGACTGGTATATATAAAATAGACAAACAAGTTTATACTGTAGAGTACAGGGAACTATATTCAGTATCTTGGAGTAACTCACAGTGAAAAAGAATATGAAAATGAATATATGTAAATTCATGTATGACTAAAGAATTGTGCTGTATACGAGAAACTGACACAAAATTGTAAACTGACTATAACTTAAAACTATAACTATTAAAAAAAAAGGAAAAAATAATCTGCTTTTCAAAGGGAAAAAAAAAACCCCTTGATTTGTAATGGTTGCCAATTTCCATGGTGTAAATGCTCTTGCCATGCCTGTTGTGAGTTACCAGTATGACAGCATTGAACGTGGAATTGAGAAGTTACACACGAGATCCGCACATAATGTGAATGCAGCTCAGCAGGATGCCAGTGTTTTCTCTCTTCTCCCTGCACTGCCAGTATCTCACAACTGATGATTCTAGCCTGTGTACCTCTGCTTTCTCTAATGTTCCATGTTTATTACTCTGTTAGCAATCAGATGCTGCCTTCTACTTATGTATGATATCCCTCCCTATCTGGATGATGTGTTTCAGCAAGAGCCCTATTTTATATTGATTTTGTATCCCTTTTGCTGTCAAATATCATGCTAATAATAGTAATCGTGATAAAAATAAGCTGTACTTTTTTTTTTCCTTTTTGAGTTTCTGCTGTGTTCCTGTTTCCAGGGTGACATTTTTCCTAAATTATCTCTACTCATCACAGCAGTACTGGAGGGTGGACACCATCATTCCCATTTTACAGATGAGGATACACAGACTCTGCGATGTCAAAGAATTTCTCCAAAATCACGCAGGCAGCAGGCAGCTCACCGCTCACAGCTGCGGGATAATGGTTGAGAGGGAAAGTGGCTACTGAATGTGTGTTGCGTTGATTTTCTTGAGACAGAAGAGACTGAGCAGCCTGAGAACATTTGGTGCTCAGAGGGAGGAAATGCTAAGAGGGGAAAACAAGTCTGAAAGGGAGAGAAGGAGAGTTCAAAGACCAGTTTCCCCGGCTTCACAATTCTGTCTCCTGCCAGCTCTAACTGCGTATGTTTGCTTTGCAGATCAGAAGAGAGAATCATAGAGCCAGAACTCATGGAAGTCTGTTTTAGAGGATGCATTAGTCAGGCTAAGCTAATAGCTGGAACAAACAACCCCCAAACTTTAGTAGCTTCACACCGCAAAGGGGGTCTATGCCCCTGGTGTCACAGAGCACTGGGGGTGGGCTCGGCTCCCTGTGGTCTTTCAGATCTGGGTGCTTTCAGGCCTTGGCTCTGCAACTCCCTAGGGGCTCAGAGGAACACACTAGGTTCTTTGTATAGGGCTGAACAAAGAGGAAAGAGAAAGTGCGTGGAGGATTACGTGAGAGGTTGTAGGGGCCAGGCCTGGAAAAGGCAGGCGTTACGTGGGTTCACATTCTATTGGCCAGCCTCAGTCACGTGGCCCCACGTGACTGTGAAGGAGGATGGGAGATGTAGGCATCCTGGGTGGTCGGGGGGAGGGAGAAATGGGGACTGGCAGTTATGTCCAGTCTCAGCCTCAGAGAGTGACACCAGCAACCTGAAGATGTGGTGGCCCCTGATGTTCAGAGGCCTATCATGGGTGCACCCTCAGCCTCTAGAAGACTTTCCTGTGAGGCCTGCTGATGGCCTCCAACCAGGAAGGTTGTCCCTTTGTCTGTAGAGAAGATCATGCGTATTTCAGGGACACTCAAGGAAATCATGATGATGGAACTGATCTGTCAAGTAGAAATGATGCCAGGCAGTAATCATGGCTCAAGAGTTTAAATCAAACCTGCAGCGTTGCTGAGGATGAAAGGAAAAAGGTTAATGCAGAAAGAAAAAGGGAAAGGAACAGGGGAGGTAGGAGAAGGGACCTTACCCTTTGGACACCCAGGGCCATGATTTCACCCCCTTTAACAAAGCAATTTTTATAAATAGCACAGAGCCTCCCCCAAAATGTCGTGTTTTAAGATTTAAAATTTTGACCTTAAAGAGGATAATGTTTTTAATTAGTAGAACTGAGGATGAGTTTTGATTTGTAAAATCTACGCGATCTCCTTGTGCCTCGTGATTGTGGACTTGTCTCTGGTTTCAGGGTCACTGCAGAGTCCTGCACGGGGCCTCGAATTAAAGAGAGGAAAAGAAGCTGTGAGGGGTTGTGTGGGCCTTTGAAAGATAAATTACAATACGTTGGATCGAATGAAGAGAAATTGGTTTTATCCTGTTTTGCATGGGCTGTATCCTGCTTTGATTTCAGTCTGTACCAGGAGGCTGGCCGTGTTTCTTTGCTTTCGCTTGCTGATGTGTAACTGCAGATTTAGCAGTTTCTTTTGTGTCCCACTTGCCTCCCAGAATTTGGCCCAACGATTTGGAGTAGCTGAACGATTTATCGGGGACAGATCAGCTGAAATGCGGCTCAACTTGAGTAAAGCAGAAGGAGTGACATAAGGTTAGGTGACTGATGTGTGAGTTTTTGAATTTGATTTGGTTTTACATGGAAAGGTTGAAGCAATGATCCATGTATTCTAATAAAAATCATCAGTACAAATCAAATAAAATCTGGCTTAGTGGCTATTTTCCCACTGTATCACTCATGGCTAGCCTGTGCTGTTACAGACCACATTTGGCAGGCAGGTTTTCCTACAACAAAATCTTAAAGTAACATTGCAGTCTTTGTGATGTCAAGAAGGCATCTTTCTTCTCTAATCAAACTCTGCTAATCTCATCAGATAAATCATTGTTCTCTACTGGCAGCTCTGGCTTCCCCGGACCCCTTCCCTGCTTCTTGCTTTCTCTCAAGACGCCTGGTTAGTGTCATTCCCCAGGTCTTTACTTCTGTCTCCCTTCAGTCTAACGACATTTCTTCCATTCCTGAGGAAGAGTTACAGCTCCATTCCTCTTAGTGAATTTGTGAGACCGGTGCATCATACCAGCTCAGCGCTTTCTGACCAGTACTCCATGGGTTATGAGAAGGGCGAAACACAGGCTGCATCCAAGTTGTAGACCTACTAAGAGGAAAATAATGCTCTTCCCATGAATTCAATGTGATGAAGCTTAAGAAAATACCAGTGGTCGCCTTCCAATGCATTTCCATTTTTTACCTCTCAAAGCTGGACTAGTAAACTGATGCTGAAGTATTTTGACTGTTTCAGTTTTGAGAGTGTCTTAAAGCACTTGAAAGCGAAAGTAAAAGGAGCAGCCTGGTTTGGAGAAAGCTAGTCATTTTCGTCATTCTAGACCTGATCTGCCATCACAGCCCTAGGTCTTTCTCAGACGAGTGCCAGACTTGTGTCAATGAAATTGTGTCCTGTGTAGGGCAGCTCAGAGGGGAGATTGGCAATTTTGTTTTCATTCCTGACTTTACTTAAAAATGAGTGTTGCTGGATACAAAAACTCCATCATTATAGTACTATTTAACTTTCCTATTTTAGCAGGTGTTTTAATGAACTTTAGCAAGTATTCTGTTACCAGTTAGAACGAAATAATAGTAGTAACGTGAAAGGATGAAATAAGTCTTACAGGGAATAGCCTCTTTGATACAGGATAACTGCCGACTTTTCTTTTCATTTTTGTTTTCATGCTTTTGAAAAATGGTGTTAGGCCGCCCATACGTAAGTATGCAACTTCTTTTGATCCCAATTGCATACTTTCAGCGATTCCAGACAAATCATTTTAAGTGAGATGAATCTAAAAAGAACGTTTTGGAAAGCAGAAAGCATGATGCCTAAGTGTGGTTATGTTACTGTGAAGGAAAGTCTAAAGCCCTAAAGTGACCAGAATTAAGTCTGATCAAAAACAAGTCACTGATCAAAAATAAAGGCGATGTCAGTGGAACGAATGACAACATCTGGGAACCTTTTTAAACACTGTCATTAATATTGAGAAGCTATTAGTCGTTTCAAGTATGTGGATTGTGTTCGTGCGTGTATTGTGATTTTATACACACACACACACACACACACACGTAAAAAAGTGTCTGCCAGGCATTCGGCTGAAGTGGAATTGTGGGGAAAACTTGCTAAGCATTTATAAGTCAGAGTCGAAATCCACCAGCACTGTTCAGTTTCTAACATGGCTTCCTTCCAGGGTTAAAAGGTTTCCACCTTCTGTTGATTGGCATCAGTTAACTTACTCAGTCCCACACGGTGTGCGTCTGTCCCATCCCGCGGCCACGTTCCTCTCCCAGTTGTGTGTTCAAGCCCCGCTCCTCACTTTGGGCCTTGGCTGGTTCCTGTGTGGACACCAGCTCTAAGTAATGGGAATACGTTCTTTGTAAGGTGTCAGTTTCCTTCTCACTTTTAGAACATTTTGGATGTTTCCCACTTTTTTCCACCTTTTCTTATTTTTGGGGGGGAGGGTGTGGTCTTCTGAAAACGCCAGCAAGTTTTTTCCTCTGTCATAAGTTCTTGTCTGTCCATTGGAGTTTCACGGAGAAGTCCTGCTGTCACGGCGGGCCTCCTTTGTACTGGGTGGTTTATAGACCGTGTTGGGAAGAGGCAAGGCCTGTCTATTCAGGGCAGCAGCGGCTCCAGGACGGATTATTTACCTTGGCTTTCTGCATTGCCTTGATTCACGAGTGGGTTGCTCAATCTTGTCTTCGTCTTGGCTGAATTCCTTCTAAGTTAAGAGTATAAGATGTCTTCATTTAGTCTAGTTTCTGCCCTCCCCACCCCTACCTAGGTCACAAAGCTACGGTCAATAATTGTATCCCAGAAAACGTCAGGAGGGTATACACACACAGTTGGCGAGTATTTCCTACCAATTGAAATACAAAAGAAATTTCGGTCCAGTTTTGCATTTTTTGCCCTACATTTCTGTGCTTTTAAAACCCACTCTGTCACAGACCAGAGGACCTGGAAGGCTGGGTGTGATGGGTTATAAAATTGTGATGGGTTATCGCTTGATACCGGGGTGAGGAGAGTGTGTGTGGAGGGGATTTTCACGTTTTACTTTCTACACTTTTGTATTTTAATTTTTTTCAATAAGCACATGGTTAAAAATTCGTTTCAGTGCTCTTAAAGACTCTCCCCATAGATGGCTGATTACTTGCGCAGGGAAAAGTTGTAATTATACAGTGGAGAATCCCCACAATCCTTGAGCAGGTGATCAAAGCAGCACACCCAATGAGGGCCAGACGGCCAGGACACCGAGAGGCCCTGTGATACCCTGGGAAGGACGCAAGGCCACTTTTGTGGTATTACGTCTGCCCGGATATACTCGTGTGAAAGCATCAGATAAACTCAGATGGAGAAGCATTTTATAAAAGAACTGGTTTGTACTCTTCAAAAATGCTAATATCACCAAAAAAAAAGACTGAGGAACTGTTTCCAATTAAAATAGATGAAAGAGACCTATTTAATGCGTTGCGTGGTGATCCTGGACCGAGTCCTCTACAAAAGGGGGGAAAAGGGCCAAATTGGAATATGGACTGTGGACTAGATGAAAGTATGGTATCAGTGATAGATTTCCTCATTTTGATAGCTGTACTGTTTTTGTTCTTGGAAACGCACCCAGAAGGACTAAGAGAAAAAGGGATATGATTGATTCAGCCTTCTTGCAAATGGTTCAGAAACAACAGGTTACGTATTTTAACTGCATTTGTAGTTAAAACCTTTTTTAAATAAAAAAAAGTAGGGAAACATAGGAAAAATCCGAAAATACGTATTTTCCTCGATTTCAGTCCCTGATCTTTTCTTGATTTGTTTCCAGTGGGACCAGGATATCCGTGGTTTTGTTTTAAGGTTCCTGGGCGATTTTAATGGTCAGCCACGTTTGGGAAGCACAGCCCTAGATTACATGTGATCCTTTCAGAAAGAGTTGCTAGAATCACTTTGAGATTGATCAGGCGCCAAGGGATAAGTAACAGAAAGTCCCTCAAAATTGGAGTGAAGGGGTGAAAACTGATTTTGTTTCGTTTGGGGATACAAGCTTGATGGAACATTGTTGCACTCTTTCTGGGTTTTAGCCTGATGGGCGAAGCCTGCGGTTGACCAGATGCCTTACTGTTCTTTAAAACCCACAAAAACTAAAGACTCTTCTTCAAGTTCCGTGCTCTCGCAATTCTGATGAACAAAGTTGTGCTGTCCCTTTGAGTATCCAACTGTACATTTGGGCAAAATGCATCCTGTTGAGCCCATTCAGTAAAATAAAAAGATTTTCCCCTGAATCAAAGCTCTTACAACTTCGCATTGGTGAAGTATCTCAAATTCATTTTTGATGGATTGCTTCCCTTTCCAGTACATGTGGAGATGGATTTATAAAACTGTAAACGGTTTATGCATTCGTACAGATTTCCATTGTGTGTGTTTGATACCGATTTTACCTCTTTTTAATTGCAGCGGAGATAAAGAATTTGTAGTTTAAAACAGTAGGAACTGCATGTTCGGTGATCAAGGAATTAGATAATCTGGCTTGTTTGCTTAAGGGGTCTGTATCTTGAGACTTTTATAGGGCAGTATTAAAGCTCTGAGCCTTCTTATTATGCCAATACCCAGAAGATTGCTTTAATGAGAAGTAAAGGGCCTTTTTCCAATTACAAGGGAATAACTGTATTAAGTTCCTGTGTTATGTCAACCTGCTTTGATTTGATTACTGCGAAAGAAATGGATTTATCTGTCAGTGTTACTTAATTAAGCCTGCTCATTGATGTTTTGCAGAGTAATATAGTGTGCTTTGCACATTTGAGCCTAAATACAAAGAAAATTGGCCTAAAACTGAGACATGACCCCTGAAGATAACATGTAAGATGGATTGCTTGTCACTCCCAGGTCAGAGGCTGCGGTGTTAAACACAGGTGGAAGACTAGAATGCTGAAAGGATGAACTGAGAATCAGTTTGTGGGAGTGATTATTGTAAGCAAAGGGGATGGTGCTAGAAAACTGGATTTTAGGGGGAGAGTTTTGAATTATTTAAAGCTGTTTGGCTTCACCAACATCAGTCATGCATTCAGAATAAAGAGCAAAACCAGATAAGACGAGAGAAAACAGGAGAAGTAGACTTTGTTAAAGGATAAAAGGAAGCAAAAGCAAAAGAAAAAAACTAAGAGGAACGGATGCCATTTGGGGGAAGTGGACCATTGTGGTTTTGCAGAGCAATTACAGCCTACAAATATTTCAATTAAGCCTGCAGCCCCTTCCCAGAGCCTCACAAATGACACCCCAGGGAGCAAAGAGTTCATAAAGGAAAAAAGAAGAAGAGAGAAAACTGTTACATGTTTCATCTTGGCTCTCCTCCCCCCCACCACCGCCACCATTGGAATAAATGTAATAAATTATTGATCAAATGGGCATTTAAAATATCAATTTGTACATCTTAAGTCATTATAGTATTAGGTATTTTGCAACATAAATATTGCATGTCTGATTTGAAAAACTCCTGTATCACTACAGGTGCTGGTTATCAGAGTTACATATTCTATCTTATTAAGAATTGAAGCATATTTTAACTGTATTTCTTTGTTGTTTAATGTTACTCTCTAAAATAGTTACCTTTTATTTCTCACACTTTGTGATGTTTATTTGTAAATACATCTTTAAAAGGTACCAGACACCTAGTTCTAAACTTCCCTAAATTATATTCACTTTTAATTTAGGTATTTTGAAGCTTGTCTGTTTGATATTGGAGTTAAATGATGTGTGGGTTTTATTTTCGGTCTTTGGATATGGCAGCTTACTTCACATTGTATTCTTACTGGATTTGAACTGTGTCTCCCCTCCAAGAGTATTGTCTTAGCAAGACTGAGTTTTAAGTGCTTTTAGATGAGTTACATTTTATAGTCAGAGGAGGTGTATATAATTCACATCGTTATGTTCTTGCCTCAGTTACTCATGGCTCCCCTTCTTTCTGGGCTCTTGCTTAGAGACCAGATGAACTGTTGGAAGGGCTGACTTCTCTTTAAGAGGAAGACCTTGACTGGTTAGTTTCAAACAGTTGAAATGGAAACTCACCAAATAACATCCATGTCTCTGTATCTCATGTTCGATTATTCAAGTTAGAATATTATTCAAGGTAGATTATCACACTTCTAGATGACATGGATTGATGTAAAGAATTCAAGCTTATTACTTTTATCTCAGTTTCATAATCTGACTGTCTCCTCACCTTGAGTTTTCAAGAAGATTTCTGAGTTTCAGAATAGGAAACATCACTGGCCTATTGATGACATCACTGTTACGCATTTTATTTGGTTAATTCCATATTATCTGAGTATCGTGTTATGTGAAAATGCTTTTCCTATTTTATAGCACTGCAAAATGCAGTTAACTCCCTATTTTAAATATCTGAGATTCTTTAGTGTGCATTTTTGAAAAAGTTTATTTTGAACTTAAGGAAAAAAGTTGTTTCAAACAATATTTTAAAAGATATTAATGGAAGTTGGAGGTTCATAAAAGCTAAAAATTGGCCATAATTACCTTCTGAACAAATTTTCCTACTATACTTTTCCCCTCAGTATATCCACATTTCACCTTTCCTTATGCAAGTTCTATGTTTATATGTGAACTATACGATTATCTTATACTTGACCTTTGAGTTTTCAGATTTATTTGATAGGGAAATCCAGGAACTGAAAGAGCCAGCGTTGACAGCCGTGCTCTGAAAATGGAACGCCCAGGTCCCTGTCTTCATATTTGAAATCTTTTAGAATTTGTGTGGGATACGTTGCTTCAGCCGTCATTTTTTTGCTCAGTCAGATTTGGGACATGCTGGGAGTTTCTCACCATTGCTTAGATCACTCCTTGTGAAGCGTATATTGTTTCTTACAGAAACAGAAGGAAGTGGTCGTGGTTGTGTGGACCTTGTCAGTGTTTGAAGTTCCTCAACTCTTCCAACCTCTGTCCTCAGACTCAAATTTGACTCCATATCACTCTACTTAGAGCTCTTATTATACTGGGTGCTAATGAAAATGTGCACATCCTTAACACGCTCTTTGCTGATGAAATATTTTGAACTCTAAATTCATCTGGCACTGACGGAGAGCATATGCCATCTCAGTTTGTGTGGAGGGCTCAGCCAAGGGTTCTTCCTGGACGAGGAAATTAGTAGGAGCCGCAGATGTACGCAGTCTGTGAGTCTCCGTGATGGTGTGGAGGAGATTTAATAGTGTCTGTTTTTGCGGAGAGAAGGCTTTGAGACTGTGTAGACGTCCACGTGTCTCAGAATGATTATCTTTCCAGGAAGAACTCAATCTCAGCCTCCCGATGTGTTCTACGTGTGTAGAAACTTTCATCAGGAAATCAATATATTTCTACAAGGGTGGGGATTTGTAGACCCTTAGAACAATACAAAACACCACTTTGGTTGTTCTCTTGACTTTATGAAACTTTGGGGCGCTGGTCGTTTGGCATGATCTGGTCTCTGTGTAAGGATAGGATGGCTACACAGTTCTACCTCAAATCAACAGTTAGGTAACTCTCACACGTGTTTACTTCAAATCAGGGTTAAACTTGCATACTGTTTAGTCTGTGCTTTTAGCTTGGGCCTTTGGTCAGCATGTGTAACTCCTGGCAGTGTGTCATTTACATAACGTACAGAAATGTGTTGCAATGGTGAGGTACAGAGCGGATATTCAAAAGGTAGATTAAGTCATTCAACAGCCCTAACACTCAGTGACTTCTCACGGTGACGGTGCTGTGGAGAAGGTGGGGCTTGTTTGTTTTAAATATATTGGCCGTTTCTCAAGTCCAGGAGAACATTTGAAAGTCTCGGACCTGTTTAATAGAACGAAGAGTCATAGCACTGTGAGACTCAGCTTTCCTTGGATAAATCACAAGTTTACATATGTGTGTGGTTTGGCTGTCTTAGATTTTGGAAGGTATTGGTAAATTTGGCAGTCCTGGTAGGCGTTGCTTACTGTTCACTATGGTCCTGGTGCTCTGCTATGTGTTTAACAAGGATCAATTAACCCATTTACTGTAATAGTAAATCCTTGAGGTTGGAAGCCCTGTTACTCCTTCATCTCCTGTTAACTACCTGCTTTGGGTGGAGCCTGGGTTTTCGCTTCCGTTCTTGACCCAATAGGCCATTACATTTTCTAGGCTGGCACATGTCCTCAGGGCAAAAAAAAAAAAAGTCTTTTTTTCCTCTCTGGGCCCCAGCTTCCACTTTGATTTTGGCTGGATATTTCCTTACTGTCTTGTCAGCTCATTAGCATTTTAAAGAAGATGAAGCAACTTTTTTTAACCATCGTTTTTAGTGTTTTGTGGGAGAGTTTGTCCCAATATACTAGCCTGCCCTATTTCCAAGAATGGAAATCAAACCCACTTATTTTACAGTTGACAAAAATGAGTTCGGAGAGGCCAGCGACTGCTTGGATCCTAGAGCGGGTCTGTGCAGAGTCATGGCTGAAACCTAGATCTTTACCCAGCTCTTCGTGCTGTGTCTTCTGACCTTTGTCTGGTCTGTTGACAGTTTTGATCTCGCGCTCCACAAGAACAAAGTGGAGATTTGAGTAAGCAGATTGTAAGTTTAATGACTGTGGATGAGAAATTGTAGGAATTACAATTAATCTCTGTATATCTTTTCTCTAAATGGAGTGTTTGGTCCTAGTTCTGCCCAAACTTCGCTTTTGGGTTTTGGTGCAGAAATGTCAGGCATTTTAAGGAGGCTTTTGCAGAACTGCTGAAATAAAATGAAAATTTATGGATGGTCAGGTTGCCTCCTAAAGCAGCTGTCAAACCTGTGGAAGTTATTAAGTCTGTCCTTGTTTAGGATAAAATATATTAGAAACATTTTGAACAATTGAGCCTGGTTCCATCTTTTGGGAGAATAATTTCTACCATCTACTTGCTTTCTTCCTTTCCCTCCTTCTGTCAAAGTTACCATCTTTCTGTTGTGTATTCCCATCTTGGATAGAGGGTGACAGCGGAACATGGGAGACACGAAAACCAAATATTCAGGTAGCTTCTATCCTGGGCAGTTTTTCATTTGTAACTATGTTGCCTTAATGACTTTCCTGAACAATTTGGGGAATTTTTTTTTAATCTGATGCTCACTGTGAATCTTGTTTCACTCTTTGCTTTGCCCACTTGGGAGCTGCTAGAATTTTGACCCCTCTCTAGCAAATGTCTGGTCCAGCACAGTGCACACTGTGAAGCTCATCCTACCTCTGGCTTGATTGTTCTCCTGTTTTATTTTCCAATCTCGTGATGTCTTCAGATACTTACTTACATATATTTATTTGTGTTGTAACAATTCTGTAGTCTTTTGTGGACGTAAGAACGGGTGTAAGTTTCCAAATGAACCCATCTCCTCTGGGGCGAAGTGACTGGTGGTAACATTGAGCTGGTCATGGAGAGATCTGAGCTTCTTACCAGGGAGGCCTTTGCTCTTGGCTTTAACCTTGATGCCATCTTTGTCTCCCAAGGGTACCATCTAATGTCACCTGGAGGGGGACTCTTTCTAGCCCATCTAAAACTCAGTTTCTTCATATACAAAATGACAATAGTATTAGTGTATTGAACTGCTTGGCCCAGTGTCTGACATATTTCAGCTCACTAAATGTTAGCTGCTAGTATTTTTTGAGAGATAAGGAACAATTCATGCAGAGGGAAGAGCAGGGACAGAAACACAGAGGTGTGAAGCGTGCGCAGTACCCAGGTGCAGCAGCTGTGAGGAAGGAATGGCCGAGCGTAGGCACGTGCGTGGTTTACATAAAAAGTGAGTCTGGGCAAGAACTACTGGGATGCAGATGTGAGGAAAGGTGGACCGAATGCTGCCGAAACTGGCCACCTGGGCAGGGATTTTTACGATAAGGAGTGAGATGGACAATCCAGTGGTGGTGTGGGACCTGCATCTGTCTTGTGTTCCCACTGGAGGAGGCGGGTGGTTCTGTAGCTCCTGCGTGGGTGAAAATCACCCGAAGACCTTGTTAAAAACACAGTTTTCTTGGCTCCACCTTCAGAGATCCAGTCTCAGTGGGTTTACAGTGGACCCTAAGATGCTGATTTTGAAATGAGCATCCCAGGTGATTCGGATGTAGGTGGTCCTCAGACGCGCTTCGAGATGCGCTGGGATAGTTGTTGAGGAAATGTGCTTGCTCTCTGGCTGGCAGGTCTGATGAAGCTCAGCGGGAGGGAGGATGGAAACAAATGTCTTAAAAGTAACACGTTTACATTCATTACCTGCTGTAGCTTCGTGTCTTCTTGCTCCAGGTAAATGAGCACCAGTTGCACCGATATTCTTTCAAAGACGAAATATCCTCAGAAGTCATAGAGTTGCTGTATTAGGTTTGGGAGAGCTGGGCAGGCGTCCTTTTCTTCTCCATCTGGCAGGAGGCCAAGGGAAGTAAAAGCTTTTAAAAAGACAGCAACAACAGGACAGAAGCAGAAAAGAAGGTACCTGCGTGAGGGCAGGAAGTGAGAACGATGGAAACAGAGAAAGGATGGGAAAAGAGCAGCCACACGTGGTTGGTTGGGAATCTGTTTGTGAAGGAACCCAGCCAGTATTTAACCTGTTTTGAAAAAGCTAGACTTCCAGCATTTTTAATTAGTGGATTGCTCGCTTTTGAAATTGCCCCGTTGGGAATACTCAAGTTTTGATGTATTTTATTTGCCTGCTAATTAGCAGCCTGCTTGGTTGACCATCATTTTTCCTTTATTCTGTGGACAGAATATTGTATATGAAGGTCTTTCGAAACATTCCAGCTCAAGTCTGGTTTCAAAGGCATCAGTCACCATGTATTTAGTAAGAATTTGTATTGATTATAAATCAATACAAACCTTTTTCTCCAACTCTGTTCTTCTTTTTTGCTCTTTAATAGAATTTGTCCCCTAGCACAGGGCTTCTCAGTCTTGGCACAGTTGACGTTTGGGGTCAATATTTTTTGTGGTGGGGATCTTCTAACATTTGTAGGATGTCCAGCCGCGTTCCTGGCCCCCATCCGCTAGCTGCCATGAGCTCTGCCCTGCCTCCATGCCTCTGCCCTGCCAAGTTGTGACAACCAAAATGTCTCCAGACATTGCCACATGTCCTCTGGGGACTGAAACCCCCAGTGCAGAACCGCTGACCTGGGATTACTGTGGTCCCCTGTCCTCCTTGTCTGTGCCTTTCTTTTCATGTTTAGAATCCTCTTTGAAAATGGAAAAGCTAAAATGGGTCCAAACACTGTGAAGTCTTATGGTAGGTACAGGGATGCACCTCTGTTCCTGCATAACTTTTTGGCCACGTTTTTCAAGAGGAGAGATCTCTCAAATGAATCCAAGCTGGCTATTTCAGGAGAACAGGGAGTCAAAATGTGCAGACTTCTGATTGAGAGATTTTGTCATATACTTTTTTTTTTTTTTTTGCTGATAATACTTGATTTGGGGCTAAGAATGCAGAGAACTGTGTATGCGACAAAACTTAACTGTGCAACAATCCAGAGGGTTCTGCACCTCTGCTGCCTGTATTTCCCCCAGTTCAGTCCACACAACGTAGGCCAGGAGGTTGGGCTGTTAAGCTACAGGTTTCGGGAAAAGTATTGCACTTCCTCATGAAACCAGATATAATCCTCCGAGCTTTCTTGACACCCCTTAAAGCTTGCAGTCACTGATTTTAGCTGTCCATGGGGAATATCTGTTCACGGTTGCATTACCTTCTGAAGCACCAACAAAAGGAACTGAAATAATATTTGTTTAAAAAAGAAAGATTTCAAGTTCAGTGGTAATAGTTGTTTGTTGTTTCTATCCCATCTCTTAATATATTCCAAAATGCCGTCTACTCCACTGTACCCAGAAATAAATCAATTAATTCTACTGTGATTACTTCCGCTGATAATAAAGTAGGAGTAATCAAAGGAATGACAGTAGTACATTAAGAGAATAAACAGTATCATCGAAATGTTAGAAAACACAATAGATAGGAGTGGGTCCCCTGAACCAAAGTTTCCACCTCCTCCTGCAGCTCTGTCAGGGGGGAGCATGTGATGTGGCCGTCTGTTACCCACCGTGATCAAAATAATAGAACAGTGAAACTTTTTATACTAATAAAGGGCCTTTCATCAAAAATCTCAAATATAGAGCAACTGATCTTTAAAACACTTTTATGTTTTGAGCAGTTAATATGGTCACTTAGCTGTTAGACTCTCCATCCTGAGCATTTGCCACTTAAAACCCCAATTGGGCATCTAGTAATTGGTCAGCATCAGAACTTCGGTGCCACAGGGTTTAGAGAATTCCAGCTTTCTGGTTTTCATATAGATCTCTTCACCATCGTTTATCCAAATAAAACATTGCTTTAACAACTTTCATGTCCATGTCTTAATGCCCAGATTAAAGATTATAGGTCCAAGTGATGGGTCTATTAAAAAAAAAATTTAAAGACTGAGACAGTATTGTCTTAACTTTAAACTTTAAAGAAATTCTGATATCCTTATAATGCACTGATGAAAATGGACTATCTAGTCCTTTTTTTTGGTCTTGTGTATTTTTGTTGCGTGTCTGTTGTTCGGTGGGATAAGCCGTGGCAAGAGAACAGGAAGGAAGAGCATTATGTTGTGGATGCTGCTAATATTAGTATGGCTATTTGCCTGATTTAACTTGTGTATAAGGCAGTGTTAGTGTATTTTTAACTTACCTTGTCCGAAAGATTTTAATAAAACTTTAAGTGCAGTTTCAGGTCTATAAAAGTTGAGGCTATGAAACATTGTGAAGGATGGAAGTAATTTTTATGTTCATCCCTCTTGTTCCTGAGGGTCCAGTTCATTTCTGCTGTGAATATAAATGAGTTAATTTAAGTAGATGGGTCAGAAGCCGCTATCATCGTGGTAGCCTCGTGCCTGATTCTTAATTAAAGGCAACAGGAGATTAATTTGAAACATTAATTTAAAAGTGCATATACAAAAAGAATTATTGCAAGAAAGCCTAAAGAACTTTTCTCTTGTCCCCAGATGTAGAAGACAGAAGTAGCTCAGGGTCCTGGGGGAGTGGAGGACATCCAAGCCCGTCCAGGGTAAGTATATCTAATCTTTTCCTCACAACCAGACATCCACATATGTAAATTGACAAACTGAAGGTGAGTTTCTCTCTCGCCGCCACACAACCGCACAGATGTATATGCAGGCTAAGTTTAATGAGAATCAGCTCGTGTTTGGCTTTTTTTTTCGCTCTCTTATTGGATGGTATTATTGATTTTTGACACCTGTTCCACTTTGGCTAACCAGAAGAAAAATCCTTCATTAAATATTTGGCCTTACTTTGCCAGTTATTGATCCAGTGTTACAGAAAGTTATTTCTTGTAGATGGCACACCTTTGGAAAAATTCCTAGTATCCATGTGATGTACTGGGGTAAAGAGACCACTGAGCAATTCTGACAGCATAGGATATTCTAGCCTGTTGTAAACTACACAGTAAATCTGAGTTGATTTCACTTTGTAAACATGTGACTGTTCCACCAGTGGTGCCTTTGGCCACCAGTGGCTTCATTCATTGATTTGGTCTGACATTTTTGCTACTCCTTTCCGTGGGTTGAGGTTGTTAGTTTGGGTGTAATGGAAAGACCATGGTGCAGGGTGCAAATGGCTGAGGCGGTTAGGCAGTGTTTTTGTATGTGTATGACCTTGGGCGTGTCATTTCACTTCCTTGGTTCTCATTTTCCTAATGTGTAAAATGAAGAAGTAGAACCAGAACATCTTTCATGTTCCTTCCAGTTTGTACATGTGATCTGTCTTTAACGGAATCATTTCTCGGCCCTCTAAAATCCACATCAGCTCTTACAATACACATACAATACCCTACGTTAAAAATAGACCTGGAGCACAGAGTGAAAATTGCCCCTCCCCCAGCCAGCTGTTTGGCTGGATAAAGCACTCTGCAGGGAGGGTAGCATTTTACTGTAAGTGTTCACATAAATTTGAGGCGGAGCGAGGTCTCTATTTTGGCACAAGAGGTAAGGAAGGTAATCCAGCTGTCAAAAGGCATAGTTCTCCATTTCCACCTGTTCTTTGGCCTTGTGGTTCGCGCTCAGTCTTCAGGGGTGAGCAGGATCCGTGAGCTTACCAGTAACTTTGTCGAGCCCTTAGTACCAGCTGTCGAGTTTGACATTCTCATGCATTATATGGATGGGTTGAGGAAATCCTTCCTCCTCCTCACATTACAGTCCGCACTTGCAGAAATAAATCCATTCCCCTTGACAGCAAGTGTAGGAGACGACAGAATTTCCCTTTTGTGTAATTCATTCACATTTACTGAACTTCTTCTGATTTCTCGGTTTAATTCACATTTCGCTTCTGAGAACAAGGTCCGTTTAAGATCTCCCTGACTTTTATTTGATTTTCATGAACTGTCCTGCCATTTTTTTTCCCTAGGGACTATGTGGGTGGATAATTTTGAATCAGTATTTTGTAATTTATGTTTTCTAAATCCAGGGAGTTTGCGTGAGACAGATGATCATGGCTGACTTGTTTCGGACAACCGTGCTCAGTCTCTCTTTCCCCATCTTCAAGTGGGGATATGTTCAGTTACCTTGAAGCCCTGAGGCTGAAGTTGGATAATGTATATTAAGCTCTGAGTAACTCTGTAGGCTGAGGTCACTTAATAAATAATAATTAGTATTATGCAATGCCTGACACAGAATGGGTGAGCGTAAAATCCATGCTCGGTATTTAAAATATGACATCTTTTTATACACTGACATATTGGCAGCGTCGCATTACAGTATCATTCAAGTTAATTTTTATAAATGAGGATAAGGGATTGAAAATGGGGTTGTTTGGAACCATACAGTTTCCAATGATGCTCTAGTGAGGTGACATGCGTTTTCATTTCTGGTACAGCAGCCGTCATTTTTGTGTGGCCAGATTCTGCCCTTTGGCTGATGTGCCCACTGACACCTCTGAGTAAATTTGACTTAGTCTTTATGGGCAGTGCAACCAGCTGAGCAGAATGACTCTTTTTTTTTTTTTTTACATTTTTGGTCACTTTATGTACCTTAGTAGACTGAAATTTGAGCACTTACCATATAGATGATTTTAGTGCTTTCCTATGTTATCCAGTTCCTCCATGAAAAGCAAGTGACAGGGCAATTTCAAAACATTATTTTAATTTAAATTTCCCCTTAAAGCAATGAGATAATCATAACAATCAAATTTCCAGAGATGAATGTCTGCTTTAAAACTGTATTTTTGTGTGTTTGTGTCATGACTGTCCAAGTCCAGAATTTGTGCTTAAGTTCTGATGTTCATTCATAGACCAATTGTAATAATTTTTAATGTTCTTATGTGTTCATTACTTATGGAATGATACAGTTTTCTTACAACCATGATAACAAAATGTTGAAATTTCAGTATCTTAAAACCAAATGTTGTCCATTGAAAGGTTCTCCCTTAGCCTTCCAAAGGGAACTCATTACAGGTGATGGGTAAATTTTCCCCTATAGCACAATTTTGTGGGTTTTTTTTTTTGAAATAATGTGGGCTTATGAAAATAATAACTTTTAATATTTACAATATATTTTATATGTGTCAGGTGTTTTACGTGCATTATTTCATGCAGTCGTGTCTATTACTTCATGCCATTGGTTCCATTATTATTATTTCTCCAATTTCACAACTATTAAGAGGAAAATGTGCACTCTACAGGCTCAAGAGCCCTCTTTTGCCCACTGTACCTATGAAGATGCAACATCCTTAAATGAGATGCCCGGGTGGCGATGGTGGACTCCAGTTTGTTGGGTCAGAGATGTGTTGGTAGTGGGGCATCCTTACGTGCTGATTCATTCATGGAAAATGTAAACTTATGCTGTTATTTTGTTTACAGAACTATGGAGATGGAACTCCCTATGACCACATGACCAGCAGGGACCTTGGGTCACACGACAATCTCTCTCCACCTTTTGTCAATTCCAGAATACAAAGTAAGATGAATTTTGAACTAACATAAATTTTTTGAATGCTTATGTTTTACCATGAAAGGGAGAATACAAGCCCAGACAGAGCTTCTGTTTTTAGGAACTTGGATTTTTTAGCCAGTTCACTATAGTAATTTTACATTGCAGAAAAATATTGACAGTCTGTGCTTGGTAATAGCACATAGAGGACTAAGTTTTACAACATGTGGAATTACCTAACTTCAATGATACTGAATCCGCATGGAAATTTTGTGTTCTTTAGACGTAAAGCACTTCTCCCAATTTCAGTGTTGCAAGAGTATTTTTCTAAGTTTGAAGTTGAAGACGTGAAAGAGGTGAATATTTAGAATAAAAATATCGTTGGCCCTGTCAGTTGGCAGTGAGATATAGTCAGTGTTAGCAGTGAATTTTTATTAAAGGAGTTATGGAAGTCCCTTTAAGAATAGGTTTAGTGTGCTTCAATCAAAGTTCAGGTTGAATTGTAAAATCTGGTTGTGTATTTACCAAGGCATGAACTTTAGTGTTGATGGTCTAGGAGGTCTCCATCCTACCTCATGAAGTGACTGACGTGTAGTTTGAGACAGTCTGCGAGTTTCCATCATGTCTTTCCTACTGGTATCCTTAGCGTGTTTTTCTGCTTTGACTACCCTGTAGGGATGTTTTGTTTTGTTTTTTAACAGCAGTAACCTGAGCAATGAAAAGATAATTCAAATGGCTTAAAAGGTCCCAAGAGATGGTTACTTTAATTTTGATTAGGGAAAAAAAAGATTTTTGTTCTGATACATACGTGAGTTTCAACAATATTAGTAAATCTCTCAACTTGGCCAAATTCAGTTGTGAATCCATCAATAAATGAGGTTAAGTTTCTTGGCATGAGCTGCTGGACTGGACTCCAAGGAAAACACACAGCCATATGCATGTCATTCTGAAACCATAATCTCAGATGCTTCTAAGCAATGTCCTGAGTTTTAAGCCTCAGTATTTAAGATACAGATGGTTCTTGAATCTCAGTCATTTTTTCAGAAATCACCATCAGATCCACCTAAAGGAACTTCAGATATTTAACACAAAATAGTCAAAGCAGAGAAAGACTAGAAATTTATTTTTAATGAGTGATGAAGTGTCATCCCAACTTGGAGAACCAGGATCTCAAGGTCACCTTTGGTCGCAGGCTGCTCTTTTATTTATTCTCTTTTTTACTTTAAAGTGTTAACTTTCATAGTTACGTTTAACTTTGTAACTAAAGCAAGAATCCCAGTTTGGTTTTGTTTTTTTGTTTTTTTTTCAGTTGTTGATAGGAAGGTGAACCACTTCCTGTTTCCAGGATAGACAGATGCAAATGGCTAGATATATTAGTCAGCTTAGACTTTAAAGAAAAACTTTAGACTCTTGAATGATGAGTAACACTTTTCAGTCCTGACACCTTCACTTCTCTAGTCATGCTCACCCAACTTTATAAAATAAAATAAAAGATTAACTTGAAAACAATATTCTTGAAAGGTAACATCTAAAGAGTATATTAAAGAACTTCCTTAGAAGATTCTGAAATGAGCCTCTGATGAGCTAAAGTGAGTAAAATAGGATAAATAAATTACTGCTCTTATTTAGAAGCTTGTTACATACATTAAAAAGAAGTTTTCTTAAAGAACAACTAGACAAATTAATATGACAGAACACGCCAGGCAATACAAAGATATCAAAGAATTGTTCTTCTTCATGTGTCCTCATGGGCAGCTGTTTTACAATCCAAATTCGTTTTTCAATCCAAATAGTATTTAAAATATAAGTGGGCTGAGAATCTCGAGCCAGAATGGCGAGAGCTGACTCTTTTCACTTGGTTGTTGTTTAAGCTGAAAGTCCATGTCAGCTGTGTTCTTTTATCCCGTCTGCCCTCCTTCCCATTAAACTCTTAAATATGGAGGCCAAGACAGTCTCCTGCATTGTGATAGGAAATGCTCCTCTGTCCGGGAGGCTCCCACCCACTGTTCCCCATGAAAGGACTTCTCTGTTAGATAAGCTGTCTGGTCTGAAACATGGCTCTTGATTGTTTACAAACTGCTACATTTTCCACCTCAAGCAGATTTTTGCACAGAAAAGAATTGTGTTTGGGCTAAATGGTTGATCTGACATTAACGGTGCAGTGTCAGACTGGGGTCAGAGAAGTCACCCTTAGAGCGCGAGGGCATGGCACAGTGTGCAAAAAAAAAAGGCAAAGGGAGAATAGGACGTTTAAACAACTATGCAATACCTTCCATTTTTACTTTGGAAAATAATTTTAAAAAGTGTTTTTAGAGAACGGACAAGGATGCTGCGTTAAAAAATTCTTCCCACCCTTATAATTTCCCACATCCCAAACGCCTTCTTGATTGGCTTGACTATCTCAGGGCTAGATTCAGGGAACAAAGATTCTCATTGATTTTGCCCAAGCTGCTGTTTATTTAAAATGAAACCACTTTTGAAATGAGCCATGCTTGGTGTTTTGCTGCACCTTTACAAAGAGAAGATAGATCGTTTTCAAGCAATTAAAGGCAGCCAATTTACAAATGAAGACAAAGATAAAATCAGATCTATCAGTATAGCCAACAGTTTGAACTCACAGCATGCATGGGATATTCTGAACTGCTCTTTGTGTCCAGATCCATATTCTGTGTTATGGTCTTTGTGGAAGTTTTCATTCTACCAAAAGAAGCTATTAGACTTGACTTGTAAGTTTTTAACAGTGATCCAGCATCCACTTTCAGAATCTTCAATTTTCATTAAAACTGCAAAGGATTTCTTTCCATGTCAGAGATTTGATTCTGCTGTGATGTCACATTAGAGTAAAAGCTATAGCATCAGGAATAAATCAGCCACTTTATTGGACCAGATTCTCTATTGTCAAATCAATCAAGCCTGGGACTGAATTAGGCGTCTGCCACAGAAATAAGTGACACTAATTTTACGGGAAAGAGTTATTAACTGCAGATGACCTATTTTTTTTTTTTTTGGTAAACTATTCACGTAGTGAGGTTTTATTTTATTGCAAGGAAAGAAAAAAGTAATGAACCACTCTCTTCTTTTGGGAGTGAATTATTATTATATATTTTGTTCTTTGTGGAGTACACTGTTTTGGAGGAATGATGCAAGCATTGCTAACGTTTGCTTATAAAACTCTTTTATGGTAACAAAACCCTTTATTACAAGTCTGAACTCTTTGATTTCACATAACTGGTTTGGCATAAGTATTACAATTTTTGTAATATAATACGTACCTCTAGCACCAAAATACAAAAACTTAATTTACTTGTGTATCTCAAATTTATGCAAAGTGGTATATAATTTATGAGTAAGAGAGTGCCTCCATTAATTTATTCCTTTCAAAATAAGCTTGAATATCTGAATATAATACCTTATTTGATAGTTTGAATCCGTAAACTAAAAATAAACAAATGAACATAAGCATACTCACATGCGTGTGTATGCATGCGTATGCACACACACACACACACACACCTATTGTGCTAGAAGAATTAATGACACTTCTCGGTTTATATGGACTCCTTCCACTGCTGTCTGTAGTTATAACTGCCATACAAAGTTGATGAGTTGATAATATGTAAATCCTTTAAAGAAAAGCATAACTAAAATAAACAAAAAAGCAAGCCCCTAAATTGTTGTTTTTTTGTGGGGTTTTTTTTTTTTTTTTGAGTAAGTGTGCATGGCTTTTTGTTTTTCTTTTAGTGTGGGGAAGTCTGGAGGAGTTGAGAGATTTCAGCACTGAGTCATTTAGCTGACTGCCCGCTTTGACCAATTCATAGAGTTCTCGTTTTAAATTAAAAAAAAAATTAGTGAGGTGTAACTGACATATAACATTATGTTAGTTCTAGGTGTACAACATAATGATTCAATATTTGTATGTTGGACTCTTTTATTGGACACTTCCTGAGTCCTCACTCATTGTTTTCATTGGGTAGAGACAAACAAGCCAGTTTGCATGTTTACTTGTTTGAAATTCCACACCCTGTTCTGTGTCTGGAGAAAACTAATCACTTCTTCCTTGCATATGATTATTAATGATAGTAATGTACACTTGATCTGTTGGAAACTTGTTCGCTGCAGTTATTAAACAGTTTGATTAAACCTTTACAGGTGGTCAGTGGGTAGCTTTCACAACATGCTAATTAGACAGAGGGGCCATGGGTCTGAGCCTTGTGTTTTAAGAGGATTATATGCTATGAAATAGTTTGAAAATCCTGGTAAGAACTACATACAGAGCGTATAGATTTTTTTTTTTAACATTCCTGTTTGCTTGTTTGTTTTGGGCCAAGCATTAAACTTTTGCAGGTAATTGTCCAAATATTTTTACAATGAGAGACAATATATTTTCCAGCTACAATTTTTGGTCCAAGGAAGGATCTAAGCATGCATTTTCCTTCCATTGTTCCAGAGCCTTAATTGAAAACCAGATTGTTTGAGGGAGCGAGTTGCCGGTAAGATGACAGACATGCAGTGGTAACCGAAGGATGTGAAAAGTGATAATTTTGTATGGTTGGATGCAGCTTAGTTCAACATCAGCTGCTGTGTTTTAACATGCCCCCTTGTGAATGGTTCGGTTTCCTTCTTGTGGTATTTGGTTCTTGTCCCACTCATGGTACTCCACCAGCGCACTGAGTAATTTCCCATCCTACAGTGACTGGTTTCTAAACCAGCTCAGCGGAACATTTTACTGCAGGATTAGATCGCGGCCCAGGCAGAACTACAGAAAGCTGCTGGCTTACAGGATGACCTTTGAATCTCATCTGGGTTAGCGGTTGATATTTTGATTTGGTTACTGTGGTCATATTGTGACAGCTGCTAGCTCATTATAATTCGGTTCCACTGCCCCGTCTGCCTAGCAGGAATATTTAGGTTTGTATGACTTCAAAGTGTTTATGGCTACCCTGAGTTTAGCCCAGCATAAAGGTGAAGTGTTGTGAGCGCTTTCAAATCCCAGTGGCAGAGGCCAGTGGCACAGTCTTCTTGTAAAGCAGCGAATGTGAGTACATGTTAATACACGGAGTTTTTCTTTTCGTTGTGAAACTGGAACTACCCCATGAAGAGGCTCTTACTAGGAAAACCGTTTTGAAAACCTTAACTTGCAAAGGGAAAGAATGACCACAAAGAAACATAGTTTTTTCAAAGCATGGGTAACATTTGACTTGACCTCTTGGTTCGATTTTTTTTTTTTTCATGGAGGACTGTAAATATTTGAAAATCACAAAACCTGGACAAAAAAGGCGATTATTTGACGTTTGAGAGGGCCAGGGGTCAGATGATAGTTTAGTCATTTCATGAAAATGGAGTCGTGAACGTGGACGTCAGCTCTAGGAATTTTAGTTCCCTTTTAGATTGTTCGAAGTTCAGCAGTCATAGCGGGCTGCTTACAAGTTCGTTCTTTAGGGACGCCTGTGCATTTTCAGTGTCTTTTTTTTTTTTTAATGACACTCTGTAGCCTGAGGTTATCTTGATATCATCTGTTGTCTGTGGGGCTGATAATGTGGTAACAAGCAGTTTCTGAGGAAAGAAATGTTTAATAGTGAGTGGTCTCATTTGTTGTTAACTTTGGGAGTTTTGCTATTTTCATGTTAACTTAAAACGTCTTCCTGAAGTATTAACAAACAAGACTGTTTTAAATGTCATCCCCAGTGATAGAATTAATCTGGATTTTGAGTGAAAACTGGGAGCCAGAGAACTGACTTTCCGGCTCTTTTTTTTTTGCTACAACTCCCCGTGGGCCTTCAGGTCGGCTCTTTTTTTATGTCTCTAAATTGCTGGTGGGGGAGGACTTGCCTTTAGATAATCTCCGAGGTAGTTTTCTTACCTAATACCGCTTTCTGCCTCTATTATACTTTATCTTTAGAGATGTTTCATTGTTCTTTCTAATCCATTCATCCCTATTTTATGATATTTTCAAGTACCTTTGCTAGTGATGTGTTTTCCAAGTGTAATTCTTTAAAGCCTGATTCAGATGGATGTTTCCTGTGTACTTCAGCTCATATAGTTAAGGCATTGGTTTGATTGGGGATAAAATAATAACTCATTAAGTTACCACACCAGGAGAAAAGTATTATGCATGGGCCCATGCTTAGAGTTGTAGGACCTCTGCAAATGGCAATTGAGCAATTTCATTCATGAATAAATCGAGGAATAAGATATTTGGGTCTAATCCCTAAATGAATAGCCCATAAATTAAAGTCAAGCCTACATCTTACTGTCACAGGGGGCAAACCCTAAACCAGGCCAGTCATCTAGAAATTCATTCTCCAGGACTGTACCCTTGACTGTACAGAATTTTCTTTAATGTCAGGAAATGGACCACATTACTGTGTGGTAGATTTCAGTTTTCAATACACACGCCACAGATTATTTTATTTATAAAAGGAAATAAGTAAAATCAATATTGTTTGAAAGGCTGCCGAAAAAGAGTTGTGTTTCCAGTATTCAGATAACTTGTTTCCTCTTGTCCAGTCAATAAACGTTCGTGTTCCTCTTTCATTCATCCTGTTTTCTTTCCATTTGGCTGCCTGCTCTGTGGTGTAGCATAGCAATGCTGTGGTCAGCAAACACGTCTCTGATCAAACTAGGTGGACCAAACCAGGGTTTTTTTTTTTTTTAACTTAGAAGCACTGATACCGGAAAAACGTTGCTTGAAAAGTATAGCTAACAGAAAAGTGTGGCTCTTCTACATACCAAGGGAAGATTTCTCACACAGAAGATTATTGACCCTAAGAGAAAATAAACTGTTTTAGAGTCAAGTGAAAGGAAAAATCAGCTTGTGTCAGGTAGGAATGCTTTTGCTTGGAAGTAGTGGGACATGTGACTACTGATGGCTTAGGAATAATTTTTCTCATCCCGGAAGTCTGGTGGTGGGCTGTAGCTAGAACTGGTTTGCAGTTCATTGATGTCCAGGCTTGGATCGCGTGAGTCCTTTGTTCCTTCCCTCACTGTCTTAAGATGACTGGCACAGCTTCAGGAGTCAAGTTTGGATTTGATGCAGCAAGAAGCAAGGAGAGGTGAGTTCAGCCGTGTGGTCCTCCTGCCCCACCGTACACACGCTCACCCCCAGCTGCAGAGTTTGGAGGGATTGGGAAAGTACGCAGTAGCGTCTCCAGCCTGTTCAGCGGAAAGAGACTAGAGAGAAGGGAGTTGAGAATGCACCTCGGACTTAGCCAGTTTACAGTGTTTATTTAGTTTCTTTTAAGAGAAACATTCATCATTTTCAACTGAACAGTTTTGAAAAGGAAGAACCAGGCTCCAGCTTTCATGTAAGAAGCAAAATCGAAGAATAGGTCTCAACTCTAAATTCTGGTCAGCAAATTAGAGAGAAAGTCAAAGAGACAGGGAACAGAAAAAAGGTAGAGATGTGAGGAAGCCGGGGAAGGGACCACGTGAGAGTCACACACACAGAGGAGTCCGAGGCGGACTGTTCTCATTTTTACCACCGAGGCTTGTGCCTTCATTGCCCTCATCCCTCGAGCAAGGTGACAGCCAGCCAAAGTCAAGGCCTTCATGTCCTCATCATCTAGAACCTTCTCTTTTAGGTCTCCGGCTTGCATTCCTGCCAGGCTGTCCACAGCTTTTCTGCAGCCTTTTCTGCAGTCCCTCCGGTGGTCTCTGCTGGGGCCGAAGGCCGGTACCCACTCCCACAGTCTCCGGTCCCAGCCGCTGAGAGCGGGCCTGGCGTCCTGGAGCAGCCAGGTCCCAGGACATGTCACCCAAGTGACAGACAGAGATGGTTCCCCTGTACCACAGCCAAAAGGTCTTCTAGAAACTTCCCTCCAACCACCTGCCATGTCGCCGTGAAACACTCAAAGAAGAATGCCCACTGCCCCGGGGCCAAAAAATCCACTCTTTTCTTATAATACATACACAGTTGTATTTGTTGGTCTTTAATGTGGAGGATTAGGTGCAGCCAAAGGACATTTAATCTTAGTCAACGAGCCAAGAGGGCATGGAGCTGTGGGGAGAGCTGGATCCGATGTTCGGCGGGGAGTTTCCCACCTCGGCAGCACAGTCGGGCATGAATCAGGCGATGAGAACACAGGCGGGGAAGGGGCCATCGGTCATGAAAGGAAAGCAGGATGTGAGATAAACCCCGTTTCCGTTTAATTGCCAAGTTCTTCTCTTAAGTTTTTCACTGGAAAGGAGGTTCCATTGAATTTTAATTGATATGCTTGCCACTTAAAATACGTCTGTGATAACATTAACCAGTGACATACTGGTTCTTGACCGGATCTTTGGGTGGAGGATGTAACACCTGGCATTTCTCAGACCTCTCGTTGCTCCAGGAGAAACATCAGTCATTTTCAGAGTCTGTGAACCTCACGTCCCCAGAGTTGTGTGCCTGCCTTACGGGCAATGTTGATTTTCAGTTAAAAAAAGGAGACAATCCAAAAAACTCCACCTATTTTCTTTGATCACATTATAACCTTCATGAGGACCAGAGCATCAAAGGAACTTAGTTTTAAGCACTACAGGCACTGAGAGGCGTCGTGGGATAGTGGACTAGGCTGGGGGTCACCACTGCCTTAGTCTTGGCTGTTTCACTTCACGGTGATGGAACTTTGGATACGTCCTTACGCGCCTCAACTTTGGAATTTCTAAGGTGAGGATAGTAGTACCTATCATACTTACCCACTAGAATCACTGGGAGCCGTGCGATGGTGTGATATGCTGCGTAACAACTGCTCTTCTCTATTATCTTAGGACATCGCACAGTGACGCACTGGGCCTCTGTCACTTATGTCTGTAAGTAATTGGAAATTTTATAGACTGTGGGTCTTGGGTGATAGCAGTTTGAAAACACCTTTACCTTCTAATGAGATTGGAACAGAAGGCAAGACAGGTGGAGAGAGCATAGGGTGTGCAGTTCTGAAAACATCAAGACCCGAATAAAAAAGGTTTCTTTTTCCAGCCATTCCACGACAAACGGTGATTCTCTAAAATAAGTACCTCTTTGGGGACAGCTTTGTCGAAATCAGACGTGCCCTTTGATGAAATGTTTGCCCCCAGCCATTTTTCTCTCCAACTTGAATGTTCTCGAGCTCCATTGTGACGCGTGGCCTGGCCGAGAGCGCCTGGGTGTGGAGCTGGAGGGACGGGGTGCGCTGACAAGCGGAGATGTCCTCACCTGCACCGCAGGTCACCTGAATGTGGAGTAACCACTGTGCCCGGCGCTTTCCATCGAGGAGATACCCTTACACGTACCTGCCAGGTTCTGGGGGCTCTGTTGGAGGTAGTTTTCTGCCAGTTCAGTTCGTTCTTCTCCAGAGAAGCTGCAGAGAGTGTGTCTGTGATTGCTGTCTCATCCCCTTCACTCCCGAGGCTTCGTGAGTCCTTCCTATGGAACCGTGAGTGGTTTTTGAGTAGAAAGAGGGTGTTTAGTGGATCTCATTTTATTTCCTCTTGCAGAATATCAGGCCCAGGGACCAACAGTTGCAAAATGCACGGGGCATAGATTCGGATTGAATGCAGCTGATTCCTGCAGTCCAAACATCTCTCATCATCTTGATGATAATTTATTCATCCCTCCTCAGTTCCTTGGCATGTGCTTATCAACAGAAAAAAACTGAAGCTTCACTTTAAATTGGTGTAAAGCATAGCTGGTTATATTGTGTATATTTAAAATAAAAAATGGAAAGCTTTCCTACAGGTTGAAAATCCCGCTGAAGCTCTAATCGGGGGGCAGTGGAGGATGGTGGGCTGAACGGGGCACTGGTTTCACCCCTTAGCTCGCCCCTCTCCCTTCCATTCAATGACTGAATTATCATTAACACCCGCTTCTGTTTTCTCTAAGCTCTTCTTCCGTCTCTTGGGTCTGACCGGCTTGGCAAAAGTGATAGGCAGGACTCGAGAATCATGGAGTGAGTTTTGGCAGAATGTGGAAGTGATTAATTAAATGCCACCCCCCTCATGGGCCATATTAAAAGCTGAATGAAAACAGTGTGTATATCTGATAACATTTGATGAAGAAGGGGGAGACAAAGGAAGAAAAGGATGCGAAAGAAAGAGACACATCAAAAGCTAATTTTAGAGCGTCCTGATGGCAAAAGTACAATTTGCTAGCCTTGTATTGTCAGCCTTGGCCTGGCTGTGCAAGGCTCTGAAATTATTAGGTTACTAATTGCTCCTGCTTTCTCTTCACCTTGCTATTCCGACCAAGCAGGACTCTTTTAACAGTTCAGTAGCCAAGTCTGAGTGCTTGGGTTGTGAGCCTGAACTCTTTCATGTGTTTAACTGTACCTAACTGGGCAATACCAGATCGTGGAGGGAAATGGATGGGTGACCCCGTCTCCTTCAGAACTTTCCGAGTACTTGGAAATGAGCCTACTTTTCAGACTTTTGGGTATCCTTAAATATTGGTCTCCTGACCAGAATAAATTCATGCTCTATATTTTGTGTGTATGTGTGTGTTTATTTTTTTCATCACATAGTTCCCCTTTTCCTTATTTATTGATGGTCTCGCAGATGTTATTTGGAAATTGAGATGCAGTGAGCGTAAATATTTTAAGTCCTCGCAGACCGCTTCAGCGGCTGTGGGCAACCTCTGTTCGGCATCCTAGCGGTGGGAGAAACCGACCTACCGAACAGCAGTTTGCTGGATAATCTTTTGGTCATCTTCTACCTTTCCTTTCACCTCGCTTTGTTTATTTCTGTTACTGACCTAACTCGTGGGGTTGTGGTCGGGGGCGGGGGAAGAGCTCCCTGAAGTTTTCTGTTACCTCAGACATAAAATGTCTCTAAATATACATACATTTGCGATTCCATTTTCCGTTCATTGCCAAGTCCTGTGTATAGCTTGAAGACCAAACTGAAATTAAAACAAAAGAAAGCAGCCCTGCTCACAGCCTTTTACAGGCATTTTAAGAGTTAATGAGATTTTTGCCCCACACCCTCATGAAACTCATGAGTTTCATTTAGTTCTGGAATAAAAATTTACGGCTCTTCTCTCGGCTGAACTGATCCTAGTTTAAGGCTGGAATTGAGTTCACACCTGCTCTAGCATAAAAAGAAGCCTCTATGTGACTTCTTTGAAACTGTTCGCAGAGCAGAATGAGAGAGAGAGAGAGAACTCACTCTTCCTGCAGTTCTATCTGCAGAGCGATGCTCCTTGCAGACACTAAAGAGGCTGCTTCAGAAACTGGCTCCGATTTGCTGATCTTGTCCACTTCTGGACACCCTCCCTATGTGGTCCCTGTTGCTCAAGGTGGGATGTGCTTGTGAAAACGCAGTTGGTTGGCATAGGCACAGGGTCTCCACCAACGCTGTAAAGTGTGCATGTGGGGGCATCTTCGCATTTGCTAGGCCACTGAGCTGTTCAATACATGGTCCGTTAGGCAGGCAGAGTACAATGGCTTTTCTGAGTGTTCTAGTTAAGGGGCAGGAGGTGTAAAGTAGCGTACACTTAGGTGGATAATTAATAATTAGTGTAGGCTTGTAAGGCTGTAATATAATATATAAATTTCAGCACCTGTGAAAGTTTTATCAGAGCAGATCACCTTTCCTTACGACGAGGGAGTACTGCTCCCGAGAGAAGAAGGTGCTCCCAGTGCGTGTGAAAATCTCAATGACCAAGGGAGGGCTGGTTTTTATATCAAGTGTGGTTCTCCAAGGTCATTGAGATCAGGCAACATACTTGAGCGGTCAGATTGAAATAGCATTCCTATACACTACTGTTTTGTATGCGTTTCACTGTAGATGACAAAACGTGGCTTAGAAAAAATGTTTGGCGCGTTCTTATATTTGGAAACTGTTGACTTGCCTGAGAAGCGACCCCCCTCCCACTCCCGCATCATCCCCCCACAAAACAATGAGGGTTGTTCCTTTTATGACTTCGTAGCAAGGAAGTATTCAGAGGGAGAGCTTTTTCTAGAGGCTGAGCTGGACGAGGTAGAGAAGATAAAATGTAGACCCCATGTTCTGTTTTGGGCTTGGCTGTACTGTGAGTGGTTTTGACACCTTGTATTTTAGCTCTCTTGATTTTCAGATGGGAAGGAAGTACTCGTTACGGCAGGGAGGGAAAGGGCAAAATACGGATTTGTGAAAGCAAAGCAGAATGTCTTACTGCTTTAAAAGTCTGAATGGCTTCTTGATCAATAAAATTAATGTTTTTATCAGTGTGTCTGCAATCATATGGTCCTCCGCATGTGTATTTTTTAAACCATCCATATACATTTTATTTGTACTAGAAGCCAACCAAATGATAAACTTCAGCAGTCCAATTCATCTTTGATTCATTCATTCATCCAAAATGTTCTTGTGGAAGATGTGTGCCATGCAGGCCCATGTTTGGTACTAGAAAGTGACACGCCACTTTCCTCGTCCTCAGCATGGCCCACAAGCTAAGGAAGGAACCAGATAGGTATCAGATAATTATAAATCAGGAAATTAGGGAATTAATCAGTGTGTGCACAGGATGCTGTTGGAGTGTCTGTCTGGGATACCAAACATCAGCTTCCTCGTAATAATGGCTGAGGTGTTTTGGTGCTCAGTGAATACCAGGTATCCACTAATACTGTCCACATATAATCTTGTTTCTTTCTTGGGCGTCATCATTTCCACGTGACAGTCAGGGTGCAGTTGAGGACCAGAGAGGTTAGGTCACCCGCCTGGTGTTGTACCGTGAGTAAGTGGCAGAGCCCAGACTCGAAGCTGTCTCTGCTGAGCTCCAAAGCCCTGTTCTTAACCACTGTGCACTGCCTCCCTTGTAGAGGATATGGAAAGAATTCCCTGAGGTGCAATAGCAGTTAAGTGTGTGTTCAGCTGCAACTAATGGAATACCTGATAATAGTCGGTTAGTCAGACGAAGGTGGCTTTTTCCGTCACTTAAGGGGATGCCTGGAGGTGGGAGCTGCCTGTGTGGATTCAGCAAATCAGTGCTGCTTTCTTTCCTTTCTACCCTCCACAGCATGCTGATGGTAATTCCTCATCTTTTTCTCTTGAAATGCAAGACAGCTTCTGAGTCTAAGACACCATGTCAGAGTTTAAGAGGAAGTGGGAGAGGCAGGGATTAGTGTGGCATCGGTTCCTACTTCTGTCTCATTCCGTGGCGGGGGTGAAGCATTCCCAGAAACTGGTGGCCTTGAGCAGAATTTTGCTAACAACGTATTGGTCAGATCTCTAACAGATATATACTCATAGCTGCAAGGGAAGCTGGGACAGCGCCCTTTAACGGTGTTAGTTGGCACTGGGACTTGAGGCAGGCAAGAGAGAAGGGAATTGGGAATGGTCGCAGGATGAATCACTATGAATGTTGTTATATTATGAGTGATAATGCCTGAGCTGAGTCTTAATGGATGAGTTGGAACTATCCAAGTGAAACAGAAAATTGTCAGTTGAGAGAAAGGCAGAGGTGTTGGGTGCTAAAAGACATCACAGGGAGCCTGGAACTGAAGTGGTTCCGTAAGACTGAGACATGATTCCATAGGGTTCACCGAGGAAGGGGTGACAGGGAAGCTGGGTTAGACTCCTCACCTCAGAAAAATGAAGGGTCTTTCCTGCATGGTAGGGGGAAGAGGTTAGATTTGCACAGAAGCATGTAGTGAACTACTCAAAGATGGATTTAAATAGTAGAATAACATAATTGATTTATGGTTAGGACAGTCACTCTAGCAACAGCATGGAATCAGAGGCAACACGACAGGCAGGCAGATTACTCAGGAGGTGGTTAAAGCAGTTCCAAGAGGAAATGATGAGAGATTGGACTGAATCAGAAACAACGTGGGTGAAGGGGAGGATATGGATTTGAGTGATACTAGATGAAAGGAGACGGCTGGACTTGGTAACTGATGGATGTGGGAGGAGTCATCCTTGGCTTCTTGATGTCTGGTTTGGGCCAGCTGGTGGACGGTGGGGCAGTTCATTAAGATGTGAATATGGAAAGAGAAGCAGGTTATGGGGGATTAAGATGGTAAGTTCAGTTTTGGACATAGTGAATTTTTGAGATGTCTGTGGGTGGATTGATTTGTGGTTCTGGGTGGGGATTGCAGATTTGGCATACAGTATTCCATATTTGGTAGCTGAAGTCATGGGAATGGACAAGTTACCAGAGAGAGAGAAAAGTGATTTTCTAATTAATTATTTTGCTTTCTAAAGATCTTAATTTGAAAGGGGAAAAAAGGCCTCCACTTTGTCTTTTTCTCCCCTAAAAATTTGATATCTTTTAGAAAACTAGATAAGTCTTGATTTGCTCATATAATCATTCTGGTGTTATATTTAATCATTCATCTCTGACATACTAATACATTCTTTCTTTTCTTCTTCCTTTCTTCCTTCCTCCTTTCCCCCTTTCTTTCTTCCACTAAGATAGATTGGAATGAAACTCCCATTTCATAAATTTATCCCTCATTTTGGGAAGACATCATAGATTCGTGTAAGTGGACTTGACCTTGGCGCTCTTTTTGTGTTCTTTCCGATTTACATCAGCTTCCCTCCCAGTGTAGGAATCCTAAAGAGGCCCTCGCAAACTTGTTGGATACTATGACTAAGGCATAAATGAACAGACCCGCAAAAGGCACTCCTTCCTCTGCTTGGGCACTCACTGCATTGGGGACGCCACTACTGCCAAGGCAGCTCATTGCTCTGCGGCAGCTCTGACTTTCAGAAAGGTCCCAATTCTGTAACTGCCAGCTTAGCATACTGCTTTTCTCCTCTGAAGCTCCGTCAGACTGTGTATTGCCTCTCTTTCCACATGTTTCCCAGGATGAGAATCCTTGCTTCCCTCAAAAGTGTCATTGGGAAACGTTTAACGAATCACGGAGCATGGTTTAATCACACCTTGTATTCCTGGCCGCTGTCCTCTGTGTGTGTTCTGGTTGGTTTCTTTCCCTCTCCAAGGGGTGAATCCAGGACTTACCTCAGTGTCCCCAGTCTGGTTTACTCAGTAGTGGATCTGCTCTCATTTTTACTATTACTGCAGTCTAAGGTTTCACTGACAAACCCATGTTTTGGCGTTGACTGACAGTTGAGCTTGCCGTCCACTAAAATTAAGTATTTTTTTTTTTAATATTCATTGCTTTTACAGTCAGATCTTCCACTCCCTGGTGTAGAATGGGGCTTTGTATTGATCTTCACTTACCAGACTCCTTCTTGCTGGTTTTGGTCTGCAGATGTGCCCTCAGTCCATCTTTTCGCTGTTGATCCAAGAGGCTGTACTGTGTGATGTTTAAGCAGTGTGCACTCGTGGGTTTAATCCTGACTCTACCCTTTCCACGTAGTTTCCTCACGTATACGTTGAAGATAATTATAAAATCCACCTGTGAGGATTGTGAGGTGAAATAGATGAGGTCATGTGTGTGTAGTGGATAGAGGAGTGCCCAGTAGATGGTGAACGCCTGATAGATGTTCAATGTTACTGCTGTAGTGGGTGAGGGCGCTTAATGGGACCTACTTCTGCAATTGTGGACCCTTGTCTTTACTGCAGCTTTTCTTCCCTCTGGAGGGAAAGCTTAAGACAAATGGTTCTTCTGTGACCAATGGAAGAAGCAAATGTGGTTCTTTAGTTGTATGATCAACCACATTTCTCAGGCAATAAATAGGATATGATGTTGAATAAAGTTGCAGTTGACTGATCATTATTAACTGGCTGCCTTGTTGGGCCTTATGAGATAAGAACTCAAAATAAATGACAGCAACAAAAATCTTAAAATTACCTGGACAGAAGTGTCCCTTCACTTATATCTGGTATTAAGGCAGAGTATTACAGGGTGAGCCAGATGTTGATTATAAGTGTGGAAGGTTATATGAATATTTTGGTTAACACTGAAGATAAATTGAGAGGTAATTACTTCCTTTTCAAGGGTGTTGTCCAGAGGATGCCTTTAAATTGAGACTCTGAAAATTAGACTCCTGACAGCTTTTCAGGAACACAGTTCTTGGGACAAACAGGAACCCTGGAGAGTCATGCGTGAGCGCTCAGGCAGTTTAAGAACAGGGTCCTACTGATAGCTTGATAGCTTGACTCACTCCTTGAGAGGGAACGGATTAGCATCCAGAAACTTGTTTTTTAAACAAGCAATGGGACCTCATACAAGGTCTGGGTTGACCCGAGCCAAGATTAGGTCAACCTGACTTGATAATCATAATAAATGTCATAACGGTCACAAATCATTGGGGACGTCAGTGCACTGTTTTCGCGTTTGTGGACTTATTTCTGGACGAGCCATTCTTTAACTTCATCTGTCTGGTCATGTCCATGAGAAGAACAAATGCTTCATTAACCACAGCCAGCCCATCTGGGTTCATCGCACCAGTGCATAGGGCTTCTGTGGACCCGAGCCCCAAAGGTGCCTCCATGTACTTGTCTTCTGTTCTGGTCAGTTCCTTGGGTGTGGATTTTCATCTGGTGCCACCCGAAACCAGCCATTTTGAGAGTGAAACTTTCAGATTTCTTTGTGTCTGATTACTTGTAAGACCGGAGAGGTTCTTTTCTTAGCTAGGAAACATTCAGATTTTCTTTGTAGCTTTTAAAAGCCACCATGACCCCCTGCATGTTATTTTAGCTCTGGCCCCCACTGCCAGTGCTGTGTCTCAGAAGAGCCAAGACCTGGGGCTGTTGCTTCTCAGAAACTGATGGGGCTGTAGAATTTGTTCAACTACCACCCTTTTCTGAACCAAAGTAAGGTTATATTTTTTACGTTTATAGACAGACAAATTAAGGTTTTTTAAAATAAAACCGACTTCCCTTTTCCTTTCTTTTTCAGATAATCTGTAGCGAAAAGCTTATTGGTTTTCTGTACAACTGCCATGTTTTAAAAACCAAATTGAAGACCAACTTGATTCTGCCTGCAGAGCAAAGCTATCTGCCTTTTAGAAAATCTGGATGGTTAAATTGGAAGCACGTTCTGCACATGGTTTAGCAGTTAGTAGCCTGGAAAATGACCCAATAGCCAAGATGGTTTTTTTTTTTTAATTTTCATTGTAAACGCTTGTTTAAAGTTTAAGCCCGTAATTGACTATTTTGCACATTGTTCATTGTTAATTCTTTTCAGGCTATTATAGTTTTGTAAATACACTGCCTGCTAAGTTGTGTTGGTGGAGGAACATTAGTGCTATAAGAAAATCCAGTTAAATGTGGTGCTTAAAAGCATTGCCAATTAGACTGGATCGCTGTGATTTCTTGGTGATCCCAGGAAAGTCACTTTCTCTTTGTGCAAATTTTCACTGATTTAAAATGGACATAACTATATATATATATTTAAAATTAAAAAGCAGCACATAAATTCACACTGTGTCGTGGCCTGCTGAAGAATTTCTGCTGATTGGTGGCACGTTGCTCAGTATTGTTATTTGACTTCCTTAATTCTGTTCCACGCTGGAGGGACAAAATCCTTTTGTTTTGCAGTTTTGTCATATTTATCAGCTGGTATCTACCAGATAACTCAAGCTGTTTCATTTAGTGCAGTTTATATTTGAGAAGTAACTTTTAATACACATATCACATGCAGTTTATTCCATTTAGATGGGTATGATAAACACTGATTAGAAAATCAAGGGACTTGCTGGTATTCATTCTTTTAACTTTTCAGTTTGGAAGAAATTGGCATCACTCGAAATTACAGGTACAAGCTAACCCTGGCTAATAATTACACATTACAAAAATTGCAGCGGAAAAGGAGTTACATGGTGCCTATAAGGTAGTAAGGATCACTAGACGATGGATGTGATGAAAAACCAGGAGGTAGATAAATGTGATTTATCTGTGTGTCGTATAGAAAGAAAAATTGTGGCTGGAAATGTACTGAATGTCGCTTTAGCTACTTATCATTATGTACAAGTGGAAACTTACATGAAACTCCTCTTGATTAAGTTTTATGCGAAACAAAGGGTATGATTGGAAGTGGAGAATGGGAGAATATTTTCAGAGTGTAATGATAATCCAGCTAGAGGCTTCAGCAAGTCTGCGGTCAAACTAGAGAAGAAAAAGAAGAAGCAGGGAAGCTTGATTTGGTGTTATGCAAATTTGTGACACATGTAGGAGTTTGGACCTAATGGATTGTTGCCCTAGAGTTGGTCATCCAATGATGCTTTTCACAGCAAATACCATCAGAGCAACTGATTTAAACACTGAAAAATGCAGGAGATATGTAGGCAGAACTGCAGCCCTTCTGTCCCTTGAAGCAAAATTTAATAGTCAGCCTTGAACTTTAGACCGTCTAAAGCAGGATGAAAAAGAAACAAAAAGGGAGGGTAAGCGATGAAAGCAGAAACACTCAGAGTGAGAAAAGGCACGCGCATTCAGAGATAAAATTCAGCGAGGAGATGCCCCAAAGTTAATGCTGTGTAAGAATAAACACACTATGAGAATGTTCCAACTATCACGCTAACAGAGTTGGAAACTAAAGAGCACAAAGCAATTATTTATGAAGAAAGAGGCACAGTTGACATTGAGTGTTACAGAGGAGGAGACTGGCATGAGTACAGGAAGATGTTAAGAATATTAAAAAAAAATCTTCAAATGAAGAGTGGAGAAAGGAAGAAAGATTACTGATGAGGTGATGATAAATAATCATGAGTTATTTCCAAGAGCACCTACAGAACAGGAGGTCTGCAAAGTGGTTTGTCAAGCCTTGAAGAGATAGAATGGGTAATTTATTGACAGGCAGTGGGGACACTGCTAAAAAAAAAAAATAAATGAATTTTTCACCTCAGTGTTCACAAAGGAGGATGGGGGACAGATGCCAGAAACAGACATAAATTTCCCAGGGGAGAAGGAAGAAATACAAGTGAAATCAGGCTCATGCCTGAACAGGTGATCAAGGGGTGAGAAGAAAAACAAATAAAACCCTAAAGCTTAGCAGTAGTCACCTGAAAATCTAGAAAAAGTTAGAAGAATGGAGGAGAAGCTGGGAAGGAGGGGAAGAACAAGTCGCTGTGTTTCTTAGAAGGGTGGGAAGTGATTTTGTGGATTTGTTTTATCTAGTTAATTCCTTAGACCAGCCCCTTTGAAACTGACCCTTCGAGGAAACAAGCTAGTTGCCTTTAAAATATTTATCTTAAGTGGTCTTTGAATAACCAAGACGTCTTTTTTGTCCCCCACGTCCTCCGTCTTTTGGAGTTTTCCCGCTATGCCCGGTGTTTAATGTTTAAGTATTTGGTAAGTGTTTATGGAATCTTATCATTGTTTCCAGGGTATTCCCTGAGCCATTGATTCGGCCAGTGTTTATTGGTACTTCTCAGTGCCAGGCAGTGTGCTAGATCCTGGAACATAACACCCCAAAAGATGTGCTCTTAGGGTCTTTGAAGTTGCTGCACCCTCCCTTCTGTAAGCGACCCTGCCTCGTGCCAGGTAAAGAAAGTCCATTGATTTGACTCTGTTGCCGTTCCGGGTCTTCCTTTTTGACTGGCTTCCTGATGGAGAATGTCTGGAGAAGAGCCGCCTCTGTTTCTGCTGGGCTGTTGGCCGTGCGGGGCTGTGTTCTCCGTGGGGGTACCCGCTTCCTTTCCTAGTCCTCAGACGTGGCTCTCTTCCCAAGCTCACTCGTCTCCCCAGTGCTCCAAACCAGACTCCTCGCTTTGGCTCCCAAGCAGGAATTTAGGAATCCTTGACCTCGTCCGCTGTTTTGGGATTCACAGAGTTCTTGCCTAGGGCAGGTGAGAGGCTGGACTTTCAAAGGTACGTTTTCACTTTCTCCATTCCCCCGGACTCCGGCATTTCGAGCCTGTGGTGAACATGCCTCCCATCCCAGGCTGACAGCCGTCATCTTCCCGCGAGACTCTCTCTTTCTCTGCAGTTTGCCTACTGAAGCTGACACCTTCCCACTTTCCTTCCCAGAATTCTCATCTGTCTTTGCTTTGCGTTCAGCTTTTACTTTAGGACGTTTACTGCTGTTGTGAGGAGGGCTCCTCGCGGTGGTCACTCCTTCCCACCTGTAGATGTTGCTTTAGTGGCTCCCTAAGAAAGGCGTATGAGAGAGGTTTCAGGGATGTTATTTCTGACCATGTGGGAGAGGGACAAAGAAACTTTCATCCACTGCACAGTTTTCTGTCCTGCAGGACCTGGTTCCCATGGGCAAAAATCTTCTAAACAAAATTAATCTCCAGTTTCCTATCAGGACTGTAGACGGTAGTCTGTGCTTGAAACACCTCTCTAAGCTCTTAATTATCATGTGTAATTTAAATGTCTCTACAAGCTGGTAGACTTGAGTTCATCTGCAGAAGAAGGATCCATTCAGCTACGTTATTATTTCTTTTGTTACGTTTTGATCAGAGCCAGTTGCAATTGGACTGGTTATGTCCCTGGGAATAGATGATTCTTCGGGGGGTGTGAGGCTTGGGTGAGTCTGCCGTCTTACTGAGGGGGGACTGATAAGCGTGTAGTAACTGGGTACATAGCAGCCCCCCACCCCACCTGCAGGTGCTCAGTGACTAATGAGAAAGCAGAAGCAAGAGCTGGGCAGAGAATACCAGGAAGAAGCTTTGGTACGTTTTGACCTGTATTTTCTTTGAATACTCACTATTTCTTAATGTCCTCGTGCATCTAATACAGAAGGATATGTAACAAAGGGCCTTCTTCCGTCGTCAGCCCGTGGCCCCTGGGCTCCATAAGGAAATAGGGCCACATCATGTAGCCCTTCACCCTCACCGTACATCTGAGCTACCTCTGGGCCATTCACATAATACAGACGCCTGGGCTCCACCTACAGACGTTCTGTATTTGGAGGTCTGGGCTGTGATCCAAGCGTCTAATTTAAACGTGCCTTTGGTGACTCTGATGTCCTGCCAGGTTTAGGAACCTCTGACCTACACATCGCTTCAAAGAACTGTCATTTTAGTTTTCAAAACTGTTCATTTTTCTTGAACCGAGTACATATTTTTAAATCCTTCTATTTCTTTTTCACTCAGTAAAAGTGAGTCATCACCTACTTAGCACCTAACTGTTTACCATCCAGATATTTTTATGCCCTAAATTAATACATTTTTTTTTCAGGTCAAGGAAAACGGATAGTTTTTAATTGTGTTAAAATTGTGCCTACTTCCAGAAAGGGCTGAAATGATCTCTGTATTTTTTTTTAAATTTTATTTGTCCTTCAAATCGATAGGCTTACTCTGATAGCCCTAAAGGTTTGCCTCTGTAATAATGATGTCAGTGGCAGACATTCATTTTGTTGATTCACAATTAAACATGTATATGTAATGGGGATGATTTCCCTTGTAAGAAAAATGTTAACGAGTTTTTACTGATTTAGCGGAAAGACAATCCAAATTAGAGGGAAGTCAGTCCTGTAAATATTTCAAAAAGAATGTCCATTTATTATTTTTTGTAATATGCAGCTAAGACTAAATGACATTGAAGAAGGAAGCTTCGCTTTTTGCAGAACAATTAGGGAAATAGCTAAGAACGTGATGAAATTAGCCTCAAAATTGGTGGAAGTATGTTCTCAAGTACTTGGTGATTTTTGTTATGCTTTGTAACATTATCTGCACGTTCTTGTATGACTTAGCAGACACGATAATTTTTTAAGGCTGTCTGTTCAATGAAAGGAACACGCCCAAGCTGCTGTGATTTGATGTTATGAGTATGTAGTTTGGTTATTTTGTTTGTTTTTTCCCCAGAATCTGTGAAATGGTGTGGTGGATGACAAGGGTGTTTTGTTAGCTGTTCTATCACTTGGGGAACGAGAGCGCTGTTTTTCTCTGATTTGGGTTTTTCGGACACACGTTTCTGTGAGGCTCCTGGCCAACACTTCGGCCACTGCAGTAGAGAGGCTTGTGCTTCTGTTGGATTCCCTGTATTTCATTTAGTAAAATTAAAATGCAGAGAGAAAACCTGTTAAAGTCTTCTCTACGTTTTGGAATATGTGGCTCAAAGGTAAAGAAAATGTGCGGAATTTAGGTAATTTAGGTATATACTTGTTTTTGCACACAGCATATTCCCTTTTTCCATTGAAATCATTAGCACCTACTTTTACGTAGAATTTTTGGCAAGTTGAAAACATAACCTTTAGAGAGATTTAAAGTTCTTATATTTGGATGAATAAAGCAGTTAAGTCATTAATCAGGTGAAATTATTTCTCAGGATATTAATAATCATTTCTTTACCCGTGAACTTCTTTCTAATCACAGCATCTTGATTGGTAAAGTTTTATTTGAAGGCACACCCCACTGTTAACAGGCTCAAAATACCTATAACCTATGGAAAGAGTCAACACACATATTGATTGATTGGATTTTCAATTACATTGTAAGCTTATTTGACTTGCATCCCACGTACTGATTTGGATCAGTTGCTCTGGGTAAGAGACGTGCTTCTTATGGTCTTTTCCTATATTAGTGTTCAGTCTTTAAGTCATTTGTTAATTCCATTCATCAGATATTTATCGAGCACTAGCTTTGTGCCAAATACTTGGCATGTCTTGAGGCTGGAGATACACCCTAGAATACCATATACGTGGAGTTAACATTCCTTCTGGTGGAAAACACAGCAAGTAAAAAGGCTTAGAGAAAAATACAGGGTCCTTCGGGAGCTTCTGGTGGAGAGGGACAGAGCTCAAAGGAAGGAGACTTCTAAGGTCAGATCTGAAGGTCGGGAGACACAGAGGGAGCTGGTGTGGGAACAAGATGGAGGCATGTTAGAGGCGGAGGGAGTGACATCTGCAGAAGGTTAGAAGGGAGAGACTGGGCATCTCTTTCAGAGCACTGGAAGAAGGCGGGCATGAGGAAAGGGTTCTCCATGTCCACAAGAGCCAGTTTCTGAAGGACCTTCCAAGCCATATTCAATCTGTCTCATTCATTTGGCATATATGTGCCAGGCACTTGGGCAACATCTGGAAACAAAGCAGAAAATATCCCCTGCCCTCGTGGAGCTGTTATTCACGTGGGGAGAGACAAAGGCTAGACATGTAGCTAGTGGTTTTGATAAGGGGCCAGAAGCATGTGTAGCACCAAATGGTCAGTCTCAGCATTTGCCAATGTCATGGAGACAAATCAAAGGCTAGGTAATAAAAATAGCTCTGTAATCATTTCTAGGTCTAGTCTGATGACTGCAGACAGACGTATTGATAACTCAGTATATTTACAGGGAAAGTTGGAGGTTACCTATCATTTATATATATTGATCACTCACCCAGTGACAGGTATTGGGCCGAGCAAAGACCATACCGTGCTTGAGGGAAAGTCCTGAAATTCACTGCAGTTAGTATTTCTAGTTCATCAGATAGGTATTCCTGGAGAGTACAGGGCTTCTCTGCAATCTTAGATGAGGATATTTGAGGTGACTAGAACACGTTACCAGCACCAGGATTCTTCCTTGGAGCATTTGACAATATCAAGGAAACAGAAAAATTGCTTGATTTTTTTTTTTTAACTATGCATGCAAACCAAAAAAAAAAAAAATCTACAGTGATTGAAACTAGATACTTGCTTATCACTCAAAATTAATTATTGTATAAGTTTGACTGCAGTGAACACTTTTTTGGTGACATTAACAAAGAGCCAAGAAGATACTGGAAATTAGTGTGTAGGAGAACGCTGAACAGAGTGAATGAAGAAAGATTTGCTTGAATTTGCCCTACAATTGCAAGTGCGTTGAATGGAACTATTCGATGCTTGAGAGGTATTTGAAAAAAGTTAGCTGGACTCTGGCGATCTTAGCCTGATTTGTTTTCTTTTCTTTAGAATAAAAGTTGTAAGTGGGTAGGAGTTATGTCTTTAAATGTTAGCCTATAAAGGACTGGAAAACTACTCAAGGGTGACAGCTGAAGAGGAAATGGCTCTGTCGGCGTCGTGCACATGGATGACTGGGCACATAAGGGACACAAGCAGAGAGAGAGGTGCAGAGGGAAGAGGTCATAAAACAAAGAGGCTTGTTTGGAACTAAAATACAATGGCAAGCGCAAAAAAGCCTTGGGCACCACCGAGGTGGTGTCTTTTTCCCCTTAGCATAGCACAGATACGTGCAGTTGCAGACGTGTGCTGCTTCTTGTAGAGCTGTGGCTACCTCAGCAGCGCGCACAGTTGGATGGATTTGGAGAACGTTCGTCTCACGGCTGTCTGTTGTTTGACCGTGCCACCCAAGGCGTGCATTTTCAAAGCAGTCCAGATTCAGGTCCAGTGTTTGTGCCTGTGATACAAATATACAGCTTCCTTGGCCACATTAGAACAAATTAAATCCGTGCTCCATCAGCACTGAACTCTAAAGAATGACCATGACCTTTGTCCAACAACGTCCACAATGCTTATCTGTTAATGTCCCCAAATGGTCATCAGTATCCCGACGCGGTAACAATAGCCAGTCGTTGTTTTGCTCTGACTGTGTGTCAAATGCGGTGCTGTTGTGACAAGGATGTATTTTCTTCACTTGACAAATGAGGAAAGTGAAGGACCGTGAGGTTACTTGGTTAGTGATATGATTAGGATTGGCACACAGTCCCGCCAGACCTGAAGCGCGTGTTCTAACCAGCACCCCCAGCTGCTTCTCTGGACGGTGTAGGAAGTATCCCCAGTACATGTAAGATACAAAAAGCCAGGGGTAAAGGACCACGCTAATGACAGCTGGGTCTTTTTTTTTTCCCCCTTAACATTTCAGCAACCCATTAAACCACAATAATAAGGAAAAGAACCTTACAAGAAGAATGATTAATAAGAGTGGCCAAAGTCAAGGGAAAATGCCATCATCATTAATTTTTAATAAGGGATAAGTGAGGCTGATGAGCGTAGGACCTGTTGCTTTACAAATGAGAACGCCTGCACCTGCTAAGGACTGGGATTTGCTCACTGCTCTGCTGGCCCGGAGTGAGGCTCCCCTGTGGAATTCAGGTCACTGTTAACACCCAGGCAGTTTCCGATCTTGGACAGTCTTTAAGCAGAACAGTATGAAAGCACCGAGGAACGATTTAGAGAACCGGAGTCCAAGCAGAATCAGAGTAACAAGTGTTCTCAGCGGGGAGGCGTGAAGGGCGTAGTGGATTTCTCTGACAGATTGTCAATTTAGTTTGTTGGTTTGTTGCCTTTTTTGAGAGACCCTGCTTCCGTGCTCACTCAGATACAGTTTGCGTCCTGGCTCAACCCCGTAAACTCCTGGTCTCCCTTTTTTGTGTGAGGGAAATGGAGAAAAGACCCACCTCACGATGCTTTGAAAGTGCCAAGCCCAGGGTTTGACACATGGTAGGTCTTCAGTTGGTCTCTGGTTCTTTCCCCTCTCCCACTTATTTGACCTGATGAAGGATGAATAAATGCAGATCTTTGCTTGCTGTTATCAATGATGGTGATCATTTTTAAGTGCTCAAAATCTGCATTTTTCAATCTACTTTCCCCATTGATTTCCGCAGGATTGACTTTCTGAGACGTTCCGCCCCCTGCTTTTCTGTATCTTTATGCCCTCTTGCTTGTCACGCTGCTGTATCTTTGGAAGAGCTGTTGACTTCATTTGCCCCACTGTCCATGTTGAATATCTGTTGTGTCGCATGAGGATTTGTTGAAATCAAAGAAACACTGGCTCTCGGGGGACCACCTCCGAACCCCGAATCTAACCTTGGTTCTCCCTAGACGGCAGAGTCTACCTTGCTTCTGTTACCATCCACGGCTGGCTGGCTTCTTGGCTTCACTGTGCACTTCGAGCCCGGCAGCCCCTCAGTGGGTCCTGTAGTCCTCAGAGAAGAAAGGTAGGAGGAGAGGAAGCAATGCGACAACAAAGTGAAGCAAGAGTCCTGGGGTTTCCGGGAACTGTCAGACGTAGGAATGAGTTGTTTGATTTGAGGTAGTTCACCTTAGAATACATGCCACTCAGCTTCAGCTGGCTTCTTCTCTCACATCTGAGAAGAAAAGGTGATCCTTCTTCATTCTCTTGGCAACCTGCAGCATCTGCATCTTTCCCCTTACATTCACTTGCTTGTCCTGGAATCTTTTTCCAGAAATCTTTCCTGTTCTATCTTTTTTCTTCCCTTTCTCTCCCAGTTCCTGTTCCCTCTGCGTATAAATGTGCCAATGGACCTTCCATTCTCTGGCAGCGACTGTCAAAGTGTGGTTCATAGACCACATACTTTAGTCTCCTGGGGTCGTATTCAAATTGGGACACACTTCAGGTCCACGAATCAGCACCTACACAGCGTGCAGCTTTCCTGAAACCACCTAGTCTCAAAGGTGCTTGACATCTGAGGGAGCACTGTGTCAAATTTCCTGTTTTTCCCTAGCCTATTCTTCTTAACTTTTGAAATCCACCTCCCTCAACATCCACCATGCCAGAATCAAGGAACTCTCTGTTTTCTCACCACTCTTTTCCTTTATGAGCTGTTAACCTCTTTTATCCTTATACACATAGGCGAGGGAAGAGCTTGGAGTTTGGGGGTAGAGCTTCCTGCTTAGTCGCTGTGTGATACTGGACCACTCGTGTATTTCCGGTAGGACGTCTGTCTTGGAGGTTGGCATGGCTCGCAAGTGGCATTTTTGATTTGGAAACCCGAACATAGCTGTTTTTGCTCTGAGTCTGCCTCTCCCAGTTTCCCAGTGGAAAGCTTGGGAGTTAGACCCTTTGCCAGGGTTGTGGCCGCTGGGTGAAAGCCACAAGGTGAACTGGCCACCCCCCCCCCAATCACCTTGAGACCCACGATCCTTTCCTGCAACAGATCATAGGCAGTTTGACATGGCGAGTACCGGGAGCGAGAAACCCTCTCCAGTGAGCCAGAAAATGCAACGGGACCTGTCCGCGATTGCTAGAGATGGGTGTGTGCCCCACTTTACCCTGCCAGAAAAATATTTTTCCTTGACAGCTGGAGAGATCTAAACCTGTGGAGACAGGGAGACGAATGGTCTAATATTAATATTATGTGAATAATAGAGCTTGTAACATTTAAGGTCAACACGTCTAATTTCCTCTGTCTGGGAACCTCTCTAGCCAGCCATGTGTAGAGAGAGGAATTCCCCAGTCACAGAAATCTTCACCTCCAAGGAGACAGGTAGCAGTTACCTGCCTGTAAACGTCTGAGCCATCCAAGCTTTAACAGTCTACACTAGAGTGTGTCAAGAAACAGTGGAATATGCAGGTTTGGGGGGTGTGGGGATCAGTCACCTGGATTGAGGAAGACTTACTGATGAGCCAGTCAGATAAATGACATTTTCAGGAATTGTCAAGGAAGAGATGGAAGTCTCCTTGTGAGTGGGAGCAATAAGAGGGTATAGGATGTCACCTGTTACCAAGAAAGGGTCCATGTTTTGTCCTAAGCCAGGGTATGAAGAATAGTCGTTCATGTTGTGCAAGAATGTCACAGGACTTGCAGCTTCTGCAGGGACTTTCAAAGGAAGAGATGGAGGACTCCAGGAGATGTGTGTGGTCCAGGGCTTGGGTCAGAGAGCTTCCGCTGCCATGTGAGGCTGTTTCATTTTGGACAACCCTGCCCAGGATTCATTTCATTACATGCTTTCTGTGGGCCTTTTGTGGTTCTTGTTTTCTTATTTTTGACTATGAATAAAATTTACAGATTTTTAAAATATCCATCTTTGTAACTTTCCATTGATTACAATTTATTTAATACCCCTAGTTTTTACAGTTCTTTTAAAATTAGCTTGTAACTTTTTTCCCCCATGAATATTTCTTTTCTATACATTTTCTACTTTATTATTGTCGATTTTTCTCTGCTTAAGATGTTGCTCTATAATTTCCTTTCTTCCCGTGGGTCGACCTCTCATTGATTTGCCAAAATCTCTCTCCAGGATGAATCAGGAGGCTCCCCGTGTAACAACAGCTTCTAGGTTATAAGGCTCAAGCTAAGGGAACAAGATTGTTTCTTGACACCAAACATTATTCATCCTCTTAATTTCAAGCCTTGTAGCTTGAAATCCATGGTCTGTGATGAAATGGAGGCAATTTCTCTGAGCCTTATGACGCTCATCTTAAAAATGAAGACGGTAAGATCTACCTCAGAGCATTGTAATGAAGATTAAATGAGATATATGCACCCAGCACAGGAGCTAGAAATAGGAGATTCTTAATAAATGTAATTTCATTTCTTTTTCAATTTCTGTAAAACTCCAGGGAACATTAATAAATGTCTAGGTGTGCAAAAAGAAGATCAGGAGTTCGGCATTCAGTCTGAGGTACTTTTAAGCCATTCAAGTGAAGATATCAAGGAGGCAGTTGGAGTTATGGGTGTAAAGCTTAGAGATGTCCGAACAAAAGTCTTCAACCGAAGGGGTCTTCAACATATAGATGCAAGTTGAAGATATAATATTGTGTCTGGAGTCACAAGTAACAAGGAAAAACCTAGGGCCTCTGCATCGAAGGACTGTCAACATTCAAAGTCTTTCGGGTGAGAATGAAATAGAACCCCTAGGAGTAGGAGAAAAAGGGAAATGTGTTGTCATGGAAGCCACGTCAGGCATGTTTTTAAAATGGAAGGGATAAGAGTGTCTTTCTTTCTGGTCACCAAGGAAGATGAGAAGTGAACATCATCTCTTGGCTTTAACTACATAGTGGCCATGGTTTGGTTGACCTTTCTTTCCCAAGAGTTTTCCTGGAGGAATCATGAGGTCAGACGACTCGACTCCCCATTCCCACAGAACTGAGTTATCTTTCCTCTGACCTGGCCAAGTATTCATCTTTTATACTTCTAATGTGATTTTTTTTTCCTTATGGTTTATAATGATAGTTGTTTGTAGGTAGCCTCATTCTTACCATGAATTTATCAGTTTCCTGAAAACAGAGGTCATACAAAGCACCATATAAATTTCACCTAGTATGTATTTAACAGTTCAGTTTCAGAATCATGGGTTCTACAAGAATGAGGCATGTTTCCTTGTTCTTCCACCCATTCATTCATTCACTGAAGAGTGGTTTATTTACCTACTCCACACCATGTGCCAGGCACTATGTTATATGTGAATATAGTGGTGAACGAAGATATTCCCTTTTTGCATGAAACTTACTGTGTGGTGGAGACATGATAAAGTACGAATACATATACTGAGTGCCTCTCATGTCTTATTTGTTCCTCACAACAACCACATGACATCAATGTTATACGAATCCTCTGTTTTTCTGATGAGAAAATGGAGGCACTGAGATATTCAGTAACTTGCCAGGGTCATCAGCTCATTAGAGGTGGATCTAGGATTCAAACTCAGGCACTTTGCCTTCCAAATCCATGCTGTTAAAATCACCCCACTGTACTGCAAAATGTTTGGCACAGAGCAAACTATCATTATTATTACTACTACTTCTACTATTATTATTAATAGTAATTCTTCCTCAGCCTGGCGATCGTTGGTTCCAATTCAGATAAGGAACCAGGTCCACCTGGCTTTTGACGGAACTAAATTTAGAAGTCAAGTTTTCATGTTCCAGATCTAATGCTTTTCCCTCATACAATACCCTTCCTTTAAGGGAGGGGGTAAGGAGGGAGGAGTAGGTAGAAGGATGAAGGATGAAGGAATGGGCGAAGAGAAAGACGCATGTGTGCAAGAGATATAGGAAGGAATTGATCTGAGATTTTTGATGCTACCAAACTATGTCTAATTTTCCAAGTCTTTTTTCTTATATTTTCAAGAGAGGATATCCTTAAAATATGAATATTTCCATGCAAAGTAATCATATTCCATTTCCTAGACTAGCCAAAAATAGTTCAGGAGCTAGGAGACCCTAGCTACTTATAAGTAAAAGACTATATTTTGTAAAGAATATTCTTACTGGCATTTGTATTGTGAAGGCATTGGTTGGAAGCTAACACTAGAATCTTTGTTTACCAACAGCCAAGTCTTTGAAGAGTGCGTGTGTGTGTGTGTGTACGCGCGCGTGCGCGCACACACGATGTATATAGGAATATGTACTTATTTTATAAAACCCTGGTGATTCTGAATTTACTTTGTGTATATGTTTTGGGGGAGAGGATATTGAAACATTTTTCTGGGATGGGAAAGTTTTTGTGCTTACATGCAAGGCTGCTCTAATATCAAGCACCATATTTAAACATCACAAATGTACACTAAGGAAGGGACAGATGCACACGGAATTTAAGCAGAGTTTTTCTAAATGGCAAATAATTAGAGGGGAACAGATGCCTATGGGCAGCAAAGGATGAAATGAGGTACCAGGAATTTTAAAAGGGAGATGGAAATACATATGTAGAACGTAGTTGTTCTCAAGGATGTTTCAGCCTAGAGGCTGTTCTTTCCCAAAGTTGTCTGTTTTTGCAGGGTTCGACATTAAATTTTATTCTCTCTTTACCTATATTCCAAAAAAAAAAAAAAATAGATCCTGCTTATCATTCCAGAGTGGGGGCGATTTTCTTTCGAACCTCAGTTTTGGATGACTTTGTGGGCTGCCTCTCTTTTCTTCTCTCTCTCCAGGGCCGTGTCCTTTCACAGGGCTGCCAGGATATGACATTTCTAACAGTGTCACTCCTCATTATTTATTATTTATACCCCATCTACCTCCAAAAGGGTTTGCAGCTAGCCTACCAATAAAAGACGCCTACGAACGTGGTTATTTTTTTCTTGATGTGCCTTGTAGGATGGACATGCCCTCCTTGGGTCACATGGGCTGTGTCCACCTGAGAACTCTGTCGGAAAGGAAACAGACCTCCAAGAATAAAGTAGAGGGGAGCGCATTAGGCATTTCGCATCTCCCTGTAGAGTGGTAGTTTAAACAGCAGGGGCACCGAGCAGAGAGATTCAGCAATCCAGCAAAGCTGAGCCGCACGCAGCACCTGATCATTATCCTCCAGGTCTGAGATTTACCTGTTGTGCTCAATGTAACAAAAGAAATGAAATCTCTGTAATTATATTGGAAGGGGGAGGAGATCATGTTTTAGTTCCTTTGATCTTGAGCGAGAATAGGCTCTCCTTTTGGAAATTTAATTTGAAAGAATCCAACATACACATCTGCTTTTTGTACTGCAATTTCTATTGAGCTTGAAAATAGAAATTTATTAATGCAAATGCGTAGAGTCTGTTGTTCCTTGAGGAAAAAAAATACACATTCAAACACAAGGTGATCCTTTCTACAGAGCGATGGAAGATTTTAATAAATATGTTCTCTGTCTTTCTTTTGGAGTTCAGGGATGAGGTGCCTTGTTAACAAGGACTAAGCATTAAAATTACAGGGCGCTTTGGGGAACAGAAAGATTCATGATTACTTCAATATTTAAAAGTTTCCGAAGGACAAATTAGATGGTAAAGAAGATGAGAAGCATACTGAATCCTCAGAAGAAAAAAATAAAACCAAAAACAAGTGCGTCATCAAACGGTTTTGAGAACATGTTTAAATTGATGGTTGGGCCCATGCTAAGAGACAAAGCTTTCATTTCAACGAATCCAATCTGCCTAGTGTTCTGTAAAATTGCCTTTGCCTGTAAATGGAATGGCATGCAGATTTTAGGTGGGACATTTTCTCACCCAACTTAGCCTATATACTCTTTATTTTTGTACCATTCCATGAAACTGCACATAAATGACATTTGACTTAATCCTTAGCGTGGCTGGACTGCGTGTTCTATTTTGTTGAACTTTTTCTTGTTCTCGGTGTTAATTTCCCAGTAAAGCCTAGAATGTCATGAACATTTTGGGACATAAACCCCTTAAGCCATTTTGCAGTCATATAGTTGTTCTCTGTAGGGTTTGAGTGCTTTCCTAAACTCCGTCTCATCTCCAAGTGGGCAAAAAAATTATAAATTGTTCAGAGCACCCAGTCACTGGATGAGCAATCGTCTCCTAAAGCTGGGAAAAGTGTCCGTTTTCAATTCTTTGAATCAATAGAGCTGATTCCTTATATTATTTGTTCTCTATCAACAGATCTCAAAAACTCAAGTTATAAATTTTTTAAGCTTAAGAAGGAGTTCATGATTAAAAGTATACTGAATTAATAAAACCGGTCTTTCTTTTTCTGATGTGATTTAATGAGATTTTTTTCAAAGTTGGTAGGTGGGTTTCAGTGCTTTCTGTTGGTTACTTTCTTCCCCTTGTGTTGTTTGTTTGTTTTTTAAGGAATGGAAAGCTGAAAGCCACACAGAGTTAGGCTGGGAATTAAGAATTCTGAGTTTAAAACAGGGAGCCTGTCCTTAACTTGTGTCTGCTCTGGTATTTCTGTTGTGTTGCCAAAGTAGAGTGTGACCCTTGCAAATGTACAATTTCATTTGGGTTCAGTGATTTCTGGATGAGTCTGTGACATAGGACGCCAAAGGCCACGGAGATTATTTAAGACACAAAATGTTAGGACAGGGTTGGCTCCTCAGAGGCTTTTGAGTAACAAGAGTTTCATCTGAACCTATTTTGGGGGGCCTTGGAAAGTACTGCTCAGCACTTCCAATTAATTAATTTCTGACATTTCAATCGAATTGTGACTTTGTCCAGCCACAGACATCTTTCTCCTGCACAGGCAAGAACTCCCAAACAAAATTTCGATGCCTAATGGCAGACAGTTGGGGTGCGGCAACCAAGCAGTCACCCTTAAAAATTAATGAGCTTCATGATGGTTTGAGAAGTGATTGTGATGGTGGTTGGGGAGGGAGGGGCCGTGGGGATGGCAGAAGGAAGAAGGCTGGACTCCTCGTAAGTGACAATGATGGGAGCCCCTGTCCTCATCTCCCCTCCCCGTTTTGCCTCCCCCCTCCTCCCCCACCCCCAGTCGCCACCCCTTCCATCCTCCTCTGTTCGCAGGAGCCCCGGCAGATAGAAAGACAGGGCGATTATGAAGACGTCAGTTGGAGCGTAGGCAGGCGAGAGGGGCGCAGCGCTCCAGATGAGGTCCGGGGGGAGCCGAGGAGGGTCACTCATGGACGACCGTGTGTGTGTGTCTGACAGACTGTGAAATGGTGCGTTGTTGCACGGCTGCGCTGCACCTGGGCCCTTCATCTGTGATTGATTGGTTTGGTCATGTGTAATGGTCCCATCTGCTCTGTGTTGTTTTTCTTTTTTTACTTATAAACACCGTTCCCAGCGGCTGGGAGAGGATGAGCTATGTTTTGTCATCTTCACTTACACTTTAGCTCAAAAAAGTGGTCAAGTAGGTAAGCTCTAAAGTCTGTCCAAGTAACGTGGCAGCAAAGGCCGGGTTTCCCCCTTTGCGTGTGTGTGTGTGTGTGTGTGTGTGTGTGTGTGTGTGTGTGTGTGTGCGCGTGCGCGCGCCCCACTGCGCACGCGTGTGTGCCTGGAGTTTTCATCTTGCCTGTTAATATCTGGATAGTTCATGAACCACGGAAGCCCAGAAAAATCGCAGAAATGATTTGCACGAATCTGTGTATTGTGACTCTTACTGCAGCGAGGAGTTTTTTTTTTTTTTTTTCCTCTTTTTTTTTTTGTAACGGAGCCAATACTTAATTAAAACCGCTGACATCATGGTGTTATAATTAAGCGTGGCATTAATTAAGCTGGAATAACGATTTTTTTTATTAAGAGCTGCTTCTATTGTATAAGACCATTATCGGCTAAAAACAAAATAATTTTAAAGCAAAAATGAATTCCCTCTCAAGGAGCCCTTTTCAACTTCCCCAAAGTCCGGCCTCAGGACTGTCGTCATCAGGGCTGTGTGTGTGCGTGTGTGTGCATGAGTCTGTGTGGGTCTGTGTGTTGGGTGGTGCTGGGATGGGGGGAGAGTGGAAGTGAAATTTGTTTTTTTTCACCCAAAAATGCTGATCGGCTCCTGGCATTCTGATGGCTAATTATGCATCGGAGAGCTTCGACAGCTGCATTCATCATCATAAAATGTAATAATTAATGACATTCCAACAAAGAAAAATATGCAAATGAGGACTCATTAGCATTTTCATATTCAGCTTTGATAATGCTTTTGCTGACAAGGTTGTAATTAATGAAAATTCATGTCGCAGTCAGGAGATTGGATCGGTTTCATTCCGCTCACAATTCCCAAATGCTTGCATTATGGAAAATCGGCAGCTCTGCCAACTTTTCAGGGAAGAAAAAAACACACACACACACTAAAAGCACCAGATGCAAATTAATGGTAGGGAGTCTTTAACTCTTTAAACCACCCCCCTGAATTTCCATCGTAGGAAACATGTGATGAGTTTTAGCCTAAGAACTAGATTCTTTTTTTTTTTTTAATAACAGCCGTGAAAGTACTTTTATTTGTGAACCAAGTATGAGAATTTCTGGCAAACTTTTTTTTTTTTTAATATTAAAAACAAAACTCTCCACCTCTCCCCCTCTTTCCTTTTCCCTTCCAAGACTATTTAAATTTACATAGTAAAACATGTTAGGACAGCCAAGCCCCAGCGTGTTGTATTCTGTCCTCTAGCTGGCAAATTTATGCCACGACAGTTTATTCATCCTCATGGTTTTTGGAGACACCTCGCCACGCATTTATGCTTCGATCTTCCGGTGCCTCCCTCTGTGTGCTACCCATAAGGTCGAAAGAAAAGCAAGTATTTTATTTCTCTATTCAGGGTGGGTTTTTTCTTTTTTTCTTTTTTTTTTTTTTGGATGATTTTTTTCCCTTTGCTTTTTTTTTTTTTAATCTATTCCCTTTGTGGCTTAGTGGTGTAAGAGTTTGGGAATGTGCCCATAATTCTCTCACTCAACACTTCTGGTTTAGTGTTGGGCTTCAAACGTGATTTTAAGAGACCCTATACAATCAAAATGGATACCCAGAAACCGCAGAACAGACATATCGACAAGCGTTCAGTACAGAGAGCTATTAATTTATAAACCTTCTGTGTGCTGCTTTCAAAATGTGTGACTGGAGATTGGCAAACAACCATTTGGTGCCAACCTGGTACCATGTTTTGTCAGACTAGCCTAAAGTTAAACTGAAGTTCTTTCTCAGTCTCAACACTAGAAAGTAAAAAACCTAAACTGAATTGCAACTTGATTTCAGATTTGATCTTCAGGTTAAAAAATAATTATTACTAAGTCAGATCTCTCTGCTGAGGCAGTTTTTTTTTTTCAAAGATGTGTATGAGGATTAAGAGAAAGGGAGAATGAAAGCATATTTCTTCATAAATTGTCAAATTTATAAGCATTTTCACTCTCAAATGATATAAAACAACTTCAGGCAGTCCCCAAGATGCAATTTCCTGTTTATTTAAAGTTAAGTTGCAATTCCCAAAGTTGCTAGCCCAGCATAAATAAAGAATATAAATATGCCTTGTTCGGGGAAGATAGAAAGTTTGAGTTGCTAGGTTCTGTTTTTCTAGAGTATCTCAGTGAAATTGAAAGTATCATCAGTTATTAAATGAGAAACTTAAAAGTACATCGTTTTTTCCCCTATTATGCAATTAAGACTGACTAGGTTTTTATTCCTTATTAATCTTTTAGAGTTCCAAGAAACAGAATTTTAATTCAGTCTCTGGCTTTTTCCAGCTTCTGTCTTGTCACAGTTTGTGAGTGACCATGTGTGTGTGTAATCACGCATGTTGTGTAAATGTGTGTGTGTGTGTGTCAGTGTCTAGAGATTATGGTGTGTGGGTCTGTCCTCTTTCCTTTAAAATCTATTGTGTTAAAATAGAAGGCAGAAGAAGATTTTTTTTCCCTTTAGTTTACTTATTTTTTATGCGGGCAAACTGCCCATCCAGATGGTAGAATTTCACCTGTAAGCAATCTGAAACGATAGGTTAATTTTGACATTTTATAGAGCTTTTTTATTTCCTTTTCATACAGTCCAACTAAGTGCAGAGTAACTGCTCAAGATGTTTCCTCCCCCCTCCCCCCCACGCTTTTTCTCTTAAAGTGCTTCCTGCTGTGATTGGTCCTTTTTTCCCCCCATATCTGTATTTTGGGCTCAGTTAGAATCTGTGGCTTTAGGCACTTTGCTGCTATTGTCAGAACCACATCTGATGAAATCTTTGACCACCTCTAATATGTGTAAATGAGGAAGTGACGGCAGAAGTGAAGGAACCAGTGTCGATCAGCAGGTTAGTGGGGGAGAAGTGGAGCATTTTAATTGTACAAGTTCAGCATTCCACTGGCTTTGATAAATTCAGTGTGAGTGTTCTCCTCCCACCAAATTTACAACCCCTCCTTTCCTCAGTAATGCCTAGCATGGTGTTAGCAACCGGAATCTTGAAATTCGGTTTTATTTCCAGCGTGGCTAGCCTCTGGTGGCTTCTGGGACTGAGCAAACTGGAGATGCTTTGAAATTATTTGTTGAGCTGTTATCAAGGAATCCCATTGCTCCTCAAAGCAGGTTTGGGGGGCTGTTTATGGAGTAGAGTGTGAAAGAGAAAGGGGAGTATTGGAGATTGCCTTCACTCATAATAATTGTCAAAAATAATAATTTTGAGTACTGGCCTCTTGTTTTTGTTTCTAAAAGTCCTTCATTTGCATGAATTATTTCCCGAGTTATTTATATCCTAAAGATGGCTCTAGGGGCCGTCATCTTCTTTGCTTCATTCCCTTGGGAGAACATTTTTGAAAGTGCCCCATTAATGTTGTACCTGTTAAGATCTGGGACCCTAGTGTAGCACTTTTGATTGCTTTTTCTGTTTCCTGTTTTGCAGATGTTAATTCCTTTGGGTATTTTTTTTTTAAGTGATGAGATGTTCACTGTCCAGCAGCAAGACACGTTTCCTGGAGTTACTGAACTCTGAAATAGGATACCCGAGGGCGATCAGTTTTACCCTCTCCAGAAGCTCTGGCTTCAATCAAGGAGAATTACTGCCCCGTGACTGAGAATTTTAAAGTAGTTGTTTCGCTAACACATCATAGATTTTCTTGCAGGTATTGCAACAGAATCAACATTTGTTTATGGCCAGTGAATCCAGGGCTCCTGGCCGTGTTCTCATCCCGTTGTTTCTCATAGTTCTCTTGCAAACTTTCCCATTGGTCGGGGTCTGTGGAGAGATTTCAGTGGCTGGCTGGTGGAAATGTTTGAGAGAACATTTGCGTATCAAAGCAGCCTAGATGTTTGCAAAAATGTTTGCTTGAGAGAAAGAAAGAAAGAAAGAAAAAAAAAAGAACCCATTTAGGATTAGGAAGTAACAGCTTTAAACATTTTAAAAGCATTTGTGATTTCCCGGAGAATATTATTCATGAGCCAAGGCCTAACCTGAATCGCCTGGGTCAGGCCAGTATCCGTATTTTTAAAAAGCTTGTAAGATAATGACTGTTTTGCCTTAGGCTTAAGAGCTGCACCTAGATGCGGTATAAAAATTCCCTCCAAATTAAAAGACACAGGTATATCCAGAAAATCATTGTTTATGATTTAGTGAACCTATAAAAAACGAGGGAGGGAAAGGGCATCATGCTTTTTCCTCCTCGATACATGTTCCTCCAGAAAACCCAGTTGTACCGCTGTCACATGATGCTCGGTTCTGCTGGAGTCCGTACCCTTTCTCTTAATGGTGATCTTTCTCTTTTTTCTTGGTAAAGAGTTTAACGTGGACGTCTTGGTGTTCAAATTATTAAAGTTTCAGCTGCATTACACTGATGGGTTGGAAGCAGCACATACAAAACTCAGTGCAGGCCAGTTTTTCCCGTTTGCTAACAATGTAGGAGTTGAGTGTTGACAATGACTGTACTTAAAAGCCCCTTGGATCAGGTGTTATTTTACCATCTGGACATTTTAATTAGTAATAAAAATGTGGATCTGGACGCACAGAAATAGGATCAGCAGTACACGACGGCGCAGTGCGCTCTGTTGGTGTGGAGGTGTGTGTGTCTACATTTGTGTGTGCGTGTGCGTGCACTCATGTGTAAGTGTAATTGTGTGCTATGTATGTGTTCATTCCTCCCAGAAAACCCAAGCATAGGATTCTGGTGCCTTTTTCAAATGGGGCACTATCGCAATTGCAAAAAAATGTGGCTACTTTTCTTGAATAAGAGGTAAAAATGTACAATAAATATACTTGCATTCCTAAGTAATACTTACGTGTATCCTTTGAGTGCTCATACTTCCTCATGTAATACATGGTATGGCATGGTAGTCAATGCTGACGTTAGAGGTCGGCGTGGGCAAAAGATGTGACTCCAACATTTCATAGCTGTGTGTCCTGAGACAGATAACTTAACCTCTCTGAGTCTCCCTCTCTTTTCACATATAGAATGAAAGCATTGATGATGATAGTTACGATACCTATCTAACAGGATTATGATGAAGCTTACAAGAGCATGCAGGTGAAAGCACTTGATAAAATACAAAGAAGGATAACAATCGATTTTTTAAAAATCTTTATTTATCTCCCCTTAATGGAGGCACTGGGGATTGAACCCAGGACCTCGTGCATGCCAAGCACATGCTCTGCCACTGAGCTACACCTATCCCACCCCCCAACAATTGATTTTTGATACAAATTACCTGTCATAACTCATAACTATCTTCATAATTCAATAAATTATCTCATAGTAAAAAAATAAGAGTGATGTAAATATAAGAGTGCATTAACAAATCGGTAACTTTAGGATCACCAGAAAATGTGTACATAATTTTAAACATGAAGCAAAGTGACCCATTTCTGTCTAGTATCTGGATATGCTCTTTGAAATAATGTTATTCTTAATTAAGGCAGAAGCGGGTACGTTTGAGGGAAACAGTGACCCTCTGGAGAGATGGAGAGTGAAAATAGTTTAGGGAAATGAGTCTCGGCGTCTTCTCGTTCGGAAAGATGCATGCGTGCTTCTCTTGATCATTATGAATTTCGTGTTTGCAAACCAGTGTGAATTCTCTAACGATAGTCATTATTGTTTAGAAAAACCTGCCCATTACAGTTTATACACAACACACAGACACACACACACACACACACACAAACACATCATATTATATATAAATTTGCTCAAGAAGGCATCCTTCCCCAGGAAGTGAGGCTGTTGATAAAATTGCTATTTGACGCTGGACCAGATGAGTTTGGACACTTCTGTAGAAAGCTTGTGCAGTTTTTATTACAGGTTCAGTTCTCTTCCTGAGAATCCTTCAGAAAGGATTTGTTTTCTTAAATGCATGGTATAGTAGAATACTATTGTATAATGATGCGATTTAGGTCCTTTCATTCATTTCATCTTCCTCTCCCTTAATATAATAAATGCATACCTTGATTATAATATAAATTTTATTTACATTACATTGTTTCCAGCAACAAATACTTATTATTAGAGACAACCTGGTTTTAATCAATGCCTTAGAAGGCTTAGAAGACTATGGAACATGCTATTAGCAGAAGCATGCAGGTTTCTTTCCAGTAAACTGCTAGGAGGAATTAAATTCAGCAAATTCATTCATTTGATAAATTTTAAGTAAACTACAGAAGAAACAGAAACGTGCCAGTGATGACTGTACAGCTTTTCAGATTTGGGGGACTTGAAAGTGGAAACCAGTTTCATTTAATATTCTGTCAGTTTCATTTAAACATCCCAGTCTAACCACCAGTTTCATTTACATGTATTCTAATCTTGTTGAACAGTGAGGCTCTACATTTTATTTGCTTGGAACTTTTTGAAATGAGGCTACAGGTCCTCCTCTTTGAAACTTCCCTTGATCAAAATGGTCCTGTGTGCCCTCCCCTTTCACAGTTCAGTGCCGACAGTCCTGAGATGAGCAAGACGTCATGGGACTCCTTTGAAATTATCTCATAAAAAATTATCTAATAAAAGGAATTCAATGAAAAATTGACTGGGGGGGAGCACTTAAAATTTAATAAAAAAAATAAAGTGATTCAAAGTAAAGTCTGGAGCCAAACTCCTTAATTGCGGTGCATTTGCTTAGTTCGCCTCTTCCAGCGTCGGGCCTGCTCTGATACCATATGGCCGTACCATGGAACATTGAACTTGTCAGATATAATGGATTGCCCTGGAAGCAGATTTTTGCTTTGAGCGTTCGGCTCCTTTCTTGCATTTCACTCTCAGCTCCGGGCTGCAGGATGAAGGATTGTGGTGGAAATGCAGAGAAGAGACACACAGTTGATTCCCCTTAAGAGAGTGACCTATATGCCACGAAATTTTACCCACGTAAGGAGGTATTACCCCCGCCACTGGCCTTAGCAGGCTGCATGTCAGGATCATTTAAATTTGCCTGGACTTAACAGATTGTGTAGACATTTCAGCATTGAGTGCTTAGGAATAATAAAACGTCATCATTTTAACTTATGCAAAAGCGGTTTTAGCCACACTGGCCAAAAGACAAGTATTATTTATCATGACCTACATATAACCTGAACCACCTGATTTGTAGATACTGTAAATTAAGTTCAACTCTCAAATCTACCTAGAATGCTTAAAAAAAAAATCACCTGATGAAGATGTTACACGGCTTCATCGTTTTTGTTGGGTGAGGGAGGTGAGGTTGGAATAATCATTTAGGGGGATGGACAGGTAGCATTTAATGATCCTACTAAGCTTTCCAACTTGAAACTTAAGTGCTGATAACCTTCTGTTTATTCTAATGTAGCTGAAATTAGAGACTGGCCATCCTTTGGATTATTTAACTTTTATCTGTAAAAGTGAAAAAATATAGTATCTGATGTTGGTTTTAATTTGGTGCTTCCATGGAGTAACTCGTTTTTTTTTTTTTTTCTTTTCAATTGATGATGTTGTCTCTGAAATCACAGGCTCAGAACGTGCTAGGAGGACTTTGTGGCTTTTGCATCTATAGGAAAACTTCTTTTAAAAGAATAAGCAGTACCCTTTCCACAGGTGCACGTACACACATCACTGCGGGGTAAAAAACTGGTATTATCTGCTGTAACCCCAAAGCTAATATTATAATACAGAGACTCAGAATAGGCAACTTACAAGTAATCAGTCAAGCACAAAACAGTGGAAAAATAAGTAACTTATGTATCTCAATTTAACCATAAAATGGTACATATTTGATTACTCTCGGGTTACAAAAATTAATTAATAGATTTGTATATGACACATGACATTACTCTAAAACTCTCCTTGCAAAGCATAATTTAATATACTCACCAAAACGTGTGTTTACATGTTAGAAATTTAATATTTAATTTACTTCTACAAATTTTTGTTTTCTAGATAATTCTTAATACAGATCTATAAAAGCTACAGTGACCTTAATATAACCTCACTTCTGTACAAAGGAGAATTATTTCTTCTTAATGAACAACTTCCCACGAAGCAGTTAAGAAATCTCTGTTAAAGTCAGCATTGATTAATAAAGTGTCCTTGCGTCTATTTCTTACTAATTCTAAACTGAGCATATTTGTTTTATTAATGCCACTAATAGGATGATTTTTTCCCCCTTTCCTTGTATTCAAATTTTGGTCAAGTTTAGTCCTAAATGAGTTTGGGCGGTGCATGGCCAGAGCCAGCGCTTGTTGGGGCATGTGCGCCCTCTGCTGGCTGCTCGGATTGGAACCGACTGGTGTGTGGGGTTCTTAATTTCTTTTACTTTTCAAGGTTGGGTTTTTTTTGTTTCTTGTTTTGTTTCTGTATCTTACACAACTAATCAGATATTTGCAGTGATTATAAAGTTGTAGGTTAATACTGAGTATGGTGATTAACTTATTTTTATTAGGAAAGGAAGGGTTTTTAGGGGGGGTATTTTGGGGGTGGTTACTTTTGCTAAATAGCCTCTTGATAGCTCCAATAACATGTAAAGTCTATGCCACTCTTGAGTTATTCAGTGGTTGTTTTCATATGACCATTAATCATATTTCCGCTGCTTTCGTAGTTCCTCCTGGCCTGATTACGCTCGAGAAGAATTCTTGTTTGACTAAGTTGGAAATGGACTTAAAAAAAATAAATCATTGGAATTTTGCAACATGACTCCTTGTGTGTAGGTAATGCCCCTTAGAGAACTCCGTTAGGCCTGGCGGTTTCCACTTGCTTTGTGAAGGAAAATGAGTGTGCATTTGCATGGCAATGTTTTAGGAAGACATTTTTGGTTTCCACGCAGTGCAGACCAAATGGCACTGTCCCCCTGGGAGACATTGAGAACCGAAGTTTAAGTGGAACCTTTTTTTTGTTTTGTTTTGCCGCTTTTGGTTGTTGTATACAGAGTGTGAGCTGTTTAAGGAGCAAATCACTGATGGTCTCTTTGTTCCCAGGTCTTAGGTCTAAGTCATACAAGGCAGTTCCAGAGGAAACATCTGGCCTCTCCACCATCACGTGGGTGGAGAGCATCCTTGGGTCGTGGTGGTGAAAACGAGGCGTCTGTATAAAGAACATGTCTTTAAAATAGCAACCGTTTTTGTTGATAAGTTTTCATCAAATTCTTTGTAAAAATTAGTTACGTGTAAGTGATTTCTACCTATCTCTGAAATGACTTGGTTGAATCAATTCAGTGACTGTTCTGTGCTGAAGACATTTTGGCTTTTTACAGTTCTTTTGTCTTTGCAAATTTCTCCAGTTTGTAAGCAAATTCCATCAAAAACTCCCCAGCCACCGTGCCTAGTGTGGAATGCTCCCAGAACTTAGGGGAGCGAGGGCATGTCATCTCAGTTTTCCCCAGTTTTCCATCTTTCCAATTTCAGGTACTAGTTACCTTCAAATTTGTTTAGCATAAATCATGTGAGTTTTTATTTATCTTGATGTATTTAACATTTTCAAATAGCTGCAAACCGCGTTCCAACAGATACCCAGTTCCCGCTAAGTCTGCTTTAACGACAACCTGCCGTGGAGTCTCAAATGTGCATCTTTCCTGTTGTCACCTGTTGCCACGCTGAGTTCTGTTAGGTGCTCTCTGTGCTTTTATCTGCATCATACCCCTTACGATGTCATTATTGGCCACTTCACTCATCTAAACTCTTAACTCTTGAGAATAATGTCCATCGTTGACTTACCATCAGCCTTCACGTGGCAGGTACGCGTAGGCACCCGACAAATATTTATTTCCCTATCCTGTGTTTTCTGGACCTCTTTCACGACCGTTCAAAGTTTTTACACATTTCAGAACTGAAAATCGTTGTCTGTAAACATCTATTTCCCGTGATGTATTTTGTTTTCTTGCATGTTTGTGATAGGACGCGGGGACTGTTCTGACTAACCCCCTTCCTCCGCTCTTTCTTCTCCCTCATCACCCTTTCCTCTGCCTCTCCTCTTCCTTCCCGTGTCCCCCGCCTTCCTCTCTTGACTTAGTCATGCTCATGTATTCGGAAATTGGGAGGCTTTTCTTAAACAGTAGTTTATGTACTTTTTTCTATGAACCATCACCTTCCTTTAACAGGGAAGCTGGACTCTGAGTCGTTTGGTCCTGTTTCCCTCCCAGCTTGGCTGTCATGGGGCCGTTCTTTTCAAATTGATCTTGATGTGCGAGCTCATCAGTGGTTAGCAGCCTTCCTACTCTTTGCTCTCTGAATGCCTGGAATTGTATTTGGAATTGCGGGTTATTTCACCCCAACTTCTGAGTACTCTTATGTTTAGGGAATATGGACCCTGTGTAGTCTAAGACTAGAGATGTAGTCATCTAATATGTTACAGATACATATATAAATGACGCTTGGATTATCCTCTGGGGTTAAAAATGTTACTTATATACATGTGTATATATATGTAAGTGCAATGCTGTGTTACACATATGTATAAACTATATTTTAAATATTCATGAATCCCCATCCCCTTTATATTTTTGTGCATTCTTGGGTTTCTTTGCATGTGATTTCTTTAACAAATGATAAAGGTTATATTCTAATTGTTAGTTGTGAGCTCAGCTTGAAAACCAGGGCCATTGCCTACATGCCATGGCGCTAAAGTATGTGATTTTCCTAGGTAGACATTCTATCATGAACTTAATACTAAAACTTTTTGTCTGTTTTCTGTTTCTTTGTACCTAATTCAGAGTTTGGTCATTTTTTATTTTTTACATCTAATGTTAGTAAGACCCTTGTTAGAACATCAGTGTAATGGGCAGCACATAATTTATTGCTAGAAGTAATTTATGTGGTGATTTTCTTGAAATTTGCTGATAAATTCCAAATAATTGAGCCAGGCAACGAAGTCTTGCTCATAGGATATTGTCTCCGCTACAGCTGGCCAGAAATGTACTAGATTTCCTCTAGAGGAATCATAGGATCAGATCCTCTCCCCCAGCGTGGACTTGTAATGCTTTCGGGAGAGCATGGGGAATACATGGATGAAAGGGCCCTTTTAGGTTAACAGGCTAAGTCAGGTTCACTAGACGCTGATCCTGGAGTCTAAAGTGACCTCTGTCTTGGAGTAGAAACAGGGAAGAGACACTTTCGGAGCAGTGGCCAGTGGGGCTGATCCAGAGGCTTGTCCTTGTATCAGGACACTTATGTCTTGGAATTCTGTTGTTTATTCTGGTCATCTACTGGGTAACGCGAGATGAATTTCTTTAAAACAACCAGTCTTCATTAGTGGAGGTGAACAAATGCGAAGCCCTAGTTCACTGTCAGAAAAGGTTTCTCTAGCCCACAGAACGTAACTATCTGAAAGGGTCTTGGAGATCAACACCTGTCTGCTCTTGAAAAATTCAGCTCAGTAGGTTGGATTTTGGGTCATAATTGGTTTTTTTGTTGCTGTGATCTACCAGGGTAGCAGGTCTGTTGGAGTTTCAGCTGATCAGTAACTCTAAAGGCTAAACCTGTTCACTTAAATCAGTGATTCCTATCCCTGGCTTTTTGGACTAACCAGTGGAATTGTAGTTTGAAAAACAGATTCCAGACCCCACTCCACTGAATGCAGGTACCCTGGGGTAGAGAACCCAGGACCCTGTTTTAAGAAAAGTCTTGCTAAGGATTCTCATGATCAACAGGGTTTCTGAGTCTTGGAATTGAATTTGGGCGGATAGCTTTTCTCCACACCCATCCTGTGTCTTCCTTGCCTCCTAAGGATACAGCAAAAAATATTTCACTTCTGCTGGCTTTTAATACCTTTATTGTGTATGGCAACACTGACCTTTTTTCATTTTTAGAAAATGAAAAACTGTCACATTTCTTCAAATGAAAAAACATAAGATTTCCCATGCATGTGTTGTTTCTTCAGAAGCCCCACAAGTCCTTAACTGCCCTAGCTAAACCCAAACACCATGGACGCAAATTGCAATAAAAAATATACGATAGGGCAGGCAGAACTGGTGAGGTCTTATTCACATAAAGCCAGTGGTAAGTTACTCAGCAGAAGTAAGTTGAGCGATCTTGGGGTTGCCCTGAGTCCTTCAGGTCGTCTAGGGGACCCTTGTACAAATTGCTGATTCAGAAAATCATTACTCTGGTGGCTCAAGTGGCACTTTAGTGGCCTTAAAGAGTTATTTGACACACCTCCCCAAACAGCGAAGTTATCCCCATGATTATGTTGATTAATTGCACACTCTGTGGAATTAGTGTTATTTTCCGCGAAAGGTTTTCCTGCATTGGGAAGAGAAGGCACAAACCTCATGTGCTGTAATGTGATAATGTGCGTGCTTCGCCTGTGCGTGACGCCGAGGGAAGGGACTATTTTGGCTGTCGTTGTCTAGGGCAAGCAAAAAGGATCGAAGGCAGCACTTTAATTTTGCATCGAGAAGGTGAGTTTTGGTGTCCCGGAGGATGGTCATCCAAAATGTTGACCAGTTCTTGCATTTTCATCCATCCAAGGACTCCAGAACACCTCTTTGGCTTAATGCGTGTTGAGTTGACAGTCTTTGAGGAGAGGATTGTGTTACACAGCGAGAAAAAGACAAATGGAATAGTCTCTGTTGCCACAGTAGATACTGAGAATACATCTGGAACGCTCCAAGAAGAGATGGCTTATTGTAAAAACAGGCTTTGGTACAGAAATTGGTAGTTGATGTTCTAGCTTTGTCTGTGTAACTTCTTTTGTTTGTGCTAAGCAGGTTACCCTTTCTTAATTTTAGTGACCTCATCTATGCAAATAGGGGTTACAATGCCCACCTAAGGAATCCTTAGGGCCTGGTTGTCTTAAATAATGTAAGTTAAGTTACCCTGCCTACTATGTAGTGCTTTACGAATGTGAGAGCTTTGGGGAGAATTGAATATAGATTATGAACACGGTTCAGAATCCCCCTAAATGAAGACTTTTGGTGATGCCTCGAGATACTCTTGAGTATGTCTGGGATTTGGGTACACCCACTGTTTTGAAGGCAGTGTGGTGTCTAGACGAGATGAGGTGGATCAGTGACAAAAAGCAGCCAGGACCCTAGTTTTCTGGGGTCGGAGTTCTAGATCATTACTGGGCGCTCTATTTTGATGACTTAAGAATGTCAGTGAAAGAGAAGACTGAAGCTAGTCTTTCCTGGGAAAATGACATGCCCCCTGCTTCCCATCATCCTCTGCTGCAAACTATGTGCCTAATCACTTTTCCTCCGAATTTTCTTTCTGTTCTCAGTTTACGAAGAAGGGGAGGAAGAGAATTTTCTAGGTTGTGGAATGACTGTTTTATATGCTAGAATTGAGTTGTAATTCTTTCGGCATGGAATTTATTAAATTTGAAATTTTTAAATGCCTCCTGGTACAGTAAGAGTCTGCAGGAGAGAACCAATGCTGTTCTCTGAATTGTAGAAATCAGAAGAATCACGTCAGCTTCTGATTTCTTGCAAACCCAGGCTCTTACCTCCGAGCTAGGATCAGGGAGAATTAAATAGGACCAGCTAGGCAGAACAACGAAGGTGTGCTGCATGGAAACATCACGACCAGTCAAAAATGTTTTTAGGTCAATTAAAATAAAATACAATTCAATTTTTAAACTTACATTATTTATTTGTTGGAAAATTACAAACATATGTTAACTAATGTACTCTTTTACATGTTAAGTTTTTTGTAATAGTAATTTCTAAAATTCCTCAGGACTTGTTCAGTAGGCAAAGAGAGGTGGGCAGGTATGTGTATTCAGATAAGTTTAGGAAAGGTATATTAAAGGAAATTAAATGTCTTCACTGCAGGACTTCTCAGAGCTTTAACATGCTAAGATACAATGTAAATTTGTGGGAGGAGGGATGTAGGTAGCTTGTAACATGTGTTTGGTTTTTTAATTAGCCTCCCCTCGGTTTTTTTCGGAGTCTATCGTGGGGTTACTATTCCACAGAAGAGGCTTGTAAGCAGTGCCGTGTTGTCCCATAATATTTTTTATTTTCACTCTTCTCTGTGCATTATACGAACGCATGTTCTTCACATATGGAATGTGTAGAGATGCAGTTTGCTGCCATGTTTTTGTTGATCTGTTGCTTCCGGTGAACCTGGAGATGGTCGCAGTGCACTGTGCGACGTCACAGGTTCTGGTGTCCATCATTTGCACAGCTCTAAAGTACCCAGAGACCTTTTAGAATAAAACGCCATGTAAGTGTAAATCATCACCACCTCTAAGACACTTTCATTAATTTCATATCAAATTCATGAGTCTTTTGAGCTCTGGGATTTGAGTCTTCAGTATTGGGCTTCTCACTTACTTGTAGATTTTTTTTTTCCCCCAGAGTTTAAATCCCTGCAGCACAGAATAGAGCTAAGAGCCCAGCCTGTGGGATCAAACTGTCTGGATTTGATCCTGGCTTTAACACTTAACTGACTTTGTGACCTTGGGCAATGTACTGTATCTCAGTTTCCACATCTGTGAAATGGTGTTTATATTACCTGTTGTGTGGACTGAATAAATCAGTCTACTAAAGCCCTTTGCACAGTGGGTAAGATGGCAAAGGACTCAGGTAATCTCATGTGGGCAAGGGAGAAAAAGGCAGGCGTGGAAAAGAACCGAGAATAATAACCTCGTGTCTATTTTCAAAACCTCTATTCCAGTTACTGTTTAATGAAAAATACTCTTTTTCAATATGCCAGAAAAAATTAGTAGGGTAACCAGGGATGGGCTGGGGTTGGGGACAGGGACAGAGATTTACTCGGATTCATACGTGGCTGCGATGAGTTCCTCAGTCTGGTGGCAGGAACAGAAGGCCGGTTCTTCAGTTCCAGAGTGAGGATTAACAATGGAACAGCCTTGCTAAGTACTGTCCTGCAGCATCAGATTATTTTTTATCAAGGTTTCTCGTAGGATGATACGTTCCACTGTATAGGCACATCTTTTCCAGTGGTGAGTGAAGTACCTACCACTTGTATGTAATGTTAAAAGTGGGCCTTTGAAGAATGAAAGGCTAGAAACCCACACCTGACCTTGTTATCCTACTGGTCAACCACCACTGGGCTGGATCATCTATCTCACAGCCTGTCTCCAGGAATCATTGTGGATCAGTTGTTCTTGTCTGTCTCTCATTCTTTCCAAGTGGATTGGAACTGTCCAGGTGTAGTAGTAACCTACTGAAGGTGACACTTCTTAGGTGTATCTCTGTGAATGAATGAACTTACGAGGCCATTCTTTCCTTCATGTAACATTTTCATTCTCATCCAGTTCCCATGGCATTCCCTAACAACAGGATACCATGGATATGTTGGAAATAAAGTTAGAAGTCAAATGGAAAATTATGTAAGACTTTAAAGTGTTAAATTTAGAATTATAGAGACATTGGTTCATCATACTGCCCTCAAATTAAAAAATAAAAACATTTTTCCTTATCCTCCTTGGGGCAGCAAAATGAAGAATGATTGAATAAATCAGCAAAAGGATTGGCCTTTAAAATAACTGGAAGTAACTTACATTTTCTGCTCAGATTGAGTTTTTCAAGGGCAACAGGAGAAACAAATGACTCCTTTATTGACTGCCAATTGGTGCTGTTTTTTAATAATCAAATTTAAATATAGTGTTTTTTTTTTCCCTTGTTTTTTTTTTTTAAGCAGCTGATGGGTTCAATTTGGACAAAACACATGTTGACTTTCCGGATTGCTTGCTCCCTGTAGATGCCGACTTGCTCTGGAGAAGGGGCTGCGTGTTGATCTCCTTTGTCTCTGGAAGGATTGATTGACGGATGTTGTGTCTGCTCGTTTACAGCGTTTTCCTGGTTTCATTTTAAAAATTGTGACATAGCATTACACGTTCCTTGTATACATCATTTCTGCAGAAGAAAGTTGTTTAGCCAATATGTCGACTTAGTTTATGAAATCCTCTCTTGCCGCTTTCATTCAGCCTGCAGTGTCCCCCCACTAGGTCACGTTATTCGTTGCATGCACGGCAGATCGTCACCAGCAGCAAAATTTAACATGTGGTCCTTTTAGGTATAAAAAAATGAATCAAACGCTTGACAAGATTTGTTTCTGGTATGGATTTCAGAGTCGTCCCCCCACCCTCTTGGTGGGCATACGACAAATGTGACTAATGGGTACTTTTAGTTTTTAAAATATGGACAGCAGTACCCATGCAGTAAAAGACTTGAGCGATTAATGCTACCCTTATGCCTCTTTGGAGTAGTTTTAGCCATGGGGCTTGGCACGGCCACCGTTGTCTTGGTGCCAAAAAATATCCGCAGCGGCTGTGGTGTTCCAGTACCGGAGGGTTGTCTCGAAAATTCCGCAGTGATTGCGCCGGTTTGTTCATCACAGCTATCTCTTTTAAATATTGGGGCAAACGGCATCTTTAGCTCTTTCAAAGCTCTGCTGTGGTTGTGGGGATGGGGGGAGAAGAATGGAGGGAAGAAGCTGTCCGCGCCAGCCAGTGGGTCTAAGTGACAAAAACCCACGCCTGACGTAGAGTAAACACATGTCTTTGGGAGCTTTTGTGTTCGCGAGCACAGATAGTGACTTAAGAATCCTACTCAAACATGCTATCAGGGCTCTTGAAAATTTTATTATCTGAAACAAATGTTCCTGTGCATTTTAAGCAGAAGATCGACATCAAGACCATGGCTGATTTTCAATGGACAATTTACACAAAAGATCTATATGTTTTTTTCCCCCCTGGAAACTGAGGTGTCATTGTAAAATGGCTGCTTTTTGGTCATTAGGAAATTAGAGGAATAGATACGTTTGAGAAGGCGCTTGGGTTTATCCACAATCCCTGATTATTTTGCTCCCAAACAAGGGTTTGGACTCTGAGGACAGATTTATAGTTGAATTTGGGAACAAAAAGATGTAATAAAGTTAAAGGCTTACACTATTAGAATGAGACGCGTTCACTCATGATCTCTGGAGCGATCTATTTGATGGTAAAAGTGGATGTTACAGATGAAATCTTTACAAGGAGCATAATCCTTAAAAAAAAAAAAAGGAAAAAAAAAAGTGCACCTCCCAGCCTCCTGCTGGCTGCACTGCCTCTTTGGTACCTCGCAGACTTCGACAGAGTCCTGGACGGGTGCCCATTGATGTCATGGAAACACTCAAATTACTGAGAATGATTCATGTCTATGCTGGTCTCTTATCCTCCCCCACACAAACAGGAGTAGATTTTTAACCCTGACAACTTGTAATTTGCAGTGGGTTTATTTTTGTATCTGGATAAATATTTTTTAACAAGCAAAATTAAGATTAAGCAGTCTGTATCTGATATGATAGTAAAGGATGCTGCGTCCATGTAGCCAAGAGGACCTGGGGGACGCTGTGCAGCATGAATTCATATTCTGCTCGCCCCTCCCTCCCCTCCTCTCCTTTCCTAGCCCCTGTTCTTTCCGGTCCACTCTCTTTCCTCTCTCCTCTCTCTCCTGTTTATTATTATTCATATTTATTCTCTTTCTCTCACTCACATCCTTACTATTTGCACTGACCCCTTCTAATTTTAAAATAATGAAAGCAATCGACCTAACTTTATATATACATAAATTGTGACATACATATATATATGTAAATGAACTGAGACAAATCCTGGTAGGAAAATTCATCTCTCCAGGTCTATGTGCTGGAGTCGAGTTGGGAAATGATGCCAGGTGGTGAAGTTCTAGAGGGGGTACCTTCAGTAACTCCTTCTAGAGAGAGAAATGGGTAGCCTTTCTTCCTTCAAACTGTATTTCACAATCCAATTTTTAGAAATTACCAAAAACAGGACACTAGATGTTCAATTTCCTAGGAAGTCAGAGTAAATTTGACCTTATCTGTCTTTCTCTCTGTTTGTCTGCCTTTCCCCTTACCTCTCTGTCTGCCTTTCAGGTTGTTAAACAGGTGAGTATTATGTCAAAGGGAATTATGTCATGGTTGTATTGAAGCTTTTTAGATGCAAGAGCTTAAGGAAGGATATACATCATTTGATTGCTTGTAAAGATTGAGCTTTTTTTGGTTAGTATTTGTGAAAAGAAGTTAAAGGGTACAAGTAGCTTTCATCTGACTTACACAGAAGAGTAAATTTGTCTTTTTGACCATGTATACTTCGGAAACAGGCGAATACATCTTTTCTTTAATGCAAAATCCTCATACAATGAAAGTTATTCTCTTGGACCTCCCACGACTGACAGTCTGTGAGATGGTGTCCTGTTTCGTTGGAATTGAAACTGACAATGGATTTTCTACTTTGCACTAAACACTGTACCAGAAGTTGGTGGTGTGTGTGTGGGGTGGGATGTTTTCCCAAGTTTGAGATTCATTGAAGTCAGTGGAAAAGTTAATGCTGGGGGGAGAGGCTTAATTTTAATACCCAGTTTTGGCTTTCTTTGGAAATCATCTTCCACTTTATGTATGTAGCGACTTCCATGCAAGGTGCACCTTTGGCCAGGTTGTAAGGTTTCTCGAAGATACATTGTGTGGTGTCAGGAAGACATACTCTAAACATCATTGGACTAAAAGATGAAAATGAACACTGCTACTTCTAACATTTGTGCTAACTTGAGTTGAGGGGGAGAGACTTGGGCTTCGTAAGCTTAGAAAGATCCATTCAGCCCCTCAAAATACTAGATTTGAATTTTCCCGTTGGGAAAAAGTATAGTGTCGTCATTGATGTAAAAGACAACGTGACTTAAGCTCTAGCCGTGAAGGAAAAACGTATCCTTCAGTCCTGAGTGGGGTGAGGCTTGTGTTCTGGGCACGTGGGCAGCACGGGCCCTTTTTAATGTCCTTGTGTGGACTGTTCTCCGTAACGACTCGTTGTGTCTCACTAGGTACATTCTCCTGCTCAGCCCTCTTGTCATGTGGTTTCATTGTCTCCCTTGTGAATTATTAAGGCTGAACATACTTTTAAAAGAACTAAATGGGCATCCTTGATTTTTATCCTTAGACATGGCCAGATAGCATCTGAGCCTTTATACCGAACAGTCTACAGATTAAAAAAAGTGGGTGGTTAGAATTGGAACAAGACATTGACGTTCCATTGTCCCTTGCTCTGCTGGGTCTACTGGTAGAACCCAAAGTTGGGTCGGAGTGGGCAGTTTTTCGAAAGCCCTCTCTCCCCCATGTAAATTCCATCATCATCGTGATCATGATGGACTTTACTCCTGGGAAAAGGAGTTTAAATGAGAGCGGGGGTGGGGGGAGAGCGAGAGAGAGACCCAGAATTTTGAATAGTTTCTTTGCTTTATTCACCATCTGGAGAGCCCTGATTGATTAGCTTTGGCCCCACCATTAAGTGTCAATATAATCAATGGGAATGACTAGGCTAGGGTCATTACATAGATAATTTGCCTGCTGTGTAAATAAAAATGAAATTGTTTAAATTTTGCGAGAGAGAAAGAACGCGAAAATAAGGAATGACAATTTGTTTGTTAGAGAAAGTGGAGGCCATTGGAATGACAGTTTTTGGAAGTGTGGAGCAGTTTGGCTAAGAATAGGAATGAAGGATATTTTTTTTTCCAGTTTATCATAGCCAGAGTGAGGAAGTGTTATTGCCTCTCTTGCTTGCAGACACTGCCAGTCGTGCCTACTTTACGTATGTAAACATCGGGGAAGAGCAGTAGATGTCTGTTACCTGGAGGAGTTTTTTTGTTTTTGTTTTTTAAAGGAAAAATACAATTTACACTTTTTTTGTTGTTGTTTCTCTTGGCAGGTAAAACAGAAAGGGGCTCATACTCATCTTATGGGAGAGAATCAAATTTACAGGGTTGCCACCAGGTAAGTGAGAATCTCTTTTTGGGGAAGGGTTGAGAGAGCTGACCTGGTAAATCCGTTTGTTTTGTAAATTAGATGCTCCATTGTAGACTGTGGCACGAATGGATTCGGAGTCTGCCGGTGCCTGTCTCTTTTAAAAAGTAATGAAATAACCCAGAGCATGGAAGTAATAGACACCTTATCGTATCAGAACTGCACTCCCTGGCTTGTTGTTGTATTTTTAATCCATCAGCTGGTACCAGTGGCACTGTTTGCAAACCGGCGATGCCGGGTAAAGTGGTTCTATCAAAAGAGTTTATTTGCAATTAAGAACTTAAGAATTTCTTAACGCTGGAAATGCTTCGTGCAGCCATGTGTCAGATCCTGGGTTCGGGTGGCCACTGCCCTAAATTATAGTTTTCATAGGGGCTGTATGATGTTATGTGAAAACAGGGTTGTACTGAGGGATAAAAATGTCTGTGAAAATATGATTTGTTGTCCCTTTTTGTTTCTGAATTGTTTTTGGCTGGAAGTCAAGTCCAGCAGGCTAACAGCAAAGCCGTCTCAAGGGAAGCATGCGTGAGCTAGAAAAATAAGAGTACTTTAATTAAATAATAAAATGCCAGTGTCACACGAAGGTATAGCATGTGTGTGCGTGTCTCTGGGCACTCTGCATTTGCATACTTCAACTCTTCAGAGAAAGCCCAGTTCTAAAAATACTATCAATAGCCAAAAGTGTAAGCTTTGTTTTAAGACAATTGAGTTTTTTTTTATGGACGCTTTCTTTTAAATTTCAGCATCAGTACTCATCACATGTTTAAAATCTTTTTTTTCCCCCTTTAAGATGTAGACTTCCTTTTTATAAGTGTCTTGGTTTCTTCCTTTGGAAAACTCTTGATAGAATTTAATAATCCTCTTTCAGATTCAAAGCCTTCCCGTGTTGTAGTGTTCACTCCAACAGAATGTGAGTTCTTTTTGTGCTGGAAAGGGAATGCTTGCTGTCTGGAACCCTCTCACCCTCCCATTTTCTTCAGTGATATGGGGGCAGAAAAAAAGATCCATTTTGATTTTTGTAAACAACCTGCGTAATGGATCCTGAAAAATGTAAGCGAACAGTTTTAGTAAAGAAATAGAGCCCGTGGGGGACGTTTCCTTTAAGCGTCAGTCACGTTATCATGAAAGGTGGAATTCTGGCGGAGTTGTGCTTGGTCCCCCCCACCCCCTCCCCGGGTACATTTGCATTTTGAAAGTTTACTTCTTTGGCCCAGCCACCCATGCAGTCATATTCGGCATCGGAGAGATTTGTTGTGATGAGGTGAACGGGGCTGGGTTCAGAGCTCCTGCTGCAGAGCACAGTTCACGGCAGTTTGTTTGGAAAGAATTCCGCAGGAAAGAAATTTACAGGCCTTGCAGCGCAACGGAAACATCTTTGGAATGTGAGTGCAAATGTTTGGGGTAGATAGCTTGGGCAGCCAGCCTCGGAGTGCCGAGGCTCTGGTGTAAAGCTCTCAATTCCTGCAGCGCGGCCTGTTCCTGTGGATCTGGTTGCTGAGGGTCAAGGCAGAGGTCTTTCGAGTTTGGGGGGAGAAGAAAGTTGACAACATCCTTCCTTTTCGCAGATGGTCATGGCAGAGGCGTGTGTTTTCGCTGGGCCTCCTTTTCTGGTCAATGAGAGAATAGGCTTCCTCGCCCCTGTATCCTTTCTTCCTAATAGGAATTGGCGTGATTCCTCACAGACACAAAGATTTCCTCTGCTGAGTAAGCGCCGGGCCCCTTAACTTGTGAGAGCGTCACCCAGACGGCGTGAGTCTGTCAGTGTGTGTGCAGGGGCGCAGACCCTCCCTCGGTGCGTGGGAAATACTTCCCTCGGGTGCAACCGAAGTTAACCTTTTTGGGGGCAGACACCAGGTGAGAAGTGGACCGGGGCGGAGGGTGGAGGAGAGGTGGACGGACTGGCGTGTGATGGCTGCGTTTCTGGACCTCGGGGATGTCTCGTTTTGAGACATTCAGGTCCAGGACAAGTAGGTTGTGTACGGCTGCATGCGCTTTTCTTGAAAAGTCTTCATCACAGAGCTGGGGAGCGTGGCGATCCTTTCATTCTTATTTCTGCTTCATGGTTGTGAGTCTTGCAAGTCCGAACTCTCTCTTTGCTGAGCCTGGGCTCAGCAGTGTCTGTAAACGGTGGGATCGCTTCAGGAGAAAGCAAAGAGCACGATTTTGGAAATTCCCCGCTCGAGGAAATCAGGGCTGGAGAGGAAAAGGGGGCATATTCTGAATTTCTGCTCTCGGTGAAATTCGAGACTGGAACAGACCATAGAGTCTCATTCCAGTGAATGAGTTTCTCTTGTGCCGAATTGTTTTTTGAATCCCTGTCTCCAGCACCAGCTATGCAAACTAAAGAGAAAGGCAGAGTGTCGGTATCTTGGGCTTCAAGTCTAAATAGCAGATCACAGCTGAAATGATTCCCCACTGTGTGGCGAGGTGAGTGACTCACGGAGGGGGAGCTTTTGGTTTTCTCCCGTTTACTACCTTGTAGAGATGCTGGGTGGGAAGCGTTCAGAGGAGATGCCTTAAGGAGCTCCAAAAACTGCTTTATGGTACCGCAACAATGTATCCTGTGGACTTACAGGGATGATCACTGTTACAATGTCAACTTGCTTTCTGCAGTGCCAGAGCCTTTTTGCTCCCTGTAGAGAAAAAGGATCGTAAGCAACAGGTAGCCAAATGCTACCCAGAGAAATGCATTATTATTGTGAAATGTTTGTAGCTTCAAAATGCGTCAAATTAAAAATATATATATACATCTGTTACCTGTCTCTGGAGGATTTACCACTGATAATGATAGGCGTGGGACTTTTAAAAAGTGGGTATTTTAGCCGAAAAACAAAAGCTGGCAGGTTCTTTATTATCCATTAAGTTGTTTTCGTTAAAACTAGTAACGGGTCAATATGAATTCATTAATGCATTTCCATGTAAAAGTGTCAGAAATGAACACGGTGACCTTTTCAGTCTTTTGAAATTGTGTAAAAAACAAACCAGTAGAAACCAAAGCGGCCAAACGGACTTTTTAATGTTCTCACTAAATATGGCAAAACTAATTTAACTCAAATTGGGGTACGGAAATCACACCCAGGCTTAAAAATGTTCTTGCCAAATTGCAGCCTCATACTATTTTTTTTTTTAAACTGGCGGAGAAAATAAAATTTATAATGGAAAGTCTGACAGAAATGAAAATGAGCGGAAATAAAGTTCCTTGTAGGATAGAACAACCTTAATATGATAACCCACAGCTAATACCTAACGGGCATCTCTGACCATGACAAAGGGAAACAGTATCTGTTGCCTTTGGCCTCTTTGCTGCTTTGAATAGGATGTTTGGTGATTGCAAACTTTTTTCCCCCCTTAATCTTACCAAGATCTTCTGTTTTTGAATGAGGGAGTGATGTCAACACAAATGCTTGTTATTAAGGCAGAAGTTTTCCCCTTAAATGGAAGTTCAACATTGGTGACCAGCAAGGATTTGCCTTTTCTTTCTGGGAGCTAGCCCAGGTCTAAAGCAGTGGCTTCATTAGTGTCTCCTGGACAAGCGTGTGTGTGTGTGTGTGTGTGTGTGTGTGTGTTTGTGTGTATGTGTGTGTGTGATGTATGGAAAGCTGGGCCCTATCCCAGGGTTGCCGCTGACCTTGAAAACGCCTTCAGATTTCTTGCCTTAATTTGATTATTCAAGACATGGGAGTACATGGTATATGTATTTCGTGTGAAAGGCAGTGGAAATTAGTGATATTCTGAAAATCAGTAAGATGCCTTGAAATCTGTACACAAAATTCCACAACTGAATATCCCAGCGCATATCTTGTTTTCTCTAGTGAAGTCTGAGTCTCTAACCTTATCCACATTCTTTTTCTTTCTCAGCAAGTCATCAGACAGCAGGGGTATGCTGATAACGTTATTTGATGTTTAGATCTTAAAACCAACAGGATTTAAGAATTAGGTCTAATCTCAGATACCTTTGTTAAATTCCAGAAACTCGGAAGCTGTAGAGGACATGGAGCCCCTCTATACCTAATTTAGTTTGCTCACAAACCGATTCATCTTGGATTCATTGGAGTTAAACATATAAAGTTGGTTCTAAAATGAATTACACATTTAAGAGTGGATTTTTTTCCCCTTTTAATTCTTCATATATTTGATACAAAAAGAATTCCAAATCACTTAGTTCTAAAACTTTTGGACCCTTTCCATGTTTCTTACCCGAAGTCAAAGTAGGAAGGATATAATCAAAAAAAGGCATGAAATCCTTTGTCTCTTCTTATAAAAATGGCTACTTAGGTCTTGTGCAAGCAGAAATACATGTTGGTTTTCGATCGGATGTTACGGGTAAATGTTTGTTTATGGTGTGGCCTGGTTCGTTCCTGGTCCTGTGCATCCTTCCTCAGAGCATCTTCTGTCCATGTCCTGCCTGCGTTCTCTGTACTCTGCCTTTGTGCTGCTTTAGGGCTCTGCTTTGCCTTCATGGTGCTTTTCGATTGTGCCATTTTTGATATTTGTTGAGTGCTGGTTTCCATCAAGATTCTGTAAACTCCTGGCAGGCAGGGGCCAGTCAGCTCTGTCTTGCCCTGTGTGTACTCTGTACCTGGCAGGGTGAAGGCTGTGACGACCTGATGTCTGATGTCCCCAACATCACTGTTAGAAATCATTCTGAGAGAGTAAAGTCTCAGTCACGGTGTATGAGAACCATTTAGTGAGCATTGTTTTCCTGCCTCCGAAAACCAGAAAAATCATACTCGCTCCAAAAAAAGTCCTTTGGAAGCCCCTTCCTTGCTATATAGACCCAGGAGTGACACAGAGGTCATATCCTGGAATGTTGCTTGTCAGTCACTTCTCAGGGCTGAGTACGAGCTTGGTGGCCTCACTGTTCTAGGTCTGAAGGTTCCGAAAGGACAGAGTTGTAGATGTTCTGGGTTTCCGGTGGGTGTGTTACGGGAACCAGAGGTCGGAGTCCAGGCCTGTCCTCTTTGAATGTGCCGGCATGGACGGTGGGACAGGAGACCTAAAATCACGATGGTGCCAGACATCACAGGGCCCCCGTCTACAGGGTGGATGCCATCGTGTCTCGGCCCCTGAGCACTGTTTTTCGGGCAGCAGCTCCTTTGTTTGGAGGGCACTGCTACACCCCGCCTTCCAACAGCCACCCAACACTCCCCAAAGTGGAGAATGGAGCCATTTTTTCATTCTGTTGGTTAACCCACATTTATTGGCCCTTAAGTGAAGTGTTAGGTATGTCAGAGGAAAACAAAAAGGGAATCTTTTGTATACCCTCCCTTCAGTCCCCGCCAGTAGCTTCCTGGATGCTAAGGGGGAGACTCAAGCTCCATTTATTTAATTAAAATTTAATGAATGTATGTATGTTCATGTATAACTGAAAAATTGTGCTCTACACTGGAATTTGATGCAACATTGTAAAATGACTATAACTCAATAAAAAATGTTAAAAATTTTTTTCCTTTACTATAAAGAAAATAAACTGTAAGATAAGTAGAATATAAATTTTCAAATACTCAAAAGAGTTGAAGGAATAATAAAATGAAGTGCCACATACCCCCCACTTGGCTTAAGCAGTTGTTGGTATGTGTTACATTTGCTTTGTATGTGTGTAAGTCTGTATATTTTTCAGTGCACCACTTTTCAGTGGCAGATCTGGTGAGATCTTACCCCTAGATTTTTCATCTTGTGTCTCTGAAAATTAAGAACACTCGCCTGTTTAACTAAAATACTGTTTTCACCCCTAAAGAGATTAACAGCCATTTCCTAATCTAATATCCAATCCAGACCCACATTTCTTCAGGTGTCGCCGTGAAAATGTCTTCAGTAGCTTTTCCCACCAGCCCCCAGACGTTGCATTTATGCATGGTATTTTGTTTCTGTGTCTCTTTATAATTTCTTCTAAACTAGAGTAGTTCCTGTAATTTTTTTTAAAAAGTGCTATTTGCCTTAAAGAGAGCAGGCCAGCTGTCCTTAAAAAATGCCCCCTTCTTGAACTGTTGGATTATTTCTCTGTGGTGCTGTTGAATTTGTTCCTCTATCACTTGTTTTGTCGGCAAGTTGAAAACTAGTTCAAAAGGCTTATTCAGATGGAAGTTAAACATTTTGGCCTGAGTATTCCATAGATTATACTCCGTGCTTCATCCTGCATTTCGTCAGGAGGCATATAATGTCAAATCATGCTGTTTGGTAGAAATGGAGACCCCAGTTCTGTCCGTTGTAAAGAAAGCTTTTCCCCTATGCAATGAGCAGTCTTTGGACTGATTCTTTAGCTCTCAGCATATATCCCTGTTCCCCTGTTTTGCATTTTTGATACTTGCCTGAATCAGAGGGTTTTGAACTACTAATTTAAAAAAAAAACAATTTTTCTACATGTAGAGCAGACGTTCTTCTTTAAAAATCTTTCTTTCATTGTTCATTTCAGTGCTGTCAGTTGAAGTGTTCACACATACACAAGTATAATGTTAATAATCCTTGCTTTAAGTATGGTTCCTTACCGGGAGGATACTGGAAGCATTAAAGCATCCTTCAAATTTCTTATGGTCTATTGATAAGAAAAATAGCTTATGGCTCAGGCTAATAATGGTCAGAAATGCTTTAATTGCAGGAGGAAGGAGGTAATTATAGGTTCTGTTTCCTTGCACATAAACACTAATGTTCTTTTACTGAAATTTGGAACCTTGTGACAATCTCTGTACCCCTAGCTGTTAGATTAATCTTACCATAAGCACTAGAGTTTTTCTAAATTCTCAGATTGCTCCTGTGTATTCTGGTATCTGTTCTTAAAGATCCCACAGGGCTGATCATCCGTGGGTCGCTGTGATGCCCAGTGTGGTTGCTCTGTCAAGGGTCAGTGAGGCAGCGGATCCACACATCCTTTCACAACCCGGACATGACTGATGAGTGAATGTCGAAGTGAATGAATTTCTGAACGTTTGGTCTGAGCTTGATCTAGAGGAAGCCTGGGGGACTAATATTAGGGGCCGGTGTACACGCCCGGGGGATTATTACTATCTTGATGACTAAGAAAATGATGCTCAGAGAAGTAAAGGGAACAGGCCCAAGATCACACCCCAACTCAGTTTCAGAGCCAGGATTTGGACTCCTAAAATGTCTGGCTTTAAAGCCAATGCTTTTCCAACTTGGGTTCCCCGGTGCCAAGCAAGAAGCTCATGATGAGGCTTCTGGACTTGGAGGTCAGTAGGAGAGCCCGTCTGGAAAACCATTTTCAATAGATTCCAGGCCCGCTGGAGAATCTGGGTCTCACTTGGTGCCTAGAACAGAGGAGCTTCCCAGGGTGAACTAGAACGCTGAACACGGTCGGTGGGGGAGGCGGAGAGGAGGGCAGGCCACACGGCTTCTTGCAGCCAGGCCTTTTTTGTTTTTTTGGTTTTTTTCCTTTTATAAAATAAAGCACATGTGTCTATATGAATAATCTATTCTGTCACATCCTCAAAATTAGCATGTGCTATTTCATTAAAACCAATGAAGATTTCCTGTGAAAAGGCTGGGGTAGAATATGCCAGTTCACATTTCAGCAACAGCATGAGCACTTTCTTACAAATGTATAGATTATATTTGAGACTTGCTTTTTGTGCCGTGTAGGCAGAACATGGTTTGCTATTCCACAATTGTTTGGATTCCTCATAGATCAAATTGTTGTTCCCAAAATACAAAAATGACACAGAAGCACATTCAGAAACAATACCTTTAGCAGGCTCTTACAAGTGACCCAGTAATTTTCCGATTATGGTGTGAAATACACTTGTGAAATATACAAAATGACAAATATGTGTTAGAAGTATAGGCAAGTTTTTTAAACAGTTCGGGATAGCTAACACATAAAAAATCAGTGAAATGGCTTTGAGGCGATTGATGACACACCAAAGAACTGGAGTCCTGGTGTCCAAAATGAAATTTCACCAGAATATTGGGGTTACCTTCTCTTTTCTTATGAATAGTATTCAGGGGTTTTTAATAACTAGTAGCAATTAGGACTACAGTTCACCTTTATACTTTTGATATGTAAAGAGAAAGGGGAAAATCAGTTCATGACTAAACAAACAATTTGATATACGTCCTTTTGAGTGATCGAGGTGTACTTGGCAGAATTTAATGTTGAAATATACCTGCCCATCCTGTGGAATTCAGTATAGCCCTATAGCTTCTTTCCAGAGAAAGACAACAGACTCACAGTTCAGCATCAGAAGAACTTTTCGACATCGAATGGCAGAAACATTGACTCCTTTGTATCTGATTATTTTTGAAATGGTCCCATCACGAGGCAGTGTCCCTGGAAACCCTTACAATTGAAACCCCAAGTTTAAAATAGTGGGAACACTGCACATTACCAAAAAAAAAAAAAAAACAACACCCCATAGTTGTTTTGGAAATGAATACTTGAGAAAGGATCAGATTTTGAGTCTTCTGCTGTGCCTGATGATGGCAGCCCGCTTAGAATTGAGAACCACATCCTTGGAAAAATTGTGTGTGTATTCTGGATGCTTGTGGGTGTTTTCCTTACTGAAGCTTTCGCTCACAGATAAACTAAACCGAGCATTCGGAAGCAAGAACCATTTATGTTCATTGTGTTATTTATTATCTAACACAAGTAGTTTCTTGGGAGAAGAAAACCCAGCGAGAAGACAGAGTTGCATGTGCTTTAGCGTCTCTAACACACAAACGTTTTTTCACTGTAGGGCACTTCTATTTTGTCAGACATTTCATCAGAAGTTGACACATTGTAATTAACTATACTTCAATAATAAGTAAGTAAGGAAATAAATAAATAAATAAATAAATAAATAAATAAATAAATAAATAAATAAATAAAATAAAGGGAGAAGCCAAATTTTGGTGGGATAGCATCTTTAGATTGGCAATTCCCTAGATTCTGTTGAATAAATATATTATCATTGTCATATTCTTAAGGTACTTAAGGAAATCTATATATCCCCTGATTCCATTAACCTCCTCTTTCAAAAGACCTCTTCCAGTGAAGGCTTTCTATGATGTCTTAAAAAATACCAAATGTATCTTATTTTTAACCCACCTCAAAGCCACGTTTATGTAACTTTGGGATGGTAATTCACTGATGAGAAAGCAGTTAAGGAAGAAACATCACTGAGGTTTTCAAGCAGTGACCATCCTCCAGAGCTTTCGACGTGGGGGCCTCTGTGCCGAGGTTTGACCGTACATGCACACAGAATAATCCGAGCTCATTTGTACCGCGATAATGAACAGCAGGGCACTGAATCTTTTCAGTTTTATTGGTATTGTATACAGTAAGTTATTAAATTTCATCTCTGTAATACACCTGCAGTAAAATAACAAAACATTGCTGCACTTAAGGAACATGTGTGTGGTACAGTGCCCTCCCCCATCGTTTCACCCCCCCCCCCAACAGCTGCTTACAGATTTCAAGATCCATTGTGTATATTCCCTTGAGCTCACCTCTAATAATCGAGGCACATCTGCCATTGCAGTATTATAGGCATATGTAGTTTTATTGAAAACTATACCTGTAAAAAAATTAAATAACTCCTACCTCAATTAAATTGGCAAGATACCTTTTGCAAGGATCATATTGCAGACCTCCTGAGCCCCAGTGAGTTCATTTTATTCTTATGTTACAAATTGCCAAATACGTTATTTTTATTCAGCTAAGTAGCGCGCTTTTCTCATACTCTGATGATAAGTCACTTTCCTTTTTTCTTATTTTTGTTTTCCTTCTCCCCTCATCTTTTACATATCTATAAAAAACAAAAAAGAACCTTGTAAGCTACTGGAAGGAAACATTGAAAATATAGCTACCATCAACACAGGATACATAAAGTTGAAAAGAAAGGACCCTAGCATGTACCTTTAATTCTGAAATGACTATTAAATAGAAGTAGAGACTACGAAATCTTTTTTCTTTCTTTTTTGGGGGGGGGTAACTAGGTTTATTTATTTATTTTTAGAGGAGGTACTGGGGATTGAACCCAGGACCTTCTGTATACTAAGCATGTGCTCTACGACTTGAGCTATTCCCTTCCCCCGGATCAAAACCTTAACTCATCTTGTCCTCTGATAGAGATTTTTACAAGCCTCTCTTAGATCCATTTGATTATCCTAATAGCAAAATAGGAAAGATGATGAAGGGGGACGAGCTAGTAGATCATAACAAAGCTGACAGAGGTGGATTCCTATCGCGTTACATCCCTTACCTTAATATTTATATTTTGTTGAAGATTGGCTCCGTTGTGATGCCTATAAAATAATTTTAATCCAAATAGGAATAATAGTAAAATACTCAGTGAAATAAACTAAGCATAACTTTGTTCTCACTTTCAGGTGTGGGGGGCTGTCTGTATAGTTAGTCATAGTGAGTTAATCCTACCACTGTGACAGTGATTAGCAAAGAAGAAAAGTTTGTGCATTTGCTTCATATTTTTACCATGGAAAAACCTGATGATAAGATGCCCACTGTATGAACAGGAAGAAAACAGGAAGATATGAAGGTTACTCGGTACCTCGTTTCATAGGAGGAATGTGTTGTGTTATGCAAAAGGACTGTGTGTGAAATGGATAGAGGAGATGAGAGACGGGTCCCTGTCCCCAAAGTGTAGACTCAGAAGATAGATCCTCTGAAGACAGTTGAAAAGTAGAGTTTCACTGGATGAAGTCAAGGTGTATCAGTGATTGTTGCCGTAAACAAGCTAGAAAATCAGGTTAGCACTATTGATCACCAGTCAGGATTATAAACAGTTACATGTTTAAATGATGAATTTTCTATTTTTGGTAAGAATTTTGTTTAAAACCAGTGCTCGTTTGTTCCAGTGGGGGTTGCCTGGGCCAGTGAGGTTTCGCTCAATCTGTGATCAACAAGGGTGTTTTCTGCCCTTCTTCCTACATTTCAAAGGGATTCAGGTTTGGTGAGAGCACAATCCTGAGTCCTAGAGTCTTGAGGGGGTCGTTGCTTACAATGAGGATCCAAAGCTCCGACAGGATCAGAATTCAGGATCTTAGAAGTATTTCAATTTTACAAGTTGTTTTTTTTTTCAGCAGCAAAATGCATTATAAATTCTAAACAAACTTCTCACAAAACTCACATACAAGTTGGGGAACACAGCTTAATTCAGGCCATATCACTCCTTTGAAGTCCCCATCAACTGAACTTTCTTCCCTTGGATGTGGTTCACATTGTGCAACTATCTATTACCAGTACTTTTGAACTGTGAAGTCTGTGTGTCGCACTGAACTCTGCAGTTCAGAACTGTCACGTGTAGAGTGACTGGCACAACGCAACATCAGTGGTGGTGAAAGATGTGCCACGGACGGTGACATGTGGCAAAGAAGGATGTCAACAGCCACCACTCCTATGATGTTGTCCCTCAGGGAGTCTTTCTGTATCTCTGACGTTTAACTGTCTCAGCCCAGAGGAGTCACCAACATGGACCGATTTCTCTCAGTCCTCCTCCCACTTAGCTTCCGTGTAAGATTTGCTTGAATTTGTTTTCAGAACGCAAACCCCACGTGCCGTTTTGCCAGTAGAAAGACTATTTAAGCTTGGCGTTTTGTAGATTGAGGAAGGAATTATTCTTTGACTTACGTCTAGGAGAACTTCTTCTCGACTCCCTTTTGCAGAAAACACAGCCACCTATCATTCTTGAAAGCCAGACTGTCTCCACTTCATAACAAAGCAGATTTTCAGCTCATTATATCCTAGGTAACTGTTTATCCCCTGAAATTTCATAGTGTGCCTTCGGATTTACTCACCGATGCCAAGATTGAAGTCGCCTGTGGAGCTCCATCCGACATGTCTCCCGTAGTTACCTGGTGCAGATGATTCTGTCTGTGCTCTAGATTTTTATCCGTATTGTTCTAGAAATAGAATGCCGCATCCTCAGTCAGCTCTGTAGAACCTCAGCCAGCGATCGGAACGTACCAGAGCGCTCAACAATGATGCGCTGCACCACACCTTCATTTGAGTGTTTAACAAACGTTTATTATGGAACAGCACCTTTCCCACCCCTCCCCCCAAGTAATAATAATACAGTCACCTAGTTTGAGGCTATAGCACACACTTCTCACATTTATATTCTTACATCTATTTAGATATATTTTAGGTAAAATTCGGCAATTGCCAGTGAGATAATTGTGCTTTTGAGCTTGAATCTGATTGGTTGAACTTCCCCTCAGGATGCTTCTTTCCACCTGTGTCTGTAGGCTTGACCACCAGCTGCCATCCTAGACTACTCTGTCTCGAGGGCCCCTGTAAGCCCTCAGTGTGCAGACTTTGTCAATTCTGATTCCTGTACCAAAAAGCCTGCCCCGTCCCCTGAGTCCTGGCCACCTCTCTCGCTGTCTCCCCCGCGCTCCTTCCCTCCAGCCGCACCTTCTCACTCTCACGAGCCCGTTGGAGTGATTGTCTCCAGAAAGTCCTGATGCTGTCACGCCCTTGCTCGGCGTCCTCCCATGGCTGCGGGGACCCATCCTTAGCACGATGTGCGGGCTCTGGAGAGCCTGGCCCCTGTCGTGGCCTCCAGCCTTTTCCTTCACTTGTCACACTCACCACTCATCTCACGTTCCAGCCACACCGAGCTGCTTGTATTCCCCTTGAGGGCTTGTTCATGGCTCTCCCTATCTTTACGAGAGCCCTTCCATTGGCCTGGAATAGTTTCATCCGGTCCACCTGCTCCTCTCCTTATATGCCTTTGGCAGGTAGCTCACACCTTTGTCCAAGAACCAGCTCGTGCATTGTGTCCTCCAGGGATACGCCATTCTACATCCAGGCCAGAGCAAGGTGGTCTCTTCCGTGCTCGCATAGCCTCCGATGCACTGCTTTCCCTGAACAGGTGTCATGCTCTCTACAGCCAGAGGAGGCCAAGGACTAGGCCTGTCATCTCTGTCCCCCAGGCCTGACGGGGCCACTCTGAGTGTCAGTGGCTGGATGAGTAAACGAAGAAATGAACCAGCAGCAATAACAGGTGATAGAACTTGTGAGCCCAGAGAGCTAGGAATGGTTTTTAATCCCCATTTTGCTGATAATGACACAGAGACTCAGAGCATTTTTGTCACTAGTAATAGTAAGGGGCAGAGGCGGGACTAGGGGACAAGGTCCTTTGGCTCCAGATTCATCATTGTCTCTCTTGCTTCTCTGTCCTTGGGTCAAGTTGGTGGAGGTCATCGCCAGTGGCCCACAGAGCCGTCACATGGATGGCTTCAGCCCTCTTCTCACTGCTCACTTCGGTACTGTCCAGGTTACTGCACTGGGACCTGCTTCTGTCAGTAGGGAAGACTGCCTTTCTGAAGAGGGTGTGATGAACCCGTGATATTTACCAAGAGCACTGTCTTCAGAGGGCCCCACAGGTCACTATGAAATCTGTACCGTGTGGTGCATACTTCCTGCCTTGTCTGTTACCTGTCAGTGGGAACAGATCTCTGCTCTGCTGGTGAAAGGACCCTGGTAATGTTGAGAAGAACCACGGCCCACCTGAGATGGAAAAGCCTCAGAGCTCAGTGTAAAGCCACCTGCGTCTTGGTCCCCAGGCTGCATCCTCCCTCTCTCCCCCTGGTCCATCTTGCTTGGCAGGGGACGAGTAGGAACAGTGAAGATGGGGATGAGTTGAGTGGATGATAATTTGCTTCTTCATGTTTCCTGCACGGGATTCTTTTCCTCGGAACCTTGAGGTGGGACACGGGAAAAATTAGTGATGATAATGGGTTTAGCTTCTGGGTATAATATTAATCCATAAGGACAGCAAGTTAAAGTCAGAAGGGACCTAATGTCACTTGGTGCCCAGTGCCATTTAGTAACAGACTGGAAACTAAAGCTCAGAGAGGTTCAGAAACTTGTCAGCATCACACAGCAGATCTCATTCATCTGAACCCATACAAAACAGTTCAGATTCCAGTGGTGTGTAACAATGACAGTTTCCCTTGACGTTTTTGTAGCCTCTTTCTTCCAAAGGATGCAGGGCCACCCTCCACCATGAAGCAATAATAGCCGGTAGTGGCTGGAAATACATCCTGAAGAAATTTCTAGACGAGTGTCCCTTTGTTCAGCTACCACTGAATCACACCGTCACAGAGCCAGAGGGTGTCGTTTGCTTGTAAATACTGAGTTTTTGAAATGTCACTGTAACACTGGAAAAATGTTGTCTCAGAAGGTTGCCAAAGTGACAGAATCCTGACATTGTAAATACCAGCCAACACAAGTGCTTGTAAATGACAGGAATGAAATATACTTGACTAAATCCATAATAATCACTGATAACACTGTTTACCCTTGGTGACCAGGAGCTGTGAACTTGGATAAAAAGCACATGTGTGCAGATATCATTAACGTGTCTGAGCCTCTAGCCATTCCAGAATATTTTGATGGAAAAGCTCCCTAAATATGTAAAAGCTTTACAGCAACTAAGAAGCAAGTGTGCAAGATAGGGTGTCAGGCAGCCCTCACAGAACTGGCGAGAGCCTGGCGTGTCTTCAGCATCCCGGAGGACTGATAAGACGCCCATTGTTCTGGTCAGAACCAAACTGCGAGCCTGGCCCAGCGGGATGTTCAATACTCAGTTTTCAGTCGATGTGATTCCTAGAAGGTCCATTTACCCCTAGCAAGAGCTCACGCACGTGCCGTGTTCTCAGGAGAAAACAAACAAAACAAGGGATGAACTTAGAGAATAAAAGCCTCAGAGCAGCCAAGGCGGGAATCCAGGAGAACCTGAACTAGACGTGCTCTTGAGAGGAACAGTGAGGTGGTCAGACCTCCCTCCAGTCCTGACCCTTCTGCCGCCCAAGTTTTTCCTTAATTGTAACTTCCTCCTTTGTGGCAATGATTGCCTCCATTTCTCTTCTGTTCTAGCGTAAAAATGGTCTGCGTATCAGGGGCTCTGAGAAGAGATGTGTAAGGTGGCAAGCCAGTGTTCCCTCAGCCTCTGTGACGTGGCTACTCTTGCTGTTCCGAGCCCCCGTCAGGTCCCCATCTCTCCAGGAATGCTCAGGGGACAGGCGAGACTGCATGACAGGGGGCTAGACCCTCCCAGGGTTTCAACTGGTGAAAGAGATGGAAATGACGTGGTCCCGGAGCCACTCCCAGCACCACTCTGAACCCAGGCTTGGGGAAGAACTGGGTTTGCCTGCGGCGACCTCCTAGGTTTTCACATGTGTGCAAATTGCTTTTTCTTTTTCCTTGACACACTCCTGTATCGTTTGATTGTTTTTCATAGAAGATGTTGCTTTCATACTCAGTGCTGGTGAAATTTGGGGAAAACTACAAAATCATATACTGCAAATTGACATTTGACCCAGCAATTGTGGTGGTTGTGCCTCTTGGATTTTTATGCTTAGGAAAGAATTCGGAAGAGGGACAGCTTTTTGTTAGAAGGCACCTGTTTTGGTATCAGCTGGACCAGAGGTGAGGAGTTCGTAATGACCGGAGGGCCCAAGGCTGTGTGATGCTGGTGCTCTTGGTGCCCCTGAGAAGAGTCTACAGGCGTGATAAGATACGGGCAGAGGAGGGAACAGGAGTGTCCCAAGCCTTAGGGATTCAGTGGTTGGCTGGCATCCTGGTGACATGGTCATTCAGCCGTGCCATGGGGATTCCCTAGATGGGGACCCATTGTGCTTCTTGAGAGCCCTGGCAGCTGGCGGGAGGCGGAGGCTGCTGTCCTGACTGATCAGCCATAGGTGTCGGTGTTGGGGAGACGGTGGCCAGTCTCAGGCTCCGTCCTGGCCCTACTCCTGCTTGTTGGTCACGAATGCAGATGGAGATTGAATGTGGCTCCTTACATTCCTCTCAAAAAAAGACAATTTTGTCTTCCGGGGATGAGCTGGAAGGCAGTGGCCTCGTGGGCGTTCTGTACCTGGGGCAGCCCGCAGTGATGGTCTGATTGCCTCATCTTTCTGGACTTTGACAACTCTAGGTACCTCCAAGGCTCGCAGAGCTGGAGCAGAGCTGGAAAAGCCTTGAGCTCGGACTTTGACTCTCATGAGACGAAGGGCCCTCATCCCCAATGTCTACCCCTCCCACCTCTCCTTTGTACTCTTCAGGGATCTTTTAAAAACGATTTTGTAAAAACCTTTTGGGGGTTTATTTGAAGCACAGCAGATAGGTTGCACTCTCGGTTAGGGGAGCTGTAAAAGAGTTGAATGCAAGTGGTCAGGGTACACGGTTGGCTGTGGGGCATCTCTGCTCCACGAGGTCATCTTCAGTGACGTTTATTTTGTTAAATTCATCTTTATCTACAGCAGACTTCTGCTGTTTCAACTTCTATACAGCAGGTGGACAGACACAGGTTCGACTATCCATTTTGGTTCTCTCCCCTTGTTTTTCTTCCTGATTCACTGCCTCCAACCAGCTGCTCTTTTTAGAAACAAGAGAGAGAGAGAAAGAGACACAGACAGAGAGACAGACGGATATTTGTACCTGTTGATAGTTTGTAAGGTAGCTCCTTAGTGAATTAGAAGAATTTAACATTTAATTATTAGTTTAGAGGGGCTATCTTTGAGCGTTAAGAGTTAGCTAATTAAGAAATTAAGTGGAAGATTTGGGGGACTCACTTTTCCGCTCTCCAGATCCCCTGAGCTGCTCCCTTCAGCTCTACTTCCAGACTCACTCTCCCCTCCAACCGCCCCCCCACCCGCCCCCGCCGACCCCACCTCCTAACACTGAAGTATTTGTTGCAGCTCAGGATTTTCACCTTCCCTACGAGAAGGACCTAGCCCCGAATTGCCCCCTGGTGGCTAGAGCAGAAAAAGACAAGATGGAGGCTGGGGGAGAGGCCAGGGGCATCATTCTGCCTCTTTGCTGATACACGTGTCTAGGTGCCTGTGATGGGGACCACTAGAGCCCCGAATCCGCGCGAACCAGCTTTGAATAGGTTAGTGTGTCACTCTGTTTTCCTTGGGGGCATTTTGCGGCAGAGATTCCCTTTCCTGTTCTCGTTTTCCAGCTTCCTTCGGTTTGATTTCTGTTTCTACACATCTTGCAATGACCCGAGCCTTTCTAACGGCGCTAATAACACTGGGGCGGGTGAGTGAGAGACACACACAGAGGCTGAGGACAGGAGAGTCGAAAACTGAACGTGCTGTCGCCGCATGTGCTGATGTGAGCAGCGCTCGGCAGAGCTGTGATTTTACAGGCGAGCTGATCAGCCAAGCACTTGTCGCCTCCACGGCCGCTCATCGGCCGGCCGGGTGTGAGCGCGCCGTCGAGTTGACAGCTGTCTGTTGTCAGAGGCCATCTTTCCTCCTTTTCACTTTGACTCGGCGCAGCGCAGACAGCTGCAGAGCGCTCTGCAGCTCTGACAGGGGCGCCCTGCCTGCCAGCCCTCAGTCTCAGAAAGCAGCGTCACTGAAGGGCTCAGAAGAGAGTATTAGCCCATTGGCCATCTTGGTTTGGGGTCTTTTGGCCGAAAAAGAAGTCTCAGGCCATCTACAGTGGAGAAAGACATCAATCTCAATGAACTGGGCTAGTCTAGTGTAAAATGTCTTGGGAGTGATTGGCCATGGGGTTTCAGTTGATCTGAGTTTATGGAACAGGATGAAAAAATTCATTATCAGGGTAAACCCAGAGTTTTGTGGTGGCGTTAGACAGAAGCTGGAGTGTATCTAAATCCTGGATCACAGCAGACGTGTCTTCTTTGAAGGTCATAATGGGACGTTTGGCTTGTGTGGCAACCGGAATGCTTGGGGCACGTGCGGTTTGGAATGAGGTGATGCTCGCTCTTTCTTTGCTTCTTTCCTTCCTCCCTCCCTCCCTTCCTTCCTTCCTTTCTCTCTTTCCTTCCCAGCCAAACCTGACACTGCCCTGTTTGGGGCAGATTCCAGAATCTCCTGGAAATGACAGCTTAGATCTACAATTCATGGGATGTAGCTAACCCTACAGAAATACAGACCGCCTCTCTTGGACATTTCCTATAAAACTTAGAAATATCAAGATTTTTTTTGTGTGTGTGTGATGGGGAAAGCGTTTAAATTCTTACACACATTACAGCAAGAGAGTTAGACTGTTTAATTCTTTGTCTCATTGCAGTGTCTTCTGATGAAGCTGTATTTATTTGAGCATCTATTAGGGGGTGATACAACATGTACACATTGCAGGGCTTGGACTGAGTCACACGGAGAATGCTTTTGACATTTAGAAATGATTTAGTGGTATCTTAAGATTAACAAGAGAAAAATATTTCATTGTGTTCATTAAAAATTTTATTTAGAAAGGGAGGGTGTGTGGAAAATTGAATACACTGCTCTTAGACGCTTCCTTTGCTTTACAAAGTTCTCCTCATTCATTATGTGCAACTTAACGAACCTTTGTCACTGAACCTGAGTGAGAAGGAAGATCGGAGAAACCTGATGAGTAATTTGTGTCAGAGTCCTGTACCTGAATGCTATATATGTGTGGTCCCATCTGAAGGATGGGAGTAGAGAAATGGAACATCATTAAATTAGTGGGAGGAAATTCAGGCAAGTGGACAAGAAAGACTCCTCTTCCAGGTTGTCCTTTATAGACCAAGATAGGAATGACTGAGCAGAATATTTAGAATTCAGCAGCTCATAGACTGGAGGTCCGATAACGATTCTTCCCCTGCCTGCATCATTTTCCAAGACTCAGTTTCTACCTCTTGAAAATGAAGGCTTTTTAGCCCCTTTCTGGCTCCCGTGTCTGTGACCATCAGACTAGGGAATGGGAACGGAGAACGCACACTGGTGGCCGTTAGACATTTCAGACATGTTTGACACGTTCCCTAAACAGCACGTAGAAAGCAGCAACTCTTCACCTTGAAAAGAGTGAGAAACATAGACAGTGTTCAGGGGATATCTTCTTAGCCTCCATTAACTGTTTTCTTCCTGATTCTGTTTAGTATAAATGATAAATGATTTCCCTTAAAAAATACGATGCGGGTCGAGAGAGGGGGTCGAGCCAAATGGGACTCATGACCCACTTGCATCGTTATGGTTCCTCTTGGAAGGTGGATTTGTCCCAGATGCTGGGAGGCCTGGGTCAAAGCCTTATGGTGCAACATTCAATTGCTTCTAAGGCACTTGCTTCAAATTGTAACATCTCAGAAATGTATGCTATGCCAATTTAATTTGCAAATTTTTTTTCCTTTCTTGGTGGTAAATAGATAATGATGTGTCACTTCCAATGGCATTTGATGAAATACAATTCGAAGAGAAAGAAACAAGTTTTTCACTTAAAAAAGGCTTAGTGACTTCTTTACTTCATTGCTGACTAAAGCTGTGAACGTCCTTTTCCATCACTCTGAAGAACCCGAATCACCTTAGAAAGGCAGTTCATGGACAAAGTTTGCCCTCCCAGAACTGCTCCCTTAATGCATGTTTGAGGAAAGAGGAAATACAGGGTAACATATAGCTAAAGCTCACAGCAGCTTCCTTGGCTTTTATCACATTTTTTTTTCCAGAATGACTCCGGTTATACCGAGTCAGAAATGCCATACGTCTTTGCTTCAAAGGAAGGTCAAGGGTCTTTGTCCACTTCCAAGCTGGAGCTATTCTCACGCAGTCCAGTATCAATCAAAGTTGTCAGTAAATCACCTAGACTTTTTTATGCACATACTTTTATTAGAGTTTGCTGATACTTTAGAGATAGTCTAGTCCAACTCCTCATTTCACTAATGAGTAAATGAAGGTGAATACACTTGTCTGAAGTTTCGTCAGACAGAACCTGGGTAGCTCGGTGCTCATTTTTGGCATTTTTGTCACCAAGCTCGCTGCAGTGTAAGGAAAATGGGGTTGACGGTAAGACGAGTATTCTGTCCATCTTTTGCGTGTGTTTTTGAGTGTTACACTTGTATTTGTCTGCATGAGTGAGGTTGGATTCCTTTGGTTTGAATCTCTGGACGCTACCCTTGTTTTTCTGCCTGCTGCACATTTGAATTCGTATGTGACCTTAACAGGGGACAGAAACCAAACTTGTCACATACAGTTTAATACAGACCACAGTTTATGGGGGACATTTCTTAGGGAACTCTCGGATGGTCGAGAATGCTGAAGCAGTTTCGAGGCTGCAAGTTTAGCAGAAAACCCATCAGGTGCAGCTGAAATTACCGTGACGTGTGGCGCCGTGTCCTGGTCTTGTTATTTCTCCAAACCTGGGTGTTCTCGCTTTTAAAATGCGAATCTGGATTTAGTTTTCCCTTAAAACAAAACAAAACAAAACCTTTAAGGCCTTTAAATGTGAACACAATTGGAACACATTGCATGTTAATATTATGCGTATTCATGTATTAAATATTGATGTAAATAACATTTTTAAATTTAATAATGATTTCCCAAGACGATTCACCCTATTTGCTTTGAAACTGATGGGATGAGAAAGTTGAATCTTAATTATTTACTTTTAGCCAATTAACAGTGTGATATTTTAAAACATATATTTTGTTTCAAATCCCTTGTTGAAAGAGATGTCAAAAGTAATACAAGGCTAACAATTTTAATTTTTTTTTAAATTCTTCCACATTTTTTATTTTTTCCAGCTTTATCGATGTATACTTGACAAATTGTATCTATTTAAAACGTACAGCATGATGATTGAATATACATATACATTGTGAAATATTTGTCACACTCAAGTCAATTAACACAACCATCATTTCACATAGTTGCCTTTTTGTGGTGACAGTGCTTCGGATCTACTCTTAGCAAATTTCAGGTGTACAGTATGGTTTTTTTTTTCAATTGATGTATAGTTAGTTTACAGTGTGTCCGTTTCTGGTGTACAGCACAACAGTTTGGTCATACATATACACACACATATTCTTTTTCATTATAGGTTACTACAAGATACTGAATATAGTTCCCTGTGCTGTACAGTAGAAACTTGCTGTTTGTCTGTTTTATATATAGTAGTTCGTATCTGCAAATCTAACTATAGTTACCATACTGTACTTTAGATTCTCAGAACTTAGTTATAACTGAAAGTGTGTACCCTTTGAGCCACATTTCCTGATTTTGCCTGTGCCCCTAGACCATCAATAACTACTATTCTTTGTTTCTATGAGTTCAGCATTTTTTTTTCAATTTTGTATGTGTGTGGTACCATACACTGTTTGTCTTTCTTTGTCTGGCTTATTTCACTTAGCATAATAGGCTTCTAGATTCATCCATGTTGTCACAAATGGCAGGATTTCCTTTTTCATGGCCGAGTAATATTTTGTTGTAGATACATGCCACATTTTCTTTATTCATTCATCTGTTGATGAACACTTAGGTTGCTTTGGCTATTGTAAACAATGCTGCTGTGCACATGGTAGTACAGATATCTTTGAGATTCTGATTCTGTTTCCTTTGAATCTCTACCCAGTGGTATGATTGCTGGATCATATGGTAATTCTACTTTTTCAGTTTTTGAGGAACTTCCATACTACTTTCCATAGTGGCTGCACCAATTTTTTTCTCCATATACTTGCCAACATTTGTTATCTCCTGTCTTTTGTTTTGTTTTGTTTTAAATTTTTATCTTTTCAAAAAAACTTTTTTGTTGGGGGGAAGGTAATTAGGTGTGTTTATTTATTTAATTTTTTTTAAATGGAGGTACTGAGGATTGAACCCAGGACCCTGTGAATGCTAGGCACTGACTCTACCACTGAGCTATACCTCCCCCCTCTCCTAGCTGCTTGACAATAGCCATCCTCACAGGTGGGAGGTGATATTTCATTGTGATTTTGATTTGCATTTCTCTGATGATTACTGATGTTAAGTACCTTTTCATGTACCTGTTGACCATTTGTGTGTCTTCTCTAGAAAAATATCTATTCAGGTGCTCTGCCCATTTTTTAATTAGATTGTTTTCCTGCTGTTTGACCTGTATGAGTTCTTTATATATTTCAGTTATTAACGCCTTATCAGATACACGGTTTGCAAATATTTTCTCCCATTTCATAGGCTGCCTTTTCATTTTGTTGATGCTTTCCTTTGCTATGAAGGATGTTTTTAGTTTGATGCTGTTCCACATTTTAGCTTTTGTTGCCTGTGATTTTGGTACGTCAAAAAAAAAATCACTGCTAAGACCAATGTCGAGGCGCTTTTCCTTTGTGTTTCTAGGAGTCTTACGGTTTCGCATCTTACTTTAAGTGTTTGATCTATTTCAGTTTGACTTTTGTGAGTGTTGAAGGAAGGGGTCCGGTTTTGTTCTTTTGAAGGGGGAAGTCTAGCTTCCCTAGCACCACTTATTGGAGAGACGATCCTTTCTCCATTATGGGTTCTTGGCACCCTTGTCAACAGATTGGTTGACTGATTACGTGTGGATTTATTTCTGGGCTCTTGATTCTATTTCATTGCTCCACGTGTCTGTTTTAATGCCGGCACCACGCTGTTATGATTACTTTACCTTGAGTAAAACATTTTGAAATCAGGAAATGTGATACCTCTAGCTTTGTTCCTCTTTTTCCAGATTGCTTTGGTGATTAAGAACTTTTTATGGTTCCATACAAATTTTAGAATAAATGCTAATTAGATTTTAATATTGATAAATGGGGGTAAGATGATTAAAAATCATCCTGGAGCTCACACAGAAAACCAGGATTAATGCTCAGATGAGTAGCTCCATACTGTTAAAATTTTCCCACGTAGCTCCTTCGTTTACTTCGTCTTTAAGAGCTGCAGCTGACTTACAAGCATCATGTGAAGGAGAGCTAGTTGTTACGTATTCAGAAAATCTGTCGGTTGGCTGTTAAGCCCTTGAGAGCTTGAAATCAACCACAGTGGGAGCATTTACACCATGGAAATGCGCCTCCAGCCCACGGCGGTACATCCGCACACCACTGCAAGAATAAAGGACTGATGTCTGTTCTACACCCGACCTATTTCTATTACTGTTATTATTAACTCTAGTTTTTAAATGCTAGGTTTTAGCTTTCTGGAGTAAATGGACCACGCAGCTGAGTAAATTAAATACTCCACAAAGAAAACTGAACTGGTCCCTGCTCTTGGGGAAATGGCTCTGCGCTCGAGGGCTGGTCCCTTACCCTCCCTCCTTGTCCTGGTGAACTCCCTGCCTTTCCTCAGGGAGGTTTTCTGACGTGTCCTCTGCTTCCCAGGGACACACTCCCTGCCTGCGTGCTCCTGGAGCTCCGATTGCCTCCTCCATCCCTGCTTCCCGCTGAGGCGTAGCGATTGTCCAGGAGTTTGGCTTTCCCTCCACGCTGCAGAGCCCTGAACCGGCTCTTTCTTACTTGTTTGTGCAGATGCGCTGTCTGATGTACAGCCTGGTGAAGAAACTTGCTGAAGTCATGCAGTGTTCTGCGTTGTTTATCGTGTGGACTTGGATGTTTTGCCTCCTTTTCGGCTTTCCTCTTCTCACCTGCCTTCCCCTCCACCACTCACCCCTGCACCCCTCCCTAGGATGCTAGCTCTTAAGTAAAAGAGGTAAAAAGCCCTCACACTTTTGTTTTGACATAAGTAACTTCCTGGTAAATTTAGTCAGAACTAGACTAAATCTGTTGTTTGGAAGAGGGAGTATCCTCTAATAACTAGAAATGAGGTCGATTGGAAATTGTTACACAGTTGAGAAATTTGACATCTTTTTGTGAACAGCAAGTCGAGATCATTTTAGTGCTAGGCGAGTTGTGTAAGAGACAGCTTGTTGTAAGTCTTCACTCAGAGGAACTTCTGTGGTTCTCAAACTAGCCTTTCTTTGAACGTCGTCTCTCTGAAACATTCTTTCTTTGTGTTGACCTGTACTTACTTATGCACCACCCTTGGGTGGGTAACTAAGACTTACTTAAACCTTCCTAGCTGAAAGAGTTTTCCAGAGTGGGTAATAAACATTCTAGTTTTCTGGGTGTCATCTATAAGGGCAGAGGGGACATTTGACGTGTAGTAGATATTCCGGTTGGATTGGTCTCCACTACTTGGACATCCCTGCCATGCTTAAGGGTACAAGGGTGTGGCCCTTAAACCAATCTTTCCAGCCCTATTAGCCAAATATCTTATCTGTGGGTAAGTTATTTAAACTTGCTATACCTCAGTCTCCTCCCTGTCTGTGAGATAGCATTAACATTAGCACTTTCTTCCTAGGATTTTGTGAGGATTGAATAATTTAATGTATATCAGACACTTAGACGAGCCTGGCTCATGGAATGCACTAATAAATGCTGGCTATTACAAGGATAAAACTGAAAATTATTAGTCAAGCTATAACTTACCATTGACTTTTGGTAGAGAAGAGTGAATGGTATCTTTGAATGGGTCATTGTTTCTAAAAACCTATGGGTCAAGTATTCTTTGTGAAACTTTGTATTTTGGTCTGACTCGTAACTTTGGTAACATTAATTACTCTCTGAAGCTTCCTGCTGAGGAGGTCGACATTCTTTCTCTCTCTCTCTTTTTAAATTCCAAAACCTCATTTCATATCAAAAGAACACAACATAGTAAAATTAATAAAAATTTAGATGGTTTTATTTCTAGTCTATAAAGTTAAAAAAAAAAAAGAAGGAAAGAAAGAAAAATAATCTTTCTAGAGGTGCACAGTGGCTAATGGTGGCCAGGATTTGGCTCTCTGCCCTCTGGATGTGATGTGTCTTATTCCACAGAATAACACCAAGTTCAATACAGTACGGAGCTTCCCTTGATTACGGATGATAGCAGTGTTACTTGAATTATTTCTGCAGATGTTCAGTGCCCCAGGTAAAATGCCGCCTTCCTCTTAAAAGGGTGGTAGCTGTGGAAGACACATTGTTGAGTCCCACTCATTGGACAGTGGTAGCATGTGGGTGTTTAAAGTCCTTCCGGAAAGAGCCAGGTTGGCATGAGCAAAGCCTCCAGGACCACAGCGGCCTCTCTGACAGCGTCACGGGCTGTACTCCGGTGGCTGTTTGTTTCCGTTAAATGTAATCATAACTATTTGAAGTATCATTTATTCCCATTTGTGCTTGACTCTACTTCATATTTTTCTTGATAAGAGTAGGATTGAGTGATGCATCTTACTCCCTGTTCCAAGAAAAATGTGCCCATCAGTTAGAGGGAGGACTTACGGATCACCCCCCGGAGGGGCTTGGGTGCTAGTTACCATATCGCAGAGTAAAGGGGGACTGGGGTGGAGGGTGTGTGTGATGGTACCGTGTTCTTACTGTGAGTTGCCATTTCCCCAGTTTGGGGCCATCTGTTCTCAAACAGAGAAGGTGCTTATTCGTTTTACCTCCCACTGAGCACCTCTTTCTACATTTTGATAACATCGAGCTCATCCAGTGGAGCAGAGGCTTTGGATCAGTCGTAACATGTTGGTGTAGAATTGCTTAATTGGAAAATCCGGATGGTAAGATGAGATCTGAGGACTGGCTGGTAGGCAGTTACTACCTGAATGTGAGAGGCTCTCCGTTTTATAGTTTACTGACACCCAGAGTTCAGCCTTTGCTGTGCCTTCCTTGCTGAGCCGCATTCATAAAAGGGCAGAGGGAGCAAGTCCTTGCTAGAATTCTCACAGGAAAGCTAAACTCTTAAAATCAATGGTTTCCCTAGCACCTATTTAAAAAAAAAAAAAAGGCTTGATTGAGTATTTTGATGTGAAACCTCCCATGGTGTGTTTCAGGTTAAATGTCTGGGGTACATGGAGGGTAGTTTCCCCACAGGCATCAAAGATATGTCCACACTGTTAACTGGACGGGCTGGCGATAAAAACGGGTGACCTGGCACACCAAGTGAAGTCGGGAGAGAGCGATGGGAGGTGATACGGGCAAGTGGAAGAGAAGGCACTTCAACCCAGAGAGCCTTGTGGAAAGGCTCAGTGCTGAGTGAATGATCATTGAGAAATGGCATCTTTTCTTTGGATACTTGGGTTTGGGCAGGAAACAGAGAAAAGTGACTGGCTTGGTGCTGCAAAGAGTTTGGGGAGAAGTCAGACTCTGGACTCTAAGACCGCATCTGCTCTAAACAATATCTTAGTCTGGTTGCAGCATCCCAGCAGGCATGCCTTCTTGCAAAATGCACTGTGAAAAAATGCCCAGCACTTTCTTCCCCTTACTTGCATGTCTTTAAAAAACATTATAAAGGTAACACGTGAGTGCAGTTCTAACAATTCAGACACAAGCACACTGAGTAAAATATAAAAGAGATTGCATTGCATTTATAGATTAATTTGGAGCAAATTGCCTCTGTTATAATATAGGGACTCATTATTTAGAAAATTTCCCTCCCTCCTCATTTTTGAAGATTTTACTTGTGTGGCTTCAACAGAGTTTAATACTTTTTAGAAGTGTTCTTGTTATTTTATTCTTAGGTGTTTTTTAGAAAAGGATTTTTTTTTTCTGTTACGACTTTTAATTGGTTAGCTTTAATTGTATAGGAACAGTGTCTTTTTTTAGATGTCGACCTTATAACCCATAACATTACAGAACTTTTTGACCAGCCTCTGATAGTTTTTTTGTTTGTTTGCTTTTGTTTTGTTTTGTTTTAGCTGATGAAGATTTTCTGGCAAGAAAGTCATTGACAAATAAGACACTGTTGTCTCTTAGACAGTTTATTTCTTTGATGCTAGTACACTGGCAAAGACGTCCAGGAAATTGTTAAAAGAATAATGGGATACAGTTAGCCTTGGCTTTTCTGACTTGAGCAGAGAAATTTCTAGTGCTCCATTGTTAGATAAATAGCCTTTTTATAGATTAATAAAACTTTCTTATAATCCGTGACTTCTTAAGATGAATATACGTGTGTGTGTTTGAACGAAAGCCATGCATGTATCATAGAATTTAAAACTTTGTTCTACTTAAAAAGAAATTCCTGAGATAAGCCCTGCTTTGCCAGTTTATATAAAATTATAAATAGAATATAAATGTATATGGTACCTAAAATATATAAAATATAAAATTTTATATAAGCTGGCAAAGCAGGGTTTAATATAAAATGGAAAACGAGGTTTGTCCCAGAAATTTTGTGACTCGATTCCATGGGCCCCACGTCATCTGGGGATTTAGTGTGTTTCCTGTTCCACCTGGAGTGTAGCTTGTCATTTTCGTTCTTTTTCGTGTCACTCTGCCTAGTTGACACCTCACCTTTATGATGCTGATGTAAAAGGCAGCGGGAAATTTTTCTACATCTTTCTGTACCTTAAAATAGCTTACGTAAAGCAGAGCTTTTTGACATCTGGGAGACACTGCCTGGTGCTGGTTTCTTTGGAAGTGAATTTCTGATTAACTTTCCAGTTTCTAATTCTCTGTATGTCACTTGGGATAATTTATATTTTCCTAGGAAACATTCATTTTCCAGACTTCATCACTTATTGCATAAAATTATAGAGTTACATTACATTGAAAAATTCCTTATCCATAACTAAGATTTGTGTACAGATATAGTTTGTAATCTTGTTGATTTGTGTTTTCTCTTTTTCTTTCTCTCTGTTGTTTTCTCTCTCAGACTTGCCAGAGGTTTGTCTTCTCTTTGGTCTTTTCGAAGAACCTTCTTTTGTTTTATTGATAATCTACATCTGTTTTACTTTTATTTCATAAGTATTTTAATACTTTAATAGTTAATTTTTTAAGTATTTTTCTAGCTTTTTATATTGTATGCCTAGTTCACTTAATTTTTATTTTTACATATATAATTTTAGGCCATAATTTTCCATTTGACTACTGCTTTAGCTGCATCCCATAGATTTTTTTTTAATATACTACTGTTATTGTTGCTGTCTGTATTGTTTTAAAAGTCATTTAAAAATTACTGTTTAGCCTAATAGTTATTTAAAATACGTTAAAAATTTTCACTCTAATACAGTGTTTTTCATGATGGTCATGTGACTATGGTTTTGTTTTTAATTTCTTACTTTATTATATTTTGGGAGGGGAAATGGCATGGATATTTCCTACTTGGGGGTGATTCAGTGAGATTTTCTTTGTGGCTTCATCTGCTATCAGGTTTTTTTTTTTTAACATTCTGTATGCATTAGAAAAGAATGAATATTCTTGGTTTTCTCTGTTTTCACATATTAAACAATGTCTTACTTATTTTCAGTTTACTTGCATTAGTTTCTCGGATTTGTTCTAGTCTACCACTTTGAGGATAGATTTGTCAGTTTCTCAGGTATTCATTTTTTAAAAACATGCCTCAAGTCTATGTCATAAGTAGACATTAGGGATTCAAAAATATTTAATATTTTTGGTAGGCTGGGGTTTCATCATTATGAAATATCCTTCTTTTTTCTTTTGATTAATTTTACCTTGGATTGGCTTTCAACTGATAGTCATGTTGTTCTGCATGCTTTTTTTTTGTAGATATTATCTTGCATATATTCACTATCTTTTTAATTTTCGTATTCTATATCTGTTTCATTCTTGGTGGTCGGTTACACACAGCATTTAGCTTTGCATTTGTCTACCCTGATATGAGGAACATAATCTCTAAATAAGCATAACAAAAAAGATTACGTTTATAGTTAAGAAAATACATTGGCCTATTCTGGCCATGTTGATTTTTATATTTCTCAAGTTTTCTGGTTGAATTTCCATCCTTCTCTTGGTTTGATCACATTGCCTTTGTTTCCGTTTCTCTGCTCCAGTTCCCCGCTACTGATGTGAGAATTGCGTATCTTATTTTTTTACCTTGTAAAAATCACTCTTCAATTTCAACTCACAGATTTAAAATTATTTTCTATTCAAGTCTAGAGTTGGTTATTATCTATATGTCTCCTAAACCAGGTAAGAAGAAATCTTAGCACATTTTTGATCCCCCAGTTTCTGCTTCTTCCCCTGTCCTTTACCTTGCAAGGTGAGATCAGTGTGCTTCTTCTAGGCTTTTCTGTTTTTATTGCATCAGCAATTACTTAGACTCTACTCTTGGGCTTCCTTGCCACATCTTACTGTTTCTTGTGAACTGTACCATTTCTTTTTTGTTTGTATTTGTCATTTGCAGATTATACATCCTTCTGTAATTCTTTCAGAAGTGTGGGGGCATAAATTCCTGTATTTCCTATATTGTCTTTATTTTGATCAATTCTTGGAATAGATTTGGTGAGACACAGAGTTCAAGTTCTGAAGCCATGTGCTCCCTTCCTCCAGCTCGTTTTTGCCCTGGCCTGCCTAGCAGCTCTAAGCACAGCACCGCAGTTAATCACTGATTGTTGACCGCCCTCCAGCTCCATTTATGTGTTGGCCCTGAGATCCAAGCACCCTGGACTTAGCTCTGTTTCCTTGCAGTCTTCAGGCTTGGTTTATGATCCCCCCGTCCCCACTATAGAGCCGATCCACTTACTTTTATCTTTCAAGAACAATTTAAAGTTTCTAGTCCATTGAAGGTACTCTTTTTATTTTCAGCACTATTGGTATGTGTGTGTCTTCCAAATCTACACATACACACAACACACTTACACATGTGTGCACATGGGCGTTGAAATGTAGGGTTGGAGGGACAGTATAAGCATGTGGTCGATCCGTCATCCCAATCCAACTTCTCTACATAGAACTTTTTAAAAAATATTATTGTGATATAAAATACATAACCTGAATTTTACCATCTTAACCATTTCTAATTATAGTTCAGTAGCATTAAGCATGTTTTACATTGTCAGGAACCAATCTCCAGAACTTTTTCTTCTTACAAAATTGAACCTCTATACTCATTAAACAACAGCTCCTCATTCTTCCCTCCTCCCCAGCCCCTGGCAGCCACCAGTCTACTTTCTGTCTATATGAATTTGACTACTGTGGGTACCTCTTTATTATAAGTGGAATCATGCTATATTTGTCTTATTTCATTTAGTGTAAAGTCCTCAAGATTCACCCATGTTGTAGCCTGTGTCAGAATTCCCTGTTTAGGGCTGACTAATATTCTACTGAATGTAGATGCCATATCCATTGATGAACACCTGGGTTGCTGCTATAAAAAAGACAGACCTGTATAGAATTGCACACATTCTAAATGTTTTTAAATACAGTAAAGAAGGGGAAATTGGCATTATCCTCATTTTATAAGTTAGAAAACTGAGGGGTTGTCATTTATTCTTTCATTTTTTTAACCCGTTAATCAGGTTGTTAGATTTGTACTGATTCTCTGCTATATATAAGTGGTACTAGGTGCCAAAGACACAAAGACCCCAACATCTAGGACCTTATAGTGGAGAGTGGAGGCAGGTTGGTGACAACATCAACTTGAAATCCTAAATTCAGCCTCGGGTGATTTTCAGCGCCCTGCACGCATGAGACCCAGGCTGTGCGCCGGGGAACGGGGGGCGACAGGCATCTCAATATCAGACTGATGACTGAGGAGAGACTTCCCAGCTGAAGTGTTGTCCTTTATTGAAATTCATGCTGTGCACGGAGGCATGCGTTGACTGTGGTGTTTCCACCATCTAGGCCAGTGCCTGGCATTTTTCTTAAAAAGCCAAGAGTGAAGGAACAAAGGAAGTGTTTCTGACTCTCACTGGCACTCCTCTTCCTTTCATAAACTGTCTGAGGGGCTACATGTGACAAGTGCTCCTCACTCCTCCAAGCATCTCCACGAAGTTGTGCAGTGATCATCTCCATCCCACGAATGGAGAGATGAGGCCGAGGGGAAGTTAAGTGACTTGTCTAAGAAGACTTGGACCCTGTTCTCTCTGCTGCACCCGAAAGGCAAGACCCTTTGTGGCTCTTTGGCTGCTTCATCCAGATTATTTAGGCCACGGTTTTCAAACTCTTCCCTGCTCTCTGAACACCCTATTGCTATCCACATCGGGCATCCAAAAGTCTTGAGGGAAGGATAACTTCTGCCTCCTGGAGGAGGTATTAAAAAGCACGAAGTGGCCAAAGTGGAGAAACACGAAGCCTCAGAGGACCTCAGCGATACCAGAATAGCCAGTCACACACGGATGTGCGAGACTTGACCCTGACGTTCTCTTCAGGTTATTCAACTGAATCCATGTTAGTCATTCAGGTTTGAATCAGGACAGGTAGTGTCACCAAAAATGCAAAGATTATTAGAAAAAAGGGTACATTTCCCCCAAACAACTATATAGTATATTGTAAAACATATTCTCAACTTATTTGTACAAGAAAACACCATTTTCAGTTCAGCCAATACCTACTTATATTTCTTCTCTTCTGTTCCATGTTCATTATTTCCCTACCTAGTACCTGGCCCTTAGTTAATATTCCCTTTGCCTGAGCCATGACTTTTTAGCCGCTCTTCTTTTCCTGCAAATTGGTAGAATTTATTCCTATCTTTCAAGACTTTCTCATCCCTTGCTTCACATTCTGAGAGGCTGGTGAGATCTCTGGGCTCTGAAGTTTGCAGGACAGTTGTTGTCTGCAGTACACGCACATCCAGAGCGCCCCAACATCCTTGTTTGGGAAGATGATGTCCCAAACGTGGGCATGGTGAGAGGCTGGCTCTGAATTAGGAAGTGCAGACTTCCTAAGGTACAGACTGAAGCTCTTTGTCGTTTTGCTCGGTTGATTGAACACTTCTCTCTTAGAACGCAGAGCTGGGATTGGGGGTCAGAACATGCTTGTCCCCATCCCTGGAGTAACAGAACACCCCACTGGGAAGACCCGTTCTCCAGGACACAGGGTGACCGGCACGGGACGCCAGCTCAGTGTGGGAAGAGGCATCTTCTCTGTGATTCACTGCAGGGTGCAGAAAAAACTTGATGTTCTGAAAGCTAAAAACGCACAACCCTTTGCTCCTGCAGATTGACAGGCTGATGTTTGAGCAGTAGCCAAATAACCCAGTTTAGCAAACGGCTGAATTTTGACTTTTATAAACATCTAATGAATACATTTTTATTTATGTCAGCTTTTAAAAATCCAGCTGCTGGCATTTGCTCCCCCATACCTTTTTTTTAATCTTAATGGCAAAATTAGAGTATTTAAATACTTTAGAATTTCATGGTGAGCACCTGCGCAGGTGTGAGGGCAGTACGGGTGCACAGGGGGAGTGCGAGGTGGGCTGTCCTGTGTGCTTGCTGGGGACGTGTGTTTCCTCGTGGGGGCTGTGGCGTGCTGCCTGCCTGTTTATGGACCTCAGTCTGTTCTGCCCCCCGACTTGCAAAGGAATGATTCGTCTTGGCACAGGGGCAAGGGGACAAATTTATGATCTGCTCTCTGGTCAGGTGGGACTTCTGGCTCTTTCTCTGGCCAACTGCTCGACCTTTAGTCTCGTGTCTCCCAGGCCTTTGTCTCCATGTCAGATTTAACAACTTTGTGACTCCAGGAAAGGTACTGAGTATAAATCTTAGAGGCATCTGCAGATTTTAACCCTACTACTGGTGTTCAGAAGGCACGCTGTCTCAGTCTCCTTCGTTAAGTTTGAAAATATGTAGAACTCATTTTATTGATATGTTAAGCTTCTGAAGCTTTTTTTATTATGGAAATTTTCAACTACATGAAGAAATAGAGAAAATTGCAAAATGCCCTACCGTCATTCAGCTTCCACAGATGTCATTTCCCAATCATTTTTATATAGCATCCTTTCCACTTTATGCTCCTGAAATATTTTGAAGCAAATCCCAGATAGTGTATTATTTTACCTATAAATATTTCAGGAGCATCTCTAACAAATAAGCCCCCTCCTTTGCTTTTCATAGCCACATGCTGGTATTACAGCTAGCAAAACTATCAATAATACTTTAATAGCATACTGAGATTTTCCCCAGTTGTCTTGCAAATATCTTTTTACAGTTGGCATGTTTGAATCAGAGTCCAAACAAGGTCCACACATTGCATTTGATTGCCATGTCTCTTAAGTCTTTTAAAAATCTAAATTTTCCCCATCCCTCCTCCTTTTAATGTTATAACTGGGTCATTTTTCCTCTATAATGTCCCCAAAATGGATTTGGCTGATGGCTTCCTTGTGGTGTCATTTATCATGTTATTCTGTTCTTTGCATTTCCTGTAAACTGATTATTGGATCTAAAGCTTTCATCAGATTTAGATTCCTTTTTTTCCCCCTGTGGATTCTCTTGTCTTCATCATTTTGCTTCACAGCAAGAGATAGATGATATCTGGACTTTCCCTCTTCATGATACTTCAATTGATTGGTGAACTCGTGCTGACAGCCTGCTCCCCAGCTCCTAGTTTTCCAGCATCTATCACCTATTGGTTTTAGAATCTACTGATGAATATTTCATTGGAGATTATAAAATACTCAAGACAAATCAAGTTAATGATGTTTCTTCTCCTTATTACATCCTGTCTGGAGTGTGATCATCTATAATTTATTTTTTGCATATTTTTTCAGCTTTTCATTGTATTTTATAGTCTTTCTTCTGTCTGAATTTCCAGGGTGCCTTGCACACCTAACTCATTTCACTAGACGTGTCAAATGTTTCTGCCTTACTCTACTAACTTGTTTATTTGTTTATGTTTTCTTGCACATCCATAAATGTATCCTCAGTGCTTACTTAGTTCCTGGAATGTGAAAATGATATTTAATGAAGAAATAACCCTATGAATTGTGTGTGTCCTCTTTAGACACTTTTTTGCACTCCTAGATGCACTGGTGAAACACAAAACAATGGGAGTCTGAAACATGATTGAACTGTGAAAATTTCTTCACATGTCATAATTTCCCCAACTCCGTTAGCCAGTATTGGCATTTCAGGCTAAGGAATAGAAGTTGCCAGAGCTGTTGTATATGTTGGCAAAAGTTGGGAGGATGGCAGATAGGTTTTTGGGTGTTTGAATGGGGACAGTCTACAAATAAACAAATAAATGTAAGTATATAAGAAGATGTATATACATAAATGTACACAGTCATGCACGCACACGTCACAGTTGGTATAACTCAGGATGCCGTGACAATTTTAGAGCTGTATGCTGAAAAATTTTAGAGAAACTTAGCTTTGAATGTTGAACACCCATTTCAGAGCAAAAAAGATCATGTTGGTCCAGAGGGAAGTGAATCTTTGTCTCTACAACATGAGTGGAACCTGGATGTTGCTCTGTTTTTGATTAGGAGTACGTTAGACTTTCTTCAGATAGCTGTAAACATTAAGTGTCCAGTTAAGTAGTTTACAAATCAAAACAACCAAAAACATTAATAGATATGGTTAGTAGTTCTGTGTGAAAATGCTCTCCAGGAGAAATAAAATTACCATATGGCGAACAATGAGTAAAGGTCTACACTGTCTCCCAGTAGGAGAGCCACTGGGTTTGGACAAACTGGATATGTTCAAATTCTCAAGCTTAACTTGAGCAGGCGAGGTGTGAATATTCTAAGAGAATTGAAAGCTGCTTTCACTTTAAATCCGTTTAGGTGTTGACGGTGTCCCCCAAAGTAATTAAACGATAATTGCTGTAGTAGTTTCTTTTTTCAAACCGTGCCTTAAGCACTTTAAAAGAACTTTTGTTGGCAGTAGTTCCTGAATCAAAACCCTTAGCGCCATAAATGTTTCAGAGTTCAGGAATCCTTTGCATTTTGGGAAGTTAATATGGTGTGTGTGACATGTGCTGTTTAAGACACCATGGAATCTGAGGCAGTGTCTAGTAATTAAATAGGTGACTGTTTCTATAGCAAATGCAAGAGTCATCACAGGTAGCAAAATAAAAAAAAAAGATTATAGACATCCTCACTTCACTTCAGGTCAGGTGGGTCACAAAACTGCAGAAAGTTTTCAGAGCTTTTGGAATATCAGAATTTAAGACAAGGGATTGCAGACCTGTAAATGAACAATTAATAAATAAATAGATCAATACCTACCTTTTCTGGAGGGGAAAAAAAGCCAAGTAACAAATCAAGCAAATATCATCTTTGAAGGATTTTAAGCCCACTGTATAAATGACTTGCGTCTTTCAGTTCACGTAAAATTTAGAAATTTAAAGTAAAGAAGGCCTATCCATGTGGCTATGAAAACAATTGGTTTAAGCAATTTTAGAAATAGCACCTCCCATCTATAAAAGCTTATTAGACCTTCAACCTGTTTGCCTCTCAACACCTGTGTAGTTGAAAGGCCCGCTGTTTTGTTGGGGGGCGCTAGAGAGCTGAGTTGTGGTTTATGAGAAAAGCAGAGATTATCACTGTGGTCAGCCACTGTGCTCTGTGGAGTGCAAGGTCCTCTGAAGTTGTCCTCGCTCCACTGACAAGCAGGCACTTACCAGCACCTTGACAGAAAGCTGTTTAGGTAAACGAAGTGAGGAAGCTACAATAGGAGAATGGGAGATTCTATTTGCTAATCCCAGAGTCTTCTCTATATTTTTGTAATGAGCTTTAGTAAGTTATTTTTAAAATGTCGTAACTGGGGAGGAGGATATAGCTCAAGTGGTAGAGCACATGCTTAGCATGCACAAGGTCCTGGGTTCAATCCCCAGCACCTCCTCTAAAAAAAAACATTAAACGAGTAAATTAAATTATCTGTGCAACCCCTCCCACCCATGTCATAACCACAATATGGAAAACTAAAAATAAAATTGATTTAGCTTTCAGCCTTTTAAAAATTGGTCAAATGGTCTTATCCCTTTTATATTGACATGGAAATGTTTGTTTTCAATATTTTCTATAGATAGCTCTAAATATCTATCTGATAAACGTCTGTGGCAGCTCTCACCTGGGCTGTGCACCAAAATAATCAGATTATTCTTTATCTTGCTATAAACAAAGTTCAAGAAATACTTTGGAAATGAAGATAATCTTCATTCTGTGTCTTTTCCTACTATCTAGAATTATCTTGCAGAACCCCATGAAGTTACTCAAGCATGTTATTTGTAACAATTGCAAGCAATGGAATTTGCCAAAAGAAGAAATAGTCTAATAAACATCATGACTTGACTGAGATATTGTAGAGAATGGTTAAACCTGCAGAAACTTTTTGGAGTAATGGATCATACACCACACGTGCTACTTTTTTAAAACATGCTTTTTCATTAAATGTAAATTTGCCATATCATTTTCATACTTATTCATTAATTTAACAAAGCCACTGCTAATTTTTTCCAAATTTTCGTAAACACAGGGTTGCCATAGACATCAACGTCCACATAGTTTTGTGCACTTGTCCAATTATATCCTTAGGGTAAAATTTGAAAATTGAAATTTCAAAGTCACATGCTTTTAAAATTTTGCTGTACATTTTAAATTGCCTTCCAGAGATTTTATACCAATTTACATTCTCATTAACTATATATGAAAGTGAACTTCCTCACTGGCAGCTCAGAATTTGCCTTATTGTAATTTGCCAAACATCTTTTCATATTTATTGCCAAATTTTAAATTTATTCCTTCCATAAAGGAATGGTTCATGTTCTCTGCCAGTCTATTTAGTTTTTTTCTTAATGCAGTCTGAGCTTTTTATTTGCTAAGGGTATTTATCTCTCCTTTGAACTATTTGTTGCAAAGATTTTTCCAGACATTTTTTTTTACGTCTTATTTTTCTACATCTAATGTCATAACTAGCAAACTACTTTAAATATTTTTTAAATGCTAATATTTTGTTCTGTTGCTTTTACTTTTTTATTCTTTGCCTTTAAATACATTTTGGCATAAAGTATGAAGCAAAGACCTACCTAATTTCTTTTTGTCAAATTCTGGACAAATATCTGGTACCATGTATTGATTAATTGTTTCCTGGTTGATTTTTAGATTACACATTTATCATAAATCTCTCTATACGTACACCCATTGCTTTGTCCTTTCTGGCACCAGTACCAAATTGTTTAATTTGTTTAAATGTATATGTATAAGTATACATAGTAGATTTTCCCAACTTGCTTCTTTCTAAAAGTTTTCTTAGTTACAATAATGATGCATGTAGTTTTCCTGATAAAATTTAGAATCAATGTATAATCCTGTATCCACCCTCTCCCCACCCATCCTTCTCTATTTGGCATTTTGTTTGGACTTGCTTTAAAGTCCAGTTTAATTTTGAGTCATCAATTGACTTTTATGCATTTTCTTTTCTGTGAAATATTTGTGTGAAAAGATTAAAGTATTTGGTTCCTGGAAAAATTGTTATATGAGATTATTGTGGTGTAGACATGTTTGAGCTGCTGAGTCCTTTGATGATTTTTGTTGAACTGGCTTGTGAACTAGTTCATATAGTCAGTGTCACATGCTGAATATTTAAATATATTTACAATAAGGAATTAGGAGAAAACATAATAAAACATATACCAGCTCTCCATCCTTGGAGGGAGAATGGAATGTAGCTGGATACAAATGCTCTCCAGTTACGATCAGGAGGCTTACAAATTGCAATCCTGTTCTAATTCTGTAAAGTTAGTTGGTTGCTTGGTGTTAAAATATCATTTTCCTCGTAAAGATCTCAGGCTGTTTTTAAAGCGATGTGTGTAAATATTGAGTCAACTGAAGCTTGGAGACTGGTTCGTTTACCTAGGAAAGATTTCGCGGCACAAGTGAGTTCTGAATGGAGTTTTGAAAGAGAGACAGGTCAGTGTTTAAGTGGGGAGGCGGCAGTGTGGCTCAGAGGTCAGGGCCCGGCAGACGTGCTCTTAACAGACCTGAAGCTCTGAAGCTGGCAGTGGCCAGAGATGCGGAGAGAGGAGAAGGCAGTTGGGAAAGGCCCGGATTCCGTGTGCCTCCCACAGTACTGAGGCCGAGTTGAGGAGAGGATGTATATGAGAAATGTTCTGTTCTCCAGTGCTTTGAACAGCGGCTGGCTCCCAGCATGTGGAAGAGGAAAGAGAGGCCTGAAAGTCAAATCAGGGCTCCATTAGACGGGGGTGGGGGGGGGGGCGGGCAATGAGTATGCGCCGGCTCTGAAGGATTTTCTGCCGAGAGAACAGGAGAGCTCTGGGCTTTAGAAGGCTAAATTCTGACTGCAGTTTATGAACATTCTGGGCGGGGCTGGGGTGAGGGGGAGAGTCAGGTGGAAAGCAGGTATCCATAAGATCTCCCAACATTTTTACCCTGGCCAGATGAGCTTTGTGATGTGTCCTATAAAAGCACTATACCTTCACCTTAGAGAAGGAGTCAGCAGACTCTTCCCTGGAGCCTGTCTGATGCACAGCCCATTCTTACAAATAAAGTTTTATTGGAACACAGTCTTACCTGCTCACTGGCATATTATGCATGGCTGATTTGGTGCCACAAGGGCACAGATGAGTAATTGTGACAGAGACCACATACATGGCTGGCAATGACTAAAATATTTACTCTCTAGCCCTTTAAGAAAATATTTGGTGGTCTCTGTCTTAGAACATTGTTTTTAATACTTCTTGGTGCCATTCTGGAGGACTTAACATAGAAGAGTTCAGGCAAATTGTGCATGGATAGTGTAAGGACGATTAGGCCATGTCACTTCCTGTGAAGAAATATACCCAAACTGTGTGTTGTATTGAAGCCCAGTTCTTGAGTCATTGCCTTGATTGTTTTATTTCTACCTCTTGCTCTGTCTCCATTTCTGTTGCCATTTCACTTTCCGCCAGCTCCAGGGGGGAGGATATAGCTCAGTGGTAGAGCACATGCTTAGCATGCACAAGGTCCTGGGTTCAATCCCAGTACCTCCATTAAAATAAATAAATCATTTCCACCAGCTGCATTGAGTACCTACTGTCTTCTGATTCTATCTGCTCCATGCTACTCCCCGTAGTGAAGAAATTAGAATCCCAGTGCTGAATATCGTGTTTAGACCTCCTTGCTGCATGCTAAAGGAGGAGGAATTTCTCAGCCAGCTGTTTTAAATTCTTCTGACCTGTCTGCTATGTATGTTCCCCAGAGTAACAGTCCTCTTCAAAACTCTCCACAATCCATCCCTCTTCTTCTCGCTGTGACTTCCTTCCTGTCTCCTGCAATGTCTTTTCTGCTGGAGGAGTGTAGTGTCACTAAGTCTGTGGTTCCCAGGTTGTGCCTGCGTTACCCGAGCTGTTCCAGATTCTCTATGGAACCTGGCCTCCGGGGGTGAATGATCAACCATCTGACAGCTCGACATGTTTAGGGAAGTCCAATCATTTTTCAGCCAAACTGATCATAGATAATAACAAATGTAAACCTTCATGCGTGTGTTTAGGTGAACATACAACTAATTTCTTCATAGGCTTTACACATTCTGACTCTCTAAATATATTTTAAAGGACTGAGAGAGTAATTAGGAAGCAGCAGAAGTTTTGTGGAAAATATGTGTTGAGCCTCTTGAGTAGTAAGGGTCAAATTTTAGGTTTCGTATGAAGTGTTCATGAGTTGGTGGTGTTCTTAAAGACCACTCCAGGGGCACAAGAGAAAAGTTGAGGACAGGACTGAATATACAGGTGTAGGAGTGATATGTCTACTAGGGTAGAGATGGAGAAGTTATCTTCATGACTGGAACCTTTGGAATCATGTAAACATGACTACTTAATTGATCCAGTTGGCATTTATTGAAGACATATTATGTACCAGGGCCTACCGTGCTAGAGGGCAGACATACAAAGATGATTGAGGCTCACTTTCCGCCCTTGAAGAGCCCCCAGAGGAGAAGGGAGAAATCAGATGGGTAAACACTTACTTACCATTCAGTATGACGATGTTACAGCAGGTGAAGCTTTTCAGAGAAAGTGCAAGGAAAAGTCTAGAAGGAGAAGGACAAAACCTCGAGAGGACTAAAATGAGAAGACTGGGGGAAAAGGAAATAGCACCAAAAAAGAAAAAGAATTTGAGCCTCATTAGAGAAGATAGTTGACCAAACTATGGAAATCAAGGTTAGAGACAAGAGGTTGAAACGAAAGATGGAAGACTAGAGGCTGTGGAGAAGCGAGGGCGGTGGCAGACCTGAGAGACAAGAACCAAGAGTTCAGTTGTTCAAGAGAAGAGTATTGTTTCACAGCCTCACCCGCCTCGGCCTTGTACAGATTTGTATGCTATGTATGTGTATTGCTTGCATATAATAATATATCATATTGCATTCTAACTTATAGTCGTGTTATGTATAACATCTATTGTATACATATATAGTAAAATAGTTTATACATACAGTATATGTGCCGATACGCCTTGTCTATCAGTTCAAGCTCCAGAAGTATTAGGAATTTGCAGAGCCCTTCATATTATCTAAGTGAATTCTTACAGCAGGTACTAGTAGTATTACACCAACATTTTCCAGACGGGGAGCCTGAAGCCGCCAAGATGAGACACACTGTCTGAGGTTGTCCAGAGGGTACTCAACACCCAGGCCTGCCCTACAGGACTGAGTTGAGAGGCTCCTCTGGAGTCAATTTAAAAGATCAGCTTTTGATGTTAAGATGAACTGAAGAGAAGCAGATTGACTCCTCTTAATGGTGAGGGTGAGGGCAAGAGAAACCGAGCACCCAGAATAGAGGGAGGCATTGGGGTGGGTAGAAGTCAAGCATCAAGCTTTGAAGTCCAGTCTCACTGGATTCCCAGCCTGGCTCCACCGCCTGCCAGCCACATGGCATCGGTCAGGCCACGGTTCCACCCTGAATGTTCCCGTGTGTCCGGCGGGGGTCTTGTCTTCTGCCTTGTTAGTATGTGTGTCAAGGACCTGCAGTTGTGCCTGGCTCTTAGAATACACTCAGTTACAATAGCTGTTGCCACTGTACCTGATCCCCTTACCACCACTTTTATTTCACATTTGTCCTCCTTCTCCTACTGCTATTACTACTACTACTATTAATTTTTCCTTTTTCTTTCTAAAAAAACAACTTTTTATTGAAGTATAGTTGATTTACAGTGTTGTGTTAGTTTCAGGTGTACAGCAGTGTGATTCAGTTATACATACATAGATGCTTTTTCAGATTCTTTTCCTTTATAAGTTATTACAAGATATTGACTATAATGCCCTGTGCTATGCAGTAAGTCCTTGTTGTTTATCTCTTTTATATATAGTAGTGTGTATCTGTTAATCCCAAACTCCTAATTTATCCCTCCCCCCTACAACTATTATTATTATTACCAGCATCAGTAGTTGCAATGACTAATGGAATAGATTTATGCTAAAAATAAGACAAAAACAAGAATAGTTATTTAAGTCCTTGATTCAATCAGTAGCAATGGTTCTTCTGTGTTCATTTCAATATTTAGTGAGCTGTTGCCATGGTAGGTCTCAGTGCTAGGCACACTAAGGAGTTAAAATATGGATGAGTCATTACCCATTTTAACTAGCATATAAACTAAGTTGGCCCTCATGCCACACATTCTTAAAAGAGAACTTGAGGAGGTAAACTGTTAATGCACATTGGGAGCAGACCTTCTTGAAGCAGGGCCATGCATGGCTCTGGAAGGGTAGTTGGGACTTAAATTCACAATGATTTGAAGATTTCATTATGCATGTTCTACATCTCCAGATAACCTCCATTTCCTCCTGTCATGCGGTAGGCCGTCACCTTATGTTCAAGTTTAGATACTTACCAGGATACTTTATTTCAGTAAATCTTATGCTGCTGGCTATTCAACTTTACATAAGCACCTAGTCAAGGTTCTGGGTAGGCAGGACGAATGAAATTCTGTTCCTTATCCCCCGGGAGGATGATCTCTATGTAAAAATGGACTTAATGTATTTTTGCTCAGAGGGGAAGGCATTTCCAACAACCTTGAAATGGAACCTCTCCCACCCAATGTGAAGAAGACTGACATGTGACAGTTTGCTATTCCTTTATTTTACTAAAATAGCAATCTGGCCAAATATACTTTCCAGCACATTTCTTATAGCCACATGTTTATATTTATAGGAGAAGTGGTGCTAATTCTCTAGTATGTTAACAGGTCTTATTCAGAGTGTTCTATTTTTACTTTGGAACAAAATTGCTGAAGAGAAACATTTTAAGGCAAATAATGATTACAGCACACCTTATCAGATTATGTGTTAAATAAACTTCCTGAACTGAGAAGGAGCACAAACTGAAAAGCAGGTAGTGATCTTAAATTCTGTATTGTTTATGTCAGGTTTCTTCAAATCCACTTTTATTGTGGGTTACTCTTTGCTTTTGTGTTTTCTTTTTGCTAGATTTCTACCTTCTTACTAACAAATGTAGTCCTCCTTTTAATATGTAATAGATGACCTGGAATTCCAGAATGTATTTTCAGAAACCAAGGAAGGACCTCCTCATTTTATTATATACAATAAATAATGTGGTTTTTTTTTTAAACTTGAGAGGTAGTCAAACAGGTGAACGCATAAATCTTGTCAACCCTTGGGCAGTTGTAATTTCCATACCAAAATGCATGAGTTTTTACCTGACTATTACTCTGTCATACATTAAGTAATAGTTACCATGGCAACCTTTGCATCGCACTTAAATACAAGGTGTTGTGCATCTTTATAGGAAAAGACAATATATTTGAATTTTCAGATGTTTGGTAAAATATAATCACTACTAAAAGGAATAATTTTGTTCAAGGTCAATTGAATTCTTGAGAGTTATGCAAATTTCCAACCGGAACTATGAAGTGCATTCATTTGTTTTTTTGTGTGTGATGTAATGGGGGAAGCATTTAAAAAAAAATAGTACTTGATAAATACCGTAAATACCAAAAACAAAACTGAACCAAGTTTGATGTCATTTTTCAGTGGCTAATGTAGTAGTAAGAATTTGAACTTATTTAACATCACATGATTGATCAGATTCTGTCAAATATAATGCATTTCTTAGTTTTGCACACCTAGTGGGTTAACTGTGACTAGTCTGGATTTCTCATATAGTTAAATTAATGGTAGCAGTTTGCTCACACTTGCAATAGCAAAATGAAATGAGCCAGTGACGTCATCCTTGTGGCAGTTCCAGGGAAATGGCCACTTAAGCAGAAATTATCGAGATTGATGGTTGGCCAGTTTTTTATTAAATATGGGGGGAAACTAGCCATTTTTTGTTGCCAGCATAGCCCTAGGCCATAAGGCTATCATCACTGTTCATCTAGACTGCCATATTTAACTCTTTTTAAGTTTTCTAATAGGGCCTTTTCAAAATTACTATCTCGGTATACACTTTTCATCTGAAGGTGGTGTAGGGCATCTAACTGGCAGTCATTCACAACTTTTGGGGAGACTTTTAAATAACAGTCAGTGGATCGTACTGTGGGACCATGAATTGGAGGAAGGAGAGTGACTAGGTGCTGGACTCCAGCTCTGCTGGACGTTGTATGTATGTTGTTTCATCTGCTCCTGGTAACCCTGCAGTGTGGCTTTTATTATTCCCTTCTTACAGAGGAGGAAAGTGTGCCTTAGAGCAGCTGCATAACTAACTGCCAGTCACATTGCGTGCATGCCTCTGAGCTGGTTGGACCTGTCTGTCCAGCCTCAAAGCCTTCCATCTTTCCTCAAAACGATTTGGATTCAACTTCTGCCTTGTTAAGATGTGCATTATACTTTTAAAGTAGAAATGGAAAACACTGACAAAAGTCCTTAAAAGAAAGTCTTTGCTAAAGGATGATTTCAATAATTTGCATTTCTCTGCAGTACAATAGCAATCTGTTCGGTCCCTGATTATGAAAGTTAGCCTTGCCATCTTATCTTTCTAAGTTTCCCGAGCCCTCTTTTGTTGAAACCAAGCATAGGACCGAAATCAGTATAAACTGTAAAGTGCATCCCTGGACCTTTAGGTATCAGGAATAAAGACTGTCCATAGACTGACCTTCAGTTTTGAGCTTTGAAGTTCAAAAGTGGACAGGTGGAAATATTGTGTTCTTCATTGCCCTTTGGTGCGAGATATATTCTGAGTTGCAGAGTAAGTGCCAACAGCAGCAAAATTATCACCCCCTCCTGCTACTGTAGTAAGTCAGCAATGGCCCTTCTGTGGTCAGAATGGCAAATTCAGCAGCAGCTATTCGACAGGGATTTGCAAAAACTTCCCCATGGCTGTTAAGAATCTTATTCAGCAGTGTCTTTGAAAACCCGATTCCGTGAAGAATTAACTATGTAGAAATGACCTCAGTTGTGATTTTTTTATGTGTCTTTAACAAATCTAATTTATAATTTTTCTCAGTGTGTATTTCGCACTTGACGCTGCAGTCTATTAGATACCTATACATATATAAGTTTTGGAGTGGTTTCGGAATTTTATTTCCATATTAACGTAAAGCCTTCTGAAATTCCTGGCAATAAAGAGTCAGTTCACCATACAAAGCCACTATACATCACTTAGGTTTGTGATGAAAGAATGGAATTGCAGCTGTGTGAATGCTAGAATACCCAAACATGAATTAGACTCACAAGCATTTGGCAATAGTTCAGAAAAGGAGCTTAATCTGGTTTCATCTGAGACTGCTTTTCTCTGTTCTGCAACATCCCCCCCAAGATGTTGTGTCTGATATCGGATCACAACGTAATGGGAGTGACGCAAAATCAGAGAAAGCCCTAAGAAACCAGGGGCACATTTGATTTTCCCCAGAGACTTTTTTCCCTTCTACTTCCTTTTTTTCCCCCCACTCTTAACTCTGAAATTCAAGGTCATTCACCTATTAGATGAATTAATTATAAGGCAAAAAGCAGCATTCATCATACCCTGATCTCACTCATATCTATAATTAAGGGTAAATACAATCTTCGTTTTCAGAAATGTCCCACCCACCCGTTACATTTAAAGTGCTGACTGAAGTGAAATGATAGTTCAGAGCAAGATGATTTTAGTTTAACAAGAAAAAAGTTGATCATGTAAGCTGGAAGCAGTTCGTTCTATTTTTGATTACCATTCAGTGATAAATCTAATTTGAGATATAAGCTGCTTTTCTGTTACTCAAGTTTAATTCATGGTTTGCTTTCTTGGTTGCATAAGCAAAGTTCGATGGTTGATCAAGGATGTTAAAAAGCTCCCCACAAAAGCAGTGGGGAGCAGGGTTGAGAATGTGTTCAAAAGATATCCTAAGCCCCAGATCTGGTGTGAAACAAAACGTTTTACTGAAAGGGCCCCTTACAGAGTGTTGCATTTGGCATTGGAGCGGCTATGTTGGGACTGGCTCTTTGCTGAGGAATTGATTGGGGGGGGGGACCCCAAATGTTTAAATCTAGCTGACAAAGTCAATAGATTTTATTCTTTGGTTAGGGTATTTTAAGTCTTAAAATTGTTGGTCTTTGGAAGAAAATAAGGAGTGAATAAGGGGAAGAGATTGACGCGTCACTCTGCAGACAGTTAAACAAAATGCTAAAGCCTGGCGTTAAGATTTACAGGTTAGCTCTGCGAGATGCCACATCTTGCTTCTTGTGTTTCCTGGCAGACGAGGGCCGCTCGCTACTAGGACCCAGTGTAACCGCAAAGCATGAGGTTGCACAACGTACAAAACCTGAAATCTTCATAATCCTATTTAAGGCGAAGATGAATCTGCCCATTTTGAAAGGAGACCTTAGCTTCCAAACTTAACTTGTATTAAGTATAAATTTATCTTCAGATATGTATGTATATGTATATATATATGCACATATATGTATATGCACATGTAGGTGCATTCATATATAAATGAATGCCTTATCCATTTTGTGCAATATTTAACTTACCCTATTAAGTTGAACACCGTTAACTTTTTAAAATTCATAAACTCAGGGTTTTCAGCCAGTGGAAGAATTTGTTTATCTTTCTCAATGCTAAAGAGAGTTAAGTGTGTGACGTAAAGGCCAAACAATAGTAAATGGTCATTGTTCATTTTACAAGCATACTCCACAATAAGAACCCATATATTTTTATCTTAATTTTCCCTAGGGGGAGTGATTAGGGCCTCCTTTAAGTGTGAGGAAATGCTTATTTTTGTATGCTTTAGAAGAATGATTCTATTATCCGAGTGAAAAAGAAAAAGGAACAAACAGATCTAGAAAGAAAGAAACAGGAATGGGCTTTGTCCAAAAAGGAAAAAAAAAAATTAGCACGAGCCATTAAATGTTAGCAAATGCTGTCCGCTCTGAGTCCCATGTCACTATACATGGTTCCTGCGGTGGCATGAGACTTGGGTGTGTGATTTATTTACAACTGGCCCATGAACTGACTTTCTTTAAAATTAACAACAATCAGGTCACCCACAGCCAGTTAGTTAGCTATCTAGTTATCATTTTATATTTTTTCACAGCTCTGTTGTGAATGCTGCTTAAACACAGTATAGCAAGCCTGTTTGTTGTTAGGTTGACCTATTGAATGCATCTACTTTCCTTGGAGTGAAAACCTTTGCCACCAGGACCAACAAGAATTCAGCACTGGTTAAGCTCATTAAAAAGACAAGAAAGCATTTCAACCCTATCTGCTGAGCCCTTTTTGGAATATTTTATATTATTTTAGAAAAAGAAAAATGCAGAATTAGAGGTAATGTCTAAAATAGAAAGTTATCAATAATATCATTTCCAGACTTCTCTTTCCATTGAAATGGAGGCTCATTTGTGGATTTATCAAACTGTAAAGAAGGTTGTGATTTCAGTCATTCACAACTTTATGGATAGAAATTGCAAAACAAAAAAAACCACCGTGGACTTCAGTAAATAAAGACTTTCATTAATAAGATTTAGCAAGAGTGAGATTTCAGGGTGAGATTCTAAAATTTTTAAATGCCACTCCCAAAATGATTAAAGAAATCATTTGAGGTCATACTGTTGGAGTCCTGATTTACAGGAAACTATTGCAAAGGGCTCTGTATTTTGGTTTGTCACTGCCTTGCATTTTGAATCTTTTCTAAATTCCAAAGAGGCAGTAATTGAACATGCGGATGTCAGATTTTTACCTGGTAAATGATCCGGTTGTATCAGGTATTTGTGTGGTAAATATTAAGATATTCAAAGTGAGTTCATGCTCAATGATAGCCTTCCATCCTGAAATCTCATCCTGGAAGTTTTATTTTCAAGTCATGTTTATTATGTGTCCCTTGAAAAGGTCTTAAACTGGAAGGAGTGAACACAAGCTTGTCAGTAGCCGGTTAGCCCTTTATAGATGGCTCATCCAGCACTCACAAAAATCCCTCGGCATAGAGAGGTTCGCTTTATGAGATTTAGCTATATGGCTGTGCAAAGGAGAGGTTTGAATTTTTGATTTTCCATCTTATGGGTCATATTTGACCAACTGCTTTCACTAGAAGACACGCCACTTTGTTGAGCTATTTAAGGAATCAAAAAGACTGTCTTAATTTAAAACAAGGACCCTTTGTTTTAGTTGGTGACTGCCTTGTGAAATTTTTCAGTTCTCAGCGGGTTAACCAGGGAACAGGGGCAGAGTCATAATTGGCCTATTTAGAGTATTTTGCATGTGAATAGTGTGTTAGTGAAGCATCCCTAAGTCTGTTGTGAGTGACATGGTGATTAGAATTTAGATTAGGGAAAACACATTCTGTACTTTATCAAGGACACTAATTAGTTCAGTCAGTAAAAGTTGATTACAAGTAACGATAAAGTTAGATTTTTTAGTACTTAATTTTAAAATTTCTTTTATTAAATGGTAAATTTGTACTTAATATAAACGGTAGTATCTCCACTTGTTTTCTTGCATATCAGAATAATTAAAAGAACAATGTGCTCAAGGCAGAGTATAATCAGGCGGTTTATAGATCATGGGTAAGTTTCTATGTAGTTTTTAGAAAATGTAGTACTGTTAGATCATCTTGCGTATGGCGTCATTTTCGAAAGTTGAGTAATTTGTCACGCCAGGATAAGTTAATGATATTTGTGGAAGTTTTCTAGTGCTCAGGTGAATGTTTAATCTGTGGGGATGTGTTTTTAGCTTCGGATAGTCCTCAAGAGGGCATTCTGAAGTCTTCTAATGTGTTCCCGTTAGCTTAGAATACCTACTAGTTCTATAATTTTGGAAGGTAATGTGAGGATTTAATTTCCTCCTGGTTCAGTTGGCATTTTTCTCTTCTGGGGGTGCTGTGTGGATTCATGGAAGGTCACGCTGTGCCGATGCAGAGACGCAGGGTTTTCGGCAGAAACGAGCATCTACAGCTCCCCCAACCCCCAACCAGTGTGAGCCGCGGCGGAGGGGGGGGCATGTTGTGTGCATCCGAAAAATCAGGTCCTTCTTGGTTCTGGTTAAGGGGAAAGGCATGAATGGCCCCCAGACAGGAGCCTAACTCTAGATAAAGAAAATGTTAGTCTTCCATAAATGCCCTTTTCTTATCAAATAGAAACGTTTAGTCATCTTAAAAGATGCAACTGTTGTTTAACAAGAGAATCACCACCGTCTCCTTTTCCTCTCCAAAGTAAAGAACTGAAAATTCACAAACTTTGGGATAGCTCCTTCGACGGCTCTTCGTGTTCTTTTTGTCGTGTTGTGTTTTCATTGTTTCAGCTTAGCAGATGCCGATGCCTTTACTGCGTTGGTTTAAGTGCTAACAATCAGTTTGGGGGGGGGGGTGGATGTGCAAAATTAACCTTATTTGTTTGTTTTTCCTTTTTAATCTTTTAGCAGAGTCTCCTTGGAGGTGACATGGATATGGGCAACCCAGGAACCCTTTCGCCCACCAAACCTGGTTCTCAGTATTATCAGTACTCTAGCAATAACCCCCGAAGGAGGCCTCTTCACAGTAGTGCCATGGGTAAGGTCTTCCTCTGTTTAAATGCCTGATTATTAGTCTGTCTGTCTTTCTTTCTTTTTCTTTCTTTCTTTCTTTCTTTCTTTCTTTCTTTCTTTCTTTCTTTCTTTCTTTCTTTCTTTCTTTCTTTCTTTCTTTCTTTATAGCACCCTCTCAACCTCTCCTCACCCCCCTACCCTGCAAAAAGACATAACATTTTGCTCAGTTGTCACACTCATGATCCCGGCCTCCCCCCCCCCCCCAGTAATACATTGGGTGGATATGTTAACAACTTATAGCAGGGGAACTATTTTGGTGTATGCCTATTTCTTGTTTTCTCTTGGCTGCCCATATAAGGAGCCGCTTTTAAAAAATCAGAAAGTTAAATCTCTTCATTTTTATGAAAAAGGCAGAATTTAATTTCTGCCAGGGTGAAAAGATGATAGCAGTGCCGACATTTTGCTAAAGGAACGATGTAAGAAAATCTGGTGGAGTCTAAATGGCTTCGCGATGTAATCTGTTTTCGTTTGGAGCATGGGCCTGCAGGGGACCTTACTGCCTCCTCATTTTTTTTTTTTTTTTCCAGAGGTACAGACAAAGAAAGTTCGGAAAGTTCCTCCAGGTTTGCCATCTTCAGTAAGTACTGCTTGTTTCCGCTCTGTCTTATTGTTTATTTCGTTCTGCTTTGTACTGATGCGGACGAGATAGGAGTAAATGAGGTTCCCGCGCGAGAGCAGCACGTTTATCTGGATGGCGGACGAGGTGGGACTGACCTGCGCGTGCAGCCACCTGACCCACGTTGGAGTGATTAATGGCACGTCCTGGCAGACGGGGTGGTTGTGTTGATACTCAGCAGGTTAAGCTCTGAAGAGAGCCGTGAAAAGGTGCCTGAAGTTGGAGGAGTTTTACCTGTACAGAGCTTTCAGGAGAATTGAGTATTAGTTTCATGTGCTGGTTAAATTCTTTGTTGGTATTATGATGATTTATGGATTTGCATGCGAAAGGAGATTTGCGGAGAGGATTTAGGAAAAATTTACATGGGTTTCAGCCCAGAGTGCAGGGAGAATGTCTCTATTTTCTAGAGAGGTTACTGGAGAAAGGCTGCAAAGGTAGCTGCATCAGCAGCCATTTGTGTCTGGAATATCAGGTGACAACTGGAAGCCAGCTGTAACCAGAAGCATTCTGGGTCTTTGTGATACCTGCAGCTCTAAGCAGGGGTGGCTGCTGTCTCTCCAGTTGCCAACATAGCAAAAGTTGGTTGTGATCACGGCTAAATACATGATATCTTATTCTTAGTTCTTATATATATTTTCAAATTCAAGTTTCTAGATAATTTTATTTAATTTTGTTTAGAACTAGTCTGTTTTCTCATAATCTCCCTCTTATGTAGAATAAAAATATAAGTTTCTCTCTTCTCGTTTCTTCCCTCTTTTATCTTTTTCGGGGGGGAGGTTCTTCCTTCCCCCCATGATTATATTTATATATAGTTTTAATTTGATTTAATCCTGTGTTCTGTAGGGAACTCGTATTCTTTGAAAAGAATGCTAATGAGCTTTATCATAAGTTCTCGTACTCTAAAATAAAATTATACTTAGATTTCTGAAAATAATAATACCAATCAGCACTGGCATATTAGTTTTATTTCATTTTTAATAAATTAGAAGAATAATAGGTTTTGCAAATGTGCTAAGATTAGATTACCCCAAGCACCTGTGTATTTGCCTTGATTTCCTTTCAGCTCATCCAAAAAGTTATTAAGTGAATATATCAGGATAAGCCTTATCAGGGAAAAAAAAACAAATTTTTATGCTGATTATCATAGACTTGGTAATGTTGAGGAAGCATCACAAAATTATCCATAAATATAGAAAAATATTGTGTAAATAAAACTGCCAATGGTGTATGAAATAGTCACTTTGGACTACCAGTAAGTCACTTAAAAACTTACTGGGTGGTTTATGCTTTGAATTTCTCTGTTGTCTTGAAATTGACTAATAACCCTTCAGGTTTTTTTTTTATAAGCATATTTTAAGCTCGAAGTTTGTGGTGGATTTAATGTAGATGAAACTTTAGCTTTTAATAGCCTTTATGACAACTTCAAATGATATAGTCCTCACAGCTGTTTACATTTTAAACATGCCTGAACCTAATACGGACAGTATTAAATACAATAAGGGGACCTTTGAATGCTCTGAAATGATGGAGTAACTCTTTGCTATAAAAGCCATGGAAAACTTAAAGCTATAGGAGCCTGTTTATGTCTCATATTCAAATAAACTTCGTTGATTTTTTTCCAATGCTAAAATTATGGAGAAATTTTCACAATTTCTTAGGAGTGCTTTGGTGTGACATCAGATATTATCTACCCACATAATCATTGTCAACAACAATTTCTCATAATTCACTGTAAAATTTTAAGCATTTCTAGAGAGCTCACTGGCCACTATAGAGAATTTCACTGGTGTAGTTTTTTTTCTTCGCTGTTAAGACAATCATGTGCTGCTGATTTGATGTCTTATGTTCAGAAATAAGAAAGTATCTTTCCTTTCTCTCTGAGTAAATCTAGAACTGGAAATTTAGTTTGTATGATTTAATTTTTGTTTTTTGGTGGTCAGTTTAGGATTTCCTCTTCTTAGAGAATTTATGTTGGCTAAATGTTTTAGTGGTCCTTAAGAAACACGTTGGTAAATAGAGCCTCTTTGTTGAAAGACAAGGAGGAAAATTCAGTTGAAATCAAAAGATCCTCTTTAAAAAATTTTGTTTGTTTTAACAAGAAAAGTAAGTTTGGTTGATTTTAGAATCCAATCATCTATTTATTGTCATTACTTATGTAAGAAATCTCAGCTCTGTTTTAATAGCAATTTAACTTAGTTTATATTAGCTTTGTTGTATGTATTGAGTTGCTTATTACTGATAACAAAATCCACATGCCTTACCACTGCACAAAATATAGATTTCAATTTGAGCTAAAGAGATGTTCTGCATTAGATGCTGGAACACTTTTGCCCCAGTAGATCTATATTTTCACATTTTTAGACCTCGGCCATGCTTAGTCTCCTCTCAAGCTCCAATAAAATTAGGAATTTTTATCCAATAGGAGATACTTGTAACGCTTACTTCAATATGCATGAATATTTTTGTAACAAAAAATTGGGGATGAGAAAAGGTTTCTTTTGGCGGGATTATGACTAGATAAAGACATTTACATGTTTTCTTCAATACATATTTACCGTGATAAATAGTAATAAATCTGTCACAATCTGTCCTGTCAAGTCACCCCCCCCTTCTTTTCAAAGTGGGCCCTTTCTCTTCCTTAACATAAACGAAGACCATTTCAACTGTCACGTCTCTGATCAGATATTATTTATGGCACATGCAGGGTGCAGAGGCTGAATGCCTCTTGCTGCCACTGGGCTGGATGTTCACGGGAGATCAGGAGAGTGAGGGGCTTGCCCGACCCTGTTTTTGAAAATAACTGCAGCATCTGTGGGAGAGAGAAAACATAAGCCTGGCCCAGCATCATGCCATGGCTCTGGCAGGATCCTTGTGTCTGCGCTGCGCACTGCATTAGAGACCCTGAGTCACTGCAGAACACGACAGTGATAGGTGGGTGGGAGAGCCAGCCCGCAGGGCCGCAGTGCACAGGCGCAGTGGAGGGAAGGAGGTCTGACCCTCTGGAGAGCAGAGGCCTGTAGGTAGGGCTGGGGTGATAACTTCTTAAAGGAGAGGCTGTGCGAAATGACAACTATCTAATTGCCCACAGGAGCCCCGCATAGGAATGCAGAATACTTTCAGGTTCTCTCTTCCCATTTTAGCATGTTGCTCCGATTTTCAGTAACATCTCAATTTCTTATGGCTCTCACCTTCTGATGAGTCTTCAACAGCATAGCTTCATCCTTTGTGGATGCCGGAATTAATTTTGCCCAATTTCTTGCATCCGCACGTGAACGTGCTGTTGGTTCAATTGCTATATCTCGGTTTTTCTTTTTGAAACCGTATAGCATCTTATATCATTCAACTTTAATGCTCCGTGCAGCAAATTCCATATCTTTGTACAGCATAATCTTCATTAAATCATGAATTCTTGCAGAGAAACATATACCACATTAAAGCATATTTTTGGGGAAAATGACCCACGATGCTTAAAAATTAACATGGAAGCATTAAAATCTAGAGAGCAAAATAATTTTTAGACTGGGCTGTTTAAAAATACTTTTTCCAAGCACACGGAAAAACCACAGACACAAAGACATTGTCTTTCAGAAACTTTATTGTACCTCCCAATATGTAAACACATAAAGCCTTCATCATTTTATAATTTGGAATGTTTCAAAATGATACACATTTAACTAGAGACTGTTAGCAACTGCAGTCATTCTACTTCAAACATTGATGGAATTTGTCTCTGCTTCTAATCCAATTTTGAAACTTCAGTGACAATCTTACTGTCATGCCCAGTTGAAATTCCTGAAACTTCAAAATTCTCTGGAATTATGAAGTTTTATCCTTAGAAATAGTCTATGACCTCTTTTAGTACAAGTTATCTTTTTTTTTCAAACCTCATTTTTCAAGAAAAATCTATTTTTCCATGTTCAGTTGCAGTTTTTTTTTTGTTTGGTTTTTGTATTTAAATTCAGGAGACTCTAACAAGCTTTGCAGTAAGTGGTCAGAGATAATTTTGAACACATGAATTTTAATTTAAGGACAACAATCTAAACTATCAACTACCATAAAGATTCTAAAATAATCTTGGACCCTCTAAGAAAATCTGAGGTATGAGTTAATCATTAGGGAGATTTGAAGAATTAAAACTCAGTGTGTATGAGGTAGCAGGTTTACCAATTTTCATAAGGAAAGAACTCTTAAATATAATAAAATCTAAATTCTGAATGAGATGTTCTTTTACAGAAGAGACTCTTAGGAATAGCAGGAAAAGTTGGATATGGCTGACAGCATTAATCATTCTGTGTTTTCCATTATATAAAAATCTTCATATTTGAAGGTTGCAAATATGATGTTGAGTTTATAACCTGCTATTTTTAGGGGGAAAAAAACGTTTTTTTCTCAAATGCCTGGGAAAATCACAAACAATTTAAAAAAGAAGTTGGTCATTTTTTTTTCTTGGTAGAAGCCCAGAAATTATATATGATTGAAAAACTCAATACCTAAAATACTTAATTTCTCCCCATCACTTCTGAAATTGATCTTAAGGAAAAATCATAGTGATGCTTTTTCATGTGAATTAAATGTTAACTTAGGTGATAATACAACTTTCGCTAAAATAAAATTTATATTGATTCTAAAATGAACAAAGCATCAGCCACCTGGGCTCCATCCTGTGTAGAAGAGTCTGGAATAAGCCAGTTGTGTGTTAAGATATAAAAGGAGGGGCCTCTTCAAAGTTCATTCCTAGGGAAGTAGATACTTTGTGAAAAAGTTTAACTGTAGGTGTTTACATTAAAATACTAGGATCGCTCACAATAGAAAACTTTGAACTTAGTGTGCCCCGTTTTCCAATGAATGATATTGAAATATGAAGTGTGGATGTTAAAATTATGCTTTTTCGTTATGAATCTGTCTAGGCAGAGAGAAGGTGAAGGATAATGCAATTAAATCACCCCAAATAGGACAAAAGTAACATTCACAGAATTTACACAGAATATGTAACATGACATTGGGGAACAGCTTGAAAGTTGAGAAAATATTCATTACCAAGATAGTATTTTTTTTGTTGTTTTTCAGTTAATACTGAAGTCCCTAAATCAAAGGCTTCGAAAGTTAGCATGTACATGGTTTCCTTGAAAACCAATCTTACCCTCTCCATGGCAGTTATAGGCTATGTGGAAGTTAGGCTGTTTTTTGTTTTTTGGTTTTTTTTTTTTTTAATTACTGGTTGTGAAACAAGTATAGGAGAATCTCTGTATTTAAGTTTCATTGGGAGTTCTTATTCCATTAAAAATATCTCAAAGAGCATAGAAGATTCACTCAGTTACACACCACCTTACACCATTAGACGTTCCAACCTCTCAGGAGTTTGCTAAAACAATTTCTATATTTTTGTTTGGAATTTCAGTATAATGAGGGTCCTCTTCTACCATCCTCTCTGCCTTGAGTCCTGCTCCCCTTAAAAGGGTATCTACTGGTGTGTGCATATTTTTAAATATGAGAAGAAATGTGAGGGAGAAAGCGAAACACTTGAGTTAACTATGGTGGAAAGGTTTGTGTATTTCTGAGCTCTGCTGAGGTTATCTTTACAAATGAAAGGATATTCACCCAAAACACTCAAGACGGAAGCAACCACCTAGCTCTCTCCACCAGAGAGACTCCGTCCCAGCCAGCTTGATCTGATTATCCTCCTAAGCACCTCTTCTAAGGTGGTAGGCGTGATACGGCTCCCCTCCCACCCCATTTGTTAACCGGGTTTTCAGTATTTCACCCGCCAATATTTATCAGGACTTCTGTTGAAATTTCAACAACTGGACCAGTAACACTTGGTGTAAAACTGGACTCGTGTGTCAAGAAAGGAGAAATACATTTCAGGGAGCTGTTGTTTCGAACCTTATTTTATCACGTTCACTGCAGAGTATGTTTTGGTGTGAAGTCTTGGACTCCATCTGAGTGGTTTAGTTATTAAGAAGCTGAGGAGCTGCTGTGAGGCTGCTTCACCTAGAGAGGGTTACGACAGGCTTCCGTGTGTTTTGAAATTACAGAAACTTGTTCTGCAGCATCTGGCTTAACTGTGAATTTATGTTGTATCTGTGGAATGATAGAGATGCTTGGCTTAAGTTTTGGTCGAATATCATTTTTTTAAACTTTTAATGTTTCATTGGTTGAAACCTTTGTTTTATTTTCTAACATTGTGAACTTTTCTCATTTTTCCCCGATTACTGAAAACTCTGCTTTTTCAAGATGCATTTTCCCAGTTTCAAGCAATTCTGAAATTTCTGTTTGAAAATTACAAGTCAAAGTCAGGTTGAACCTGGAGGACTTACTAAATAAGATGCTCTCAGAATATTAGCATTAATCCTAAAAGGAATGAAGAGTTTTCAAAAATAGCAAAGTTGTATTTTCTCACGGCAGGTTAAATTCTATCTGGCTGTTGACAGACACTTGCTTTGTTGTTTTATTTTTTAATAAATTGCACTGACTTCTTAAACTGAACGTAAAGTTGCATTTCATAGCAACAGCGTGAGAGTCTTAGCCTTGATCCACTGTCCGTGTGTGTGTGTGTGTGTGTGTGTACAGGAACATGCTCCTTTTAAGAGAAATAAGAGCTTTTCTAAAATTCAGTGCAAAATTTGTAGTTTTAAATACTCAGTTATTTTATCTCAGAACAGCAGCATGTGAATGCTTCCGATTTCTTTCTTTTTTTTTTTTCTTAGTTGCAGCTGTTTCATGCGTGCAGAGTTCCTGGAGGAGTTTCATGCTTTGCTAGAGCTTACACTCCCTCTTCAGAGAAATTACGGTAGTGCAGGAGATTCTGCATCTTGTCCAATTTCAGGGTTGAAAATAAAGATGATTTTAAGTTCCAGCGAGAAGTATTGATTTGAACTCCGAGAGAATTTGCAAATTCCGTTTTGAAAAGAAGCTGATAAGAATTAGACTTAAATGTTTAGAGACACCCACTGTTGTCTCTTGTCTAATTTTGTCATCCGAGGAATTAATCATAAATGTCCTGCTAGGGTTGAAACTTGATACGGAAGCGTTTACTTCTAGAGGAATCAGAGGAGGATCTGTGCGTAGATTCAGTTTCACTAAATTTGTCTTGAGGATTGAGTGCAGTAGCAGAATAGTGACATTTCTTTGCGGAGTCCCCTAACGTAGCCAACTCTAAAGAAAATCTTTTTGGTGTGTTGCCCTGTGTCAGTCATGTTTTCAGCCATGGTGATTAAAAAGCATTTTCTTTGTGAAATGTGGACTCAGATTAGAAAGACTTATGTTTTCCCAGAAAAATTACTCTTGTGGTCCATGCCTTCCGTGCACATACAAAAACTGTCACTGTCACCACTTGCTTTTCCCGTCTAGGGATTTTAGAAAAATGCTGTTTTGGAACCCTTATTTTGATATCATCTGAGACAGAGTTCCTCACTGTCTGCAGCAGCCTCCTACCTCCCAGCCCATATCATTCTAAATATGCCTCCTGGATTATACTTATAATAATATTGTAATGGCTTTCATTCTACCGATTGGCACAGTATATCATTATATCATTAGATGCTATGAGAAGGCAGTTTCAAGTAGGTGGCTAATTCTTAGCGTTAATGTTTTCAAGCAACCCTGTTTGGGGAATTCAGTTGTTTCACAGGCGCTCAGGTGTGTAAGCCCAGGGTACAATAATATTTTCTGGCTTGCTCATTACGACACGAACTTGAAGTACAAAATAATTCAATAATAAGTGGAGTATGAAAATTGGGGCTTTATCATAAGACAGTCTAATAGCTTGAGATGTTAGCAGTTGAGATAAAAATAAAATTTGTCTAAGGATGCAGCAGCCCTGAACTCATTTCTCATTCCTGCCGAAGCTGAGATTTTAAGAGAATACTCATGGCCTGATGACGAAGACTTGTTGAATCAGTTTGAGTTTTTTCCATCATGAAGCTACATAGAAAATCAGCCTATTTCTGTTAATGGTTGTACTATTTGAAAGTATTGTTATGTAATAAAAAGGTGTAAATTCAGCTGCTTACATTATGCTTAATAGTCAGGCATATGCTTCGTGAGTGAAATTTCACTATCAAAAGCTCTGAGTTCCTCACATAGTGCCTTTATATGAATTTTATTGTTAGATGCATACAAGACATTGTCACCCATGATCTGTGGCTTAATCGATCGTGCTGGGAAAAAGAAAACAGAATTAGGCGTATTTATTATGGGCAGATATAGTTGGAATTATAAAATCCAGCCCCCAGTAAGTGATTATTTTACAAACAATGCTATTTTGCTTTCCGTTTAATAAATTACATCAACAATCTGGCTGTTCAGTGGAACCTATAATAAGCTGGGAGCGCCCAGGTGGGAGGGGAAAAATGCATTTGGGGATGTTTTTAATTCATTCATTTCTTCTTTCTTCATTTACACTTATTCAAGGCATATTGTTCAACTGAACTAAAAAGCATACATGCCATGTGTCATGTAACATTTCTTTCTCTTCAATATACCCTTTTTCAAAATTTTTGTACAATTTATTTTTTTATTTATTTTGGAGGGGGTAATTAATTAGGTTTCTTTCTTTCTTTCTTTCTTTTTTAATTGAGGTTCTGGGGATTGAACCCAGGACCTCGTGCATTGTGAGCCCACGCTCTACCGCTGAGCTGTACCCTCCCCTCCAGTATATCCTTTATTTAAATTGTGAAGCTTCACAACTGAGGTCCTTCATGTTTAGGGAAATTCTTGGTATCACTCCTATCCCGATTTGGGGAATGGCCTCAGCATTTTAAAGAGCAGAAAGTCTGGCCCTTTGAGAAAGTTGTACATGCAAAAACTATAACCCCGTGCAGTGTGACACAGGGATGTTCTGTCTCTCCTTTGTTATGGGGATGCTGAATCCCCTTACTCACTTGTAACCACCTTGAAGAGGGTCAGGGTCTTGGTTTCCATACATCTTTTTTGTCCCGTTTTTTTGCTCATCCCATTGACTTATGCGTATTTTTTCTAAATATATTTCCAGTGAATGAATATAGTAATGAAAGTGGAAGAACAGGGTGGAAATAACACTGCACTAGAAGTAAAGAGATCTTCCTAATTTAATGTCTGATATCTTCTCCTTAAACACCCAGTGGCTTTGGTTAGGTCACAGACCTATTTCATGGTCTACAAAATAGATAGAAATAGTGCCTTGCTTAATGAGCTGATGGAGATGTACTTAATAACAGGCCCTTAACACAGTGCTTATTCTGCGTGAGACACGGAGCACTGTGCATCTGTTGAATCATTTATTCCTACTAAAGTCTTATGGGATGGGTACTACTCTCCATTCATGGATAAAGGAATGGTGGCACAGAGAGGTGAAGAAGCATGCCAGTGGTCACACAGCTAGTGGCAGAGCTGGGACTGTGACCTTGTCAGTCTGTCTTCAGGGTCTCTGTCTGTGTCCTTAACCGTGAGACCATCGCAATTCAGAACACTTTGGAGACCAGAAGCTCTCTACAGCCAGGTTGTTGCTCATTTGGCAAGTATCTGATGGTCTGGAATAAATTACATATTCCAAAAACTCATCTCACTGTGGAATGACCCTCTGTGCCTCTGAAGTCACCGGTTATAATGTACAACTTCTGCCCAGGAAGGTCCTTTAGAAAATCAAGGCATTCCAGGATAGCATTTCTGTAACAGAGACAATATGATCTTGTGGTTAAGAGCTTGGAATCTGATCACCTGGGTTTTCAGTTGGCCCTGCCACTTACTAGCTACGTGGCTTTGGGTACATGATGTAATATCTTTGACTACTTCCCTGAAAAATGGGGAAAACAGACATGCCTTCTAAGGATATTGTGGTAAATAAATTACAAAAAATATATAATGTGCTTAGCACAGCCCTGATGCATTGTAGAGAGCTAAGAAATCATAACAGCTGATGATAATAATGATCAGCACTAGCAAAGTTAACATCAGCTACTAAGTAACCACTTTTCTTTTTGGTACTGGAGAAAAATTTAACAGTCAGCTTACTGGAGTAGTTCACAGCAGAACAGAAACTAAGACCAGCATCTCAAGTGCATTCCAAAAAATTCTACCTTATGAAGGCCACTGGCTTTTTCTGAAATTATGAAATATTCCAAGCACTTTCTGTACCTCTTTGTCCTTACAAATAGTGTCTCCATCAGCCCAAGACACCCAGTCAGCCTTTTTAATCATTCAGCTTAATCGCTCTGCAAAGTTTGTGTTGGAAGTGAGTACTCCATCTTTTTTTTCTTTCGAAATAGGATGTCAGGCCAAGACGACAGAGTCCTCATAATATGATTCTCTCTGCCAATAATTTGTTTATGCCTAAATTAGCCCTGCCTCTAAGTGATAAGGAGATACATGCGTCTTAGTTCGTATTCTATCAGCGTCATTCTGTAATCGGCCCGAAGCGGGGCTCCCGAGCGATGCTCGGGTCTACCTCTGTGGGGCTGGCTCTGGTACCCATAAAAGAGCCGGTTAGGCCTGGGGTTCTGGCTTCATCTGGCGAGACGAAGATGCACTGACTAGGTGGATATGTGTGGCAGTTTGCTTCTCTTCTAAAGTAAAACAGAGTTCGATTTGTTTAGGTCTGTTTAGGTCCATTTCTAACATTAAACAGGAGTATTTATACTGATGTTTTCAGGGAAAGTCAAAGAATTAGAGGATTCTGGCCTTTGCTGCCTTGTAATGTGTTTTTTCCTCAATGCCATTGCTGAATTCTTTAGGAAAAAGGAAAGTGTTTTTGCTTGTTGACTATGGGGAAACCTAAAGTATTTTTTTTTTAAATATGGGCTGATTCGTGAACTCTTCTTGCATTTAAAAAAAAATCTGCCAAAGCTGGTGGAAGAGAGAGAGCACGACCGATACATTTTACAGCACATCTCTCTGCCCAGCCAGTTTTAATGCACAGCAAAGCCAGGCCCCGCGTTAGATTCCTCGGGAATGGTCCCTTTTGGCTGGACTTCGTGTCCCCAAGCAGCGACTGATGCTTCAGTTCACAGGGAGGGAACCTTTCTCTGGGAAGCGGGAGAGACCCCACCGAGCCGACCCTCATTTGTAGTCATTGCCACCTTGTGGATTACAAAGGATACTGGTTTTCATCAAACTCCCATTTCAGTGTGGCTTTTTATGGCAAGTGCACTTTAGCAAAGGATTGCTGGGTTCCTCACCGAAAGGATCCTGGTTTGTTCAGCAACACCTCACTTCTCTCCCCACAGTTCATTTATGATTCTGATGAGAGTGTTTTTTCAGGAAACACACATTTCACTTTTTGACCTAGGAGCATCTGTTAGATTTTTTTTTTAATACTACATTGGCATTCTGAAAGTGTTAATGTCTTTCATATCTGTTTAATGCTATTTAGGGATATTTATGATCACCTCTTGGTTACTCAGGGTAAAGTGTGTCGCAATTTTTTTTAAACCGACAGGAAAGCATTCACATGAGGAAACAGATTGCTTTAAACATGTGCTTCCTGTGACGGTGAAAAGAACAAATTAGATTTAACACTGTGTAATGAATGCATAAATGTGTACATTGAAGCTTTTAAAAGCTTTATGTTCAGTTCTGGTCACAACCAAAATTGAGTCACCTGTAAACACGAAAGATGCCTCAGTTACTCTCAGATTCCTGAAACGCCCAGAAATTGAGACCTTCATCTGATGCTGCCTCACTGGCATCATAAAAAGAGCGATATGTTAATGCTGCAGAGAGAACACTGCAGACACACTCAGGGGTTAAACCAGGTTAGAGGCAGATGCAGTGCATTTAGCAAAGAAAGAAGAGTGTTTAGGGGACAGAAAGGGTGGATTTTTATGATCATCTTCCTCCCTCTCTGAGAATCAGTCATGATAACTTATTCTTCTGACCCCCTCAATCGTCCTCTTTCTCATATGAGAGGAAAAAAATAAGCAAATCTGATGCTTACTTACTGGCATCTACCAAGATTTAATTACATAAGAAAAGGACTCCTTTTCTTGCGTAATTCAGTTTGCGCTCCTGTAGGCTGGCTGGCAGGGAGTGAATAGAACATGAGTTCAGATTTCCAGTTAGACACAAGTGTTGAATTGGAGGGCATGACTCCCCTCCCCAGAAGAGGCTCGCCTCGCCATGTCTGTCTGAGCCCCGAGGACAGTGTGTTTCCTTCCCCTGTGCTTTCAGATCAGAGGATTTGTGGCAGGCTCGCCATCTCTCTGGCCAGGGAAGGCCAGGACAGAGTCCCTTGGGGGAGGGCACATAGTTTGGGGACATCTGACTCTCCTCTATCGCATACTGAGGAACTAATATCAAAACAGACTGCTTGTCGCTGCACGGTGGGGCAGTGCTTTTTTTGGCTGCTATGGTCGGAATGAAATGGGCAAGCTCTAGTCCGCTTGGCATCAGAAGGGGCCCAGGGAAGCTGGGAGATCAGAGTCAGACTGTGAATAAAAGTAACAGCCAATGGTTAACTTCCTTTTTGTGTGTCACTTGGCAGCGAGGCGACTGATGGCGATTTTTTTTTTTTTAACGTGGGTGAGAGTTCAGTGCCCTGGGAAGAGCCGGAGACGCTGTTTCTGGGTTTCTTCATGTAGTTGACTTGTGTTGATTTCTTGAGGCCACCACAGCTGTACCCAGTGCCAGCTCCAGGAGCTGTACACATGGCCTGTCGGACTTCGGAGGAGAGAGGTAATCAGATGAGGGGTGATCCACCCAAAATCTCGCTGCTGATCACTAGGAAGTCACCGGGAAATCAGATCCTTGCAGGAGGCAGGCGTGCCAAAAGATAAGATATGCACTTGAATGGATATTCCCTTGTCTGCAGACATCCAAAGATATTTTTAAATTACGCTATTCCACATCCCTCATCTCCTATCAAAGATTCAAATCAGTTTTGGACTGCCTGGAAAATGCAGGGCTAAAATAGCCAGCTCGGATGGGGATGAAATCACCTCCTGCTTTTGGGGAAGGTTGTGGCTCCCGGGTTAGTCGTGTTATGTTCTTTGAAGGATTCATTTGGAAAAGAGTTGGGGAGAATTTCTAGCCTCCCTCAAGATTTTCCTCCCATGTCTCTGTTTGCAAAGAGCTGTTCCCCAAAGGCGAAAAGAGCGAGTTGCCATCTTGAGGAGTGAACCGTGTGTTTAACGAACACCAAATGGTCTCAGAGTCACCCTGGAATTTTCAATATATCTAGCTGCTTTCCTGTACTATTTATTCCCCTAACCGTGTGTGCAAGATATCAGTAAGATGACCAACTTCTGACAACCCTAAAATCAGGGAAGGAAGCTTAGAAATAGAATACCATTTGTCTAGTAATTAGAGTGTATCTCTTAAGAGTTTGAGAGAATTCTGATTAACCTTTCTGTTCCCACATTCTCACATAAAATTAGCACACCTTTTAAATTATTATCTAGTATTTAAACACATTTTTGAGTCTTCTTCATGCAACAGGTCCTGGAGACACTTAAAAGTGTGTTATAGGTTTCTAAAAAACTTCATTTTTCTTACATTTTAAATGTTCTGTTTGTGCAAAATTTCGAGAATCACCATAAGGGCTTCTTTGCATTTTTAATTTAGTAACTAACATATGAATAAATTTGCATATTAATTAGTTGCAGATTAAATCATGCATACATAATTGCCTCCTTACTGTGTTTAATGTTTGTCAAAATCTCCAGCCTGGTTTGATGGATGTCGTATGAAAGATTACAATTTGATGTACCCTTGGAAGTATTTACACCAATAATGCAAGATTCTTAATAGCAGAATTCTCTAGTTATATACAGTTACTAATAAACATGTAAGATAGGTACATGTCCCTTTGACTAAAATTTTTTTTTCTTTGCACCAAATCATTTACTATTCATAATCATTAATGCATCTCCTAATTATACAGCATATGTCTGTTAACCCTTTCATTGCTGGTCTTCAAGTGGTAGCTTCTTTTCTTTCCTTGCCCCCTAAAGGAAGCAAATTATTTGACAGGATTCTGAAATGACTGCATTGCTTTTTACCTCTTTCGCCTCGAGCGGATGGACACACCTCCTTTGCCATTTACTTTAACGTACAGTTGAAAATTACATAATCACGCTGTATTTTCCAGTTAAAGATCAGTAAGTGACCCACATGCCCACACTTTGTAGCTGATGGGCTTCTGCCCCTCTTTTACCAAGGCTGAAAAGAATGCAGATATTTCAGATGCCTTCATGTTAAACGGATACAATATATACACACAGATAGATAGATAACACACTCCATTTAGGAGGGTACTTATAGGATAAATAAAATTATTTAAATAATATTTTATTCCATTTTGAATATTGTAATACATTTAATGTACTGTCATCAATTATAGGATGGGTATGTTTTTGTTTTTGTTTTTGTTTTTGTTTGTCCTCCGGCTGAGACCTCTGCTGTAGAAACTGACTAGTAAATGGACAGTCCTGATTTGACATAGTTAAAAAAATATATATATATATGCCAATAAATGTTCTTTTTAATTAATTCCTCAGGTATTTAATTTTTTTAAGTTTTATTTTGCTCGTGGAAAGAGTAGACCAACTGGCTTCTTTTTTTTTTTTTTTTGCTATTTTGATGTCTAAGCTGCTTATCACACTGTATTACCCTGCATTAATGAGTATTCCTACTGTGCAAAATTCTATCAAAAATGATGGTGTGAATGTCATTTTTAATTGGAAGTTTATACAGTCAGATTTATAGTACACAGTAAAAAATATGTACGTAGTTCTGCTCCAAGCCTTTTTTAAGGCTATTGATCTTTTTGGTTTAAGTATACATCTTTATCAACCTGACTTTAAATTTAGTGTGAGAGGCTGGACAAATATTGCTACGTTTGTGTGAATACCATCGTTGGGGGAAGAGGGAAACTAAGGCACAGGACAATTATACTGCCCTTTAATTGTATGAGGAATAAATACAAGAATTACCAAGAGTCTATTTTCAGGGATCCCTTTTAAACATGAAGCTTGCTGACCAATTTTATATGTTCCACAGAAGTCATAATATTTGATTTCTGTCTGTTTTATTGTTGAAAGCCTTGCATGTAAATGCCTAGTAAAGAGATGAAGGTTAAAATGAGACCAGGCATAAAGTCTTGCTTTCCTTTCTTTGGTTCTTCCTTAGGAGAAATCATACCTCCTGGATCCTCCCTCAGGGTCTTTTTTTTTTTTCCCAAACACAGGGCACAATGAACTATTTATTGATCTAGCAAAACATTCTTATGCAGCACACAATATTGTATTCGGTTACTTAGCAAAGAGAAAAATAAAATGAAAGCTGCAAAACTTATAAAAGGAAGCAAATAGTCAGATCTAAAACATCGTATTTATCCACAGCCATTGTGCCTAGGTAATTCAGGGCATATGGTATGTAAATGATGTTTGGAGATTCTTGCCAAATCTACACACGACGGGATAAATTAAGGACAGGTTTCCCTGGGTGTAAGTCCCATGATTGTGGCCGGCACACTCTGCTCCGATGTGTTTGTTCTGTTCTTGTCTTTCAGTAAGAGTGTCACACAGCCTTCAGTGGCCAAATCTGGTCCTCAGCCGGCTCTTAAGGCATTATTTTTGATTCCTAAGAATCGATTTTATATTTAAACTGAAAATACAGTACCAATCTGCCAAACCTTCTTTTTGCCCCGACATTTGAAAAGTAAGATCTGAATAATTCATCAGTATGTATTTGGATATTGCCCATTTAAATGGTTATTTTTGACAATGGAAATTGAGTGCCTCTTAGCCACTGAAGAAGGGTGTTACTAACTGGTAACTTTTCTCTAGGTTAGGACTAAGATGTTTTCTAGAACAGGCATGAATTATTATTTTGAACAGTTAAGAATTTTAGTTCCAAGTTCACCAGGCCATAACTCGGGTTACTAGTGTCAGTTATTTAATTTTGAATTATTACTTGTAAGTATGTGCTTTCACCTCTAGGAAGGTACAGTCACTATTCCTTTCTGCCATTTAAAACTTATTTTAAGCAGCCAAGAGTTCATACTATTTTCAGTTTTCTGAAAGGAATTTTTTTTTCTAGGTTGGGTGTTTTAGCCCATAGTTTAAAATACATTAAATTAAGGTCCATTTTGATTTATCTTGGAGCTGTGTAATTGAGGATTTGGGTCAGAAATGATGCCACGTCTTTTTCTGCTGGGATAATTCTTCAGAATATCTAAGTAGTGCATTTACTCTGAAGACTCACTTATGGTGCAAGACTTACACATTATTACAAAGAAGTTATATCAGGCTATTTTAAAGTATGTCGACTGTGATTTAAGATATTTTGTTGTTTTTATTATTAAAAGTGCTTGTATTAAATCAAACTGTTACTTTTTAAAAATAATTTTCTTGATATGATCATTTGATTTGAATGAGCGGTTGAGACTCTTTCTCTACAATTACCATTTCATTTGTGAAACACAGATCCCACGCAGGTTACTGGATGGAAAATGAAATTAAGCGCAGTCCTTGTCCATTGCTATGTATATTGGGTAAAATCAGGGGGAAGAAATACCCTTGAGGTCAACACAAATCAACACTGCTTGACACAGATCCAGTTAAAAAGTCGTGTGAGTGGTCTTGTTTCTGGAGGAGTTCACATAATTTTTGTAGTTTGTGAACTCAGGTGAAGTTTCGAGCTGCTTGTTCTCCGACAGTCCCTTGGTTCATCGAAACTTCTTTGCACAGCTGTGCTCCCAGCTCATCAACAGAGAACAGAAACAATCTCTGCTGGAAATAAAGCTCAGTCGGCCTTCCAACTTTACTGGGAACTCGCAGCCTTCCTAACAACAAAACGGATAATCACAGTTGGGATGACAGAGTCCAGATTAGATGTGTGACACAGTAGGGTGGCATGGCCCCAGTTTCCTCCCATGGTGCAAGCACCGTAAATGCCAGCACGTTAAGTACTGGAGCCACTCACTAAGATTTTTGGTTTTAAATGTCAGTCATTGGACCACATTTAAAATGAAGCACCTGCATTTTATTCAAAGAAATTAAGGTATATTGGGATATGCGGAGGTGAGTTGAAGTTCCTTTCTGTGTATTTTTTTCCTGCAAAAGCCATGGATAAAAAAGATCTGAAGGATTAAAGCAGTCTATTTCCATGCACTGTATGGTTCAAAATGACTTAGCCATTTAAAAAGTTTTTAGAAAGAGGGGTATATAAAGAGGGAGATAAATGAAATTTGCATCTCTACAGACAACTCTGCATAGCCAATTTAAGATTCTAGCATTTTCCTTCCAAACATCTGAAAATTGGGGATTTGAAAGGAGACCTGGACAGAGACTTAACTAGTCATTGCTACCAGATGTCTCTATGATGGTATCAGTTAGTTAAGAAGCTTTTTTAAAAAGGTATGCACAACTAAAATGATAACTTAGTATATGCTTTTGGACAAAGTTTCTTCTTAGTTAAGGATATTGAAAGGGTATTAACTGTTCACACATACTTAGTAAATTGGAGGTAGACCTGATTCATTAAGCTTATTTCATAAACGAGGACTTCTGTGTGTCCAGATCCCAAGTGTGTTTCAAACCAGTCTTTACAAAATGTTAGTGCCTTTCTCTTAGGATTCTAGTCAACAGAATTCCATTCATCAAATAGGTATATCACCCAGGTAACTGGAGACAGAGAGCATAATTTCTATCATATTGTCAGAAGGGATCTATAGCTCCCCATCTGACGTCAGCCAGAAGGCGTGGGGAGCAATTGATGATCACCCACTGAGCACTGAATCAGCTTACTGCTCAAGACTCAAATTTAAAAATTCAGCAAATATGTATGACACACCTATTAAGTGCCAGGCTTCCTGGATGGTGCAGGGCGGTGGACCAAAGTTACTGCCATTGTGAACGTTTATACAAAGATGCCCGTGGCCACAGGTAGATTTCTAAGCGAGAATTCATTTCATACTGCTTCATAGGGGCCCAGTACCCCCATTCCACCTTGTGGACTAAGAAATACAGAGGTTATGGCTCTTCACAGTCCCTGACAGCAATGTAATATATAATATAAAGATGAAATCAACTATGAGATTTACTGTAATTATTGGTGAGTTTCTTTGTTATCAGCATATTTTTAAACAATGAAACAAAATAATATCTTTTTAAAGTTTTTTTTTTTTCTGTAGTGCCTAAAATGTGGTTCAATGGAACATGTTGGAAAGGACAACAAAAAAGTTAAATATGTGGAAATGACATGGAAAACACCTGCTTCTTTGTTCTGTTTTCCTCCGCGTCATTAGGGAAAAAAATGTCTAGCCATAGGAGGATATGTTGTCCATCTGAGAAAATGTTTATAAAATTGACTTTTTAAAGTAGACTATAGATTAAATAAGTAGGGGAGAAATGCCAAGAAAAACTAAAGAATACATGAAACAAACAGGAGTCTGCATCACACATACTAAGTGGCATACAGTATCACCTCTCAAAAGTGACAATGCATGTATCCATTTTTATATCTTTGGCATATTGTTGGCACGATTAATTATTCCATTGAGAAAATAGCCACACTATACAAGAGAAAGGAAGATAAATTAGATCCTTCAAGCCCCCTTCTGTGAAATGTATGTGTAAATGAATATGTTCTCTGCCAGCCCAGCAAATAAAAATTGGTCCATCCCAAAGCTTCAGTGGTTTGTAATCCAGGTGAAGGAAAGGCCAGTCTCATGAAATCAAAAATAATCATTGGAACATTTGAAAACTATGGAAACAATGCATCGTAGCTACGTGCGTGTATGTCTTTTATCAGTGTAATGTGGGTATGGCCCTCTTTGAAAATTTTTGTCTGATATTATGCCCATTTTTCCATTTCATGAAGACTTGACTTACATAGAAGTTACAGCTGGCTAGAATGTGTTTTTCTGACAACTCTGGACTCGATCATTTCTGTCATTGTTGAAAGGAAGGAAATAAATCTCTTTTTGTTCCTCATTCACTCAATGAGCGAAAATGTAATCCAGCTCCTGTTATGTACATAGAACATTGTCAGAGGGGAGGGGAGGGGAGGGAAAGTTAAATCATAACCACAACTCTGAAGCTTGATACTAGTTGAGGGGGGCAATAAACTAGGTGCATGGTTTATTTAGCAACAATTCATGGCTTTAAACTTGGCTGGAGATTCATATATTCTAGAATGATCCTTATCTGGAAGTGACTACAGAACATGGTTCCGTATGGCTGAGAGCCGCAGATCTTACAGCTGAAGAAAAGGCTACAGACAGTGACTGAGCTTCCAGCAGCTTCTGTGTATCTCTTCCTAGTTGATGAGCTTTTTTACTTGTTTAACTGCAGAAAGAACTTTTCAGTGTCTTTGTATTTTCAGAGATTAATCGTCCAGAGATATCTTATTATGATAAAAATGTAAATCACAGAATTTCAAAGTTGGGGGGAAAAGCTGACATGGTCACAATGTAACACTTCTTTATTTGCAACCTATTTATTTATAAGGAAACTGAGCCAGAACTTGAAGCAACATCTTGGTTTCTGGCCTCCAGATCATCCAATAAGGACAGAGGGAACAGGTATGGGGATGGAGGTCTCATCCCCACATATTTGGTTGGAGAATCAGAAATTTTAGTTCTTTTGGAAGTCGTTTAAAAAGAAACAGACAATTTAAAAATTTTAGCCTTTTATGTTTAATAATTATCATAAAATACAGTCATGTTTTTAATAATAGTATTAATTATGACTCAAAATGCCTAACTCTGAGAAAGCCTTATGGACACAGTAACTTATTTTTTTACGTGTACTTATTTTTATTGGAAAAAGTGTGAGTAGTTGAACAGTTAAAGATCAACATTACTACCAAGTTGGAAGGACCCAGCCCATGTCCAAAATGGGTAAGACTTAAAGCTCTTAAGTTTATTGTGTTTTCTGTACCCTTTCCTCACACAGAACACAAGGAAATCTCCAGTTGGGGGTAAGGATGGGAAAGTTGAGATTGTTTGAGATTCTGAGTCATCTTAAGCAATATTTAAGTTGTTTTATGCTCAGAATGTATTTGGTAATCACACTCAAAGAAGGCAAAAAGCTGACCAACATTTTGAGAAACACCCTTGTCAGACAAATGGAGGCAGCTTTCATTCCTCTGATTTATGAGCACCATAATCTGCCAGTTTGGCACTGTCAACACTAATGCTAATTATGACCAGGAAGACATTCTTTTAAATCACTTTTCAGCCCATCCATCAATGAATGGAAATAAGATCATTAGTGCCGTATGACTTTTGGGCGCACCTCACCTATACCTGAGTCCGCTGGCCTAATGTTAGAAACCAAAATGTATCAGTGTCAAATTTTTGCCTAACAATTCTAATTTCAGTACTGTTTGTATTCAGTGAAAGCTTATGAATTTATTTCTGTTTCATTTAGTAGAAGCTCAGAGTTTTCCTTAATTGCACCTTATCCCTTTTAAAACCATTTCTTTGGGGATTACTCATGGGATTTGCTGAAAGCTCTTTTCTCATTGGACAATGATGCAAAACTTATCTCACCTGACTCTTCATGGTCATCTTTGTGTTTCTGTGTAGGGGTGGATATTTAAGTGCTTATAATTAACAGATGAGAGATCATTTATTTTAAAAACTAAGTAAGATTCAAGGTCATTTTGAGTTAACACAAAAATTTAGGTCAGGAATGGGCCAATGACCAGCTTAAGCTTTAGGGTACAGAATGGTCTTGAGGGAACTTAAATCAGCTCCTCTTTTCTCCTTGAAATACCATTAATTCTTGCTCAAAGTGGCTGATTTCCAGTTACACAAAAGAATATTTTGGGCAGAAGCTTTATAAAACAGTAATTTGAAATAGACATTTCAATAACAGATGTGCATAGGGTGCTAGTCTTGCACGCTCATTCACTTCCACGTTAAAACTTTTTTTTTTCATTCTTTTTACCTACTTTTAAAATTCTGAGTGTTTATCAGAGAAAGCCAGTGAAGTGCTTGAACATTGTTCTCTGCCCAGCAATTTGTTGTTCTACTTGCTCAATGATGTCAAACAAATGTAATCAACAGTTAGAAACCTCAGGAAGTTAGAACTCCCACCCCAAAGGGACTTAACGAACCCCAGACAGTTATTCTCTTTAGAATGAAAATGATTTTCCTTGTGATACCGCATTTCTCTCTGATCATTTTTGATGCATTGGGAAACCCAATCTTTATTCACGATTTTTAAAAAATTGTGTCCATCATGTGCCCAGATTCCAATCTGCTTCATCAGTCCATTTTGTCAGAAGTTGCTCAGATGGAATCCTTCATCCAGGCAAACAAACATAACCAGGATTTCCCCTTTAACTTTTCGGGAATTCATTTTTACACGTGCATCAATTTGACGGAAAAAACAGTTGTCATCTTATTTCATTTGATTCAGGTGATTGTGGTAAGCCTGCTAGCTTTCTTCATCTAGGAAGTGCAGCAATCTGAGTCAGCTTCCTCCATCTCTGTTTTTATATTGTCCAGTGCGATGCTTCCTCATTGTACTAAAATAGAAATGGTTTGTTTTTCTATCAAACTTGGAGACTGGCTACGGATTACACTAGGTTAGGATAAAGGAATTTTTTTTCCCCCCAAAGAACATTCCACTTATCCCAGGGGAAAAAGAGTAATGTCCTAGGGAAAAAATAAGAAGCACAATGAAGTCTTTTCTCCTGAACTAAAATTTCTCCTTTGGTCATCAGAAGTGTCACTGGCACTGTCATTTTCTAATTTCAGTTAATATTGGAGAATTTTGGGCTCATAAACGTATGGCTTTTGCAATTACAGGTCTTTGCATGAAATTGAGGAAGGAAGAAGTGAACTTCAGTTTGAGTCAAGCGTGCAGTTTACAATGAAGTTAAACATAAAAAGCTCTACATTCTGGTCTTGCAAATTCACGTGTTTCACTTTGCCATATCATGCTTGCCTTTAGATACATGATTCCCAGTTTGCAGGGTGATGCCATTTTATGTCTCTGGCCTGTTGAGTTTCTTAGAAGGTGTTATTATGTTCATGTAGGTAATGACATACTCATTGTATTCTTTACCATATTAATGGGAAAACATGAAAAAGTGGGGAAATGACTCTAACCAGATCTAACTGCATGTAAGAATTTCAGAACCTGTTTTTTGCATTTATTTTGCATACTACATGTATGTCTGTGAGTTTTTATGACACCGTATAAAGCAAAATGAGAAACCTCTTCTTTCTTCTGAAGAGAAATAATTACCACAGAAAGAAGACAAGTATTTATGGAACAAAAATCTGGTTAAAAAAAATTAGTCCGCAGTGCTTACCTTTAGTAATTAATATGACTGCAAGCTCTCTGACCAGCCAGAAAGAGAATAAATGTCTGATCATGTGATAAACCATTTGGATGTCTGTGAATCCAGGCCATGTAAAAGTAGCCATTTCAAGGTAACACTAGGAAGTCTCTGATGAAGCCACAAATAGAAATTGTATTTCACAGTCTGTGCTGACATTCTGATATTCTTCTGTGATAAAAACATCTTCCAAACTAAACTTGCTACATTTGAACCATACAGATACTTAAAACTATTGTACCTGCAATAATCTCAATGGTGCTAAGAGAATAAGTTCATGCCACAGGGAAGGTTAAGATGCCATCTGCTTTATCTCAGTCCTTCATAGAATATGGACTTAAGTTCAGAGGAATATTTTTATATTTATGTGACAAGTATATTTATCTGAGATAAGTATTTTCTTCAGACAAATGTGTATTTTGCATAAAAGTTTAGGATAATTGAGATTGAGGAGTATCATTTTTAAAGTAAAAAATCTTATGTATTAGAGAACATAATTATTTTACATTCTGAAGAGCTCAGTAGGAAGAAATATAGAAGTGTACATACATACCGAAAGTTTGCTGGTGTCCACTCCTAGATTTCAAGACAGTCTCAAGTTATGGTCATCAGAAAAAAATATTTTTACTCTGTGTGTATGTGTGTCTCTCTGTGTGTGTACTTGTGTGTGCCTGCATCCTCCTTTGGGTAATTAAATCTTTTATGAAGTGGATTTTTGTCATCGCAGTTTAAGTTGGTTATTAAACATCAACCCCTCTTTAAAAGGTGTAATCTATTGCCCTTTATGAAACATTTTATAATATAACAATCTATGTATCTCCATTTACTAACTAAACACCATCATTAATTTAGCTTATGAATTAAATGTTTATAGTGACTCCTACTGGAGAGCAAAAAAAAAATCCAATTGTTCAGCTTCTGAATAAACTAAATTCAGTAATATCTCCTTTTTTCAATGGATAAGGGTAGCCCAGATAAGCTCTTTTCCCTGAGTTGGCAAAATTTAGTGGTCATTTAGGTTTAAATATGAGAACACAGATTTTGATACAAAAGCATCAATAGTAAATACATGTATATATTTTAAGTATCCAACTGTACGTACATGTTTCTCTCACCAATAGTGTGATTTGATAGTAGTGCTTTGCTTAGGAGTGGAGAGTTTAGCACGGTCCCACATTTTTATAACTTTTGTCCATTTTGGTGGGCTTGTATTACCTGTTTTGGGTGGAGACGGCTTTCCTGCTGCTCTTTGAGGCGCTCTTATACACAAGAAAGAGCAGCAGAGGGACAAGGAAACTCATTGTCATTTGTAACAGGTCCCTGATGTGCTGGACCAATTGTCTTCTCACTTATGCCTCAAAAGCAGCCTTGTGTTATGATGAGGAGACCAAAACTCAAACTTGTGGTATGACTTGGTCCCAGTCACATGCTGCAGAGGAGCAAGGTGGTAATTCGCATACAGAAATGTCTGACCCTCAAGTTTAAGCTCTTGGGGTTTTATGAGTTTGCTCATATCCTGATTCCACTGTTTTAGTAGCTTTTGACATATGAAATTTCATCTAAGACCCTGTGCCGCAGTTCTCTGTCTTTAAAGTAGGAATAGCTGTCACAGAGCACGGATTATGAAGATTAAACAAGTGTCGGAAATCGTATATTCTTTAAGTTGTATATCACGGTACATGTGTTAGTTAGCTGTTTTACTAGCCAGTCTTTTGGCGGGGTGGATATTTCCTAAGACAGTTATTTATTTTATAGGTTTGCTTGTTCCCGTTATGTTCTGTGATCACTATATATTGATGAATATCACTATTGTCCTTGGGGGATGACGTTGAGTTAATTCAGCTAAACTAAGCAAAAAGGAACAGCCTTGTTGAAGTAAGCAAGTGTCACATTAAAAGAAACAGGAGTTCAGTGACTTAAACAGAAACATGGAGTTCAAGTTCTACGAAGTTATATTTTGGGGGGGAAATGACATTCCCTTCATATGGCCATCGTTCATTCATTCATTCAAGTCGTTTGTTGAACACCTGCCTTACTCTGGGCAATCTGCGGGGTACATGCTGTGTGTGTGTTTATTAGGTTTATTTGGAATTTGCAGTAACTGCATAATGTTGCAGTTATTATTTAGAAAAAAATGTAGAATTTACTTTAATGAGATCTGTGATTGGGAGTGAATAGTTCAGTTCCTTATCCCGTAATAAATAGTTTGTGGTCTGATTGTTTAATCCGTTTATGATTGTCCCTACTTTACAATGAAAACATTGGTCTTTAGTCTTATTTTTCCATTTTTTTAAGAGCACTGGTCACATGACCTCAAGCACATGACCTTGGCCATGTGGTCAGGTTTCTGAGGACAGAAAGACTCTTGTATGTTTCTCTGAATCTTGTGCACGTTCGAGGATGGGGCTTAACCCAAAGTTAGGAATCAATAAAGAATTGTTTGTGAAATGGTTAAATACAGAAATCCAAGACTCTTCACTCAAGTGGTGTAGAATATTTACTTGTTCTTTAATGAAGTCCTGTGTTCACTCATTCAGTAAGTTTTTAACTGAGTGCCTACCCCATAGGTGATATCTTACAGATGCATTGTGGAGTTCTCCACATTTTTGTGACAATTCTAGGTATCTGTCCCCAATTCCACCTTCCCTCAGATATATCTGTCGAGGACTTTTTGCAAAAACCACAAAAGAACTGTAAACTTGAGATGCTCGAAGAAGTTAAGAATAATGTGGATGTATTTTAGGTGGTCAGTACTTCTAAACAATAATTTTACGAGTAGGATTTTTTTTCCCCCAAAAGTGGCAGAGAAAATACCTGATCACACTGCCTAAGCCTCGTGTCTTCAGTGGTGCTTATAGTTAACCATCAGAGAGCGTGGCAGCTTACTGTTTTGTGTGGGTAACTGCTGTTCCCAGTGCTTTCAGGAATAAAAAGGGACTCTGTCCGTCTGCTGCTAGTTAGGTAATTTGCT